>NC_135233.1:565713076-566338076 GCF_051348905.1 Ranitomeya variabilis | reverse complement strand
AGAGCCGAGCCATGCAGGACCTGGGGGGGAGCCGAGCCATGCGGGACCTGGGGGGGAGCCGAGCCATGCAGGACTGGGGGGAGGGCCAACCAATGCGGGATCGGGGGGCAATCAATGCAGGATCGGGGGGGGAGGAGCCGAGCCATGTGGGACTGGTGCGGGGAGCCGAGCCATGCGGGACCGGTGGGGAGCCATGCATACAACAGGGGGAGCCACAAATACCAGGACACGACAGGGGGAGCCACACATAGCAGGACAGGGATGAGGGGACAATGCATACCCGGCTGATACTCGAATCAATAAGCTTACCCCGTTTTCCGTGGCAAAAGTAGGTGCCTTGGCTTATACTCGGGTCGGCTTATACTTGAGTATACATAGCAAATAAAATAAAATTTGACTATATATGGCTGATGCTTTGAACATTATACTGGACTCATTTGCAACAACCTTTTAAGGAAATAAGAGAAAGATATCATTTGCATAATAATTTAGAACATGGTGTATATAAATGACGGACTGCTCTTACAATTCAGGATATTCTGTAAAAGCGACTATAAAATAAGATGAACAAATGCTTCTTCATGACTGCAAGGAGTGTTAATTTTTAGCCCCCTCTTTCAAAAAGAAGGAAAAAACTCATAAATATAACAGTTGACACTCTTTTGTGGGTCAAAGGGATAGCTACTAGAGATGAATGAACTTGTATGTTGATTTGTGTTCGGATTCTTGAGCAATTTTCCTCAAAGTTGGCAAAATTCAGTCACAGTTCGGTAAATGATCCCATTTCCACTAATGCTTTTGTTAGGACTTTGGTTAGGATAATGGTTCTGTATGATGAGCAAGGGGACATGTTTTATGAGGGGAGATGTGTAGGTCAGAGGAGCGGTGGAGTGTAATTTTTATTTTTAAATTAACTTAATGTGTGTACATTCCTGCAGCCAATCAGGGCGCAGAAACCATCCACAACATCTAGACACAAGGGTGTCTGCTATTTGCTGCCAAAGTCACATGTTCCTCTCCATATAAAAAGCAGACATGTTTTGCTGGCACCATTTTGTCAGTGTAACAGCACAGAGAGGCTGCTCCAATTTGTCATATAGTTAGACAGGATCCTGTCCTGTGTAAAAATCCATTTTCCACCATCTAACTAGTTTGTGCTAATAGTATTGTGCAGGCAGGAGTCCACATTTCCTAGTCAAAATCGTTTGGGCTAATACTACACTGTTCAAAAAAATAAAGGGAACACTTAAAGAACAGAATGTAACTCCAAGTAAATCAAACTTCTGTGAAATCAAACTGTCCACTTAGGAAGCAACACTGATTGACAATCAATTTCACATGCTGTTGTGCAAATGGAATAGACAACAGATGGAAATTATTAGCAATTATCAAGACACACTCAATAAAGGAGTGGTTCTGCAGGTGGGGACCACAGACCACATCTCAGTACCAATGCTTTCTGGCTGATGTTTTGGTCACTTTTGAATGTTGGTTGTGCTTTCACACTCGTGGTAGCATGTGACGGACTATACTCTACAGCCCACACAAGTGGCTCAGGTAGTGCAGCTCATCCAGGATAGCACATCAATGCGAGCTGTGGCAGGAAGGTTTGCTGTGTCTGTCAGCGTAGTGTCCAGAGGCTGGAGGCGCTACCAGGAGACAAGCCAGTGCACCAGGAGATGTGGAGGGGGCCGTAGGAGGGCAACAACCCAGCAGCAGGACCGCTACATCAGCCTTTGTGTAAGGATGAACAGGAGGAGCACTGCCAGAGCCCTGCAAAATGACCTCCAGCAGGCCACAAATGTGCATGTGTCTGCACAAACAGTTAGAAACCGACACCATGAGGATAGTCTGAGTGCCCGACATCCACAGATGTGTGTTGTGCTCACAGCACAACACCGTGCAGGATGCTTGGCATTTGCCACAGAACACCAGGATTGGCAAATTCACCACTGGCTCCCTGTGCTCTTCACAGATGAAAGCAGGTTCACACTGAGCATATGTGACAGATGTGACAGAGTCTGGAGACGCCGTGGAGAGCGATCTGCTGCCTGCAACATCCTTCAGCATGACCGGTTTGGCAGTGGGTCAGTAATGGTGTGGGGTGGCATTTCTTTGGATGGCTGCACAGCCCTCCATGTGCTCGCCAGAGGTAGCCTGACTGCCATTAGGTACTGAGATGAGATCCTCAGACCCCTTGTGAGACCATATGCTGGTGTGATTGGCCCTGGGTTCCTCCTAATGCAGGACAATGCCAGACCTGATGTGGCTGGATTGTCAGCAGTTCCTGCAAGATGAAGGCATTGAAACTATGGACTGACCCGCTCGTTCCCCAGACCTGGATCTGATTGAACACATCTGGGACATCATGTCTCGCTCCATCCACCAACATCATGTTGCACCACAGACTGTCCAGGAGTTGGCAGATGCTTTAGTCCAGGTCTGGGAGGAGATACCACAGGAGACCATCCGTCGCCTCATCAGGAGCATGCACAGGCATTGTATGGAGGTCATACAGGCACGTGGAGGCCACACACCCACACTGCTGTGCATAATTTCCTTGTTTTGAGGAATTTCCACTGAAGTTGGACCAGCCTGTAATTTGATTTTCCACTTTGATTTTGAATAACGTTCCAAATCCAGGCCTCCATTGGTTAATAAATTTGATTTTCATTGATGATTTTTGTGTGATTTTGTTGTCAGCACATTCAACTTTGTACAGAACAAAATATTCAATGAGAATATTTAATTCATTCAGATCTAGGATGTGTTATTTGAGTGTTCCCTTTATTTTTTGAGCAGAGTATGTTGCATACAGGACTTGGAAGGTCACATTTTCTAATCAAAATTGTTTGGGCTAAATTGGGGTGCAGGCAAGAGGCCCCAATACCTATTCAAAATTGTTTGTGGCTAATATTGATTTGCAGGTAGGAGACTCCATTTGCTAATCAAAATCATTAGGGCTAATACTGGGGTGCAGGAACCAGGCCCTTTTACTAATCCAAATAGTTTGAGCTAATACTGTGTTGCAGTCAGGACTCAGGAGGCCACATTTCTTAATCAAAATCGTTAGGGCTAACATAATAAGGCTGCCGTCACACTAGCAGTATTTGGTCAGTATTTTACATCAGTATTTGTAAGCCAAAACCAGGAGTGGGTGATAAATGCAGAAGTGGTGCATATGTTTCTATTATACTTTTCCTCTGTTTGTTCCACTCTTGGTTTTGGCTTACAAATACTGATGTAAAATACTGAACAAATACTGCTAGTGTGACGGCAGCCTAACACTAAGGCAAATAGATCAAAAAAATCCGGCACTCAAATTATCTGCAATTTAGATTTATTTAAATGCAATCCAAAATTCATGACGTTTCGGTCAATAACTTAAGGTACCGTCACACTAGGCGATATCGCCAGCGATCCGTGACGTTGCAGCGTCCTGCATAGCGATATCGCTATGTTTGGCATGCAGCAGCGATCTGGATCCTGCTGGGATATCGCTGGTTGCAGGGAGAGTGGACGAACTTTCTTTCGTCGCAACTCTCCCGCTGACACCGCTGGATCGCCGTGTGTGACGCCGATCCAGCGATGTCTTCACTGGTATCCATGGTAAACATCGGGTTACTAAGCGCAGGGCCGCGCTTAGTAACCCGATATTTACCATGGATACCATGGTAAAAGTAAAAAAAAAACCACTACATACTCACCGTCTGTTGTCCGTCATGTCCCCTGGAGCTTGCCGTACTGACTGTCTCAGCGCCGTCCGGCCGTAAAGCAGAGCCCAGCGGTGAACCTGCAGTAACAGCGGTTCACCGCTGGGCACCGCTGTTACGGCCGGCCGGCGCTGAGACACAGTCAGTGCGGCAAGCGCCGAGGGACATGAAGGACGACAGAAGGTGCGTATGTAGTGTTTTTTTTTTTTTTTACATGGGGACTTCGGCATCGCTGAAGACAGTTTCAGCGATGCCGAAGTCGCTTGGTCGCTGGAGAGAGCTGTCTGTGTGACAGCTCCCCAGCGACCACACAGCAACTTACCAGCGATCACGTCGCTGGTCGCGATCGCTGGTAAGTTGCTTAGTGTAACGGCACCTTTAGACCTTCCTCAGACTAGGATTGAAAAAAACAAACACAAACAATAAAAATCAACAATAAGTACAAGTGATGCCTTAAGCTTAGGTAATCACATAAAGTCCTGGCTTTAGACATAACACTGGCTTTAGACATAACACGTAACATCAGAAGGCTATATATGTTTCAATCTTATACAGAATTTTATATCAGTTGTTCAGGGTATATGCAAAAAATAGATGTCATCAAAAAGGCAATATGTCACAAAATTAGTAATCTCAGAATAAAAAACAGAACAATGGAAGAAGAACAACTAAGAAGGTCAAGATATACATTCTGGTACATTGTAACAGACATTATAGTTATATAGGCTGTCATGAAAAGACATAATAGAAGCAATGTGGACAAAGTCCAAGTAAGTCATAACTAGGCTCTTAATGTATCACATGGGTTTATGGAGGTAAAATTAAAGAAAAAATTAAAGAAAAATCGTGCAAAAAATTCTTTTGAAAGAAAAAATAAAAAAAATGTATATAAAATGGATGAAAAAGAAGTGAAATGAAAAAAATTATATATATACAAAAATAATGAAAAAATAATAAAAAAATGAAAAAATTAATGACCCACTGTGGCTATATCAGATACCAAAATTGGCTATTATAAAGAAGGTACCAAGTCAGAAAAAAGGCCACACAGTGTATATAGAAAGTGCTGCTATGGTGCTTACCAGATTGCTGTACAGGAAAAAGAATCAGCTGTGAACGGCGCGTAGTAAAGGATATACTCCTGTGGGTGATAGTGCTGACATCTATCCAGCTAGTGGCGCTATATATATGAGTGGGGAAGTGTCGGGCACAGTCTGTGAATAACGCGCCTGTGGTGGCGGAAGTGACGTAAACGGGCGTGATATCCAGAGGATGGAAGTGCGCATGTCACACTCAAGGTGTGACGTGAGGTGGAGCGCACCTTGGAACGCACCAAGTTTCGTCCCTGTATGTGGACTTAAATGTAACACGCTGGTGTCATTGATGGGCGGTGTTGTGGGTGGAGCCCATAATTGAAGCAGACCGAAGATACTGGGGAATAAAATGAATAAAAAGATATAATGAAGTGAACTGTGATCTTATTTTTTATTTTTCATTTTTCTATTATTTTCTATAATTAATTTTTTTTTTTTATAATTTTTTTATTTTATTTTTTTTATTTTTATTTTTATTTTTATTTTATTTTATTAATTTTTTTACTTACTATTTATTCTTTATTCTCTAATTTTTCATCATTTTTCCATTCATTATTCTATTCATTTTATTTAATATTAATTTCTTCTCCCCTTTTTACTATTACCCTCCTTTTTTCATTAAGATCACAGTTCACTTCATTATATCTTTTTTTTTCATATTTATTCTATCTCCCTTTCTTACTCTTCATTATTTTCCTACAATTGCTTATATATCTTATATCAGAACGTTTTACCACCTTTATTAACTGCTATTTCTTTTTGTGACAGCAGCCTTCCTGGTGCTTTACGGACTTGACATGCGCACTATTCCCCAGTATCTTCGGTCTGCTTCAATTATGGGCTCCACCCACAACACCGCCCATCAATGACACCAGCGTATTACATTTACGTCCACATACAGGGATGAAACTTGGTGCGTTCCAAGGTGCGCTCCACCTCAGGTCACACCTTGAGTGTGACATGCGCACTTCCATCCTCTGGATATCACGCCCGTTTACGTCACTTCCGCCACCACAGGCGCGTTATTCACAGACTGTGCCCGACACTTCCCCACTCATATATATAGCGCCACTAGCTGGATAGATGTCAGCACTATCACCCACAGGAGTATATCCTTTACTACGCGCCGTTCACAGCTGATTCTTTTTCCTGTACAGCAATCTGGTAAGCACGATAGCAGCACTTTCTATATACACTGTGTGGCCTTTTTTCTGACTTGGTACCTTCTTTATAATAGCCAATTTTGGTATCTGATATAGCCACAGTGGGTCATTCATTTTTTCATTTTTTTATTATTTTTTCATTATTTTTGTATATATATAATTTTTTTCATTTCACTTCTTTTTCATCCATTTTATATAATTTTTTTTATTTTTTCTTTCAAAAGAATTTTTTGCACGATTTTTCTTTATTTTTTTCTTTAATTTTACCTCCATAAACCCATGTGATACATTAAGAGCCTAGTTATGACTTACTTGGACTTTGTCCACATTGCTTCTATTATGTCTTTTCATGACAGCCTATATGACTGTTTGTTACAATGTACCAGAATGTATATCTTGACCTTCTTAGTTGTTCTTCTTCCATTGTTCTGTTTTTTATTCTGAGATTACTAATTTTGTGACAATATTGCCTTTTTGATGACATCTATTTTTTGCATATACCCTGAACAACTGATATAAAATTCTGTATAAGATTGAAACATATATAGCCTTCTGTGTTGTGAAATTGGATTCTGGGCTCCCCCGGTGGCCACTGGTGGAATTGAACTTGTGTGCATCATCCTCTCTGTTCACCTGTTCCCATCAGGATGTGGGAGTCTCTATATAACCTTGCTCCTCTGTCAGTTTCATGCCGGTCAACAATGTAATCAGAAGCCTTTCTTTGCATGTTCCTGCTACTAGACAACTCCCAGCTAAGTTGGACTTTCGTCCTTGTTTGTTTTTGCATTTTGTTCCAGTTCACAGCTGCTGTTTCGTTACTGTGTCTGGAAAGCTCTTGTGATCTGAAATTGCCACTCTGGTGTTATGAGTTAATACTAGAGTCTTAAAGTAATTTCTGGATGGTGTTTTGATAGGGTTTTCAGCTGACCATGAAAGTGCCCTTTCTGTCTTCCTGCTATCTAGTAAGCGGACCTCGATTTTGCTAAACCTATTTTCATACTACGTTTGTCATTTCATCTAAAATCACCGCCAATATATGTGGGGGCCTCTGTCTGCCTTTTGGGGAAATCTCTCTAGAGGTGAGCCAGGACTGTATTTTCCTCTGCTAGGATTAGTTAGTCCTCCGGCTGGCGCTGGGCGTCTAGGGATAAAACGTAGGCACGCTACCCGGCCACTGTTAATTGTGCGGCAGGTTTAGTTCATGGTCAGTTTAGATTCCATCTTCCAAGAGCTAGTTCTTATATATGCTGGGCTATGTTCTCTCGCCATTGAGAATCATGACAGTTTGACCGGCCCAAAAGGGTTAAATTATTGGCTGAGAAAGGAGAGAAAAAAGAAGTCTGCTGAAAATTTATTTTTTTTGTTTCTCTAGTTCTGAGTGTGCTCATAATTGAATCACTTGCTAGTCTGCCTATACTGCAGCTTTCCTCTCTTTCTCTCCTTCTAATCCTTGAATGGCTCTGTGTTCACCTGTTTGAAATGGATCTTCAGAGTGTAGCTACAGGTTTGAATAATCTCGCCACGAAGGTACAAAATTTGCAAGATTTTGTTGTTCATGCACCTATGTCTGAACCTAGAATTCCTTTGCCTGAATTTTTTTCAGGGAATAGATCTTGCTTTCAAAATTTTAAAAATAATTGCAAATTGTTTTTGTCCCTGAAGTCTCGCTCTGCCGGAGATCCTACACAGCAGGTCAGGATTGTAATTTCCTTGCTCCGGGGCGACCCTCAAGATTGGGCTTTTGCATTGACACCAGGGGATCCTGCGTTGCTCAATGTGGATGCGTTTTTTCTTGCCTTGGGGTTGCTTTATGAGGAACCTCATTTAGAGCTTCAGGCGGAAAAAGCTTTGATGTCCCTATCTCAGGGGCAAGATGAAGCTGAAATATACTGCCAAAAATTCCGTAAATGGTCTGTGCTTACTCAGTGGAATGAGTGCGCCCTGGCGGCGATTTTCAGAGAAGGTCTCTCTGATGCCATTAAGGATGTTATGGTGGGGTTCCCTGTGCCTGCGGGTCTGAATGAGTCCATGACAATGGCTATTCAGATCGATAGGCGTCTGCGGGAGCGCAAACCTGTGCACCATTTGGCGGTGTCTACTGAGAAGACGCCAGAAAAAATGCAATGTGATAGAATTCTGTCCAGAAGCGAGCGGCAGAATTTTAGACGAAAAAATGGGTTGTGCTTCTATTGTGGTGATTCAACTCATGTTATATCAGCATGCTCTAAGCGTACTAAGAAGCTTAACAAGTCTGTTTCAATTAGCACTTTACAGTCTAAGTTTATTCTATCTGTGACCCTGATTTGTTCTTCATCATCTATTCCCTCTGAGATTCCTGAATTCTTGTCTGACTATCGTGACGTTTTTGAAGAACCCAAGCTTGGTTCACTACCTCTGCACCGGGAGTGCGATTGTGCCATAGATTTGATCCCGGGTAGTAAATACCCTAAGGGTCGTTTATTTAATCTGTCTGTGCCTGAACACGCTGCTATGCGAGAATATATAAAGGAGTCCTTGGAAAAGGGACATATTCGTCCTTCGTCATCTCCCTTAGGAGCCGGTTTTTTCTTTGTGTCTAAGAAAGATGGCTCTTTGAGGCCGTGTATTGATTATCGGCTTTTGAATAAAATCACGGTTAAATATCAATATCCGTTACCACTGCTGACTGATTTGTTTGCTCGTATAAAGGGGGCCAAGTGGTTCTCTAAGATTGATCTCCGTGGGGCGTATAATTTGGTGCGAATCAAGCAGGGGGATGAGTGGAAAACCGCATTTAATACGCCCGAGGGCCACTTTGAGTATTTGGTGATGCCTTTTGGTCTTTCAAATGCCCCTTCAGTCTTCCAGTCCTTTATGCATGACATTTTCCGCGATTATTTGGATAAATTTATGATTGTGTATCTGGATGATATTCTGATTTTTTCGGATGACTGGGACTCTCATGTCCAGCAGGTCAGGAGGGTTTTTCAGGTTTTGCGGTCTAATTCCTTGTGTGTGAAGGGTTCTAAGTGCGTTTTTGGGGTTCAAAAGATTTCCTTCTTGGGATACATTTTTTCCCCCTCTTCCATCGAGATGGATCCTGTCAAGGTTCAGGCTATTTGTGATTGGACGCAGCCCTCTTCTCTTAAGAGTCTTCAGAAATTTTTGGGCTTTGCTAACTTTTATCGTCGATTTGTTGCTGGTTTTTCTGATGTTGTTAAGCCATTGAGTGATTTGACTAAGAAGGGTGCTGATGTTGCTGATTGGTCCCCTGATGCTGTGGAGGCCTTTCGGGAGCTTAAGCGCCGCTTTTCTTCCACCCCTGTGTTGCGTCAGCCTGATGTTGCTCTTCCTTTTCAGGTTGAGGTCGACGCTTCTGAAATCGGAGCTGGGGCGGTGTTGTCGCAGAGAAGTTCCGACTGCCCCGTGATGAGACCTTGTGCTTTTTTTTCCCGTAAATTTTCGCCCGCCGAGCGGAATTATGATATTGGGAATCGGGAGCTTTTGGCCATGAAGTGGGCTTTTGAGGAGTGGCGTCACTGGCTTGAGGGGGCCAGACATCAGGTGGTGGTATTGACTGACCACAAAAATTTAATTTACCTTGAGTCTGCCAGGCGCCTGAATCCTAGACAGGCGCGCTGGTCGTTGTTTTTCTCTCGGTTTAATTTTGTGGTGTCATACCTACCGGGTTCTAAGAATGTTAAGGCGGATGCCCTTTCTAGGAGTTTTGAGCCTGACTCCCCTGGTAATTCTGAGCCCACAGGTATCCTTAAGGATGGAGTGATATTGTCTGCCGTTTCTCCAGACCTGCGGCGGGCCTTGCAGGAGTTTCAGGCGGATAGACCTGATCGTTGCCCACCTGGTAGACTGTTTGTTCCTGATGATTGGACCAGTAGAGTCATCTCTGAGGTTCATTCTTCTGCGTTGGCAGGTCATCCTGGAATCTTTGGTACCAGGGATTTGGTGGCAAGGTCCTTCTGGTGGCCTTCCCTGTCACGAGATGTGCGAGGCTTTGTGCAGTCTTGTGACGTTTGTGCTCGGGCCAAGCCTTGTTGTTCTCGGGCTAGTGGATTGTTGTTGCCCTTGCCTATTCCGAAGAGGCCTTGGACGCACATCTCGATGGATTTTATTTCGGATCTGCCTGTTTCTCAGAAGATGTCTGTCATCTGGGTGGTGTGTGACCGTTTCTCTAAGATGGTCCATTTGGTTCCCTTGCCTAAGTTGCCTTCTTCTTCCGAGTTGGTTCCTCTGTTTTTTCAAAATGTTGTTCGTTTGCATGGTATTCCGGAGAATATCGTTTCTGACAGAGGGACCCAATTCGTGTCTAGATTTTGGCGGGCATTCTGTGCTAGGATGGGCATAGATTTGTCTTTTTCGTCTGCTTTCCATCCTCAGACTAATGGCCAGACCGAGCGGACTAATCAGACCTTGGAGACATATTTGAGGTGTTTTGTGTCTGCGGATCAGGATGATTGGGTTGCTTTTTTGCCATTGGCGGAGTTCGCCCTCAATAATCGGGCCAGCTCTGCCACCTTGGTGTCCCCGTTTTTCTGTAATTCGGGGTTTCATCCTCGATTTTCCTCCGGTCAGGTGGAATCTTCGGATTGTCCTGGAGTGGATGCTGTGGTGGAGAGGTTGCATCAGATTTGGGGGCAGGTAGTGGACAATTTGAAGTTGTCCCAGGAGAAGACTCAGCTTTTTGCCAACCGCCGTCGTCGTGTTGGTCCTCGGCTTTGTGTTGGGGACTTGGTGTGGTTGTCTTCTCGTTTTGTCCCTATGAGGGTTTCTTCTCCTAAGTTTAAGCCTCGGTTCATCGGCCCGTACAAGATATTGGAGATTCTTAACCCTGTGTCCTTCCGTTTGGACCTCCCTGCATCTTTTTCTATTCATAATGTTTTTCATCGGTCATTATTGCGCAGGTATGAGGTACCGGTTGTGCCTTCCGTTGAGCCTCCTGCTCCGGTGTTGGTTGAGGGTGAGTTGGAGTACGTTGTGGAAAAGATCTTAGACTCCCGTGTTTCCAGACGGAAACTCCAGTATCTGGTCAAATGGAAGGGATACGGTCAGGAGGATAATTCTTGGGTGACTGCCTCTGATGTTCATGCCTCCGATCTTGTCCGTGCCTTTCATAGGGCTCATCCTGATCGCCCTGGTGGTTCTGGTGAGGGTTCGGTGCCCCCTCCTTGAGGGGGGGGTACTGTTGTGAAATTGGATTCTGGGCTCCCCCGGTGGCCACTGGTGGAATTGAACTTGTGTGCATCATCCTCTCTGTTCACCTGTTCCCATCAGGATGTGGGAGTCTCTATATAACCTTGCTCCTCTGTCAGTTTCATGCCGGTCAACAATGTAATCAGAAGCCTTTCTTTGCATGTTCCTGCTACTAGACAACTCCCAGCTAAGTTGGACTTTCGTCCTTGTTTGTTTTTGCATTTTGTTCCAGTTCACAGCTGCTGTTTCGTTACTGTGTCTGGAAAGCTCTTGTGATCTGAAATTGCCACTCTGGTGTTATGAGTTAATACTAGAGTCTTAAAGTAATTTCTGGATGGTGTTTTGATAGGGTTTTCAGCTGACCATGAAAGTGCCCTTTCTGTCTTCCTGCTATCTAGTAAGCGGACCTCGATTTTGCTAAACCTATTTTCATACTACGTTTGTCATTTCATCTAAAATCACCGCCAATATATGTGGGGGCCTCTGTCTGCCTTTTGGGGAAATCTCTCTAGAGGTGAGCCAGGACTGTATTTTCCTCTGCTAGGATTAGTTAGTCCTCCGGCTGGCGCTGGGCGTCTAGGGATAAAACGTAGGCACGCTACCCGGCCACTGTTAATTGTGCGGCAGGTTTAGTTCATGGTCAGTTTAGATTCCATCTTCCAAGAGCTAGTTCTTATATATGCTGGGCTATGTTCTCTCGCCATTGAGAATCATGACACTTCTGATGTTACGTGTTATGTCTAAAGCCAGTGTTATGTCTAAAGCCAGGTCTTTATGTGATTACCTAAGCTTAAGGCATCACTTGTACTTATTGTTGATTTTTATTGTTTGTGTTTGTTTTTTTCAATCCTAGTCTGAGGAAGGTCTAAGTTATTGACCGAAACGTCATGAATTTTGGATTGCATTTAAATAAATCTAAATTGCAGATAATTTGAGTGCCGGATTTTTTTGATCTATATGTGAAAAGGGAGTGGTATCCCTCTCCGAGCACCACCCGGTTACAGAGTGACGTGCATTATATTTTTATATGACTTTAACACTCAGGCAAAGTGCGAGGTGAAATTCTCCACCATGCAGCACCGCCATGCAATTTATGTGCATGGAAAATTGTGTCAATATAGACCAATAGCTCTGAGCCCTTCTCGAGCAGCCCAAGGCATATCTCATGGGCCAGCACAAGGAAAGCTTGCAGCTAATTGCCGAAAGTCTTAGCTACCTTTGGTTTCTTGTCACCTATCTCAAAACCACGCTCCTTATCGATAGTCACCTGATCTGTGGAGACAAGGGACCATACATCGATGTATTCTCTGAGTCAGATTTTTACCCTAGTCTCTACACCCAGGTGAGTACCCAGAGAAGCCACCCCACAAAAACAGAACCCCTAGAAACTAAACCCTGTGCTACTGACATACTCGCAGGTGGAGATGAGGCCTCCTAACCCGGTATTAATGGATGGTTGTGGATTCCACACCATATGTGATTAACCTAGGCACCAAAAGTAAATCCCTATTAGTGTGTGTGTGTTGCGGTGTGGACTATGCCTATGCATGGGACACTCACCATCCGTGCGACTCCAGATTTGTATCCTTAGGCTTCTTTTACACTTACCAGGTTTTTTGCAGCCTTTTTTGTGGAGCGTATCGCCGCAATTTTCACGGTCTGCTGCAATAACGGATCTCAAAAACTTGCAGATCGCCGTTTTTCGAGTTTCCAATAGTATGAAAAATGTATAGGAAAAAAAACGGCGTTCCGCAAAACCGGAAGTGACGGTGCACCGCAAAAACAAGCTTCCATTGTTTTTGCGGCGCCATTGATTTTCAATGGGGGTCGTGTCCGTAAGTCGTGAAAAAGATCGAGTAGGTTCGATCTTTTTTCACAGCCGTAAATACGGCCCTCACGGCCATACGGTGCATCGTGAAATTATTGCGGCCCGTTTTTGCTGCCCAATATAAATCTATTGGGGCCGCAAAACCACGGTTAGTGTAAAAGAAGCCTTAGTGATGCATCGGCTGGCGCTACAGGCTATAACTGTTTGTACCTCTGAATGTTAGCTCCGCTTGTCCTCCGTGCAGAATTCCTTGCTCCCGATGAGGCGAAACGGTCCCGACCCTGTTGATAACCGATTGTGTGCCGCCTTGACTTTCTTGTTTCTGGCGAGGAGGCCAAAGTGACAGACTGATCTCCCATGTACCAGCGAAGACCTTCTCTCAACCCGATTTACCCCTGATCTAAGATGACCATGTCTGGCACTCCCCCTCTGAACCTTTGTTGTTTGACCAATGACGAAACGTGCAACAGAAAAAATGGAAGACGAAACTGCTCCTGTACCGATATTGCACCTGGCAGGTATTACACTTCCCCCTCTTCCATCCTTAAGGTTCCTTCTTCCATCAGGGCCATGCAGCTTCACGTTTCTGACTGCCACTTTGACTGACCTGAGAGATCACCAGGCCTCCTACTGTCCACATTGTCTACCGTTCGCTGGGTTCTGCCCACAACTGCTGCTACTGACCTTCTTCACAGCTGTGCAATGGCCTTCATCTGCTCTTCCATGCTTGGCATCAGTCTCCCAGTGCTGAATCTTTCCTGACCAGCCCCAAACATACAGCAACAAGACCTCCTGTGTTACTGCCCTTAACAGGCTGCCCTCAGTACCTGCCTTGTTGCTTTGCATGCTGGCCTGCCCTCCATGGCTGTGTCGTGCACGTGTCTCCCCTTGGCTTGTACTGCCTCCCAGCGCTAATTCACCGCCGCTGCCCTGAGGGTCCTTCGTTCTGCACGGGCGCTCCTGACGTCATCAGCCTGCGTCCGGCGCCTCTGGCACTGGGCTAGAGCTCAGCCGCTAAGGAGCTCTTGCGCAGTGGCGTGGCCTGAAAGGTCTCTCCCCATCCTCCCTCCCCTCTCCTCTGCTCTCTCTACCGTTTGAGTCTCGGACAGCAGGTCCAAGTCCCTCCTTCCCTATCTTGGCCCGGACCTGTTCCTCCATTCCTGACATTTCCTGTGGTAAGCTGAGCTGCCAAAATGGCTCTTTTGGGCCCAAAACCCTGTCTAAAATATGTCTGGTGCAGCCCTCTTTTTTTCCCGCACTTTTGTTAACCCCTTCCCCAACTCCCTTGCAGTAACTTGACGTTTCCTTAAGTTATTTGATGCCCTATTGAGATTGTAAGTTCTTGCGACCCGGCCTCTCACTCTTTTTGTTTGAGCTAACTATTCCTTCCAATGTAATGTCTGATTTTGCTTGTATGTGTACCCTCTGAATTGGGAAGTGCTGCAGAATATATGAGCGCTATACAAAATACTATTATCCCAATCATAACAATAACTGTCTTAAAAAGTATGTAAATGGGAAAGACTTTCTAGTGAACTGGAAAAGTTTGCCAATCTCCTGCATGTTGAATAAGCCTCCCAGAAATCAGAACTCTTTGTTGCTGGGATGCTTTGCCATGAGACAGAATGCGGGGGTCCTGACCCATATTCAGGGAACAGAAAAGTGGTGAGAAAGGGGCATGGTCAGGAAAAAGAGGAGGGTTATGTAAAACTTACTCCCAATTTTCCTACTATAATATTTTAGAAAGATGGCAAGTATAATGTAATCAAGGCTTAAATATCTTTTTAAAGGGAACCTGTCACCCCCCAGGGCGTTTTTAAGTAAAAGAGCCACCTTCTGCAGCACTAAGGCTGCATTCTGTGAAGGTGGCTTTTATATTTGTGCTCCCTAATAACGCTGAAATATTATGTTTTATAAATTTCGTGCCATACCTGTATTCTGTCCAGGGGGGCATGTCTTTTCCCCTGGACTCAACCGCCTCCCAGCCATCAATCATCCCCTCAGTGTGCCGGGGGCCGTCTCCTTTGTTTGTATTCACGTACCCGGGCAGTGGGAAGAGAGAGGCTAAGCGGCGGAATTTCTGGGGCAGCTGAGTGCTGGTATTTGTGGCCGGGGGGGCAATATCCATAATGCTCCATAAAGTTTATGATAGGCCCCATAAGATGCTCCATATTAAAATATGCCCCATATAATGCAGCACAAAGGTTGGTTATGGCCCCATAAGATGCTCCATAGAGATATTTGCCCCATATAATGCTGCACAAATGCTGATTATGGCCCCATAAGATGCTCCATAGACACATTATTTGCTCCATATGCAGTTGCTGCGATTAAAAAAAAAAAAATGACATACTCACCTCTCATCGCTCAGGCTTGCTACAGTCACCTTTCCCCGTTCCACCGCCGGGTGCCGCTGTGTCTTCCCCGTCCTCCGCACTGACACTCAGACAGAGGGCGCGCACTAACCACGTCATCGCGCACTCTGACCTGAGCATCACATGCAGATGATGCGGAAGATGGCGCCCGGTGGTGGAACAAGGACAGGTGAATATCTCCATGCTCCCCCTCCCCATTATACTCATCTGCTCCCCGCGCGGTCCCTGGCAGCTTCTCTGATGGACTCTCTGGGAGCGGCAGCTCTTCCAGTTTTGAGCAGTCACTGGTATCGCTCATTACAGTAATGAATATGTGTCTCCACCCCTATTATTACTGTAATGAGCGGTACCATGTGACCGTTCAAAGCTGGAAGAGCTGCCAGCGCCTGGAGACCATCGGAGACGTCGCAGTGCTTGAAAAAGGTTCGCTACACTGAACCGAAACATCACCATCATGGGCTAAATAAAATAGCTCCTTATTCACAGACAGTGGTGTGCTGCTTCCTTTTTTGAACTACTAAAGATCGATCGATCTATCTATCTGTCTATCTATCTATCTACAGTTGTGGACAAAAGTATTGACACCCCTGCAGTTCTGTCAGATAATACTTCGTTTCTTCCTGAAAATGATTGCAAACACAAATTCTTTGGTATTATTATCTTCATTTAATTTGTCTTAAATGAAAAAAAACACAAAAAGAATTGTCCCAAAGCCAAATTGGATATAATTCCACACCAAACATAAAAAAGGGGGTGGACAAAAGTATTGGCACTGTTCGAAAAATCATGTGATGCTTCTCTAATTTGTGTAATTAACAGCACCTGTAACTTACCTGTGGCACCTAACAGGTGTTGGCAATAACTAAATCACACTTGCAGCCAGTTGACATGGATTAAAGTTGACTCAACCTCTGTCCTGTGTCCTTGTGTGTACCACATTGAGCATGGAGAAAAGAAAGAAGACCAAAGAACTGTCTGAGGACTTGATAAACCAAATTGTGAGGAAGCATGAGCAATCTCAAGGCTACAAGTCCATCTCCAAAGACCTGAATGTTCCTGTGTCTACCGTGCGCAGTGTCATGAAGAAGTTTAAAGCCCATGGCACTGTGGCTAACCTCCCTAGATGTGGACGGAAAAGAAAAATTTACAAGAGATTTCAAAGCAAGATTGTGCGGATGTTGGATAAAGAACCTTGACTAACATCCAAACAAAATAGATATAGAATCACTGCACTCAATAGATAAGTATGCTTTCAAGTGAATAAATTTTATTTACGGTGGTGGATGAAGCGACAGTATTTTGACGTTTCGGCCGAACTCCGGCCTTTATCACATAGTCGCTGGAAAAAATATAAAACAATATATACAATCAGAATGTTTCATATACAAATATACAAGATATTTACAAAATATAAGAGAGCCAGTCTATCCAGGTTGATATGGGTGCAGATATGAAGATGCATCTAGGCTGGCAACATCCAAGAAAAAGACACTGGGTATCAGTAGTACAGGAATAGGTATAAAGCGTAAATGATTAAATCCAAATTAAATAAAATAAACATGGAGCATACCCTTTAAGGTCACCGAAAGGTTATTGGCACCGTTTATTGGGATATCTCAAATTGCTGATATATATCCTAGAGGTGAAAGGAGAGGGGGAAGAATAGTTAAGAAGGTAGCCTAAATATCACTGGCCAAGTGTAACATTGAGAACAAGGACTTAGATGTAGTTTATGGTGGTGCGTCTCTCAATGATTTAATATGGCGTGACCGTGGGTGGAGGAAGGAAAAAAGAAGAAGAACCAAAAGGAGAAAAAAGGGGAAGAATATGCATATGTATATATACATGTACCAGTTTAGTGGATGATCCAGGAGGGGTTTGCAGCAAGCCAAAGGAGCGCTGTCCTGACTGTGGTGCTTGAGCTATAGTGGGCAAAGTTGTCAGGGTAAGTGGCATGTGATGGCGATGGAGTCGATTATTGGGTGAGCACTGAATGTGTGCAACAATACTTACAAGAAATAGGAGGCGCAGTAGTCTTGCTGGAGCCACAGCGTGCTCGTGTAGTATATGCGTACTGCACTTGGAGGAGGAACAGGAACGGCCAGCCAGAGGAGCGCTGTCCTGACCGTGAACACTGAGCTGTAGTAAGTGGAGTAGGTGAGGGTGAGAATGTGGCATGTACTGCCGCTTGTGTTTCAAAGGGTAGTAAAGGCGTACTTACTAGGATTGGTGGCGCAGTGGTCCTGCGGGCACAACGGCGTGCTGGTGCAGCGTGTGTGTTCTGCACCAGAGGAGGGATCCCTTTAATCCAGTGCCGTCCGGTCATGTGACCGGAAGTGAATGCGGCGCTATTGCGCCTGCGCCGGATCATAGCACAGGTGTCTATGGAGACCCGTGCCTGCACGTGTGGTGTAACACCGCTCTCTGTCATGATGTAAAGCGTCATGGCGGTTTGCGGAGGGGGTATATAGCGCGCACGCGCTGGACTGTGCTAGCCAGGAATGTCTGCGCCTGCGTGGGTGACTGAGTCACTAAAGTGCTATATAAAAAAAAAAAAAAAAAAAAAAAAAGGAGGAGGGCACTAGTAGATGGAGATAAAAGTGGGATATCCTTCTAGGGAGACTGCTAGTAATGTATACATAGTCATGGTAATAATACATAGTATTGTGGTACCAGTATATAGCGTAGTCGGCGGTTCATATACATGGAATGCTGATAGTATATATAGTAATTCACGGTCAGTACAATGAGGATGGTACCATATTCAATAGATAATTGAACAAACAAACAAAAATAAGTAAATAAGTAAATGAATTGGTAAACAATTGAAAATATAATAATACTAATCGGCATTTGTAGGAGTCCAAACAAAAGAAAATGGAAAATAAAAGAAAATAAATGGAAAAAAAATGGAAAAAAAATGGAAAAAAAAGGGGGGGTTTAAAGGAAAAAGAGAAAAGAAAAAAGGAAAAAAGGGAAAAAAAAGGGGGATATAGGTTGGTCTTACCGCCCCAGAAGAAGGATGAAGAAACTGAGACATACGATTTTTCAAACGGTTTTTCAATGGGTCTAGGGAAAGAAATATATCAGATTAGCCAATCTATTTCTCGATTTAACCCTCTGGGGTGTAGGGTATCTAAGGTGTATATCCAATACGTTTCCCTTTGTTTTAATAAGCGGATGTGGTTACCACCTCTCTTTGGTCTTGGCACTTTTTCAATGATCTGGTATCTTAATTGAGATATGTTGTGTTTAGCCTCTTTAAAATGTGCTGGTAGGGGTAGCCATGTCTTACCACATCGAATAGTGGACTTATGTCCAGAAATACGGTCGCGTATGGCCTGGGTGGTCTCTCCCACGTAAAGCAATCCACATGGGCATTTTATTATGTATACCACAAAGTTTGTTTCGCATGTGAAGAAATCTTTGATAGGGTATGATTTGCCAGTTCGGGGGTGTACGACTTCATTGCCTTTAATGATATTTGAACAACTCATGCAGTTTAGGCACGGAAAGGGGCCAGTTCTGCGAAGCCCTGTGAGGGTACGTGTGGATGTTCTGCTGTTCTGGCCTATGTCAGCCCTGACCACTCTGTCTTTAATATTTTGAGGTCTTCTGAGACACATTAAAGGTGGGTTTCTGAATATGGTGATGTTGGGATACGCTTTCGTGAGGAGAGGCCAATGTTTATGAATCAGATTGTGGACCTTGTTCATGGATGGATGATGGTCATGCACAAAAGGTAACCTAGGTGGTTTCGTGGTGGAAGGGTTGGTTACCGTATCATCGAGGGCCCTGGACATTTCCGTGGCTAGTAGTGTAGATGGATAATTCCTAGATTTGAATTTATCTGACATTTCCTGTAATCTGGATTTTCTAGTGGCACTATCGGATACAATTCTCGTAACCCTTTTGAATTGCGACCGTGGAAGACTATCCCTTGTGGATTTGGGGTGGCAACTGTCATAACGAAGAAGATTATTACAGTCAGTGGGCTTGGTGTAAATGTCGGTGGTTAATTTGCCCTGGGGGTCCTTCTGCACCCTTGTGTCTAGAAAGGTAATAGTCTCTGAATTATGAGAAAGTGTGAATTTGAGTTCTTCCCTGACGCTATTGAGGGTATTAAAGAAGGTGGATAGGCTACTGAGGTCTCCCAGCCAGATACAAAAAATGTCATCGATATAGCGGAGCCACACGATGGCATGCTGCTGAAATAATGGATTGGCGTAGATATGGTCACGCTCGAATCTGTCCATGTATAGATTAGCGTAGGCGGGGGCGACATTTGAGCCCATGGCGGTCCCGCACGTCTGGACAAAAAAATCGTCCTCAAAACGGAAGAAATTTTCTCTCAATACTAAGTTGAGAAGGTCGAGACACAATTCACGTGACCTTATGTCAGTGTTTGCTTCCTCCAGAGTTTGTAAAACTGCTTGTATACCCTTGTCGTGAGAAATAGATGTGTACAGACTGTTCACATCGAGAGTACAGAGGATGCTGGTTGATGGGACTGTGTCAAGAGTACGGATCTTATTCAAAAAATCTCCTGTGTCCAAGATGAAGGATTTGGTATTGTGAGTGTATGGTGTTAGTATTTTTTCGAGGAATATTGATAGTGGATTCAGAATGGAGTCCGTTGAGGCAACAATAGGACGACCAGGTGGGTTATGTAAGTCTTTGTGAATCTTAGGTAGGGTATATAGCACTGGGGTGACTGGGTGTTGGTTAATCAGGAAAGTTTTTGTTTTGTTATCAATCGTTTTCCGTGCCTAAACTGCATGAGTTGTTCAAATATCATTAAAGGCAATGAAGTCGTACACCCCCGAACTGGCAAATCATACCCTATCAAAGATTTCTTCACATGCGAAACAAACTTTGTGGTATACATAATAAAATGCCCATGTGGATTGCTTTACGTGGGAGAGACCACCCAGGCCATACGCGACCGTATTTCTGGACATAAGTCCACTATTCGATGTGGTAAGACATGGCTACCCCTACCAGCACATTTTAAAGAGGCTAAACACAACATATCTCAATTAAGATACCAGATCATTGAAAAAGTGCCAAGACCAAAGAGAGGTGGTAACCACATCCGCTTATTAAAACAAAGGGAAACGTATTGGATATACACCTTAGATACCCTACACCCCAGAGGGTTAAATCGAGAAATAGATTGGCTAATCTGATATATTTCTTTCCCTAGACCCATTGAAAAACCGTTTGAAAAATCGTATGTCTCAGTTTCTTCATCCTTCTTCTGGGGCGGTAAGACCAACCTATATCCCCCTTTTTTTTCCCTTTTTTCCTTTTTTCTTTTCTCTTTTTCCTTTAAACCCCCCCTTTTTTTTCCATTTTTTTTCCATTTTTTTTCCATTTATTTTCTTTTATTTTCCATTTTCTTTTGTTTGGACTCCTACAAATGCCGATTAGTATTATTATATTTTCAATTGTTTACCAATTCATTTACTTATTTACTTATTTTTGTTTGTTTGTTCAATTATCTATTGAATATGGTACCATCCTCATTGTACTGACCGTGAATTACTATATATACTATCAGCATTCCATGTATATGAACCGCCGACTACGCTATATACTGGTACCACAATACTATGTATTATTACCATGACTATGTATACATTACTAGCAGTCTCCCTAGAAGGATATCCCACTTTTATCTCCATCTACTAGTGCCCTCCTCCTTTTTTTTTTTTTTTTTTTTTTTTTTTTATATAGCACTTTAGTGACTCAGTCACCCACGCAGGCGCAGACATTCCTGGCTAGCACAGTCCAGCGCGTGCGCGCTATATACCCCCTCCGCAAACCGCCATGACGCTTTACATCATGACAGAGAGCGGTGTTACACCACACGTGCAGGCACGGGTCTCCATAGACACCTGTGCTATGATCCGGCGCAGGCGCAATAGCGCCGCATTCACTTCCGGTCACATGACCGGACGGCACTGGATTAAAGGGATCCCTCCTCTGGTGCAGAACACACACGCTGCACCAGCACGCCGTTGTGCCCGCAGGACCACTGCGCCACCAATCCTAGTAAGTACGCCTTTACTACCCTTTGAAACACAAGCGGCAGTACATGCCACATTCTCACCCTCACCTACTCCACTTACTACAGCTCAGTGTTCACGGTCAGGACAGCGCTCCTCTGGCTGGCCGTTCCTGTTCCTCCTCCAAGTGCAGTACGCATATACTACACGAGCACGCTGTGGCTCCAGCAAGACTACTGCGCCTCCTATTTCTTGTAAGTATTGTTGCACACATTCAGTGCTCACCCAATAATCGACTCCATCGCCATCACATGCCACTTACCCTGACAACTTTGCCCACTATAGCTCAAGCACCACAGTCAGGACAGCGCTCCTTTGGCTTGCTGCAAACCCCTCCTGGATCATCCACTAAACTGGTACATGTATATATACATATGCATATTCTTCCCCTTTTTTCTCCTTTTGGTTCTTCTTCTTTTTTCCTTCCTCCACCCACGGTCACGCCATATTAAATCATTGAGAGACGCACCACCATAAACTACATCTAAGTCCTTGTTCTCAATGTTACACTTGGCCAGTGATATTTAGGCTACCTTCTTAACTATTCTTCCCCCTCTCCTTTCACCTCTAGGATATATATCAGCAATTTGAGATATCCCAATAAACGGTGCCAATAACCTTTCGGTGACCTTAAAGGGTATGCTCCATGTTTATTTTATTTAATTTGGATTTAATCATTTACGCTTTATACCTATTCCTGTACTACTGATACCCAGTGTCTTTTTCTTGGATGTTGCCAGCCTAGATGCATCTTCATATCTGCACCCATATCAACCTGGATAGACTGTCTCTCTTATATTTTGTAAATATCTTGTATATTTGTATATGAAACATTCTGATTGTATATATTGTTTTATATTTTTTCCAGCGACTATGTGATAAAGGCCGGAGTTCGGCCGAAACGTCAAAATACTGTCGCTTCATCCACCACCGTAAATAAAATTTATTCACTTGAAAGCATACTTATCTATTGAGTGCAGTGATTCTATATCTATTTTGGACTTACGGAATCTTTGGTTCCTTTTCACTAGCACCTTTTCTCTACATGGTCGAGTGCTAACCATCTATGCTATAACATCCAAACAAGTTCAAGCTGCCCTGCAGTCCGAGGGTACAACAGTGTCAACCCGTACTATCCGTCGGTGTCTGAATGAAAAGGGACTGTATGGTAGGACACCAAGGAAGACCCCACTTCTTACCCGAGACATAAAAAAGCCAGGCTGGAGTTTGCCAAAACTTACCTGAAAAAGCCTAAAACGTTTTGGAAGAATTTTCTCTGGTCAGATGAGACAAAAGTAGAGCTTTTTGGGCAAAGGCATCAACAGAGAGTTTACAGGAGAGAAAAAGAGGCATTCAAAGAAAAGAACACGGTCCCTACAGTCAAACATGGTGGAGGTTCCCTAATGTTTTGGGGTTGATTTGCTGCCTCTGGCACTGGACTGCTTGACCGTGTGCATGGCATTATGAAGTCTGAAGACTACCAATAAATTTTGCTGCAAAAGTAGGGCCCAGTGTGAGAAAGCTGGGTCTCCCTCAGAGGTCATGGGTCTTCCAACAGGACAATGACCCAAAACACACTTCAAAAAGCACTAGAACATGGTTTAAGAGAAAGCACTGGAGACTTCTAAGGTGGCCAGCAATGAGTCCAGACCTGAATCCCATAGAACACCTGTGGAGAGATCTAAAAATGGCAGTTTGGAGAAGGCACCCTTCAAATATCAGGGACCTGGAGCAGTTTGCCAAAGAAGAATGGTCTAAAATTCCAGCAGAACATTGTAAGAAACTCATTGATGGTTACCGGAAGCGGTTGGTCGCAGTTATTTTGGCTAAAGGTTGTGCAACCAAGTATTAGGCTGAGGGTGCCAATACTTTTGTCTGGCCCATTTTTGGAGTTTTGTGTGAAATGATTAATGTTTTGCTTCATTCTCTTTTGTGTTTTTTCATTTAAGACAAATTAAATGAAGATAATAATATAAAAAAATGTGTGTTTGCAATCATTTTCAGGAAGAAACTGAGTATTATCTGACAGAATTGCAGGGGTGTCAATAGTTTTGGCCACAACTCACTCTATCTATCTATCTATCTATCTATCTATCTATCTATCTATCTATCTATCAATTTATTTCCTATCTATCTATTTCCTATCTATCTATTTTCTATCTATCTATCTATCTATCTATCTATCTATCTATCTATCTATCTATCTATCTATCTATCTATCTATCTATCTATCTACCTATATCCTTCCAGGTATATACCAAACCTCATGCTATTATCCAGAAAAATGAAGGCAGCACTCCAATAGAAAAAATAAAAGTGGTTTATTGGCCCATGTGCGACGTTTCAGTCCAGGATGTGGAGCTTGAGAAAGGTCCACATCCTGGACTGAAACGTCGCACATGGGCCAATAAACCACTTTTATTTTTTCTATTGGAGTGCTGCCTTCATTTTTCTGGATAATATTTATCTATCTATCTATCTATCTATCTATCTATCTATCTATCTATCTATCTATCTATCTATCTACGGTATCTATCTATCTACGGTATCTATCTATCTACGGTATCTATCTATCTATCTATCTATCTATCTATCTATCTATCTATCTATCTATCTATCTATCTATCTATCTATCCATCTACTGTATGTGCGCACATACCCTAAGGAGTGCAGAGGATGTTACACCAGGGTTCCTGGTGTCTTAGGGGGTCTAAAAGCCCCTATATCACAATATCACATAACATATTAGAATTATAAATGGCATATGCTTGGCATGGAGTCATGTCACAGATTTTACATTGGCACCCAGGAGCTTCAGATAAGGGATTACTGAAAACCAGACAGAATTACTAAGCGCAACATTGTGTGTATAAACATAAAAAGTTGCTAACAGTTTTCCCGATAAAATAAGATGTATAATCTTAATAGAGTATAATTTTGCAGATTTGAAGGCTGTAATTAATAGGAATTAATTGCATATTTAGAAGTCGCTCTTCAAAAACAACATCAAATGCAATGGATGGAGGGGAGGGGGACGTTGGAAGACTGTCTAAAGATGAAATGAATCAGATGTTCATGAAAAAAAAAAAATCTTTAGAAAAGAAAATGGAAAGAGGTTTTGCAGGAAGACGTTGTAATGATAAAAAGAAGCCGCTTGCTGTTCAACTACACTTTTAACTGCATCTTTTCTGAAATAATGATTATCATTTCCACTTTCATCTTAAGTTTAATAGCATATGGCTTTTCCTGATTAACACCCCCTCCTGTTATTAATCAGTATCTTGCTATCATGCCTCTAATGTAGGCTGCAGTTGCCCTGCTGGTACACTAAGCTTTTTCAGCATCTGAGCCTATGGATATGTGCTGGAGGGGGAAAAAGGCTCGGCTTCTGTGTGCACTGGTAATAGGAGATTTTTCAGGTGCCCCCGTTGTGAACTTTATGCAGACTTTCATTATAAATTTAATATTTGTTTAGAATGAAACTTAAAAGGACCCCTTGATATTGCAAAGATTTCGCACAATCCTTTTTACAATGCCGCTCTTTATGGCTTATTAAAAACAATATTGGGAAAGGGGTGAAAATTCATGGCTTAACCAAAAAAACAACAAAAAAACTACTGCCCTAAAATTTCTAAGTTGAAGAAGTTAATATTGCCAGAAGTTCTGGAGCCTGAGCCTTCTTTAGTAAAATTAAAAGGGTGTTCCACTTTTACATTTTAATAGTCCATAGGCTTACCCAGGGTAAAAAAAAAAATACTTTTGCTTAACTCAAAAATTGCTGCACCCCCATCTCACACGGCTGCAATGGTGACCTCATGCATACAGTGATTTTGATTTTGATTGATGATTTTGTGATTTTGAAAGGGAGTCTGTCAGCAGGAGTTCACACACCAATCTATTGTTATGCGTGAGTAACTCTTTCGAAGGCAGTCCAACAATACCTTTACAATGCCAGTCCGTTCCTCCATAACAGAGAAATAAGCATTTGAATTAGTATGTAAATGAGGCTGGTAGATCTCTAGCCTCTGTCACTCCAGCTCTATTTCCCACCCTGTGTTGCCTCCTCCTGCTCAACTGACTGCCTCTGTTCTGCGTGACTTCAGGAAAGACCAGCATAGACCAGACCTGCAGGAGGAGGCAATGCTGGGCAGTTCTGGGGAGGGAATAGAACTGGAGTGACAGAGGCTTCAGATCTACCATAGCTCTACCATGAGGAAAACGGGATGGAAATGTCATTCAATGCGCTGCTGATAAAAGCTCGGAAACTGAATAAACTTTAGGGAGTTTTATTGTACAGCCACAGCTGTGGTTACAATGTAAAATAATAGAAAGTGTGAATTTGGTCCAACTATTTAACCTAACTATTTATGGGCTTTTATTTTTGGATAGATCTGTAGGATGGTAGTGGGATGGATCTCTCCCTCCAATCCAAGTCTTGGGAGTGGCCGATGTCCATGATTCCCATTTACACTTTTAGTTAAGGTTTGATTTGCAAGTAGCAGTGCAGAAGGCTCTGTGTTGTGAATTCCGTTCTCGAACTCCCTCCTGTGGTCATGAATGGTACTTTGGCGAGTTCTGTCCGTCGACTCCCTCTGGTGGCTGTGAGTTGAACTGCTGGTTCTTGAGGTTGCTTCCTCAGCTGCCCTCGTTTGCGGCTAGGCTGGCTTCTCTATTTAACTCCACTCAGATCGTTACTTCATGCCAGCTGTCAATGTATCAGTACTGGTTCAGATCTCTCTCGGATCTTTCTGATGACCTGTCTACTCCAGTAGAAGCTAAGTCCCTGCTAGTTCATTTGTTGTTCATTGTGTACTGAATATATTTCTTAGTACTTGCTAAGTTCTAGTCCAGCTTGCTAACATGATATTGCCTTGCTAGCTGGAAGCTCTGGGGTGCAGAGTGGCACCTCCGCACCGTGAGTCGGTGCGGGGGTCTTTTTGCACATTCTGCGTGGCTTTTTGTAGTTTTTTGTGCTGACCACATAGATCCCTTTCCTATCTTCTGTCTATTTAGTGAAGACTGGCCTCCATTGCTGAAACCTGTTTCATTCCTGTGTTTGTGACTTTCCTCTTAGCTCACAGTCAATATTTGTGGGGGGCTGCCTTTACCTTTGGGGAATTTCTCTGAGGCAAGGTAAGGCTTTATTTCCTATCTTTAGGGGTAGTTAGCGCTTAGGCTGTGAAGAGGCGTCTAGGGAGAGTTAGGTACGCTCCACGGCAATTTCTAGTGTGTGTGATAGGATTAGAATTTGCGGTCAGCAGAGATCCCACTTCCCAGAGCTTGTCCTGTCGTCTAGTTTAACCATCAGGTCATTCCAGGTGCTCCTAACCACCAGGTCCATAACAGTACAGCTGGCCAACAAAGTGTTAATGCATCTCAATAGAGGGATAAGAGAAGTTCTGAGACCATTTTTGTTTTCTCTGCAGTGTGTTTTGTCTTTCTTTTCCCCTTAACCTCTGGGTGGTTCAGGACTCAGGTGTAGATATGGACATTCAAGGTATGTCCTCTTGTGTTGATCAACTCACTGCAAGGGTACAAAGCATTCAAGATTATGTAGTTCAGAATCCGATGTTAGAGCCTAGAATTCCAATTCCTGATTTGTTTTCTGGGGATAGATCTAAATTTCTGAATTTCAAAAATAATTGTAGACTGTTTCTTGCTTTGAAACCCCGCTCCTCTGGTGACCCCATTCAGCAAGTAAAAATCATTATTTCTTTGTTATGTGGCGACCCTCAAGACTGGGCATTCTCCCTTGCGCCAGGAGATCCTGCATTGCTTAATGTAGATGCGTTTTTTCTGGCGCTTGGATTGCTTTATGACGAACCTAACTCTGTGGATCAGGCAGAGAAAATCTTGCTGGCTTTGTGTCAGGGTCAGGATGAGGCGAAGGTATATTGCCAGAAGTTTAGAAAGTGGTCTGTGCTTACTCAATGGAATGAGTGTGCCCTTGCAGCAATTTTCAGAAAGGGTCTTTCTGAAGCCCTTAAGGATGTTATGGTGGGGTTCACCATGCCTGCTGGTCTGAATGAATCAATGTCCTTGGCCATTCAGATTGATCGGCGCTTGCGTGAGCGCAAGGTTGTGCCCTATTTGGCGGTATCCTCTGAGCAGAGGCCTGAGCCTATGCAATGTGATAGGACTTTGACCAGAGCTGAACGGCAAGAACACAGACGTCAGAATGGGCTGTGTTTTTACTGTGGTGACTCCACTCATGCTATCTTTGATTGTCCTAAGCGCACTAAGCGGTTTTCTAGGTCTGTCACCATTGGTACGTTACAGCCTAAATTTCTTTTGTCCGTTACTCTGATTTGCTCTTTGTCGTCCTACTCTGTTATGGCATTTGTGGATTCAGGCGCTGCCCTGAATTTGATGGACTTGGAGTTTGCCAGGCGCTGTGGTTTTTTCTTGGAGCCCTTGCAGTATCCTATTCCATTAAGGGGAATTGATGCTACACCTTTGGCCAAGAATAAACCTTAGTACTGGACTCAGTTGACCATGTGCATGGCTCCTGCACATCAGGAAGATATTTGCTTTTTGGTGTTACATAATTTGCATGATGTGGTCGTGTTGGGTTTGCCATGGCTACAGGTCCATAATCCAGTATTGGATTGGAAATCAATGTCTGTGTCCAGTTGGGGTTGTCAAGGGGTACATGGTGATGTTCCGTTGTTGTCAATTTCTTCTTCTACTCCTTCTGAAGTCCCTGAGTTTTTGTCGGATTACCAAGATGTATTTGATGAGCCCAAATCCAGTGCCCTACCTCCTCATAGGGATTGTGATTGTGCTATTAATTTGATTCCTGGTAGTAAATTTCCTAAGGGACGACTTTTCAATTTATCTGTGCCGGAACACGCCGCTATGCGGAGTTATATAAAGGAGTCCTTGGAGAAAGGGCATATTCGCCCGTCGTCGTCACCGTTGGGAGCAGGGTTCTTTTTTGTGGCCAAGAAGGATGGTTCTCTGAGACCTTGTATAGATTACCGCCTTCTCAATAAAATCACGGTCAAATTTCAGTACCCTTTGCCTCTACTGTCTGATTTGTTTGCTCGGATTAAGGGGGCTAGTTGGTTCACCAAGATAGATCTTCGAGGAGCGTATAATCTTGTGCGTATTAAACAGGGCGATGAATGGAAAACAGCATTTAATACGCCCGAGGGCCATTTTGAGTACCTGGTGATGCCATTCGGGCTTTCTAATGCTCCATCTGTGTTTCAGTCCTTTATGCATGACATCTTCCGAAAGTATTTGGATAGATTCATGATTGTATATTTGGATGATATTTTGGTCTTTTCGGATTTCGGATTGGGAGTCTCATGTGAAGCAGGTCAGAATGGTGTTCCAGGTCCTTTGTGCTAATTCTTTGTTTGTGAAGGGGTCTAAATGTCTCTTCGGAGTTCAGAAGGTTTCCTTTTTGGGCTTCATTTTTTCCCCTTCTACTATCGAGATGGATCCTGTTAAAGTTCAGGCCATTTATGATTGGACTCAGCCTACATCTGTGAAGAGCCTTCAGAAATTCCTGGGCTTTGCTAATTTTTACCGTCGCTTCATCGCTAATTTTTCTAGTGTTGTTAAACCGTTGACTGATTTGACCAAGAAAGGTGCTGATGTGGTTAATTGGTCCTCTGCGGCCGTTGAGGCTTTTCGGGAGTTGAAACGTTGTTTCTCTTCGGCCCCTGTGTTGTGTCAGCCAGATGTTTTGCTCCCTTTTCAGGTCGAGGTTGATGCTTCTGAGATTGGAGCAGGGGCTGTTTTGTCTCAAAGAAGTTCTGATGGCTCTGTTATGAAGCCATGTGCTTTCTTTTCTAGAAAGTTTTCGCCTGCTGAGCGCAATTATGATGTTGGCAATCGGGAGTTGTTGGCTATGAAGTGGGAATTTGAGGAGTGGCGACATTGGCTTGAGGGAGCCAAGCACCGCGTGGTGGTCTTAACGGATCACAAGAATCTGACTTATCTCGAGTCTGCCAAGCGGTTGAATCCTAGACAGGCTCGATGGTCGCTGTTTTTCTCCAGTTTTGATTTTGTGGTTTCATACCTTCCGGGTTCTAAGAATGTGAAGGCCGATGCCCTTTCAAGGAGTTTTGTGCCTGATTCTCCGGGAGTTCCTGAGCCGGCTGGTATTCTCAAAGAGGGGGTAATTCTGTCTGCCATCTCACCTGATTTGCGGCGGGCGCTGCAGGAGTTTCAGGCTGATAGACCTGACCGTTGTCCAGTGGAGAAACTGTTTGTCCCTGATAGATGGACTAGTAGAGTTATCTCTGAGGTTCATTGTTCGGTGTTGGCTGGTCATCCTGGGATTTTTGGTACCAGAGATTTGGTGGCTAGGTCCTTTTGGTGGCCTTCCTTGTCACGGGATGTGCATTCTTTTGTGCAGTCCTGTGGGACTTGTGCTCGGGCCAAGCCCTGCTGTTCTCGTGCCAGTGGGTTACTTTTGCCCTTGCCAGTCCCGAAAAGGCCTTGGACGCATGTTTCCATGGATTTTATTTCAGATCTCCCTGTCTCTCAAAGGATGTCGGTCCATTTGGTACCCTTGCCTAAATTACCTTCCTCCTCTGATTTGGTTCCATTATTTTTCCAGCATGTGGTTCGTTTGCATGGCATTCCGGAGAACATCGTGTCGGACAGAGGTTCCCAGTTTGTGCTAAGATGGGCATTGATTTGTCTTTTTCTTCGGCTTTCCATCCTCAGACAAATGGCCAAACCGAACTAACTAATCAGACTTTGGAGACCTATCTGAGATGTTTTGTTTCTGCTGATCAGGATGATTGGGTGACCTTCTTGCCATTGACTGAGTTCGCCCTTAATAATCGGGCCAGTTCGGCTACTTTGGTTTCGCCTTTTTTTTGTAATTCTGGTTTTCATCCTCGTTTTTCTTCAGGGCAGTTTGAGCCTTCGGACTGTCCTGGTGTAGATTCTGTGGTGGACAGGTTGCAGCAAATTTGGACTCATGTAGTGGACAATTTGACATTGTCCCAGGAGAAGGCTCAACGTTTCGCCAACCGCCATTGTTGTGTTGGTCCCCGACTTCGTGTTGGAGATTTGGTTTGGTTGTCGTCTCGTTATGTCCCTATGAAGGTTTCTTCTCCTAAGTTTAAACCTCGTTTCATTGGTCCTTATAAGATTTCTGAAATTCTCAATCCTGTGTCATTTCGTTTGGCCCTTCCAGCTTCTTTTGCCATCCATAATGTGTTCCATAGGTCGTTGTTGCGAAGATATGTGGCGCCTATGGTTCCCTCCGTTGACCCTCCTGCTCCGGTGTTGGTCGAGGGGGAGTTGGAGTATGTGGTGGAGAAGATTTTAGATTCTCGTATTTCGAGACAGAAACTTCAGTACCTGGTCAAATGGAAGGGCTATGGTCAGGAGGATAATTCCTGGGTTGTTGCCTCCGATGTCCATGCTGCCGATTTGGTTCGTGCCTTTCATTTGGCTCGTCCTGATCGGCCTGGGGGCTCTGGTGAGGGTTCGGTGACCCCTCCTCAAGGGGGGGTACTGTTGTGAATTCCGTTCTCGAACTCCCTCCTGTGGTCATGAATGGTACTTCGGTGAGTTCTGTCCGTGGACTCCCTCTGGTGGCTGTGAGTTGAACTGCTGGTTCTTGAGGTTGCTTCCTCAGCTGCCCTCGTTTGCGGCTAGGCTGGCTTCTCTATTTAACTCCACTCAGATCGTTACTTCATGCCAGCTGTCAATGTATCAGTACTGGTTCAGATCTCTCTCGGATCTTTCTGATGACCTGTCTACTCCAGCAGAAGCTAAGTCCCTGCTAGTTCATTTGTTGTTCATTGTGTACTGAATATATTTCTTAGTACTTGCTAAGTTCTAGTCCAGCTTGCTAACATGATATTGCCTTGCTAGCTGGAAGCTCTGGGGTGCAGAGTGGCACCTCCGCACCGTGAGTTGGTGCGGGGGTCTTTTTGCACACTCTGCGTGGCTTTTTGTAGTTTTTTGTGCTGACCGCATAGATCCCTTTCCTATCCTCTGTCTATTTAGTGAAGACTGGCCTCCTTTGCTGAAACCTGTTTCATTCCTGTGTTTGTGACTTTCCTCTTAACTCACAGTCAATATTTGTGGGGGGCTGCCTTTACCTTTGGGGAATTTCTCTGAGGCAAGGTAAGGCTTTATTTCCTATCTTTAGGGGTAGTTAGCTCTTAGGCTGTGAAGAGGCGTCTAGGGAGAGTTAGGTACGCTCCACGGCTATTTCTAGTGTGTGTGATAGGATTAGAATTTGCGGTCAGCAGAGATCCCACTTCCCAGAGCTTGTCCTGTCGTCTAGTTTAACCATCAGGTCATTCCAGGTGCTCCTAACCACCAGGTCCATAACAGCTCTGTGCAGTACAGGTCTGTGCAAGACTGAACACAGGCCAGAGGCAGAGAAAGCAAAGTTATTGGTGCACCCACGAGTGATACGGCGGTGCAGTTGCCCACGGCAACAGATTTGATACGGACTATTACAGACAATCCGAATGCAAACCAGAGGATAAAGTTTTAGTTATTTTTGGAAGATGCCAAAATAAAGACGTTTAAGTTGGACTGACCTGGGTCACTGCCTCCTTACTGTCGTAAAAGCTGCTGCATTACATTGGGTGTAGATGCAAAAAGAGTGTCCTTTTAGCAAATGCAGCACAGTATTGATGCCTTAGGGTATGTGAACACACAGTCTTTTGCTGGTGTATTCCACTCTGAAAAAGCATAAACTAGAATCTCAAAAGAATCAACATATGCATTTCTATCTATAACTTGCTGTTCATATGTTCGGTCTTTTGAGCATTGTTTAACCACTTCAGGTTTCCTAGAACGCCAAGTGGTTAAAATAAGTTGCCTGACCATTCAGCCATTTTCCGATCTGAAAACGCTTGATATTTTACAGCACAAGTCCATGGGAAGGCTAAAAAAGTACCTGAAAAAAATTGTAGGCATTACATGAAGCGTTTTCCTTTTGAAAAGCACAGCGGGTTTATCTGCCTGGAAAAAAAATGTGTGCACATATCCTTATAGTGGCAAGGAGGAACCTGCAGCCTTTGGGCTCGGTGTGACCTCTATAGCTGTAATAATTTATTGGTCAGTTCTTAATATCAATCATATTGCTCTTTGAATTGCTATTGTTTGGTTCTCTGAAAAAGGTTGGTTGCCCACTACTGACTTTACAAAATTACAGCTCTTTTTCATAATTATGAATCCCTGCAATATTGATATGCTCAGAGAAAAATAAACATCAAAATTCTAACTAAAAATACATTATATCTGTAGACGTAGAAAGGACAAAGATGTTGGTATCACTCGAGGTCTGATGACTAAGGTGGCCCACATCTCTGCCAAATAAAAAAAAGACACCAAGTTTTTTTTTTAAAGGCATATGATAACTGGGGACATTCTTGCTTATTTTACATTGGGGTTCAGGAGCTACAAGTTAAGCCTCTAAATAACATTACCGTCTTATTATAAAGTGCCGTCGCTTATCACTGTGTAATATAATTGTCAGTCATGTGTTTAGAAGGTCAGCTAATTATTTGCATGCTGACAGACCTGAGAGTGAAGCCTGATTTCGAAATGGAAGCAGATGGCTGGATAGAAATTTTTGTACTATTGATATTGCAAATCAATCTTTACGGTGATTCCACTGAAATTTGTTTTGTTCAACAGGAGAGGAGTCCTGCAGAGATCCTTTGCAAATTCCCAGTTCATTCTGGGATAAGTGAAGAGTCTCTGTGAACTCCAGGAACAACGTTGCAGCGGAAAGGAAGACATCGAAAAACCGTGTGAATTTTGGCATGATCTTCAACGCTTTGACATCTTATAAATAGTGTTGAGCATTCCGATACCGCAAGTATCAGGTATCGGCCGATACTTGCGGTATCGGAATTCCGATACCGAGTTCCGATACTTTTGTGGTATCGGGAATCGGTATCGGAGCCATATTCATGTGTAAAATAAGGAATTAAAATAAAAAATATGGATATACTCACCTCTCCGGCGGCCCCTGGATCTTACCGATGTAACCGGGAGCCTCCGTTCCTAAGAATGAGCGCGTGAAGGGCCTTTGATGACGTCGCGGCTTCTGATTGGTCGCGTGACCGCTCATGTGACCGCTCACGCGACCAATCAGAAGCCGCGACGTCAGCCGTCAGCCGTCAGTGAGTATATCCATATTTTTAATTTTAATTCTTTATTTTACACATGAATATGGATCCCAGGGCCTGAAGGAGAGTTTCCTCTCCTTCAGACCCTGGGAACCATTCCGATACTTTGCGTCCCATTGAAATACATTGGTATCGGGTATCGGTATCGGCGATATCTGATATTTTTCGGGTATTGGCCGATACTATCCGATACCAATACTTTCAAGTATCGGACGGTATCGCTCAACACTACTTATAAACAATAAAAACATGGAAGAGGCCAGTAGCCATTTGGTGAGCTGCACAGCATGCTACATGTTCACAGACTTACCACTGGTAAAGACAAACTTCATAAATGAAAGCTTGAGTACCTGTTGGACGAAAAGTTGCAAAGTCTAGAAGAGAGAATAGCTACATTGAAAATTATTATGGAAGTGGAGGTATTCTTAGACAGAGCAGAAGTATCTCATCAGAATACAGAAAGAGAAGAAATATCTAGTGCACCCGAACGGGATTCAAGAAGTATCATTGCTCCTTGCAGAGAGTGACATGTTAAGCATGCCGGAATGAGGAGACTTAAAGCTGCAATACTCTTCTGGGAAATATGCAAATTGTCTCTTCAAAGAGGAAGAGGACTAGAACTCTAGTACCACCTATAGGAAGAAGCAATCCTAACAGTCAATGTCGACCCTTTCACGAACCTTGTTATATGACTTAGGATAAAGGCCAAAACCAGAATCTCAATTTGCAGACACTGTGTTTTGGGGAACTGCCCCTCGTCAGTGCAAAGTGTGAGATCTGGTTTGGCTGTGTGAGAGGTGTCTGACCGGGATCCAAGAAGTAACGTTTCTCTTTTTATCCTAAGTCATGTGACAAGGCTTGCTAAAGGGTCGACATTGACTTCTAGGATTCCTATAGGTTGCACTAGAGTTCTAGTCCTCTTCCTCTCTGAAGAGACTATTTGCATAGTGCACCTGAAGAAACAGAGGAATGGAAGCATGTGACCCAGAGAAGCAGGAGGATCGGGAAGCAGTCAGCACCCATGTTGCTCAGGAACCAGTAGCAGGCCCTCACGCAGTAAAACAATGATCACATTCATCAAGATAAGACTTTGTTCACATAGAACAACCTTGCAAGTACTCAGAGTCCTCTTGGATGGAGAAAGAAAAATGTGATGAAGAAAAGGAGAGTGGTGGTCACGGGGGATTCCCTGTTGAGAGTAACAGAGCCTGCTATCTGCAGACCGGATATAACTTCAAGAGAAATGTGCTGTCTTCCGGGTGGAAAAATCAAAGATGTGTCTAACAGGATATCCACTGACTTTGAAGACTTAGGCAAAAAGTGAAAGAACTGGGAGCGCAGGTGTCTTCTCATCCATCCTCCTAGCGGATGGCCATGGAACAAGGAGGTGGACAACATTTTACAGGTAAACAATTGGCTACGTCGATGGTGCCATCAGCAAGGATTTGGATTTCTGGATCACGGAGTGAATTATCTATACGATGGACTGCTTGCTAGAACACTGTTGGAAGGGAAGCAAAAGACCAGGGAAAGCCATACAGCGAACAAATGCTATTGAGAACTCTGCTATTAGAAGTGGAAAGGAAGAGCAAAGACAAAAAAATCATAATAATAAAAATAGTGGAGAAAGAGAAACAGATCACAAACTAAGATGTTTCTATATAAATGCACAGAGCATAGGCAACAAACTAGGAGAATTGGAGCTGCTAATGCAGGAAAAGAAATATGATGTCATTTGCATCACTGAAACTTGGAGGAATGTACACATAATTGGAATACAAGGCTAGAAGTATGCAACTTATTTGCAAGAAACAAACTTAATAAATGGAGAGGAGGTGTTGCATTCTATGTTAGAAAAGCGTATATCTCCACAGAGGTTGAAGCTTCAGAGACTGGGAGCTCTATGGAAACCGATTGGGTAAGGCTTCTTTCACACTAGCGTCGGCACGGGGCTGTCGCTAAGCGTCGGCCTGACGTGCCGACGCGCGTTGTGAAAGTAATGCCCGAGGTGGGCAGCGGAAGCAGTCTTACGACGCTTCCGATGCCCTATTGTAAGGTCAGGGGAGGAGGGGGCGGAGTTTCGGACGTGCATGCCTGGTCGAAAATGGCAGACACGATGCGCAAAAAAACCTTACATGTAACTTTTTTGTGCCGACGGTCCGCCAAAACACGATGCAACCGTCACACGACGGTTGCGACGTGTGGCCATACGTCGCAATGCGTCGCTAATGAAAGTCTATGGGTAAAAAACGCATCATGCAGACAACTTTGCAGGATGTGTTTTTTCTCATTACAAACGACGCTAGTGTGAAAGTAGCCTAAGAATATAAAGAGAGAACAATGGAAAGGACACCATTGTAGACTTTTACTATAGGCCGCCTCGGCAAGCTGAATATATGGATGAACTCTTTATTCATCAGATGGACAAGTTATCAAAAACATATGATGTAGTGATCATGGGAGATTTCAACTGTCCAGACATTTGTTGGGAATCTCTCTCAGGCAAAGGTAACAGTTTAAGCAAATTCTTATCCTCTCTTGCTGACAAATTTATCTTCCAAAAGGTAGAAGAGAGAACAAGGGGATCCACTACCTTGCATCTAATCCTTATAAACATGGAGGAAATGGTTGAGGAGGTAACAGTGAATGGAACCCTAGGAGGCAGCGATCATGCTATCATAGAATCTACTATATAATTGTCTAAGGGTCACTTCCGTCTTTCTGTCCTTCTGTCTGTCTGTCTGTCACGGATATTCATTGGTTGCGGCCTCTGTCTGTCTGGAATCCAAGTCGCTGATTGGTCGTGGCAAAACACTCACGACCATTGCCACGACCAATCAGCGACGTGCACAATCTGGAAGAAAATGGCTGCTCCTTACTCCCCGCACTCAGGGCCCGGCGCCCGCATACTCCCCTCCGGTCACCGCTCACACAGGGTTAATGCCGGCGGTAACGGACCGCGTTATGCCACGGGTAACGCACTCCGTAACCGCTGTTATTAACCCTGTGTGTCCCCAATTTTTTACTATTGATGCTGCCTATGCAGCATCAATAGTAAAAAAATGTAATGTTCAAAATAATAAAAAAACAAAAAACCTGCTATACTCACCCTCTGTAGTCCGCTGAGACGCTCGCGCCGGCCACCATCTTCCGTTCCCAGCAATGCATTGCGAAATTATCCAGAAGACTTAGCGGTCTCGCGAGACCGCTAAGTCATCTGGGTAATTTCGCAATGCATCCTGGGAACGGAAGATGGCGGCCGGCGCGAGCGGCTCGGCGGAGCTGCGGTGGATCCCAAGCGTCGGTAACTGCTTCCTGGATCCAGGCGCCAATGGAAGGTGAGTATATAACTATTTTTTATTTTAATTCTTTTTTTTTTAAACAGGGATATCATGCTATATACGTGGGCTGCGCAATATACAACGTGGGCTGCGCAATATACAATGTGGGCTGCGCAATATACTACGTGGGCTGCGCAATATACTACATGGGCTGTGCAATATACAATGTGGGCTGCGCAATATACTACGTGGGCTGCGCAATATACAGCGTGGGCTGCACAATATACAATGTGGGCTGCGCAATGTACAACGTGGGCTGCGCAATATACAACATGGGCTGCGCAATGTACAACGTGGGCTGCGCAATGTACAACGTGGGCTGCACAATGTACAACGTGGGCTGCGCAATATACAATGTGGGCTGCGCAATATACTATGTGGGCTGCGCAATATACTACTTGGGCTGCGCAATATACTACGTGGGCTGCGCAATATACAGCGTGGGCTGCGCAATATACAACGTGGGCTGCGTAATGTACAACGTGGGCTGCGCAATATACAGCGTGGGCTGCGCAATATACAACGTGGGCTGTGCAATGTACAACGTGGGCTGCACAATATACAATGTGGGCTGCGCAATATACTACGTGGGCTGCGCAATATACTACATGGGCTGCGCAATATACTACATGGGCTGCGCAATATACTACATGGGCTGTTATGACCCCAATGGCAGAGGGTCTCAGGAATAAATACCAAGTCTGAAAACACAAAAAACCAGCTCATAGGGCAGTGGTAACTGGGCTGACCATATATCTAATCCTAGCACCACAAATAGAAGTAGCCGGGGAACGTGCCTACGTTGGTTCTAGACGTCTCGCGCCAGCCGGAGAACTAACTAACCCTAGAAGGGAAAAGAAAGACCTTTCTTGCCTCCAGAGAAAAGACCCCAAAAGTTGGATACAAGCCCCCAACAAATAATAACGGTGAGGTAAGAGGAAAAGACAAACATAAGAATGAGCTAGGTATTTAGCAAAGAGAGGCCCACTAGCTAATAGCAGAATATAGTAAGATGACTTATATGGTCAGCAAAAACCCTATTAAAATATCCATGCTGGATATTCAAGAACCCCCGAACCATCTAACGGCCGGGGGGAGAACACCAGCCCCCTAGAGCTTCCAGCAAGGTCAGAAATCACATTTAGTACAAGCTGGACAAAAATAGTAGCAAAGCAAGTAACTCAAAAAACAAAGAAGCAAGACTTAGCTTAATTTTGCAAGAGCCAGGACCAGCAGACAGGAGCAACAGAAGGATCTGATTACAACGATGCCAGGCACTGGACTAAGGATCCAGGAAGTTAATATAGCGACACCCCTGGACTAACGACCCAGGTGAGTGCCAAACAGAAAAAAGACAATCCCAGAGTCATACCACTAGTGACCACAAGAGGGAGCCAAAAAGTCTAATTCACAACAGTACCCCCCTTAAGGAGGGGTCACCGAACCCTCACCAAGACCACCAGGGCGATCAGGATGAGCAGCGTGAAAGGCACGAACTAAATCGGCCGCATGCACATCAGAGGCAACCACCCAGGAATTATCCTCCTGACCATAGCCCTTCCACTTGACCAGATACTGAAGCCTCCGCCTGGAGAGACGAGAATCCAAGATCTTCTCCACCACATACTCCAACTCGCCCTCAACCAACACCGGAGCAGGAGGCTCAACAGAAGGAACCACAGGTACAACGTACCGCCGCAACAAAGACCTATGGAACACGTTGTGAATGGCAAACGACACAGGAAGATCCAAGCGAAAGGACACAGGATTACGGATTTCCAATATCTTGTAAGGACCGATGAAGCGAGGCTTAAATTTAGGAGAGGAGACCTTCATAGGAACAAATCGAGAAGACAGCCATACCAAATCCCCAACACGAAGTCGGGGACCCACACCGCGGCGGCGGTTGGCAAAACGCTGAGCCTTCTCTTGTGACAACTTTAAGTTGTCCACCACATGATTCCAGATCTGCTGCAACCTATCCACCACAGAATCTACCCCAGGACAGTCAGAAGGCTCCACATGTCCCAAGGAAAAACGAAGATGGAAACCAGAGTTGCAGAAAAATGGCGAAACCAATGTAGCGGAACTAGCCCGATTATTAAGGGCAAACTCAGCCAACGGCAAGAAGATCACCCAATCATCCTGATCCGCAGAAACAAAACACCTCAAATAAGCCTCCAGAGTCTGATTAGTTCGCTCCGTTTGTCCATTAGTCTGAGGATGAAAGGCAGACGAAAACGACAACTCAATGCCCATCCTAGCACAAAAGGATCGCCAGAACCTGGAAACAAACTGGGATCCTCTGTCAGACACAATATTCTCAGGAATGCCGTGTAAACGAACCACATTCTGAAAGAACACAGGAACCAGATCGGAAGAGGAAGGCAGCTTAGGCAAAGGTACCAAATGGACCATCTTAGAAAAGCGATCACATACCACCCAGATGACAGACATGCCCTGAGACACCGGGAGATCTGAAATGAAATCCATGGAAATGTGTGTCCAAGGCCTCTTCGGGACAGGCAAGGGCAAGAGCAACCCGCTGGCACGCGAACAGCAAGGCTTAGCTCGAGCACAAGTCCCACAGGACTGCACAAACGACCGCACATCCCGTGACAAGGAAGGCCACCAAAAGGACCTAGCCACCAGATCTCTGGTGCCAAAAATTCCCGGATGCCCTGCCAACACCGAGGAATGAACCTCGGAAATGACTCTGCTGGTCCACTTATCAGGAACAAACAGTCTGTCAGGTGGACAAGAGTCAGGTCTACCAGCCTGAAATCTCTGCAACACACGTCGCAAATCCGGAGAAATGGCTGACAAGATAACTCCCTCTTTAAGAATACCAACTGGTTCTGTGACTCCTGGAGAGTCAGGCACAAAGCTCCTTGAAAGAGCATCCGCCTTCACATTCTTTGAACCTGGTAAATACGAGACCACAAAGTCAAAACGGGAGAAAAACAATGACCAGCGGGCCTGTCTAGGATTCAGGCGTTTAGCAGACTCGAGATACATCAAATTTTTGTGATCAGTCAAGACCACCACACGATGCTTAGCACCCTCGAGCCAATGACGCCACTCCTCAAATGCCCACTTCATGGCCAACAACTCCCGATTGCCAACATCATAATTCCGCTCAGCAGGCGAAAACTTCCTAGAGAAAAAGGCACAAGGTCTCATCACAGAGCAACCAGGGCCTCTCTGCAACAAAACGGCCCCTGCCCCAATCTCAGAAGCATCCACTTCAACCTGAAAGGGAAGTGAGACATCAGGCTGGCACAAAACAGGCGCCGAAGTAAACCGGCGCTTCAACTCCTGGAAAGCCTCCACGGCTGCAGGAGCCCAGTTAGCAACATCAGAACCTTTCTTGGTCATATCCGTCAAAGGTTTAGCAATGCTAGAAAAATTAGCAATAAAACGACGGTAGAAGTTAGCAAAACCCAAGAACTTCTGAAGACTCTTAACTGACGTGGGTTGAGTCCAATCATGAATAGCATGGACCTTGACTGGGTCCATCTCCACCGCAGAAGGGGAAAAAATAAACCCCAAAAAGGGAACCTTCTGTACTCCAAAGAGACACTTTGAGCCCTTAACAAATAAAGCATTCTCACGCAAAACCTGAAACACCATCCTGACCTGCTCTACATGCGAGTCCCAGTCATCAGAAAAAAACAGAATATCATCCAGATAAACGATCATAAATTTATCCAGATACTTTCGGAAAATATCATGCATAAAGGACTGAAACACTGAAGGAGCATTAGAGAGCCCAAAAGGCATCACCAAGTACTCAAAATGACCTTCGGGCGTATTAAACGCGGTTTTCCATTCATCTCCTCGCTTAATGCGCACAAGGTTGTACGCACCACGAAGATCTATCTTGGTGAACCACTTGGCACCTTTAATTCGGGCAAACAAGTCTGACAACAGAGGCAAAGGATACTGAAATTTAACAGTGATTTTATTCAAAAGCCGATAGTCAATACAAGGTCTCAAAGATCCGTCCTTCTTGGCCACAAAAAAGAATCCCGCACCAAGAGGGGAAGAGGAAGGACGGATATGCCCCTTCTCCAGAGATTCCTTGATATACGAACGCATTGCGGTATGCTCAGGTACAGACAGATTAAATAGTCTTCCCTTAGGAAATTTGCTACCTGGAATCAAATCTATGGCACAGTCACAGTCCCGATGAGGAGGCAGAACACTGGACCTGGACTCGCTGAACACATCCTGATAATCAGACAAATACTCAGGAACTTCCGAAGGAGTAGAGGAAGCAATAGACACCGGCGGGGAATCACCATGAATACCCTGACAGCCCCAACTTGACACAGACATTGCCTTCCAATCCAAGACTGGATTATGAGTCTGTAACCATGGCAACCCCAAAACGACCAAATCATGCATTTTATGCAGAACAAGAAAACGAATCACCTCCTGATGTTCAGGAGTCATGCACATGGTTACCTGTGTCCAAAACTGCGGTTTATTTTCCGCCAATGGCGTAGCATCAATACCCCTCAGAGGGATAGGATTAACCAACGGCTCAAGAACAAAACCACAGCGCTTGGCAAATGACAGATCCATAAGACTCAGGGCAGCACCTGAATCCACAAACGCCATAACAGGGTAGGACGACAATGAGCAAATTAAAGTCACAGACAAAATAAATTTAGGTTGCAAATTACCAATGGCGACAGGACTAACAACCCTTGTTAGGCGTTTAGAGCATGCTGATATAACATGTGTAGAATCATCACAGTAAAAACACAACCCATTCTGACGTCTATGATTTTTCCGCTCATTTATGGTCTGAATTATATCACATTGCATCAAATCAGGTGTTTGTTTAGACAACACCACCAGAGGATTAGCGGTTTTGCGCTCCCGCAAACGCCGGTCAATTTGAATAGCCAGCACCATGGAATCATTCAGACTTGTAGGAATGGAGAAACCCACCATCACATTCTTAATGGCTTCAGAAAGGCCATTTCTGAAGTTTGCGGCCAGAGCACACTCATTCCACTGAGTAAGCACGGACCATTTCCGAAATTTTTGGCAATACACTTCAGCTTCATCCTGGCCCTGAGAAATAGCCAGCAAGGCTTTTTCTGCCTGAACCTCAAGATTGGGTTCCTCGTAAAGCAATCCGAGCGCCAGAAAAAACGCATCAATATTTGCCAATGCCGGATCTCCTGGCGCTAGCGAGAAGGCCCAATCCTGAGGGTCGCCCCGTAAAAAAGAGATAACAATTTTAACTTGCTGAACTGAGTCTCCAGATGAACGGGGTCTCAGGGATAGAAACAATTTACAATTATCCCTGAAATTCCTAAACTTAAATCGGTCTCCAGAAAACAGTTCAGGAATAGGTATTTTAGATTCAGACATAGGACTACTGGTAACAAAATCTTGTATGCTTTGCACACGAGCAGCAAGCTTGTCCACACTTGTAATCAAGGTCTGGACATTCATGTCTGCAGCAAGCTCAAGCCACTCAGAGGTAAAGGGGAGGAAGAGAGGAAACAAAAAAAAAATTCAGAATTTCCTTTCTTATATCCCACTTCTGCAATGCATTAAACATTCAATGTAGGCCTGGCATACTGTTATGACCCCAATGGCAGAGGGTCTCAGGAATAAATACCAAGTCTGCAAACACAAAAAACCAGCTCATAGGGCAGTGGTAACTGGGCTGACCATATATCTAATCCTAGCACCACAAATAGAAGTAGCCGGGGAACGTGCCTACGTTGGTTCTAGACGTCTCGCGCCAGCCGGAGAACTAACTAACCCTAGAAGGGAAAAGAAAGACCTTTCTTGCCTCCAGAGAAAAGACCCCAAAAGTTGGATACAAGCCCCCAACAAATAATAACGGTGAGGTAAGAGGAAAAGACAAACATAAGAATGAGCTAGGTATTTAGCAAAGAGAGGCCCACTAGCTAATAGCAGAATATAGTAAGATGACTTATATGGTCAGCAAAAACCCTATTAAAATATCCACACTGGATATTCAAGAACCCCCGAACCGTCTAACGGCTGGGGGGAGAACACCAGCCCCCTAGAGCTTCCAGCAAGGTCAGAAATCACATTTAGTACAAGCTGGACAAAAATAGTAGCAAAGCAAGTAACTCAAAAAACAAAGAAGCAAGACTTAGCTTAATTTTGCAAGAGCCAGGACCAGCAGACAGGAGCAACAGAAGGATCTGATTACAACGATGCCAGGCACTGGACTAAGGATCCAGGAAGTTAATATAGCGACACCCCTGGACTAACGACCCAGGTGAGTGCCAAACAGAAAAAAGACAATCCCAGAGTCATACCACTAGTGACCACAAGAGGGAGCCAAAAAGTCTAATTCACAACAATGGGCTGCGCAATATACTACGTGGGCTGCGCAATATACTACGTGGGCTGCGCAATATACAACGTGGGCTGCGCAATATACAACGTGGGCTGCGCAATGTACAACGTGGGCTGTGCAATGTACAACGTGGGCTGCGCAATATACAATGTGGGCTGCGCATTATACTACGTGGGCTGCGCAATATACTACATGGGCTGCGCAATGTACAACGTGGGCTGCGCAATGTACAACGTGGGCTGCGCAATATACAACGTGGGCTGCGCATTATACTACATGGGCTGCGCAATATACTACATGGGCTGCGCAATATGCAACGTGGGCTGCGCAATATACAACGTGGGCTGCGCAATGTACAACGTGGGCTGCGCAATGTACAACGTGGGCTGCGCAATATACGTGGGCTGCGCAATATACTACGTGGACTGCGCAATATACTACGTAGGCTGCGCAATATACAATGTGGGCTGCGCAATATACAATGTGGGCTGTGCAATATGCAACGTGGGCTGTGCAATATACAACGTGGGCTGCGCAATATACTACGTGGGCTGCGCAATGTACTGCATGGGCTGCGAAATATACTGCGTTGGCTGCACAATGTACTGCATGGGCTGCGCAATGTACTGCGTGGGCTGCGCAATGTACTGTGTGGCTGTGCAATATACTACGTGGGCTGTGCTATACACTACGCATACATATTCTAGAATACCCGATGCGTTAGAATCGGGCCACCATCTAGTATTGGATAACTAGAGAAGGAAGATCTGTGAAGATTTAGACTTCAAGGTTGAATTTCAGAAAGGCAGATTTTAAGGGACTCGGAAAGAGGATAGGAGGAATCTAATGGCTGGATGTCCTTAAGGATAAAAATGTCCAGGGAGGATGGGAAATTCTGAAAAATTTGATTCTCAAAGCACAATCGTTAACAATCCATAAATGAAGAATAGGAAGTATTTAAGAAAACCAGGATGGATGAACACAGAACTTAAACACATGCTAAAAACGAAGAAAGACATACTGTATTTAGCAAATGGAAAGAGGGGGGCATATCTAAGGAAGAATATAATGCTGTCTGCAGAATCTGCAGGGCACGCATCAGACTGTCTAAAGCTGATAATGAATTAAGGCTTTCAAAAGATGTAAAAAGCAATACAGTAAGAAAGGATTTTGGGGATATGTCAAAAGTAAAAGAAAAGTCAAAGATGCTATAAGATTTTTACAGGATGAAAATGGTAAAGTGGTAAAAAATGTTGTTGAGAAGACCGAACTTTTAAATTCCTATTTTGCATCTATTTTCTCTCAGAAAGTAAATGTAACATCAACTGATCTTCAGTGTACTATTGAAGGAATAAAATAATGTCCAGAGAAATGGTGAGGGAACACTTAGCTAACAAAAATGAATGGAAGTCTCCAGGTCCAGATGAATTACATCCTAGGGTACTGAAGGAGATAGCAGAGGAAATTATTGAACCATTCTCCCTAATCTTTGAAAAAAATTTTAGAACAGGAGAAGTCCCAGAAGAATGTAGAAGAGTTAATTTTGTCCCTATCTTCAAACAGGGGAAGCAAGTGGACCCAGGGAACTATAGGCCGGTGAGCCTTATTTCTATACCAGGAAAGATCTTTGAACAAATTATTAAACAACATGTATGTAAGTACCTTTATGAGAATGAAGTGATTAACCAGAGCCATCATGGGTTTGTAACTAATAAGGCATATCACACTAACTTAGTTTGCTTCTATGACAGAATCATTGACTAGGTGGATCAGGGAAACCCAGTAGATATAGTATGTCTTGACTTCAGCAAAGCATTTGACAAAGTACTTCATACCATCATTATTGAAAACATTACCAACTATGGAATAGACAAGGCAACTATTAAATGGATTCATAACTGGCTTAGTGATTGTACTGAAAAAAAAGGTCATAAATGGCTGCACTTCTATTTGGGATAATGTCTAAATTGGGTTACCACAAGGCTCTGTCCTGGGCCCTGTGCGGGTCAACATCTTTATCAATGATTTAGATGCAGAAATTGAGGGTAAACTGATTAAATTTGATGATTACAAAAAGCTAGAAAGGATAGGAGGGGGCAGGAATAGGTGGAGCTGTATGGATGCCCCCCATGACTGTGCTTGGGCATGGGGCTCTCTTTTTTAAATAAAATTGGGTAAATTTGATTGGAGGTTAGGTGTTGTGGGAGGGGTTGTGAGTGGGGGGTGGTGGGGGGGCTATATAAGCAGAAAGTGCGGGAAACGGGGCACACTGGCAGTTGGGAAGTCTGAAAGTGACCCACCCGCCCTCCCCCTTTTTTGGGTTTTTGGTATTAGGTGGTTTATGTGTTAGGGTTATTGTTATTATTATTATTATTTTATTATTATTATAATTTTTTGTCACAGTGGCTGAGGCGGGGGGTTGGGGTTCTTGGAGTTTATGCGGATTCAGCGGCGAAGGAATTTGAAGGAAATTCCGGACAGTCAAACGGGTTTGGTGTTCTGGCATTTTGGTTACAGGCTCTGGACGGGGTGTTTACCCTGGGAGCTGGTGGTGGTTAATTTTTTCCCTAAAACGGGAATTATGGTGCCCTCGAGCTGGTGGTACGGCTGGGGGTAAAATTGAGGTGTTTTATGTTTTTTGGTTTTGCCAAAATAATTTAAGCCAGAATTTTTCCCGGTGGGCTCCAAGAACCCTCCCCTCTAATTTGCATAATTTATGCTAATGTTGAATACAATGTTTTGTTTGTTTGTTAATAAACTGGCCGCTGTGGCCATAATTATTCCAAAAGAATTCTGGTGTCACGTTTTTTATTTCTTGTGATTGAGTTTATCACAATTGGTGGGTGGTGGTGGTATAATAAGGGGAGCCATATTGGCCATACACAGTCAAGTTAATACTAGAGAAGAGAGAGAGGATTCAAAAAGATCGAAAGAAACTGGAGCAGTGGGCAGCAACTAGCAGAATGGTTTTTAACAGGGAAAAATGCATAGTCCTACATCTGGGCAAGAAAAATGAAATAAGCATATACAGAATGGGGGGAATATAGGGCTAAGCAACCGCACATGTGAAAATACTTGGGCATGCTAATAGATCACAGACTGAACATGAGTCAACAATGTCATATAGCAGCAAAAAAAGCAAACACAATTCTGGGTTGCAATAACAGAAGCATACAGTCTAGATTACGTGAAGTCATTATTCCCTCTACTCCTCCTTGGTCAGACCTCATCTGGAATAATATGTTCAGTTTTGTGCACCACATTTTAAAAATGGCATGAACAAACATGAGCAACTTCAGAGAAGAGCAACCAGAATGGTGACCTGTCTGCAAACTATGTCCTATGAGGAACTGTTACAGGATTTGTGAATGTTTAGCTTGCAAAAGAGAAAACTGAGAGGAGACTTAATAGCTGTGTACAAATATCTCAAGGGCTGTCACACTATAGAGGGATCAGCTTTATTCTCATTTGCACAAACAAATACTAGAAGTAGTGATGAGCGAGCATGCTCGTCACTACTCATTACTCACTCAAGCATCAGTGTGCTTAGCATGCTCATTACTAGGCAAATTATTTTTTAATGTTTGAGCGTGAGCTTGACTCCCCGCCTCACATGTTTGGGGCTTTTTAGACAGCCAATGAACATATGGGGACTGCCTGCAAGTCTTTGTAATGCCTTAACCATCTTGATTGTGGCGTTACTGTGACTGGCTGGCAGCATAGTGTCATCTCATCAGGTCTATGTGAGACCCGTGACACTATGCTCATCACACTGTACCCCGGAAACAGGCTGAGCAGGAAGAGGTGCTGGCGAGAGGACAGAATTGTAGCTGCGCATTAGCCATGGATTCAACCTCAATTATATTTGTTTTAAGTACAACAGCCCTTCTTAGGGCTAATTATAAAAAATAATAGTACTCTTGGTAGCAGCAGGGATTGTGCTGAAGGGATCGCGTAGTACAGGATAGGGTAAGCTGCATGTCCTTTATGCTGCAGCCTGCAACTCGTACCAAAACCTCATCTCAGGGCTAACAATATTCTTTTTGCTCTTAATCCTGAACATTTTTCAGAGAAGGAAAATATTACACACCATTTTTACTGCCACAGTTGTGCATTAAAAGCATACAGCCATACTTGGTTGGATCTCAATAGTATTGCTATATTGATGCTGCAGTTTTATATGTCCATCTGAGGTGTGCAAATTGGTCTGGCTTTGTAATACTGCATTTTATTGAGCTGTGAAATTTTATACGGCATTTATTGTACTAGAGATGAGCCTCAATCTCCCCCAAAAATAGTTTGTTAAAAAAATCGCATTGCTATATTGATACTGCAGTCTTATATGTCCATCTGAATTGGGCAAATTTTGCTGCATTGTAATACTGCAATTTGGAGCAGTGAAATTTTATATGGCATTTATCGTGCTGTAGTTGGGCCCTCAAAAACCCCTCCTAAAATAGTTGCTTAAAAAATCGCTTTGCTATATTGATACTGCAGAGTTTTACGTCCATTTGAAGTGGGCACATTTTGCTGGCACTGTAATACTGCAAATTTTTTTGCTAAAAATACTACCCAAGCTCATTTTCCTCACACAAGGATTGGGCAACACTCCACATGATAGATAAGCATACTGATCATGCGGTAAATATACCGCATAAGGATCATGAAGTGTTTACAGTTGCAAGAAAATTTAAATTAAAAAATACTTTATTTACACCAAATATTAAAAATCAATTCATCTAGACAAGGAGATTAAAAAGGTGTCTCAAACCACAAAAACACAGAAGGGCACAATTTTCTGCCATTGTAATGCTGCATTTTTTTTATGCAGTGACATATTATACTATATTTATCATGCTAGAGTTAGGCCTCAAACCCCCCTCCAAAAAAAATTGTTAGTTTAAAAAAAAATGGCATTGCTATATTGATATGGCAGTCTTATAAGGTCATCTGTAGTGGGCACATTTTGCTGGCATTGTAATACTGTCTGCAACGTTTTCTCAACAGGGATATATTATATGTAATTTAAAATGGGCAAGGAGCATGGTAAGGAAAATGGAAGTGGACACCACACTTGGACACTCCGAAGAGCTGTTCACATTTCCATTTTTAGATTCTGGCCTCTTGCACTGCCCGTTTCAAACGAGACATGAGGAGATCGCATGTAGTGATGCACAAATATTTGTTCAGCCACGCTCACAAGAAGTCGACGATGGGAAAATGCAATTACTGTTGCAAGAGATAGAAGTTGATGAGACAAATGCCAACAAGTGGTGTTGTTACGTCAGCAAGTAAGGAGGAGGTGCGGAAGTGAATGATGAGGTGATGGACGATGAAATCACTGACCCAACCTGGGAAAGTGACGTACAGAGCGAGTATAGCAGTGCACAGAGGGAGGAATCTGTTATGATCCCAGTGGCTTAGGATCACAAATCTAACCAGCTAAGTCAGAGATAATAGGACAAGCTCTGGGGATGTGGAAACTGGACTGACCGCAAAACCTGATCCTAACCAAACACACTAAAGGTAGCCGTGGAACGTTTCCTGAAATCCTAGACGTCTCTTCACGGCCTGAGAAACTGACTACCCCTAGAGATAAAGTAAGACCTCACTTGCCTCAGAGAAATAACCCCAAAGATATAGAACAGCCCCCCACAAATAATAACGGTGAGTTAAGAGGAAAAGACAAACGCAGAGATGAAACAGGTTAAGCAAATGAGGCCCGCTAACACTAGATAGCAGAAAATAGCAAGGGATCTGTGCGGTCAGTAAAAAACCCTATACAAAAATATCCACGCAGAGAATGCGAGAACCCCCACACCAACTAACGATGTGGGGGGAGCAACTCAGCACCCCAGAGCTACCAGCAAGCAGAGAAATCACATATTAGCAAGCTGGACAAAACTCATAATATTCTAGGAAACATATTGAACATAGATGAGCAAGAATAAGCAAACAGAACTTAGCTTCTCATGGAGAGACTGATAACGGATGTAGACAGGAGCAATCAGAATAGCACTGAATACAACGACAGCAGGCATAGACTGAGAGTCCAAGTGAGCTTAAATAGAAAACCAGCCCACAGATAACGAGACAGCTGATGCCAGTCACAAACCTGCAGAAAGACAGCACTCACACAGTACCACTTGTGACCACAAGAGGGAGCCCAGAAATAGAGTTCACAACAGGAATCCACAGCACCACAACAGCAGGAAGAGGCACTGAGGTGGTGCTAAAGCCACAAGGAGGGCAACTGTTCCCTAGAGCACAACACGGTAAAGTTGCCAAGCTAAGGTTTAGGTGTTCATGAGTCTGGTGCTTTTTTAAAGACAGTCCAGTTAACCCACAAAAGGCCATTTGCAACATCTGCCAGGCCAGCATCAGCAGCACAACTACCAGCCTGACCACCACCAGCATGCCCAGGCACATGTAAGCAAAGCACCCATCTACTTATGCTGGAAACCGTGTCTCTGGGTGACACCACTGCCTCTTTCCCTGTTCTGCGTGCATGCCAATCCCTGTCCATGACGTAGGCGAAGATGACTCCCACCCTGCACTTGTCTTTGCAAACTTGCAAGCACGTCCTTGTCCCAGCATAGCGTTCAGATGTCCTTACCCGAGTCCTTGAAACGCAAGCATAAATGCGCAGTCACCCACCCACAGGCTACACAATGGCCACATTTCCAGACTGCTTGCTCTGGAAATGTCGTTTAGACTTGTGGAGACAGAACTTTTCGGCAACCTCAAGGCAGCGGCCTTCCCTCAGTGCTCGGTCCCCGGTCGCCTGTATTCTGCCGTCCCCACCTTGCACAAGCATGTGTCCCATAATACCCGCCGTGCCCTGATCATCGCTATAACTTGGAAGTTCCACTTAACCATGGACACCTGGACAAGTGCTTGTGGCCAGGGAAGCTATATTTTCCTGAAGGCACATTGGTTGAACATTGTGAAAGCTGGTACCAAGTCGGACCCTGGGATGGAACACGTGCTATCGACAACGAGGATTGCAGGCCCTGGTTGAATCAGGGTTGCCCCCACCTTCTACAGCAGTTCCTGCACCTCCTCTTCACCCTTCCTCTCACAACTGTCAACATCAGTCGCAAGCTGGAAACCCTGCAGCACAGCCTCAGCCAAGCAGCAACAAGCTCTGCTGAAGCTGATCTGCTTAGGTGACAAACCGCACACCGCCTCAGAGTTGTTGAAAGGTATAACAGACCAGACTGATCTGTGGCACTCGCCCCTGAACCTACAACCAGGCATGGTCATGTGTGACAATGGCCATAACCTGGTGACAGTAGTTGAATGCAAGCTAGCCCATGCAAGTCTGTATTTCGGTCAGCCTCTGCGCATAAGAGCTGATGAGTGGGCATGGATGTCTGACCACTGCTGTTCTCCAAAATTTGATGACTCAACAAAGATTGTGAGCAGTGATGACGCCATAATCAGCATCACCATCCTGCTTCTCTGTTTACTGAGACTATTGCTCACAATTAAAAAGGAGGCTTTGCAGGCAGAGCAAGCTAAGATAGAGCAATAAACTATACTGGGTGATGCTACACAGCCCAGCCTCTTCTCCTCTTCTCAACACGGATAGGGTTATAATGAAGAAGAGGAACAGGAGCTGGTTTCCTGCGATACAGATGGTTCTACCGACACCATCTGTTCAGCGTGGATGGCCTGAAGACAAGGAGGAGGGGGAGGATGATAAGCACAATATGGACTGTTGTCCTCTTGGTGGGGACAGGGAAGTCTTGGCTGTTGGCAGTCTGGCACACATGGCTGAGTTTATGTTCTGCTGCCTTTCCTGTGACCCCCTTGTTGTATGCATTTTGACCAACACTAACTACTGGTTGGTCACCCTTCTAGAACCACGCTACATGGAGAACTTTACATCTCTCCTTCCCGTGGTGGAGAATTCTAATAGAATGCTGCAGTACCAGAAGGCCCTAGTTGAAGAATTGTTAAAAAAAACTCCCATCTGACTATGCTGGTGGCAGAGGTCATAGTTCCTTGGACAACCAAGGAGTGGAAATGAGGAAGACAACACCAGATGCAGCAGAAGCAAGAACGCTCTTAAAGGTCTGAGAAACTGTTCTCAAACCCTCCCATTGCCTAGGACCTGATGCGTGGGGGACTCTGACAATGATAGAAAAAGTTTGGAAGATGCTGAAGGAGTACTTTGCCGACTGTACCAGGGCCCTCTGTGATTTCTCTGTGCCTTACAACTATCCGGTATCTAAGCTAGATCCGTGGCATGAACTGTCTCTCTACGCCTTGGAGGTCCTGGCCTGCTCTGCCGCTAGCATTTTGTCAGAGTGGGTTTTTAGTGCTGCCCAGAGTATTATAACCGATTGGCACATCCGCAACTGAAAATGCTGACAAGGTGACCCTTATCAAAATGAACAAGGCCCAATCCTTGGGTATTAACAGTCTAGGATACCCACTCCTTAATAATGGGAAAAAATTGTTTTATGAGGCCCTCCACTACGTCTCTTCAAAGGGGTATTGGAGTGCCTCCTTCTAATTTTTGGCATCCCTTGCACTGCATTGGCATAGATTTGTCACTTCCTGGAGAAGCGACTTGCGAAACGCTCATCAAAATATGACATTGAGTAGCAGAAGAGAAAATTGTGCTTTGATGAGCCTGTATTCAATTTCATGTATTCCACTGGTCATTGCTATTTGCTCCTCATTTAATGATATTTCTTTATTAATTGATGGAATAATTACTGAGTGACCTAAATACAGTTATATATTTATTCTCAGACAATTTATGTTGTAATATATTTTTTTATTTATTACAATATGTACATTTGTCAACTTTTATACATTATACTGCTGTGATATAATATATCCTTCTTTTTCCGTACCTTATGAGTTTTTAATCATGTCTTTGCGTTTGTTGTTTCCTATTGGTTTTCTTTAATATCATAAAAAAATACTTATTTTTTATGATTGGTTCAGTGTATATAATTTGTTTTCTAGGATATGAGAGAGGGTATGTATGGTTTCAGCAGTGGCGTAACAAGAGTCTGATGGGCCCCGGTGCAAGATTTTGACCAGGCCCCCATCCTGATTATATTTATATATGTTCTCCATCCTTGTTTATATGTCCCTCATCTTGGTATATAAGTCCCTTGTCCTGGTATATGTCCCTTATCTTGGGCATCCTGCTGATATATATGTCTCCCATCATGGTTTATGTCCCGTATCCTGGGCTTCATACTGGTATATATATCCCCCATCCATAGTCCTCCATATAGTATAATGTACAGCCCATAGTCCTCCATATAGTATAATGCAAAGACCGTAGTAAAGGAAAGCCCCAAAAATAGGGAGATGGTGACACCCTCAACACTCACGTTACGCTGAAACCTGCACTCCCTATCACACTAAATGGGTCCTCCCCATGCCTATGCTCCAACTGACCCTGCACCTTGCCCTGGCTAGTGTGCAGGGTAGCAAGACACTAGTCTTACTACTACACTAAAGACAACCTGGGAGTGAGACAGACAGGGGAAAACACACAAACAAATGGAAATCCACAAGCTTCAAAGAAGCACAACAGTTTCTCCCAGAACACCTTCTCCAGAGTAGTCAGGCACAGGATAGTAATTCTATAGCTGGCATGGGAGAAAGCCGGGAGAAGGTTTACATAATGAAAGGGACGTAGTTCCAACAATCAGGAGCTGATACAAAAACCAATAGCAAAATTCAGCAGAGTTACAGCAAAGAACTCTTAACTAGTGATGAGCGAGTATACTCGTTGCTTGGGTTTTCCTGAGCATGCTCAGGTGGTCTCTGAGTATTTGTGAATGCTCGGAGATTTAGTTTTTGTTGACACAGCTGCATGATTTACAGCTGCTAGCCATGTGGGGGTTGCCTGGTTGCTAGGGAATCCCCACGTGTAATCAAGCTGTCTAGTAGCCACAAACGAAATCTCGGAGCAGTCACAAATACTCGGAGACCACCCGAGCGTGCTCTGGAAAACCCAAGCAACGAGTATACTCACTCATCACTCATACTCACTCATCACTACTCTTAACCCCTTCTATACCACAAGAAACCATAAACCTGTTTAACTCATGAATGATCATGTAGATTACAAGGAGAACTTGTGCTCAGCTAATCTCTGAGATTTTATAATCCCAGACACACTACAGGTCCCAGCAGAGTGTGGCACTGTGGCTGAGCTACAGAGATGTAGTAGGGAGATGGGAGAAAGTTCCACAAAGTCAACTATCACTGCAGCCCTCCACCAGTAGGGCCTTTATGGCATAGTGGCCTGACGGAAGCCTCTCCTCAGTGCAAGACATATGAAAGCCCTCATAGAGTTTGCTAAAAAACACATGAAGGACTCCCAGACTATGAGAAATAAGATTCTCTGGTCTGATGAGACAAAGATAGACCTTTTTGGTGATAATTCTAAGCAGTATGTGTGGAGAAAACCAGGCACTGCTCATCACCTGCCCAATACAATCCCAACAGTAAAACATGGTGGTGGCAGCATCATGCTATGGGGGTGTTTTTCAGCTGCAGGGACAGGATGACTGGCATTGAAGGAAACATGAATTTGGCCAAGTACAGAGATATCCTGGATGAAAACCTCTTCCAGAGTGCTCTGGACCTTAACCTTGGCCGAAGGTTCACCTTCCAACAAGACAATGACCCTAACCACACAGCTAAAATAACAAAGGAGTGATTTCAGAACAATTCTATGACCATTCTTCACTGGCCCAGCCAGAGCCCTGACCTAAACCCAATTGAGCATCTCTGGAGAGACCTGAAAATGGCTGTCCACCAACGTTCACCATCCAACCTGACGGAACTGGAGAGGATCTGCAAGGAAGAATGGCAGAGGATCTCCAAATCCGGTGTGAAAAACTTGTATGGCTGTACTAGCTCAAAAGCGTGCTTCTACTCAATACTGAGCAAAGGGTCTGAATACTTATGACCATGTGATATTTCAGTTTTTCTTTTTTAATAAATTTGCAAAAATTTCTACAGTTTTGTTTTTTTCAGTCAAGATGGGGTGCACAGTGTACATTAATGAGAAAAAAATGAACTTTTTTGAATTTACCAAATGGCTGCAATGAAACAAAGAGTGAAAAATTTAAAGGGGACTGAATACTTTCCGTACCCACTGTATATATCAGCCTCAGTTACAAGGGAAATTAGATGAACATAACAATATATTTTTTAAAAAATTATGATCTTATGGGTGGCACATTGTATAAAATAAATGAAAAATAAATAGTAATGCAATTGTTAATCCAAATTGTATAAAGAATAAAAAGAAACGTGTCAAATTTACAGAAGTATTAGATACAAAATGGGGAACAAATTTGTAAATGTAATTTAGTCATTCTTTGTGGTCATTAAAAAATGGGAAAAACAGAAATGTCTCTCCTTTATTTTTCCCCCATTATCAGCAAAACAAGAAGGAGAATATGACAGAAAAAGAATTCTCAGTATTACGAAGAAAAGAAGCAAAAATTGCTTGAATATCTGAATGAGAATTTTTTTAAACCATATGTATGAAAAAAAACAGAAAATGTGCCTGGTCAGGAACAGGGGTACATGGCTCGGTCTTCAACTGGTTCAAGACAGTTTTTGACAGAAAGTGCACCCGAATTCTAGTGCTTAACAAGTCTCCCGCATTATAAATAGAGGATGTAGTTGTTTGATGCACATGTTTATCTGTGTCTTACTCATCATTGTACTTGCGGTAATTTTCTGTCTTGCCTTTCAGCCCGAGCAGCCTTGCACCTTTGCGTTTACTCCATGTTCTTAGTGGATCTGCTCCATCTTAACATTATATAATATTTTGATACTTCTTCGTTCCTGCTTTGTTTCTAATCTCCTGGACCTGGTGTGAGTTTCAGTTTGAGGTTTGGAAATGTGTCCTCCAGCTGAGATTTCTCTTTTAGATATGCAAACTTCCATGTAGGACATTCGTTATCAAGGCTCCTGTTTGCCTTTTATGTAGCAACTCCGCGTTAGTGTTCAGCATAAACTACACGGACGCCCGCTAGATTGACATTTCTTCATTCATGCTCTACCTTAAACAGCATGCGAGAACTTCAAAGCGGAGCAGATGGCTTTGATGTAACAAAATGAAAAACGCCTTATGATTTGTAGAGACTGAGAGAACTTTGAATCTGCTAGGGTTTCCGCTCTTAAAGGGACACTCTCACCTTCCCAGCGGACAATAGGAAAAAAAAGGCTAAAGCAAAAAATAAAAATTGTGCTCAGCTTTTATCCATTATCATGTATGACAAACCCTTTTAAACATATAATGAAAGAATCTGATTGAAGAACTGAAGCGCTGACCCTGTTAAAGCGCCATTCATCTCATGAAAAGATCTGAGATGTAACAAGGTTTTTAAGGCTTGTCGAACAGTATTAGATATTTTCTTCGTGTGATTGATATTATAAACATAATAAGAGGTCACTGTGGAGGATGATAGGAAGAATACAAACTTTGAAATAAAAAAAATCATCTTTTAGTCAATTAACTGGCCTAAATAGCAATTTGCAGGCTGATATGTGATCATTTATTTAATTATTATTGTATCTACGGGGTTTTGTAAGTAAATGCTTCTGTGCGATATTGCAAGACATACTAGTGTGAGACATTTTATCCTTTATGACAACTCTTCTGCACTTATTAATAATTTGGAACTCCATCAAGCAGCCAACATTTTACTTATAAATCGCCACTATGTTTAACAATACTTGCCATCTATTTGGGAACGCCCAGGAGGATCCCTGGTAAAAAGGACAAACCGCTAGCAAAAAACGCTGGCAAAACGCCCAGAAAGATTCCCAAGCATCTTCTGGGGATCTCTTGAGAACTCTCATTTACCTCTATTATAAAGTATAGAGCATGTTCAGTGTAGAAAATACTTGAATAATGGTCTGGTCACTTCTCTTAACACCTTTCACACAAAAGACAGAACATATGAACAGGGAGTTGTTTTGAGATAGAACTGTATATGTTTATTCACTTGAGCATTTAACCCCTTAGTCACAGAGCCAATTTTGTACTTAATGACCAGACCAATTTTTACAATTTTGACCACTGTCACTTTTTGAAGTTATAGCTCTGGAACGCTTCAACGGATCCCACTGATTCTGAGAACGTTTTTTCGTGACATATTGTACTTCATGATAGTGGTAAAATTTCTTTGATATGGTTTGCTTTAATTTATGAAAAAAATGGAAATTCGGCACATTTTTCCTAATAGAAAGATGGAAAAAATACATTTTTTAAATTTTATTATTTTTACCTGTCTAAGGGGGTGATAAAGGGGGGTTTAATTTACGTGATACTGTAACACCCCAGGGTCCTGGTTGTTACAGTGGCATTATTTTCCTCACCAGGAGAGTGATGTCACACTTGGAAGCAAGGGAAGATCTCTTCTATCAGGTAAACACAAACATGCAATAGTTCACACTTCAGGCCAGACGGGGGAGCTCTGATCCTGATTATGGGTGACTCCCCTATATATAAATTCTGGTCTGGAGGGAAAGTGAGTTAGTTAGTGCCGGACAGCAGACTGGAGCAGTCTGAAGCAGGAAGACGTGTGAGGGGCCGTGCAGCCAGAGGTGCTGCAGCTCCTGGATAGTGACTTACAGAAGGAAAGAACAGTTTGTAGAGACCATGCAGGAGAGTGAAGCACAGGCGAATGACTCCAGGGGAGGACAGCTTCGACTGGGCTACCTCCCTGGCAGAGCGCAGATATTGGTAGCCGGAAGACCGATGTTGTGTCAGACTCTAAGAGGCACAGCAGAAACCGGCAGGACAGCTGGATTAGATATCACCTGTCCACCCTAACACTCAGGAGGCACAGTGGCACATAGAGCCCGGGTCGTGATAGAGACCCTATAAAAAGGCTCAAGCCACCTGTCATACGGGTTTGTGTCCCACCTCTATGGAGGACAGAGAGAAACTGTGAGAACCTTGCTAGAAGCTATAGGCAGTAAGGGACTACATTACCACCGCACTATGAGGAAGGCTTTCATCTCCACCTGGTAAAGGGGACTCTGAACTTGCTTCCAAGCCGGCCAGACCCTGCCTGTACCTGTGATCTGGTACCCTGGACTGCGGTTGCCTGAAACTTACAGTAAACCAGGTAAAGAGACTGCACACCTGTGTTCTCCATTCTTTACTGCACCACTCACCATCTTCACCTATACCCCGGGAGCCCGGGGCACCTACTTCACCTGTGGGAAGTTATACCATCTCAGCTGCCTTAACATCACCCCAGTGGACCCCTTTAAGCTCTGTCGGTCCCCATTGACCGAATACTACAGATGGCGCCACGAACACAAACTTTATTCAAAACCAATTTAAAGACCTTTCTTTTAACATGGGTGCCAAGGGCCACGGACCGTGTTGCCGCCACGTGACATCCTCCTGTGAGTACCGGACTCGGTACCGAGTATCCCACAGCCCTGGCGGGCGACTCAATAGGATCTATCACAGTAATAAAAATGAACCAATTGGAAAAATCTCCTATTGTTGCCGGCCGGCAGATCTCGGCGGGCGCACTTTGCATGCGCCCTCCATTTTCTTCCCAAAAGAAGACGCTGAGGGCCAGGGGACAGAGCTGGAGGGACTGGGGAGGCTTGGGGGAAATCTGACTTGGTGAATAACGTCAATCTCAACACTGGGGACGGTAAAAACTGACCCGAATCATGTTTTCCGGGGTCTCGGCTACCCGCGGTAGCCGAGACCCCAGAGATTTTCCGACATATTTCTCAGCGCTGAGAAATATGGTTATAGCGTTCCCCCGGGCGCTATAACCATATTTCTCAGCGCTGAGGAATAAGTACCCTTAACTGTCGCCGTTAAAAGGCGTATCAGTAGTCGTTAAGGGGTTGAATAGCACTTTTCATGCAGGGTTTAGAGCATTATTTTAGGAGAGTCCACTCCAAAAACCCACCTGAAAAAAAAGTTGTGTGCACATATCCTAAGATTATGTACAAACTGAGTTTTTTGAGGAGTCTTTTGGAACAGGTCTACACTGAAAAAAAAAGAAAAACTCTTGAAAGACTTAGTGTTCTTTTCTATTGTAACACCACTTTTCTGTTCATATGTTCAGTCTTTTCGGTGTTTACCTTGTATTTCACATTTGGCAAAACTCTTGGTGGGATAAATGAAAGTGCGTGACCACTACTTTAAAGCGGCTCCTGATGGAAAATGCTCCAAATTAGACACTCAAACAAAATTCTGCAAAAAATTCTTCAAGAAGAATAAAGATTAAAAAAAAAAAAAAACGTTCAAAACAGTGCTTTCCACTAGAAAACTCATCATTTCTAAACTAGTAAAAAAAAACAAAACTGTGTGCCCATACACAAGAGCATGATTATACAGGTTACGTGTGCTGAAAATTTTCAGCCCAGGTTTATCAGGCAACTAATCCAATGTTCTATTGTACCAGCAAAGTAGATAAGTATTTACCAAATCTCATCTACTTGTTACATAAAAGAGCATGTAATCCAAGTTTATATTGACAATTTTAAAAATCTATGACATGTCAATATGTGCTGTGTATTTTCACCAAGGATTTTAGAGAGAAAACAAGCAGGTTGGAAGGTGTTGTTAAATGTTTGGCCCCGCCATGGTACACCAAGCACCTGTACTTGGTTTGAACAGTCCTTCTGTGTGGACAGAGTCCCTTTAAACCTATGCCTAAAGAAGCCCCTCATCCAAGTTTTTGTCTTCTTAATATATTGCAGTCATCATATTATATAGCACTGTGCACCTACAATTGCTCATTTTCCCTTTCTACCCAGTTAATTCTTCTCTTTTCCATTAGGTCTATCACATCATGTGATTAAAAACTGATTAGATGAATAGTTCTAAACTCTATGTAGAAATAGGAGGTTAATTTTCTTTGTACAAATTATGAGTCACTGGAAAGCCTAAGGCAGGGGAGGAGAAGAGCAGCTGGGTCAGAAGTTGAAGAGCGGAATGATAAATGCAGGGAAAATAGACTTCCTGTTTCTATATAGACAAACATAGGAGAAAAAGGAGCAAACTGATTACTTCCGGTAAAAATAGTCATATAACTTTATTAATTCGTAGAAAAGATAAAACATCTCAACAGTACATAAAGAGCCATAAACAATGCAGATTGCTATATACCCCACCCCCACCTATCACCACTTCACATTGCACATGAGTCCCTGAAAAAATAACATAAAGGTCCAAAGACTATAACCCCGAGGGAGCAGTGCATCCAAAAGTGGACACCTGGAGGTCAGCATGCATCCATAAAGTGACTTAAGGATAAAGTAACACCTGTCTATCTTTCATATAAAGTGCGGAAGTAACTAGCAAAAGGTTGCTAGTTACTTGGGGCCGCTTTCTCTCTCAAGGGAATCAATTTTTGCTGGATCCGTTTTTTTTACAAATTTATCCGGATTGTGCCTGACGGCAAAAACCTGATGTGTGAAAGCAGCCTTAGACCATGCCAGAAGATGTTTTGTCAGTGCAACACTGACAGTTATGGGCTTTATGTACACGTTGCGGATTGGGGTGCAGAATTTTCCGCACAAAATCTGCATCTGCTGGCAGAAAACGCAGGTGCAGATTTGACGTGTTTTTAATGCAGATTTTGTGCGTTTTTGTTACGGAATTGATGCTGATTTTGTGCGGATTTTCTGCGTTTTTTACCCCTGCGGATTTCTATAATGGAAGGGTTCAGAAATGCTGCAGTTCCGCAGAAAAGAAGTGACATGCTACTTCTTTTGATCCGCAGCGGTTTTCATGTGGATTTTTCCGCACCAGCTGCACAGCATTTTTTTTTCCTGTTGATTTACAATGTACTGTAAATCACTTTGCGGAACTGCAGCGTTTCTGCGCGGAAAAATCCGCTGCGGATTCTCACTAAGTCCGCATCGTCTGCACACAGCCATAATGCACTGCAGTGTTGGTGCACTGCATTATACCATTGATCAGAATAATAAAAGTTAAAGTCCCATAGAGGGACTAAGTAAAAAAAAAAGAATTTTTTTTAAAAATCACATGATAAATAAAAAAAGGAAACAATGTTATACCAATAAATTCATATATTTATGAACAGACAAAAATAAATAAAAATGTACACATAATTTGTATCACCCTGTCTGCAATGACCTGATCTATAAACATGTTACATTAGTTAACCCCTTTAGTGAACACCATAAAAAACATGGCAAAAAACTATGCCTTTTCATCATATCGCCAATAAAAAAGTGCTTAAAATATTAAATGAAAATAAAAATGGTATCATTAAAAATGTCATCTTGTCACGCAAAAAACAAGCTGCTAAACAACTCTGTTTAGATAAAAAAAGTTATAGCTCTCAGAATATAGCAATGCAAAAACAAGTCTTTTTGCTATAAAATAGCTTTTATTGTGTAAAAGCAGCAAAACAGTAAACAAACCATATAGATGTGGCATCACTGTAATCGCACTGACCCGAAGAATAAAGCTGTCATTACACAGTGAATGGCTGGTGTTTGTTCATTCTGCCTAACAAAAATTCAAATTGAAAGTGATCAAAAAGTGTTATATGCCCAAAAATGGTACCAAGAAGACTCGTCCTACAAAAAAACAAGAGCTCACGTGACTCTGCAGAAATATAGAAAAATTATAGCTCTCAAAAAGTGGGGATGCAAAAACTTTTTTGGGGTAGGGGGAAAACATTTTTTAGTGTGTGATAGTAGCTAAAGATAAAAAAAATACAGTACATCTGGAACTGCCATAATTGCACCTAATCTGCAGAATAAAGATGAGTAATCACTTATACTGCATGAGGAACCACGTAAAAAATAAAAAGAGCCAATTCTTTACCTGGTTTTGATTTGTTCATTCTGCCTCCCAGCGATAGCAGTAAGGATTGGCTCACATTTATTCTGCTATCTACACTGAGAGCTTACACCAAGATTTCCATGTAAATCTCTGATATACGTGATTCAGATGGAACCCCTGACGGATGATTCCCTATAATGAGGCGGATGGAGAAATTTAGACCATCTGTCCGGTGATCTATTAGTGTCCGTTTTTTTTACATATGCATAAAAGGGGTTTGATCTGAATCATGTAATTTGGAGATTTAGGCTGGTTTCACACTTGCGTTTTTGTCTGCAGCGTTTTTTGCACAAAAAACGCATGCGTTTTTTTCCCCTATATTTAACATTGAAAACGCATGCGTTTTTTTGTACGCGTTTGGTCGCGTTTTCAAACGCATGCGTTTTTTTTCTGCATGCGTTCTTTTTCAAAAATGCAACCTGTAGTATTTTTTTGCGCGTTTTTTTTGCCGCGAAAAAATGCATTGCTGTCTATGTAAACGCATGCGTTTTTAAGCACATGCGTTTGTTTGCGTTAAAAACGCATGCGTTTTTATAGAAAAAAACCAGAAAAAAGACTGAAAAGCCACCCACCACCATCAAGGTGATAAAGGGATCCAAACCCTAACCCTAACTCTACCCCTAACCTCACCCCTAACCGTTTAATGAACATTTTCTGACAGTCATAGTGCCACGTATTTAAGTGCCACGTATCACTTATTTCAGTGCCACGTATTTCAATGCCACGTATTTCAGTGCCACGTATCACGCATTTCAGTGCCACGTATTTCAGTGCCACATATCACGTATTTCAGTGCCACGTATCACGTATTTCAGTGCCACATATTTAAGTGCCACGTATTTCAGTGCCAAGTATTTCAGTGCCACGTATTTCAGTGCCACGTACCACGTATTCAGTGCCACGTACCACGTATTTCAGTGCCACGTATCACGTATTTCAGTGCCACGTATTTATGTGCCACGTATTTCAGTGCCACGTATTTCGGTGCCACGTATTTCAGTGCCACGTATTTAAGTGCCATGTATTTCAGTGCCACGTATTTCTGTGCCACATATTTAAGTGCCACGTATTTAAGTGCCACGTATTTCAGTGCCACGTACCACGTATTCAGTGCCACGTATTTCAGTGCCACGTACCACGTATTCAGTGCCACGTACCACGTATTTCAGTGCCACGTATTTCAGTGCCACGTATCACGTATTTCAGTGCCACGTATTTCAGTGCCACGTATTTCTGTGCCACATATTTAAGTGCCACGTATTTCAGTGCCACGTACCACGTATTCAGTGCCACGTATTTCAGTGCCACGTACCACGTATTCAGTGCCACGTACCACGTATTTCAGTGCCACGTATTTCAGTGCCACGTATCACGTATTTCAGTGCCACGTATTTCAGTGCCACGTATTTCAGTGCCACGTATTTCAGTGCCACGTATTTCAGTTACATTTAGGGGTTAGGGGTAGGGTTAGGGTTAGGGTGACCAGGACATTCTTCTAATAAAAAGCTACCCCTAACCCTAACCCTAGCTAATTCTACTATTAGTGGATTTTCTAGTTGATTTTTTCATGGAAAAAAAAACAAAAACAAAAAAAACGCATGCGTCTAAAAAACGCGGCCTTTTGCCGCGATTACATGCGTTTTTTCACCACATGCGTTTTTTCAAAAACGCATGCAGATCAAAACGCAAGTGTGAAACCAGCCTTAGATGGAAACCCTGATGTAAGTGCTCAGCGTAGAGCACCGGATAAATGTGATTCAACACCCATGGAGTCAAAATCATCACCTCACCTGTAGATAAATTCCCAGAGAGGTTTAATTTCTAAAATGGGGTCACTTGAGGGGATATTATGCTTTTCTGACACTTAGGGATTCTGTATATTTAGTCCACAAACTATTCTATGTAAATTTGTTCTCTAAGAGTAAATAGTGCCCTCTCCCTACCGAGTTTTGCCGTGTCGCTAAGCAGTGCTACACAGCCACACGCCGTGTATTGCCACATTCAGCAAAAATTGTGTTACAAATTTTGGTGCCATTTTTACCCATTCTCCTTATGAAAATGTAAATCTGGAGTTAAAACAACATTTTTGTTGTAAAAATGTAATAATGTTTCCTTCACTGACCAATGGTATAAAACAGGTAAGGACTGGGGCTGAAATTCAGCCCTGGGATTTGAAATTCTATAGGCCCATGTTGTCCCCGTCCCCATGAACCACATGGGATAAATTACTAATATTACCCCGAATGGAGGAAAGGAAGATTTACTACAAGACCAATATGTCTAACTAGATGGTGGCCCGATTCTAACGCATCGGGTATTCTAGAATATGTATGTATGTATGTATATAGCACCCACATAGTATATAGCACAGGCCACGTAGTATATAGGAGCCATGTAGTATATAGCAGACAAATACTACGTGGCCTGTGCTATATACATACATACATATTCTAGAATACCCGATGCGTTAATACAGGCCACGCAGTATATAACACAGCCCAAACAGTATATTACACAGCCCACGTACTATATAACATAGCCCACGCAATATATAGCAGCCACGCAGTATATAACACAGGCGACGTAGTATATAACAGAGGCCACGCACTATATAGCACAGGGCACGTAGTATATAGCACAGCCCACGCAGTATATAACACTGCCCATGTAGTATATAGCACAGCCCTCGCAGTATATCTCGCAGTCCACATAGTATACAACACTGGCCATGTAGTATATAGCACAGCCCCCACAGTATATCACACAGCCCACGCAGTATATCACACTGCCCATGTAGAATATAGCACAGCTCCCGCAGTATATCACACAGCCCACACAGTATATCACACTGCCCATGTAGTATATAGCACAGCCCCGCAGTATATCACACAGCCCACGCAGTATATCACACTGGCCATGTAGTATATAGCACAGCCCACGCAGTATATCACACAGCCCATGCAGTATATCACACTGCCCATGTAGTATATAGCACAGCCCACGCAGTATATCACACAGCCCACACAGTATATCACACTGCCCATGTAGAATATAGCACAACCCCCACAGTATATCACACAGCCCATGCAGTATATCACACTGGCCATGTAGTATATAGCACAGCCCCCGCAGTATATTACACAGCCCACGCAGTATATCACACTGCCCATGTAGTATATAGCACAGCTCCCGCAGTATATCACACAGCCCACACAGTATATCACACTGCCCATGTAGTATATAGCACAGCCCCCGCAGTATATCACACAGCCCACGCAGTATATCACACTGGCCATGTAGTATATAGCACAGCCCATGCAGTATATCACACAGCCCACGCAGTATATCACACTGCCCATGTAGTATATAGCACAGCCCACGCAGTATGTCACACTGCCCATGTAGTATATAGCACAGCCCACGCAGTATATCACACAGCCCACGCAGTATATCACACTGGCCATGTAGTATATAGCACAGCTCCTGCAGTATATCACACAGCCCACACAGTATATCACACAGCCCACACAGTATATCACACAGCCCACACAGTATATCACACTGCCCATGTAGTATATAGCACAGCCCACGCAGTATATCACACAGCCCACACAGTATATCACACTGCCCATGTAGAATATAGCACAACCCCCACAGTATATCACACAGCCCATGCAGTATATCACACTGGCCATGTAGTATATAGCACAGCCCCCGCAGTATATTACACAGCCCACGCAGTATATCACACTGCCCATGTAGTATATAGCACAGCTCCCGCAGTATATCACACAGCCCACACAGTATATCACACTGCCCATGTAGTATATAGCACAGCCCCCGCAGTATATCACACAGCCCACGCAGTATATCACACTGGCCATGTAGTATATAGCACAGCCCATGCAGTATATCACACAGACCACGCAGTATATCACACTGCCCATGTAGTATATAGCACAGCCCACGCAGTATGTCACACTGCCCATGTAGTATATAGCACAGCCCACGCAGTATATCACACAGCCCACGCAGTATATCACACTGGCCATGTAGTATATAGCACAGCTCCTGCAGTATATCACACAGCCCACACAGTATATCACACAGCCCACACAGTATATCACACTGCCCATGTAGTATATAGCACAGCCCACGCAGTATATCACACAGCCCACGTAGTATTTAGCAGTGTGGGCACCATGTCCCTGTTAAAAAAAATAATTGAAATAAAAAATAGTGATATACTCACCCGCCGGGATCCACCGAAGCTCTGGCGATTCGCGCCTGGCAGCCGCCATCTTCCGTTCCCAGGATGCATTGCGAAATTACCCAGAAGACTTAGCGGTCTCGTGAGATCGCTAAGTCTTCTGGGTAATTTCGCAATGCATCTCTGGGAACGGAAGATGGTGGCAGGCGCGAGCACATCGTCGGACGACGGAGGGTGAGAATAGCAGGTTTTTTGTTTTTTTATTATTTTTAGCATTACATATTTTTACTATTGATGCTGCTTAGGCAGCATCAATAGTAAAAGTTGGGGACACACAGGGTTAATAGCAGCGGTAACGGAGTGCGTTACCCGCGGCATAACGCGGTCCGTTACCGCTGGCATTAACTTAACCCTGTGTGAGCGGTGACTGGAGGGGAGTATGCGGGCGCCGGGCACTGACTGCAGGGGAGTAGGGAGGAACTAATCGGACTGTGCCCGTCGCTGATTGGTCGCGGCAGCCATGACAGAAGTTGCAGACAGAAAGACGGAAGTACCCCTTAGGCAATTATATATATAGATGATACCCGTGGCCTGCTGGGGTAAGTGACGGAGTCAGCAGCTTTGCGCTCCATCACAACTCTTAAGAGTATGGGTATCTTGAGAACACCGATTGTGTTAGCAACGTAGCAGACAACGCGGCCCATGACCAGACAGGCCCTTCTGGCATTTGCCAGAATTGTCAGATGGCCAGTCCGGCCCTGGTGTAAAATGTGACACACTTGTATTGTCAACATGATCATTGCATCACTAGATTAATTCATTGAGAGATATTGTTAAAATGGGGTCACTTATCTGGTGTTCTAGTACCTCAGGGTCTCTCCCAGTGGGTCATGGCACCCGCCAACCATAAAAGCTAAATCTGCACTATAATATGACACTCACTTCTGAGCTTTCCTTTGTGCCTGGAAAATTGTTCCCAATTACATGTAGGGTATTAGTTCAGTTTATATAGGTGATTCTGAGCCTGCTATATATACAATGCATAGCTGATACTGAGACTACTCTATACTGTATACAATATATAGGTGATACTGCGACTGCTGTATATAGTCGCAGTATCACCTACTGCATATAATGTATATACAGCAGTCACAGTATCACCTATATAATGTATATACAGCAGTTGCAGTATCATCTATAAATTGTATATACAACAGTCGCAGTATCACATAATGTGTATAGTAGGCTATACATTATACAATAGTCTATTCGTTATGCAGGTGATCTTGTGACTGCTGTACATATGTTACAAAGATGATACTTCAACTGCTGTATATTCATTATATAGGTGCTACCATGACTATATACAGCAATCACCTATAACTCTTGTGCATGCCCTCATCATCTCCCGCCTCGATTACTGCAACACCCTCCTCTGTGGCCTCCCCGCTAACTCCCTTGCACCACTCCAGTCTGTCCTCAACTCTGCTGCTCGGCTAATCCACCTCTCTCCTCGCTACTCCCCTGCTTCACCCCTCTGCAAATCTCTCCACTGGCTCCCAATTCCCCAACGAATCCAGTTCAAACTACTAACACTGAACTACAAAGCCATCCACAACCTGTCCCCTCCCTATATCTCTGAACTAATCTCCCACTATCTGCCCTCACATAATCTTCGATCCTCCCAAGACCTCCTTCTCTCTTCCACACTTATTCGTTCCTCCCACAACCACCTCCAAGATTTCTCCCGAATATCCCCCATCCTCTGGAATTCCACGCCTCAACACGTCCGATTATCCACCACCCTCGGATCCTTCAGATGGAACCTGAAAACCCATCTCTTCAGGAAAGCCTACAGCCTGCAATAACCATTCTGCCGCCTCGCCAACTGCCCGAGCTGCCGCCACGTCACCGACCACCCGAGCTACCGCCATGACACCGACCACCCTAGTTGCCGCCACGTCACCGACCACCCGAGCTGCCGCTATGTCACCGACCACCCTAATTGCCGCCACGACCACTCGAGCTGCTGCCACGACCACCCGAGCTGCCGCCTCACCACCACCAGTGCTGCAGCACACCAACCTCCTGTCTCTTCCCCACTATCCTGAAGAATGTAAGTCCGCAAGGACAGGGTCCTCTCCCCTCTGTACCAGTCTGTCACTGTAAATTTGTTTACTGTTAACGATATCTATAACCCTGTATGTAACCCCTTTTCACATGTACAGCACCATGGAATTAATGGTGCTAGATAAATAAATAATAATAATAATAATAATAATAATATATTGTATATACAGCAATTGCAATATCACCTCTATAATGTATATACAACATAAACAAAATACGAATATGAACTATGAATAGCAATACTGCAGCTGGATACTAGGAAAAAACTGAGACACCTAGCACACAATTTGGTCAATTCATGCATGCCCAGCAACCAAAGACAAGGTGGTTTCAGAACTTCTGGGCTCTATGTGTTTAGTGTGAATACCTCTCTTAGGCTGAATTCTGTATTTCTGGGTAGATGTAAATACCTTTCTTCAAAGCCTGAATTTATGGGTAGGTAGGACCCTGTTGCAATTAAAATCCACCACGTGCTGGAGGTCGGAGTGCTATTTTAGAGAGCTAATGTACAAATGACAAAAGACTGACTGGCACTTCCAGGGGAAGTGCCAGTCAGTCTTTTGTCATATGTATATACAACAGTCGCAGTATCACCCATATGTTGTATGTGATACTGCAACTGCTGTATATACAATATATAGGTGATAGTGAGACTGCTGTATATACACTATATGGGTGATAGTGAGACTGCTGTATGTACGCTGTATAGGTGATAGTGAGACTGCTGTATATACATTATGTATGTGATACTGCAACTGCTGTGTATGCAATATATAGGTGATAGTGAGACTGCTGTATATACATTATGTCACAATTTGTATACAGCAGTATCACCTATATAACATATATACAGCAGTTGCAGTATCACCTATATATTGTATATACAGCAGTCACAGTATCACCTGTATAATGTATAGAATACTGTATATACATTACATAAGTGATACTGCAACTGTTGTATATACAATATGTATGATACTGTGATTGCTGTATATAGACACAGTATATATATATATATATTGTAGATTGTAAGCTCTCACAAGCAGGGTCGTCTTATGTTGCTTTAATTATTGTATTGGTAATGTTGTTACTTATGACTGTTGTGTTTGAAACTGTTAAACTGTGAAACGCTGCGGAATATGTTGGCGCTATATAAATAAAGATTATTATTATTATATACACAGCAGTATCACCTATATAATGTATATACAGCAGTATACTTATATATATATCTATATAGACTCCTGTACACCGTGTTCCAAATTATTATGCAAATTGGATTTAAATGTCATAAAGATTTAATTGTTTTTCAAATAAACTCGCTGATGGTATTGTGTCTCAGGGCTCAATGGATCACTGAAATCAATCTTAAACATATGTGATAATTAGTTTTCCAGGTGATTCTAATTAAAGGAAAACTTCTTAAAAATGATGTTCCACATTATTAAGCAGGCCACAGGTTTCAAGCAATATGGGAAATAAAAAGGATCTCTCTGCTGCTGAAAAGCGTCCAATAGTGCAATGCCTTGGACAAGGTATGAAAACATTAGATATTTCACAAAAACTTAAGAGTGATCATCATACTGTGAAGAGATTTGTGACTGGAACAGAGCACAGAGAGAGTTCATGCAGATAAAGGCATAATGAGTAAGGTTTCTGCCAGACAAATTCATTGGATTAAGAGAGCAGCTGCCAAAATACCATTACAAAGCAGCAAACAGTTATTTTAAGCTGCTGGTGCCTCTGGAGTCCCTCGAACCTCAAGGTGTAGGATCCTTCAAAGGCTTGTTGTGGTGCATAAACCTACTATTCGGCCACCCCTAAACAGTTTTTACAAGCAGAAACCATTGCAGTGGGCCCAGACATACATGAAGGCTAATTTCCAAACAGTCTTGTTTACTGATGAGTTTTGAGCAACCCTGGATGGTCCAGATGGATGGAGTAGTGTCCCAACAAGACTGCGACATCAGGAAGGAGGTGGAGGAGTCATGTATTGGGCCGGAATCATGAGGAAACAGCTGGTAGGGTCCTTTAAGGTTCCTGAAGGTGTGAAAATGACCTCTGCAAAGTATATCGAGTTTCTGACTGACAACTTTCTTCCATGGTATAAAAAGCAGAAACGTGCCTTCAGGAGCTATGGGCATAATAGGAGATAAACTTATGGTGTGGCCACCATCTTCTCCTGACCTCAACCCTATAGAAAACCTTTGGAGTATCATCAAGCAAAAGATCTATGAGGGTAGGAGGCAGTTCACATCAAAACAGCAGCTCTGGGAGGCTATTCTGACTTCGTGCAGAGAAATACAAGCAGAAACTCTCCAAAAACTCACAAGTTCAATGGATGCAAGAATTGTGAAGGTGATATCAAAGAAGGGTTCCTATGTTAATATGTAACTTGGCCTGTTAGGATGTTTTGGAGTTAAATAGCTTTTTTGTTCAGTGAATGTGACCTCCTAATGCTGCAAATTCCACAAATGAGCATTTTCAGTTCTTTAAAACATATCAAATGTTTAGAAATTCTACTGTGCCTAATAATTTGGAACAGTGCATTTTGAGTTTTTATTCATTTTGGAGATTATACTGTTATCATTGGGAGGTTTCTTTCATAAAATTCGATGTATACTCTAACGGGTGATGACTTTTATTAGACTGACTGTCATTTGCACTGACCATTTAGGAAAATCCGAGAAAAATATAATTTACATAATAATTTGGAACACGGTGTACATACATTATATGGGTGATACTTCAACTGCTGCATATAATCGCAGTATCACCTATATAATGTTCATTAGGGTTCCAAAGTTTAGGGTCACCCAGACAATTTTGTGTTTTCCATTAAAAACTCATACTTTTATTATTCAAGTGAGTTGCCAAATGCATTGAAATCTAGTCCAGACATTGACAAGGTTCGAAAAAAGAACTTTTATTTGAAATAATAATTTTCTCCTTCAAACTTTGCTTTTGTCAAAGAATGCTCCCTTTGCAGCAATTCCAGCATTGCAGACCTTTGGCATTCTAGCAGTTAATTTGCTGAGATAATCTGGAGAAATTTCACCCCATGCTTCCAGAAGCCCCTCCCACAAGTTGGTTTGGCTTGATGGGCACTTTTTGCTTGTACCATACGGTCAAGCTGCTCCCACAACAGCTCAATGGGGTTGAGATTTGGTGACTGCGCTGGCCACTCCATTACAGATAGAATACCAGCTGCCTGCTTCTTCCCTAAATAGTTCTTGCATAATTTGGAGGTGTGCTTTGGGTCATTGTCCTCTTGTAGGATGAAATTGGCTCCAATCAAGCGCTGTCCACAGGGTTTGGCATGGCGTTGCAAAATGGAGTGATAGCCTTCCATATTCAAAATCCCTTTTACCTTGTACAAATCTCCCACTTTACCAGCACCAAAGTAACCCCAGACCATCACATTACCTCCACCATGCTTGACAGATGGCGTCAGCCACTCTTCCAGCATCTTTTCAGTTCTGCGTCTCCCAAATGTTCTTCTGTGTGATCCAAACACCTCAAACTTGGATTCTTCTGTCCATAACACTTTTTCCAATCTCCCTCTGTCCAATGTCTGTGTTCTTTTGCCCATATTAATCTTTTCCTTTTATTAGCCTGTCTCAGATATGGCTTTTTCTTTGCCACTCTGCCCTGAAGGCCAGCATACCGGAGTCACCTATTCACTGTAGACGTTGACACTGGCGTTTTATGTATACTATTCAATGAAACTGCCAGTTGAGGACCTGTGAGGTGTCGATATCTCAAACTACAGACTCTACTGTACTTGTCTTGTTGCTCAGTTGTGCAGCGAGGCCTCCCATTTCTCTTTCTACTCTTGTTAGAGCATGTTTGTGCTCTCCTCTGAAGGGAGTAGTACACACCGTTGTTGGAAATCTTCAGTTTTTGGGCAATTTCTCGCATGGAATAGCCTTCATTTCTAAGAACAAGAATAGACTGTCGCCTTTCACATGAAAGTTCTTTTTTTTCTGGCCATTTTGAGTGTTTAATGGAACCAACAAATGTAATGCTCCAGATTCTCAACTAGCTCAATGGAAGGTCAGGTTTATAGGTTTTCTAATCAGCCAAACTGTTTTTAGCTGTGCTAACATACTTGCACAAGGATATTCTAACCATTCATTAGTCTTCTTACACAGTTAGCAAACACAAAGTACCATAAGAACACTGGAGTGCTGGTTGTTGGAAATGGGCCTCTATACACTGTGGTGCAGTGACCCCTGTGGCAGCTAGGGGGCGCTGTGTGTGCTCTTTGGGATATGCACGGAGGCATATTTGTTGTTATAAGGGTGGTGAAACAGTGACTGGCAGTGTTGTGAATGGCCGATATGTGTCGCAGAGGGAGTCTGCGTAGTAAGTCTGATGTAACGTGGTTGTTCTGGGACCTGTAGTTCCTCGAGTTTGTGTAGTGTGTGTATAGTTAGTATGGGAGACTTACTAGGCTAGTTGTGTGAGATGGGCGGGACAAACTAGCCACACATCCACACTCCCATCCAGGGGAGTGGTTAAGGGTATATAATGTGACCAGGGTGTGGGTCACATGTTCCTCTATGGTTCCAGTGTTTGGACCTGAGTGGTGAAGGTCCTGGAAGTATGTGTTGGACTTCCTGGGAGTAGGAATCCTGAAGAGCACATACCAGTGTGTTGGATTTCCTGGGAGTAGGAATCCTGAATAGCACACTGGGCTACCTGTGTTGGATTTCCTGGGAGTAGGAATCCTGAATAGCACATGGTGGGACTTTGCTATTGGTGACCTGGGTATTGGACGGTCCCAGCTGGGGATGGACGTCCTGAATAGTACCCGGACTGGCCACCTGTGTGATCCTGCATAACCTGGGTGTTGGGAGGTCCTGGGAGTAGGACTGGATCTCTGAATAGCACGAGGTGAGGACCAGGATCTGCAGAGCCAGTGACAGCTACTGTGTGGGGAAGCTACAGTCCTTCGGTGGGTCTGGACTGACTAATGTGTGCCGGCCAGGCAAGTTGGTGATCCCTGTGAGGCAGCTTACCCGGAGGAGTGGACTGACAAGGAGTCAGCAGGTGGAGCAGGAGCTCCCGTCAGGTACTATACAGACTGTTGGTGCCTGTGATGTTCTATGAACTGTGTGGTCTCCCACGGCAACTGAACGGAGTGAGTTTCAGTGTGTTTAGAGACCGCGACCCAGTGTCATATGTGCTGTATGTGACTTGGGACGTTAGTGAACTGTACGGCGTACGGACACCCATGGTAACTGGGCGAAGTGAGAGGTCCAGCATGTTTAGTGTCCGTGAGTCAAAGCCGTAAATGAAGTTAAAGCTGCAAGTTTATATCACCAGTTGGTGCCTGTTGTGTTTCATGAGATGTACATAATGAACTGTGCATAACCCGGTTTATGAGGCTTAATAAACCGTATGGACTGCTTTGTTTAAAAAAACCGTGCCCGTGTGCTTGAATCCCGTGCCAAGCGAGTGTCCCCCAATACACTCAGTAAGAGCAATCTTACAACACCTATGAAGATATTGCATTACAAACCAAACGTTTGCAGCTAGAATAGTCATTTACCACATTAAGAATGTATAGAGTGTATTTCTGAATCATTTAATGTTAGCTTCATTGGAAAAAACTGTTCTTTTCTTTCAAAAGTAAGGAAATTTCTAAGTGACCCTAAACTTTGGAATGGTAGTGTATATACACAGCAGTAGCAGTATCACTTATATATTGTATGTATAGCAGTCTATATACATTATACAGCTAAAACTGCAACTGCTTTATACACATAAAAATAGTTTTCATCTTGGTAGTCACCCAGGTCCCTGTGATGGGTGGAGGATGAATCGCTGAGGTGGGTCCACTGTCCAGCGTCGGACGTGCTGAGGAGCGGATCACTGGGGTTGGTGAGGAGAATGTAGTGTTCTCTGATGCTGGTACAGACCAGCGTCAGACAGAGAGAGGTGCCCTGTGTGCACGTCACGTTGGCCCTTTCAAACTTCTGACTAAAGGCCCTGTGTGCACGCACTCACGTGCTTGCACGCACTGTCAAGCAGCCGCGTGCATGAACTAACGAGGGCCAAAGCCATGCTCCTGCACTGACGCGAGCTGCCGCAGCCCTTATCAGCATGTGCGATGAGAGAGCATGTGCACAGGGCCTTTAGTCAGAAGTTTAAAAGGGCCAGCGGCCCACTTTGTAGCTCAGAGCCACAGGCCCATCAGACATCTGTCCGCATTGGCAGATTGCCAAAGTGGAAATGGTATGGTGCCCCTGCTCCTCAGCCACTTCCCCATATATTGCCTTACCACTAATCTCACTGACCAGGCATCCTCTATAGGTGATTAGATAATATGTGATGAACATTATATATATATATATACAGTGAGGAAAAAAAGAATTTAGTCAGCCACCAACGCCTTTCATTGGCATCATAGGTAGACCACAACTATGAGAGTCAAAATGAGAAAACAAATCCAGAAAATCACCTTGTCTGATTTTGCAAGATTTATTTTGCAAATTAATGTGGAAAATAAGTATTTGGTCACCTAAAAACATGCAAGATTTATTGCATGTAACAAACTTCTTCTGTTAACTTCTTCTTTAAGATGCTATTTTGTCCTCCATTCATTACCTGTAGTAATGGCACCTGTTTGAACTTGTTTTCAGTATAAAAAACACCTGTCCACAACCACAAACAGTCACACTCCAAACTCCATTATGGTGAAGACCAAAGAGCTGTCGATGGACCCCGGAAACAAAATTGTAGCCCTGCAACAGGCTGGGAAGACTGAATTTGCAATAGGCAAGCAGCTTGGTGTGACGAAATCAACTGTGGGAGCAATAATTAGAAAATGAAGACATACAAGACCACTGACAATCTCTGTCGATCCGGGGCTCCACGCAAGATCTCACCCCGTGGGGGCAAAATGATCACAATAACGGTGATCAAAAATCCCAGAACCACACGGGGGGACCTAGTGAGTGACCTTTATAGAGCTGGGACCACGGTAACAAAGGCTACTATCAGTAACACATTACTTTGCCAGGGACTCAGATCCTGCAATGCCAGACGTGTTCTCCAGCTTAAGCCACTACATGTCCGGGCCCTTCTGAAGTTTGCTAGAGAGCATTTGGATTATCCAGAGGAGTATTGGGAGAATGTCATATAGTCTGATGAAACCAAAGTAGAACTGTTTGGTAGAAACAAAACTCGTCGTGTTTGGAGGAGACAGAATGCTGAATTGCATCCAAAGAACACCATACCTACTGCATGGGGGTGGTAACATCATGCTTTGGGGCTGTTTCTGTGCAAAGGGACCAGGACGACTGATCCGTGTACATGAAAGAATGAATGGGGCCATGTATAGTGAGATTTTGAGTGCAAACCTCCTTCTATCAGCAAGGTCATTGAAAATGAAACGTGGATGGGTCTTTCAGCATGATAATGAGCCCAAGCACACCACCAGGGCAACGAAGGAGTGGCTTTGAATAAGAAGCATATGAAGGTCCTGGAGTGATCTAGCCAGTCTCCAGAGTTGAAAGTCCGTGTTGCCCAGCGACAGGCCCAAAACATCACTGCTCTAGAGGAGATCTGCATGGAGGAATGTGCCAACATACCATGAACAGTGTGTGCCAACCTTGTGAAGACTTGCAGAAAACGTTTGACCTCTGTCACTGCCAAAAAAGGATATATAACAAAATATTGAGATGAACTTTTGTTAATGACCAAATACTTATTTTCCACCATAATTTGCAAAATAAATCTTGTCAAATCAGACAAGGTGATTTTCTGGATTTGTTTTCTCATTTTGACTCTCATAGTTGTGTTCTACCTATGATGTCAATTACAGGCCTCATCTTTTTAAGTGGGAGAACTTGCACAATTGGTGGCTGACTGAATACTTTTTTTCCCCTCTCTATATGACAACCCAACCGCATCTCCCTGGCTGAGTCCACACTATGTCAGCTTCATTAGGGAGACTGGCCGGTGGAGGAGTAATTCTCTGAGTTTAAGAGGTGGTCCAGTAACACTAAGTGGAACGACCCCGCGCTCTATAGCCAGTTCTGTGAAGGTCTATCAGTAAGAGTGAAGGATGCCTTAGCCCTCTATGAGACTCCTGTTGCAATGTCACTTGCTATCTGGGTGCAGCGCTGTCTTCGCCAGAGACAAATACACCCCAATTTTCGGGAGGTCCGGAGCCAAGGGAAACCTGGTCTGAGTCATCTGAGGTACATATGTAGTTGGGTGAGGCAACTCATTCTGGAAAGCAGTCTGTTGTTCGGCACAAAAGTGGAGTATGTTTTTACTGTGGTAGAAAGGGCAATTTCATGGACACGTGTCTTTCCCTATCTCACTATAAATAGCCACCGGAAAGCTAAGGAGCCCGATTTGCAGTGTGGTTAGCAACTTGGGTGTACATATCTGATCCGTGGGTAGGACATAAATTTTTCTTCCTGCTGAAAAACATCGGGACAAAAATGAGGTGGTTGTTTCTGCCTTTCTGCACAGTGGTAGTCTTAGGCAAAATGAAGACCGCGCTCACGGGATATATTTAAAATGGTTTATTTTAGCCTACGCGTTTCAAGAGCGTTCCTGCTCTCTTCCTCAGGGCATGTAATACATAACACAATATGGAGTATATTTATAGAAAAGACAGGAAGGGGAGGGGCGACAATGCCCCTATATTATAGTACTTGAACTAGTTAAAAACATATATATATATGGTAATACAAAGGCAATACACATTAATATCAATAACCGAAAATGAAAATTTATTAAATTCCTAAAGTCCTTTAATAAATTTTCATTTATTTTTCCTCCCCTTCCTGTCTTTTCTATAAATATACTCCATATTGTGTTCTGTATTACATGCCCTGAGGAAGAGAGCAGGAACGCTCTTGAAACGCGTAGGCTAAAATAAACCATTTTAAATATATCCCGTGAGCGCGGTCTTCATTTTGCCTAAGACTACTACTCCCAACATCCTCCTGGATTTCTGTGGAGACCTGCTGCTACGGTTACACCCGCATGGGAGTTGTGACCCATTTTCACAACTGCAATAGGAGAGCATATTCCCTACCAAGTCTGTATTTATCTATATACAGTGTGACACATTGGGGGCGCCTTGTGTTTTTTTTTTTTCTTTTTATTTCTGCACAGTGGGGCAGGGTTTAACTTGATCGACGCTAGGTTCGTCCAGGGCTTCAAACCACATACAGTGTCCAGACCTACAGTATACTATCGACTCATCACCTTTGAGACAGGGGTATTTTACTCAAGTTGTCCGAGGGTTACATCTACAGGTAGGGGCTATGCACTCAGAAGGTACTGACTGTTATGTGATGGAGGGTCTGCCCTTTTCTGTGGATCATGGACTTCCTTCCTTGGCTCACTCTACACAACCCTGTGGTAGATTTGCTGACTCGGGAGATGATAAAGTGGAGTGAGTATTGTCAAGGACACTGCTTGGGCATCCAGCTTGCAAAGGAGGATACCCAGTCTGTGCCTAAAACCTGTCTGTCTTTGTGGATGTGTTTTTGGAGCAGGGGCGCCAAGAACTTTCTCCCCATTAGCCTTATGACTGTGACGTTAATCTTGTCCCTGGGGCCAAGCTGCAAAAGAGCAGACTATATAATATCTCTGGTCCAGAGAGGAAGGCCATGAAGGACTATATCGCTAAAAATTTGGAAAAGGGTCATATCAGACCATCCTCATCCCCCATTGCTGCGGGGTTTTTCTCTGCCTAGATTTCCACGAACTCAATCACATCACGGTTCTGGATCCATATTCATTCTTCCCGGACCTCTTTAACCCCTTTACCCCCAAGGGTTGTTTGCACGTTAATGACCGGGCCAATTTTTACAATTCTGACCACTGTCCCTTTATGAGGTTATAACTCTGGAACGTTTCAACGGATCCTGGTGATTCTGACATTGTTTTATCGAGACATATTGTACTTCATTATAGTGGTAACATTTCTTTTATATTACCTGAGTTTATTTGTGAAAAAAATGGAAATTTGGAGAAAATTTTGAAAATTTTGCAATTTTCCTACTTTTAATTTTTATACAATTAAATCACAGAGATATGTCACACAAAATACTTAATAAGTAACATTTCCCACATGTCTACTTTACATCAGCACAATTTTGGAACCCAAAGTTTTTATTGTTAGGGAGTTATAAGGGTTAAAAGTTGACCAGCAATTTCTCATTTTTACAACACCATTTTTTTTAGGCACCACATCTCATTTGAAGTCATTTTGAGGGGTCTATATGATGGAAAATACCCAAGTGTGACACCATTCTAAAAACTGCACCCCTCAAGGTGCTCAAAACCACATTCAAGAAGTTTATTAACCCTTCAGATGTTTCACAGGAATTTTTGGAATGTTTAAATAAAAATGAACATTTAACTTTTTTACACAAAAAATTTACTTCAGCTCCAATTTGTTCTATTTTACCAAGGGTAACAGGAGAAAATGGACCCCAAAAGTTGCTGTACAATTTGTCCTGAGTACGTCGATACCCCATATGTGGGGGTAAACCACTGTTTGGGCGCATGGCAGAGCTCGGAAGCGAAGGAGCGCCATTTGACTTTTCAATGCAAAATTGACTGGAATTCAGATGGTACGCCATATTGCGTTTGGAGAGCCCCTGATGTGACTAAACATTGAAACCCCCCACAAGTGACACCATTTTGGAAAGTAGATCCCCTAAGGAACTTATCTAGCTGTGTGGTGAGCACTTTGACTTATTAAGTGATTCACAGAAGTTTATAATGCAGAGCCATAAAAATAAAAAATCATATTTTTTCACAAAAATGATCTCTTTGCCCCCAATTTTTTATTTTCCCAAGGGTAAGAGAAGAAATTGGACTCCAAAAGTTGTTGTCCAATTTGTCATGAGTACGCTGATACCCGATATGTGGGGGGAACCACCATTTGGCCGCATGGGAGAGCTCGGAAGGGAAGGAGCGCCATTTGGAATGCAGACTTAGATGGAATGGTCTGCAGGCGTCACGTTGCATTTGCAGAGCCCCTAATGTACCTAAACCGTAGAAACCCCCCACAAGTGACCCCATATTGGAAACTAGACCTCCCAAGGAACTTATCTAGATGTTTTGTGAGAACTTTGAACCCCCAAGTGTTTCACTACAGTTTATAACGCAGAGCCGTGAAAATTAAAAAAAAAATTTTTTACACAAAAATTATTTTTTAGCCCCCAGTTTTGTATTTTCCCGAGAGTAACAGGAGAAATTGGACCCCAAAAGTTGTTGTCCAATGTGTCGTGAGTACGATTATACCCCATATGTTGGGGTAAACCCCTGTTTGTGCGCACGGGAGAGCTCTGAAGGGAAGGAGCACTGTTTTACTTTTTCAACGCAGAATTGGCTGGAATTGAGATCGGACGCAATGTCGCATTTGGAGAGCCCCTGATGTGCCTAAACAGTGGAAACCCCCCAAATATAACTGAAACCCTATGTCAGGACTCTGAACATTTTTTTGCCTTTGTGCATTACTGCCCTCTTCCAAGATGGCGTCTTTGGTCTCATGTGCACTGTGTCTTCCTGCTATAAAACTCCACCCCAGCCTTCAGTCTGTGCTAGAGTATTCTGCCTTGCATCCAGCTTCTGACCTCTGATTACTCCCTGGCTATACACCTGCTCCTGTGAACCTGTTGTGGTGATCCTGCTACTCTGCTCTGAGTTCCTGCTGCATACACAAGTTTCCAGTAATCCTCTTTCATCTGCTGCTCGTGTTTACTTCATCTGCATTTGCTGGACATGTAAGCTGCTGCTGCTTTGCTATAACCTGAGACTATTAACCAGGCCTCCCTGGTTGAGCTAAGATATGATTTGAACTGCCTATAAGCATATCTATATGTGTCTGGACTAAGACAAGGATTTATTCGTGTCAAGTATCCTCAAGAATAACTGTGCTTCATAGACTTTCTGCTTGATTGCATTTTTCTCTGAAGACTGTTAAGCTGCGTTTATTATTTGCACCAAGTGTTGTTGACTTGAGTTTCTCTCTGCACCTGTTTGAATCACCGTGTGATAATATAGACTTTACCACTTATAAAACTGTGTCCTGTAGTTGTCTTGTTCCACACAAAGAGTCTCCTGAGTTATCCCCTATAATTATTACAGGATACTCTAGCCTTTAAAAAAAAAAAAAAAAAGGAGACTGCTGGAAGAATGACTGCAGAAAGCAGATTAGAGCAGGTGTTTTCCATAATTAGATCACTGCAGAAAGATGTGGAAGGTCTGCAAAAGAAGTTTGGAAGCTTTGAACTCAATCAACAAGTGTTTGAACAGACTTTGCAGGACTTGAGCATCCGCATGGCAGCCCAGGAAAGCAAACTTTCTGGCATAGAGTCCCAGTATGGACGGGCTTTTCAGGACATAAGCACGCAAATAGCTGCACAAGTGACTTTACCCTCTGGGCAACCGCCACCAGCTAGCCCACCTAAGTTGCCCCCATTCAGATTTAATGGTGATCGCGACAAATTTCGTGGCTTTGTGAATCAATGTATGCTATATTTTGATGTGCATGCTGACCATTTTCCTACTGATAGATCCTAAGTATTGTGTGTAATAATACTACTGACCTCACGAGCGCTCGCCTGGGCGAATCCGATGATTGAGTCTCGCGACCAACGGTTAAATGACTTGAATGATTTCTTGGCCGCTATGGCATTAATGTTTGATGACCCTAATCGCCGTGCAACCGCTGAATCTGCTTTGTTGTCTTTACGCCAGGCTAAACGTTCTGTTATTGAGTATGCCACTGAATTCAGGAGATTGGCGGTAGATACCAATTGGGACAGTTATGCACAATTGCCTATTTTTAAAAGGGGTCTGTCTAGTATTGTAAAAGATGAACTAGCCCGCTCTGAGTCACCACAAGAACTAGAGACATTTATACAGCATTGTGTGCGCATAGACATTCGCCTTACTGAGCGTAGGCAGGAGAAATTTGCTGCATATAACCGTATTTCTAACTTTTCCCTTCCTTCCAAAGAGCCTGCAGGTAAAACATCTCGGGAAGTGGAGGAGGTGCCCATGCAAATTGATTCCGTTCAGAGACACGAGATCAATGAGCGCCGGGAGCATCGCCTTCGTGAAAGTCTATATTTCTACTGCGACCAGTCTGACCACTTCTTGATCTATTGTCCTAAGTGTCATAGACGGCCTAACAAGGTGCTAGCAGCAATAGGGGAGTATGACAACTGTGATGATGAATCTGACATCTCTGAATGTAGCCTGCCTTTAAACGCTGTATTCCATTCACTTTCTATGATTTCACCCCCCAAGGAGCTGAAGGAAAAGAACTCTCACTGTTCTCCCCCTATTAAGATCCTGTGTTCAGGACAGTGGATCTCCAGTTCAGCTATGATTGACTCTGGTGCAGGTGGCAATTTCATGGATATCGCATTTGCCAAGGAACATGGTATTGTAAAATTCAGCAAAGAGCCTCTCCAATTACCATGGAAACAGTGGATGGGTCACTCTGGGCCTGTGGATCAGGAGACCGTACCCCTTGAAATTTTGCTGGAGTCTAATCATCAGGAACAACTTTCTTTCTTGCTAATTTCTTCTCCTCATTTTCCTGCGATTTTAGGCATTCCTTGGTTGCGTTCTCAGAACCCAATAATCAATTGGGAGACCAAGGAGATTATCTTCCCAACAAGGAGCAACTCAGCGTTACCAGAAGCTGTCTGTTATGATCTGGTGGCCTAAGAGCAGCATGAGACGTACTCTGGAGAAGGTGGTACCTGTACTGACCGCAGACCCTGAACTTAACACCGCAACTAGAAGTAGCCGTGGAATGTACCTATCACTCCCTAGACATCTCGACACAGCCGGAGGACTAATTACCCCTAGAGATAGAAAAGGGAAAACTATCTTGCCTCAGAGAAAATTCCCAAAGGATAGACAGCCCCCCACAAATATTGACTGTGAGAGGAGAGGGAAAAAATATACACAGACTGAAATCAGAATTTAGCAAAGGAGGCCACTTCTAGCTAAATAGAAAGGATAGGACAGAGTACTATGCGGTCAGTATTAAAACACTAGAAAATATCCACCACAGAAAATACAAGATCTCCACAGCTAACTAAAGATATGGAGGGTATATCTGCATCTCCAGAGATACCAGCTTGGCTAAACAAATCCTTATACAGACCAAGCTGGACAAGACAAAAACATGGAAAAGAACTGAACAATAAGGCCACAGCATGTGGACAGCAAAAATCAAGGCCAGAACTTATCTTTGTTGAAATGAACAGCAAAGCAGGAGAGAGCAGGCAGGGATGTGAATCCTCCAGGAACAATGGACAACTGGCACTGACTAAAGGGTCAAGCAAGGCTAAATAGCCCAGTCAGGATTGCAAAAACTTGACACACCTGATGAATGCTGCGATCCAGAGGCAGCAACACTACCACTTATAACCACCGGAGGGAGCCCAAGAGCAGAATTCACAACAGCTGTCCCTGAGTCCACGACTACGGAACCACATGTACAGGTATTTTCTTTACCTCCAGCTTATAAAGAGTTCTCAGACATCTGTGACAAGAAGAATGCAGATCAGCTTCCTCCACACAGGCATTATGACTGTCCCATTGAGCTGCTTCCCGGGGCAGCCATTCCTTTTGGTAACGTATACCCTTTGGCGGCACCTGAGCTTCAAGCCTTAAAAGAGTATATTGATGAAAATCTGGCCAAAGGCTTCATACGTCCTTCTTCCTCACCAGCAGGGGCACCTATCTTTTTTGTAAAGAAGAAGGATGGGACCCTGAGACCCTGTGTTGACTATCGAGAACTCAATAAGGTAACCATACAAAACCGTTACCCTTTGCCTCTGATTCCCGAATTACTGGAAAGAGTCCACCATGCTAAGGTGTTCTCTAAACTGGATCTTCGTGGGGCTTATAATTTGGTGCGTATTCGTCCAGGGGATGAGTGGAAGACAGCATTCAGATGCCGGTATGGACACTTTGAATCTCTTGTGATATGCCCTTCGGGCTTTGTAACGCCCCTGCAAAATTTCAACACCTTGCTAATGACATTTTCAGAGATTTGTTGGACCAGTTTGTGGTGATCTATTTAGACGATATACTAATCTTTTCTGACTCTCTACAGGAACATGAAGAACATGTCAAAACTGTTTTAAGACGTATGAAAGAGAACCATCTGTATATTAAGCCAGAGAAATGCGAGTTCCATCGTTCTGAGATACAGTTTTTAGGTTATATCATCTCTCCCCAGGGGCTGAACATGGAATCTGGTAAGATTCAGGCTATCCTTGACTGGCCGGTACCCAAGAACGTTAAGGAGGTCCAACGTTTTGTTGATTTTGAAAATTTCTACAGACGCTTCATTCAAAATTTTTCTGATATTGTCCGTCCCATTACTTCCTTGACAAGGAAGGAAAAGCCCTTTAAGTGGTCATCACAGGCTCAAGAAGCTTTTGATCGGCTTAAGATCTGTTTCACATCAGCACCACTGTTGATACACCCAGATCCAACACAACCTTTCATTGTGGAGGTGGACGCTTCTGATAATGCTTTGGGGGCTATTCTCTCCCAAAGAACTAGAGAGAAGGGTCTGCTACATCCTTGTGCTTTCTTTTCCCGTAGACTAACCTCAGCAGAGAAGAATTACGACGTGGGAGACAAGGAATTGCTGGCTATTACTGCAGCTTTCAAAGAATGGAGGCATCATCTGCAAGGAGCTGCACAACAGATCATAGTACTAACTGACCATCGCAATTTATAGTTCCTTAGATCCGCTAGATGTCTTTCTTCTCGTCAGGCTCGTTGGAACTTATTTTTAAATCAATTTAACTTTGTTATCTCGTACCGTCCAGGTTCTCGTAATGGGAAGGCTGATGCTTTATCCCGAATCCATGCTGCGGATTCCGTACCTGGAGCCCCGTCCAAGACCATTCTATCTGATGCCAATTTCATCGGAATTATCCATGATCAGGACTTGTGGAAGGAGTGCAGGGAGGCCTATGAAGGTGATGTATTTCTGGCCAACCCACCTGTGGATATTAATCTTGTGTTTAAGGGTGGCATGTGGTTCAGAGATCGACGTATCTACGTCCCGGAGGTCGTCCATCTGCAGATCCTCAAGTTGGTACATGACTCCAAGTTGGCTGGTCACAGGGGGGTACAGAAGACACAAGAGTTCCTGAGCTGATTCTTCTGGTGGCCAACTTGCCTGAAGGATACCATGTCACGGGGAGACTAGGTGAGCGAGAGCTAATAACCCGGGCCCCTGCAATTTCCCTCAGACTAGGGAAATCCTGACTGACCCTCTACCTGGAGTTTACACTGATGGTGTGCATGTCCAGGCCTCGAACCTCACCCTGTCTCCTGTTTCAACCCTAGGCTGAAACCTCCGCCCACCACCCAGTGAAGAGGTAACACACCAATACCCACAGTTAGCACAGACAAGGATAAAGGAAAATATACACCACGCCGCAGTCACTCAGGAATACACTATAAATGTGCAGGGAAAAATAAACACAAATATAGGAAGGAGTAAATACGACAAAGGAAAATACACCACCAGCAACGAATCTTTAACAACCAGCTCACCACTCCAGACCGAGATAACAACGCACAAGACAGAAGCTATAATCGGCGACGCCCAATGATCAGGAGAACTATTTAAAGGCAATGGGCATGGCCCAGCTTCCAATCTGAGGATCAGGTAAATTAACCCCGGAACAGCTAGATAAAATCTAGCCGACGCCAATGAGCAAATAGTGGTCAAAAGCGGAATTACCGCTGTCTGTCGAAGGACCTGGTCTGAACAGCGTCTGACATGACATACCAAGGACTATGTTCTCTCTTGCGAGGTACGTGCCCGTTACAAGACTCCTCATGTGGCACCTACGGGTCTTCTACAACCATTACCGGTTCCGTCCCGCCCTTGGGGGTCTATATCAATGGACTTTATTGTGGAGCTGCCTGCATCAGGGGGCATGAATACAATCATGGTGGTAGTTGATCGCCTGACTAAAGCTGCTCATTTTATTCCGTGCACCGGCCTCCCCTCAGCTAAAGATACAGTGAACTTGGTTATACAGAATGTCTTTCGGTTGCACGGGGTTCCAGATGAGATCATCTCTGACCGTGGAGTACAGTTCACTTCAAGATTCTGGAAGGGGTTTTGCTCTGCACTCAATATTAATGTCTGTCTCTCTTCTGCTTACCATTCCCAGACAAATGGTCAGACTGAGCGTACCAACCAGACGCTGGAACAATATCTAAGATGCTATGTCAGCCATCTCCAGGATGATTGGTTGGAGTTGTTGCCGTTAGCCGAATTTTCATATAATAATTCTCAGAGCTCCTCCACTAAATTTACACCTTTCTTTGCCAATCTGGGTTATCATCCATGTATTTTACCTAGGTCTCCAATTAATTCTCCGGTTCTGGCAGTGGAGGAAAGGCTGACTGCAATGAGACAAAATCTGGAGGTTCTGAAGGAATCCCTGACCACAGCTCAAGAACGTTATAAGAGATCGGCTGATAGATTCCGTAAACCTGCACGCATGTTCAAGGTAGGAAATTCCGTGTGGTTAGCAACTAAGAATCTGAAGTTAAACGTTCCTTCACAAAAACTTGGACAGAAATTCATTGGCCCTTTCAAGATCAACGGTATTGTGAGCTCTGTGGCCTGCCGGCTGAAGCTGCCTAGGACAATGAAGGTACACCCAGTTTTTCATGTATCTTTACTAAAGCCTGTATCTCCTAATACCTTCCAGGGACATGTTTTGCCACCTCCGCAGCCTGTGGTGATTGATGGGCAAGAACAATTAGTGGTGGAGGAAATTATTGATTCCAGGATTCGCAGGAATCGTCTCCAATATCTGATAAGATGGCAGGGATATCCCCCTGAGGAAGACTCTTGGGAACCTGTGGAAAACAGCAATGCCCAACATAAGATTTCTCCTTTTCATCAGAGATTCCCTGAGAAACCAGGTCCAGGATCGTCCTGAGGCCGCTTCTAAGGAGGGAGTAATGTCTGGACTCTGAACATTTTTTACCTTTTGTGCAATACTGCCCTCATCCAAGATGGCATCTTTGGTCTCATGTGCACTGTGTCATCCTGCTATAAAACTCCACCCCAGCCTTCAGTCTGTGCTAGAGTATTCTGCCTTGCATCCAGCTCCTGACCTCTGATTACTCCCTGGCTATACACCTGCTCCTGTGAACCTGTTGTGGTGATCCTGCTACTCTGCTCTGAGTTTCTGCTGCATACACAAGTTTCCAGTAATCCTCTTTCATCTGCTGCTCGTGTTTAATTCATCTGCATTTGCTGGACATGTAAGCTGCTGCTGCTTTGCTATAACCTGAGACTATTAACCAGGCCTCCCTGGTTGAGCTAAGATATGATTTGAACTGCCTATAAGCATATCTATATGTGTCTGGACTAAGACAAGGATTTATTCGTGTCAAGTATCCTCAAGAATAACTGTGCTTCATAGACTTTCTGCTTGATTGCATTTTTCTCTGAAGACTGCTAAGCTGCGTTTATTATTTGCACCAAGTATTGTGGACTTGAGTTTCTCTCTGCACCTGTTTGAATCACCATGTGATAATATAGACTTTACCACTTATAAAACTGTCCTGTAGTTGTCTTGTTCTACGCAAAGAGTCTCCTGAGCTCTCCCCTATAATTATTACACCCTAATCCAAACACACCCCTAACCCTAATCTCAACTGTAACCCTAACCACACCCCTAACCCTGACACACCCCTAACCCTAATCCCAACACTATTCCCAACTGTAAATGTAATCTAAACCCTAACCCTAACTTTAGCCCTAACCCTAACTGTAGCCCTAACCCTAGCCCCAACCCTAACCCTAGCCCTAACCCTAGCCCTAACCCTAGCCCTAACCCTAACCTTAGCCTTAACCCTAGCCCTAGACCTAACCCTAGCCCTAGACCTAACCCTAGCCCTAACCCTAACCCTAGCCCTAACCCTAATGGGAAAATGGAAATAAATACATTTTTTTAATTTTTTAATTTTTCGTAACTAAGGGGGTGATGAAGTGGGGGTTGATTTACTATTTATAGCGGGTTTTCTAGCGGATTTTTATGATTGGCAGCCGTCACACACTAAAAGACGCTTTTTATTGCAAAAAAATGTTTTTCGCGTTACCACATTTTGAGTGCTATAATTTTTCCACATTTTGGTCCACAGAGTCATGTGAGGTCTTGTTTTTTGTGGGATGAGTTGACGGTTTTACTGGTAACATTTTCGGGCACGTGACATTTTTTGATCACTTTTTATTCCAATTTTTGTGAGGCAAAATGACCAAAAACCAGCTATTCATGAATTTCTTTTGGGGGGGGGGGGCGCTTATACCATTCCGCGTTTGGTAAAATAGATAAATCAGTTTTATTCTTCGGGTCAGTTCGATTACAGCGATACCTCATTTATATCATTTTTTTATGTTTTGGCGCTTTTATATGATAAAAACTATTTTATAGAAAAAATTATTATATTTGCATCGCTTTATTCTAAGGACTATAACTTTTTTATTTTTTCGCTGATTATGCTGTATCTTGGCTCGTTTTTTGCGGGACAAGATGATGCTTTCATTGGTACCATGGTTATTTATTTCAGTCTTTTTTATCGCATGTTTTTCCACTTTTTGTTCGGCGGTATGATAATAAAGCGTTGTTTCTTGCCTCGTTTTTTTTTTTCTACGGTGATCACTGAAGGGGTTAACTAGTGGGACAGTTTTATAGGTCGGGTCGTTACGGACGCAGCGATACTAAATATGTGTACTTATATTGTTTTTTTATTTTTATTTAGCTAAAGTAATATATTTATTGGAACAATATTTTTTATTATTATTATTTATTTAGGAATTTTTATTTATTTATTTATTTTTTTTTTTTTACACATGTAATTTTTTATTTTTTTTTTTACATTTTTACTTTGCCCCAGGGGGGGACATCACAGTAAAGTGACAGATCGCCGATCTGACACTTTGCTGTGCACTGTGTCAGATCGGCGATCTGAAGTGCACAGAAGGGAGGCTTCCCGGCACCTGCTCTGAGCAGGCGCTGTGAAGCCACCTCCCTGCAGGACCCGGATGCAGCCCCGCGGCCATTTTGGATCTGGGGACTGCACGGAGGAGACGCTCGGTACAAGGTGAGCACATCGCTTTGTACCGATTGTCTCAGGGAAGCCCGCGGGGAGCCCCCTCCCTGCGCGATGCTTCCCTATACCACCGGCACACTGTGATCATGTTTGATCGCAGTGTGCCAGGGGTTAATGTGCCGGGGACGGTCCGTGACCGCTCTTGGCACATAGTGCCGGATGTCAGCTGCGATAGTCAGCTGACACCCGGCCGCGATCGGCCGCGCTCCCCCCGTGAACGCCGCCGATCGCGCTGGATGTACTATTCCGTCATTGGGAAGAAGGGCCCACCCCACATGGACGGAATAGTACGTCCGATGACAGAAAGGGGTTAATCAGTTTGTAGGAGAAAAGTGTTTTTCTAAACTGGATATCAGGGGAGCATATAATCTCATTCATATTAAAGAGGGGAATAAGTTTAAAACAGCTTTCAATATGCCTGAGGGACACTATGAGACCTAGTGATGCCATTTAAGTTGATTAATGCTCCCACTGTCTTTCAGCACTTGATAAATTACATCTTTTGACAGAGAAACACGCAGATAGTTGTCGGCGCTTCTGTCACAAGATTCTCATGGATATCAAATAAATCATTTATTTAGGAGTTACAGGATAAAACAAAGCGTCTTCTTCAGGTTATTTAAAAAATATATATCATATATAAAAGTGTATCACATTCGCTTTATATATAGCTTGCTTCACAAGAAACCAAAGGAGCAGAATGTTGGGGAAGCTCTATAGCCACACCCAGCCAGATGAAAGGGAGGCCAAAGCTCCTGTGTAAAATGACATTTATGGTAATACTAGTATTGCTTTTTTTATTAGTGTTCAGTATTGTAGTATTCAGTCACTATGTGGTGGTAATATGTGATCTGGTCATGGTGTGACAGTATTTGTCTCTTGTACAGTATGTGGTATTTTTCTTTCACTATCTTGAGGTAATATGGGGTCTGTTCATGGTGTGGCGGTTTTTGTCCCTTGTATGCGGTATTATTCAGTCACAATATGGTGGTAATATGTGGTCCAGCCATGGTGTGATGGTATTTGTCCCTTATATGGGGTATTATATGTTAACTATGTGGTGGTAATATGTGTTCCAGCCATAATGTGATGGTATTTGTCCCTTGTATGTGGTATTGTCCATTTTAAAAAATGTATGTGACTCATTCCCTTAAAGAAAAAGAAAAATATACCTAAAAGGAGTATTGGGTAGTTTAAGAAATGTTTAATGGGTTAGAGTAGAGTAGGGCCCAGCCAAAAGAGTCTACTTTGTTGTGGTGGTAGGCTTAAAAATCTTTTTGCAAAAAAAAAGCTAATGGCTATCTATGAGATATGGTGTTCAATGGGAACTGTTAATGTGTCATTGGTGTAGACGTGTTGCAGAAGTGGAGTTTTTCCAAGAGTGGCCAGTGGGACTGTGGAAGGTTCGAAGGGTGGTGGTGGAGCCTGGGTGGAGTCTCAAGGGAGCCCGAAAATCTTGTCAGTATGGGGTTCTGAAATTCCTGATGGCAGCCCTGGCAGCAGGTGCAGACATTGCCAAAAAACTTCAATAATAGTTTAAGAAGCAGACGGCAAGGGATGTGCTAAATTACTGGAATGATGAAGAGTTCACATAAGTCTGAAGACAGAATAGGAATTGAGGACTTGGATAAAATCAGAGTTCAAACACATGTCTATAGGACTCCATTCTGGTTTAACTTTAATTCACATTAGGCCTGGGGAGATGATGTCAAGAATGCACACCGGTCAACCTGTGAAACCCGGTGTGGAGCACAACAGAGGGCAGCGGTCATAGGGTAAGAGGGCAGATCCCTGCAGAGATGAGCCAGGTGCGTAACAGTTTGTGCTTTTGAGCTTTTCATTATTTTCTGCCATTTTGCTTATCACAAACACAACATTTAAAAAATATTTTATACATTGTTTTATATTTTTTTGCTTCTATTTTGTTTTTACACTTTTTTATGTAGCAAGTTTTTAAATACTTTAGCCTTATCCCAAACCAATCTCAAGCACTAACCCTAGTTAAGGTTATAATAATACTAAAAATGTAAAAGCAGCTTTTGATAATAAAATAATAAAAGTATTAAATCATGTGGATTGCATATTAGCTGCTCATATTCTGTCCTTTTTGGCTGCATGCGCAAAACAGAGCAGTCGAGAGGAGTTTGTTATCGGCTGCTGCTTTCTTTAAAATAATAGATTCTTGGATAATCACTTTAAGGCACGGATAGAAGTAAGGAGAAGTAACTAGTAAGGAAAAAAAAAAGTGTAACTGATGGAGGCCAGGGACATAGCTATAATAGTATGCAAAGGTCACATTTGCCTCTGTTGCCCATGGCAGGTGGGCTTTACTGTTACAAATTTTGTATTGGTGACCATAAGCTTCAAGTTACATCTCTGGGGGAAACTAGTTTTGCTAACTGTTGGTGAAACAGAAATTCGATCTCAACTTCTACGGCATGGCATCACTTCTACATAATTATATTTTCTTTTTTTTTTCTCTATGTGACTATGTAACTATGTGATGTCAATAAATAACATTGAAACTAGTTATAAATAAGAGGACACAACGGTCTTCCCAGCAGATGAAGTTGGCACAAGATGCTTTCATCGGACACTGAATTGACTTCTTCAGATCAATCAGTTCATTAAGGCTCTAGGGTCATTAGACTTGTACCCCTTGTCACCTTCTGTTAAAGATATACCATTTTTTCTAACAATCCCTGGTACGACAAACTGGTACCGATATGTTAAACTCCGACTGATGTTTTCATTTAAAGTACAATTTGCTGAAAGGAGAGATAAATATATCATGTGCGGAAAGTCCAACTGAAGTTCTTGCATTTAAAAAAAGGATACAAGACCACATTTCATTAAAAAAAAAAAAAAGAAAAATCAATTTTTGTAACATTCTTTTGCACGGCACATTAAAGGCTGTTGCATCAATTAGGCCTAATTCCTCTTTTTTTCAGAACCTCTTTGTAGAAAAATCTTATATTTCAGCAATTTGCATTATCCACAAAATCTGCTTTGAAGTTCTAAGTTATGGCAAGAGAAGGATCCACTTATCAGCACATAAAAATGTTCAAAGCCTATAATTCCCTGAAACAGATGTACATTATCATAGGATTTTCTTGTGTGTCTTTTGGGCTGCATGGGTAATATTGTATCCTAGACCCATTCACACCCCCCTTTCTTTTACAATCTTCTCTTTACTGAAAGATTTAGCCTGCTGTGCCAATCCACACTTCAAAGATTTCTTCCTATCTATTAGAGACAAAGCACAAAGTGAGAACATATGGCCCTTTTTAAATTTCCCACATTTAAGTCAATATCATTTCTTTTCTTCTTCAGCAAAGAGAAACAGACATAAAAAGGTTTTAATCTCCTCCTACCCTAAAACTAGTGTCTATATCTAATGTCCATGCAGCAATTGCTTCATGACAAAAGAAAAGCAGGGGAGACACTGAATATTTATTGTGTAACCCTTAGGCAATTTATAGGTTTCTGCGACGTATTTCACTTAGTCATCATGTATAACATCCACTGCTGATTTCATACTTGTATGATAAAATGTACTAACATAACTCTTTTCCCACAAGCTAGTTTTTATACTGTTCTGAACGTTTTTGGTAACAGATAGGTAAAGATTCAATTGTAGGCAAAAACATAAAATTACTAAACCTATCTGTCCTGTCATGATCTAGTCCGGGTTTTGAGCCCTGTCTGCCCTTTCCTGGTCGGATCATGGCAAGGGTTCACTTTGCCTGGCCTCATTTTGGGTTCAGGTCTGCTATTTGTTCCTGCTGCATCCTGCAGGCGGTCAGTTATATTTTCTGCCTACGGCGTGAGTATCTGACTCTGGTAGTACCTTGATTGGTCCTGCTGTGCCTTCTGACTTTGCCCGTGTCTGTTCCTTCATCCCTGCCTGTCCTATCTTAGTGTTTCCCTTTGTTTTTGGATTTCCCAGTGTTTGACTCGGCCTTGGCTTTGACCTGACTTTGCCTCTTGCTTCTGTACTGCTGGTCTGGACTGGTTTTGACCCTCTGGTGCTCCTCTGACTCTGTGCTTTTTTTTTCCCTTTGTACTGCGTGACGATCTAGGTTTCGACATGGCTTGTTTTACTATTCTGCTGCCACCTGGTGGTATTTTCACTGCAGCGCTGCAGGTCTGCTCTTGCAGACGTGCTGTCCTCCTTTCACTCTACTGCCATCTAGTGGAGCTTGCAGCTACCTGCATAGCTGCAGCGTGACATGTCCGCTATATTTATTGATTCTCAAAAGGTATAACATGCTTTTGTTCCTGCATGCAACACACATTTGTCCTTGTTATGTATGTTAAATAAGTTGTCTGGGTTCTTAAAAATTTGCCCACAGGCTGAATCTGATGACCTGGTGACAGGCCCTGTATATATATATATACACTCACCGGCCACTTTATTAGGTACACCTGTCCAACTTCTTGTTAACACTTAATTTCTAATCAGCCGATCACATGGCGGCAACTCAGTGCATTTAGGCATGTAGACATGGTCAAGACAATCTCCTGCAGTTCAAACCGAGCATCAGTATGGGGAAGAAAGGTGATTTGAGTGCCTTTGAACGTGGCATGGTTGTTGGTGCCAGAAGGGCTGGTCTGAGTATTTCAGAAACTGCTGATCTACTGGGATTTTCACGCACAACCATCTCTAGGGTTTACAGAGAATGGTCCGAAAAAGAAAAAAAATCCAGTGAGCGGCAGTTCTGTGGGCGGAAATGCGTTGTTGATGCCAGAGGTCAGAGGAGAATGGGCAGACTGGTTCGAGCTGATAGAAAGGCAACAGTGACTCAAATCGCCACCCGTTACAACCAAGGTAGGCCTAAGAGCATCTCTGAACGCACAGTGCGTCGAACTTTGAGGCAGATGGGCTACAGCAGCAGAAGACCACACCGGGTACCACTCCTTTCAGCTAAGAACAGGAAACTGAGGCTACAATTTGTACAAGCTCATCGAAATTGGACAGTAGAAGATTGGAAAAACGTTGCTTGGTCTGATGAGTCTCGATTTCTGCTGCGACATTCGGATGGTAGGGTCAGAATTTGGCGTAAACAACATGAAAGCATGGATCCATCCTGCCTTGTATGGAGCATCTTTGGGATGTGCAGCCGACAAATCTGCGGCAACTGTGTGATGCCATCATGTCAATATGGACCAAAATCTCTGAGGAATGCTTCCAGCACCTTGTGGAATCTATGCCACGAAGAATTGAGGCAGTTCTGAAGGCAAAAGGGGGTCCAACCCGTTACTAGCATGGTGTACCTAATAAAGTGGCCGGTGAGTGTATATATATATATATATATATATATATATATATATATATATATATATATATATATATATATATATATATATATATATATATAAATATATAGAAAAAGGAGTAAACCGGAGCAGAAAAATGGTATAAATATATTTTATTAATTATACAAATAGACAGTGCATAGATGAACAAAACTAATACAGTATAAGGGATGGTAAAAACAGAATGAGTCACCCCCAGTACCAGCACCGCCCACTCAGAGTGTGCTGCATACAGAAAAATAGGGAAGCTGCCAGAGTGTGTGTACTAAATTATCCCTGGGAGAGAGACATACACCTCCCATATGGTAAATACCAATGACAGTGCGGCGCTTACCGGAAAAGTATGCAGACGGCGGTGTGTGCCTGGCGGGATTCAGTCCATGCGGGCCCCCGACGCGCGTTTCGCTGACGCGGGTGTTTAGGCTTTCTCAAGGGGAGGTGTATAAATATATACAGGGCCTGTCACCAGGTCAAAAATGGACACTTTTTGCTCTTATTTTTTAATCCTGTTGCTTGCCTGTTTTTTTAATGGCTCAGAGGATCCTCTGGGGCGTGTCTTTAGGCTGCTTTGCACAATCACCCTATGAGCTGTGCCATCCCCTGGTAAAAACCAACAAAATGTGCACTAAATATAAATCGCCATTTCTCTGACCGTACAGCACATTTAAATCAAATGAACAAAAAATGGAATATTCATCAAAACGGGGAATAAAAGCAAAAAAAACCTGCCCATTTTTGACCAAGTGACAAATCTTCTTTTAAGTGGCAAGTAAAGTGTTACTTATCTGCTGAAGCCCCTGACTATCCATTGCCACATTTTTGCTGCTCTCCCCCTATTCTTGCTGACAGGCCTGCCCAGGTGATGTACTGTTGAGCCCAGTGATTGGTCATGTCTGTGTTATAGATGTGAGGTCATAGGTAGTGTTGAGCGATACCGTCCGATACTTGAAAGTATCGGTATCGGAAAGTATCGGCCGATACCGGCAAAGTATCGGATCTAATCCGATACCGATACCCGATACCAATACAAGTCAATGGGACACCAAGTATCGGACGGTATCCTGTATGGTTCCCAGGGTCTGAAGGAGAGGAAACTCTCCTTCAGGCCCTGGGATCCATATCAATGTGTAAAAGAAAGAATTAAAATAAAAAATAGGGATATACTCCCCCTCTGACGCGCCCTGGACTTTACCGCCGTAACCGGGAGCCGTTGTACCTAAGGATGCGCGCTTGAAGGGCCTTAGATGACGTCACGGCGCTCTGATTGGTCCGTAGCGGTCGCGTGACCGCTACGCGACCAATCACAAAGCCGTGACGTCACCTAAGGTCTTTCAAGCGCTTGAAATACCTTAGAAGACGTCCGCAGCTTCTGATTGGTCGCGTAGTGGTCGCGTGACCGCTACGCGACCAATCACAAAGCCGTGACGTCACCTAAGGTCTTTCAAGCGCTTGAAAGACCTTAGGTGATGTCACGGCTTTGTGATTGGTCGCGTAGCGGTCACGCGACCGCTACGGACCAATCAGAGCGCCGTGACGTCATCTAAGGCCCTTCAAGCGCGCATTCTTAGGTACAACGGCTCCCGGTTACGGCGGTAAAGTCCAGGAGCCGCCGGAGAGGTGAGTATATCCCTATTTTTTATTTTAATTCTTTCTTTTACACATTGCTATTAATCCCGATACTGATTCCCGATACCACAAAGGTATCGGATCTCGGTATCAGAATTCCGATACCCGCAAGTATCGGCCGATACCCGAAACTTGCGGTATCGGAATGCTCAACACTAGTCATAGGCGCAGCCCTGGCAAAAGAAATACTTGCAACGAACAGCAGAGAGTTGAAACTGAAGCATCAGGAGCTTTAAAGGGTAAATACTGCTTGTTTCTTATGTTCACTAAAAAGGAAAAACCCTTGCATCTTTATTGCAGAGTATGGAAAATGCTTAATGGAGACATATTTCCAATACGGCAAGTGTTCATTAGCCATAAAAGTCAACGTGGGAGAAATATACTATAATAAAGTAATTATGCAAACAAGAATATAATATCATAATAGCAATAGGACTGTATAACGAGTATGAGCTCCATAGTATTTACAGTGGGAATGGAAAGTATTCAGACCCCTTTAAATTTTTCACTCTTTGTTTTATTGCAGCAATTTGGCAAATTCAAAAAAGTTAATTTTTTTCACATTAATGTACACTCTGCACCCCATCTTGACTGAAAAAAACAGAAATATAGAATTTTTAGCAAATTTAAATTAAAAAAAACTGAAATATCACATGGTCATAAGTATTCAGACCCTTTGCTGAGACACTCATATTTTAAGGTACCGTCACACTCAGCGACGCTGCAGCGATATAGACAACGAGCCGATCGCTGCAGCGTCGCTGTTTAGGTCGCTGGGGAGCTGTCACACAGACAGCTCTCTCCAGCGACCAACGATCAGGGGAACGACTTCGGCATCGTTGAATTTGTCTTCAACGATGCCGAAGTCCCCCTGCAGCACCCGGGTAACCAGGGTAAATATCGAGTTACTAAGCGCAGGGCCACGCTTAGTAACCCGATATTTACCCTGGTTACCATTGTAAAAGTAAAAAAAAAAACATTACCTACTCACCTTCTGATGTCTGTCACGTCCCCCGTCGTCCACAGGGTTACGCGCTGCTGCTCAGAGCTTCATGCACTGAATGTATCAGCGCCGGCAGTAAAGTAGAGCACAGCGGTGACGTCACCGCTGTGCTCTGCTTTATGGCCGGTGCTGACACAGTCAGTGCGGGAAGTTCTCGGCAGCAGCGCGTAACCGTGTGGACGCCGGGGGACGTGACAGACATCAGAAGGTGAGTATGTACTGTTTTTTTTTTACTTTTACAATGGTAACCAGGGTAAATATCGGGTTACTAAGTGCGGCCCTGCACTTAGTAACCCGATGTTTACCCTGGTTACAAGTGAACACATCGCTGTATCGGCGTCACACACGCCGATACAGCGATGACAGCGGCTGATCAAGCTACGAAATAAAGTTCTGGACTTCTAGCTCCGACCAGCAATATCACAGTGGGATCCAGATCGCTGCTGCGTGTCAAACACAACAAGATCGCTATCCAGGACGCTGCAACGTCACGGATCGTCGTCATTCTCGCTGCAAAGAAGGTACCACGAAGTTAACTACCACTGCAGCCCTCCAACAGTCGTGCCTTTATGGCAGAGTGGCCCAACAGAAGCCTCTCCTCAGTGCAAGACATATGAAAGCCCGCATAGAGTTTGCTAAAAAACACATGAACGACTCCCAGACTATGAGAAATAAGATTCTCTGGTCTGACAAGACAAAGATAGACCTTTTTGGTGATAATTGTAAGTGGTATGTGTGGAGAAAACCAGGCACTGCTCATCACCTGCCCAATACAATCCCAACAGTGAAACATGGTGGTGGCAGCATCATTCTATGGGGGTATTTTTCAGCTGCAGGGACATGATGACTGGTTGCCATTGAAGGAAACATGAATGCGGCCAAGTACAGAGATATCCTGGATGAAAACCTCTTCCAGAGTGCTCTGGACCTCAGACTTGGCCAAAGGTTCACCTTCCAACAAGACAATGACCCTAAGCACACAGCTAAAATAACAAAGGAGTGGCTTCAGAACAGCTCTGTGACCATTCTTGACTGGCCCAGCCAGAGCATTGACCTAAACCCAATTGAGCATCTCTGGAGAGACCTGAAAATGGCTGTCTACCAACATTCACCATCCAACCTGATGGAACTGGAGAGGATCTACAAGGAAGAATGACAGAGGATCCCCAAATCCAGGTGTGAAAAACTTGTTGCATCATTCCCAAGAATACTAATGGCTGTACTAGCGCAAAAGGGTGCTTCTACTCAATACTGAGCAAAGGGTCTGAATACTTATGACCATGTGATATTTCAGTTTTGTTTTTTTTTAATAAATTTGCAAAAATTTCTATATTTCTGTTTTTTTCAGTCAAGATGAGGTGCAGAGTGTACATTAATGAGAAAAAATTGTAATGTAACCCTCAGCTGTCAGTGTTAGTAAGGCTGGTTTTCAAAAAAGAGGGGTCCCTATGGCATTTTTTAAAATTATTTAAATAAATAATTTAAAGAAAATGGTGTGGGGTACCCCCATTTTTGACAGCCAAGCTAGAGCTGAAAGCTTAGGGCTGGTATTCTCAGGCTGGTAAGGGGCCATTGATAGTTTCTCCCCCAGCCTAAAATAGCAGCCCACTGCCGCCTCAGAGAAGGCACATCAATTAGATGCACCAATTCTGGCGCTTTGCCCTGCTCTTCTCACTTGCCCTGTGGTGGTGGCAGGTGGGGCTCATGTTAGTGGAGTTGATGTCACCTTTGTAGTGTCCGGTGACATCAAGCCACGGCTTAGTAATAGAGAGGCAACTATAAGCCTAATCCTATAGTTATATTGCAAATAAACACACAAAAAATGATGTAGGGTCCCCCTATATTTAATAACCAGCAAAGGCTAGGCAGACAGCTGCATGCTGATATTAATAGCCCAGGAAGGGGCCATGGATATTGGCCCCTCCCAGACTAAAAACATCAGCTCTCAGCTGCCCCAGAAATGGCGCATTCATAAGATGCATCAAATCTGGTACTTAGCCATCCCACTTTCCCTGGTACGGTGGAAAGTGGGGTGATAGTTGGGAGTTTTGATGTCACCTTTGTATTGTCTGGTGACATCAAACCCAGAGGTTAATAATGGAGACGCGTCTACAAGACACCCCCATAACTAACCCCATTGTCATATTGCATGAGGCAAAGCGGCATCACATCTTTTCATCAAACTGATAAGTACTACCTGCCCAGTTGTCACCTTGTTCATTCTGCTGGGACTCGTAGTACCGCAGCTTAAACCTTATGGCTACACTGTTCAGCCAATGATTGTGGCACTGCATTCAGATTAGGGCTGCCTAGATGCAATCAGGGACAGCCCACGTTGATTGGGCACTAGTGTTGAGCGATACCGTCCGATACTTGAAAGTATCGGTATCGGAAAGTATCGGACGATACCGGCAAAGTATCGGATCTGATCCGATACCGATACCCGATACCAATACAAGTCAATGGGACTCAAGTATCAGAAGGTATCCCTGATGGTTCCCAGGGTCTGAAGGAGAGGAAACTCTCCTTCAGGCCCTGGGATCCATATTAATGTGTAAAATAAAGAATTAAAATAAAAAATATTGATATACTCACCTCTCCGACGCAGCCTGGACCTTACCGCTGGTAACCGACAGCCTTGTTTGCTTAAAATGAGCGCGTTCAGGGCCTTCCATGACGTCACGGCTTCTGATTGGTCGCGGCCGCCCATGTGACCGCCACGCGACCAATCACAAGCCGTGACGTAATTCTCAGGTCCTAAATTCCTAATTCTAGGAATTTAGGACCTGAGAATTACGTCACGGCTTGTGATTGGTCGCGTGGCGGTCACATGGGCGGCCACGACCAATCACAAGCCGTGACGTCATCTAAGGCCCTGAACGCGCTCATTCTTAGGAAGGAAGGCTGCCGGAAAGAAGCCGAAGGTGAGAATATTCCTATTAGGTATATACTCACCCTCGGACACGCCCTGCTTCTTTCCGGCAGCCTTCCTTCTTAAGAATGAGCGCGTTCAGGGCCTTAGATGACGTCACGGCTTGTGATTGGTCGCGTGGCGGTCACATGGGCGGCCACGACCAATCACAAGCCGTGACGTCATCTAAGGCCCTGAACGCGCTCATTCTTAGGAAGGAAGGCTGCCGGAAAGAAGCCGAAGGTGAGAATATTCCTATTAGGTATATACTCACCCTCGGACACGCCCTGCTTCTTTCCGGCAGCCTTCCTTCTTAAGAATGAGCGCGTTCAGGGCCTTAGATGACGTCACGGCTTGTGATTGGTCGCGGTCACCCATGTGACCGCTCACGCGACCAATCACAAGCCGTGACGTCATCCCTCAGGTCCTAAATTCCTAGAAGGGAATTTAGGACCTGAGGGATGACGTCGCGGCTTGTGATTGGTCGCGTGGCGGTCACATGAGCGGCACACGACCAATCAGAAGCCGTGACGTCATGGAAGGTGCTGAACGCGCTCATTTTAAACAAAGAAGGCTGCCGGTTACCAGCGGTGATGTCCAGGGGCCTCCGGACAGGTGAGTATATCAATATTTTTTATTTTAATTCTTTATTTTACACATTCATATGGATCCCAGGGCCTGAAGGAGAGTTTCCTCTCCTTCAGACCCTGGGAACCATACACTGGAAACTTCCGATTCCGATTCCCGATACCACAAAAGTATCGGATCTCGGTATCGGAATTCCGATACCGCAAGTATCGGCCGATACCCGATACTTGCGGTATCGGAATGCTCAACACTATTGGGGACCCAAATTGCATATCCAGGGTGCCAACCTCCGCTGCTAGGCAGATGACGGTCCTACAGGTGACTCCTAGGGCAAAATGTTATCAAATTAATCAATTATCTCCTTTTGCTACCACATATGCCTTGCACATTTTTTACTATATCTATTGTCTTTACAGCCTTGACTGTTATGTTTATGTTGCCTTTGTAACTATATATATCCCCCTGGTGTCTTTTCTATAGACATAATATTAACACCAATCTGTCTGTCTATGTTGTCAGCTCATTTATTAATATTCATATGGTCCCTCTATCACTCTGTCTCTATATTCATCTGCCCTACCGACAAGGGTCTTGTAGGTACAACAGGGAGAGCCGCCGGGGAATGGGGGCATCACTGTCGTGTATTATAGGGTGCCAACCTCTGCTGACAAGCAGGCTGTTAGCAGCGGGTTAATCAGCGTGATGTCCACAACGAGCAACAGAGAATGTTCAATTATTAAGAACTAAGAACATTCAGCATACAACATGAGAACAGGATCAATCTGGTTTCTGAGAGAGAGATATGCTGTTACTTTCAGTTTCAATTGCAGACACTAGAAATGTGCTCACAGGGAAGGAGGAGGAGGAGCATCCTGTCTGTACATGAGGACTCTTTTTTTTTTTAAACTTTGTTAACAGATGAACAATATGCATGCAGACATAAAAATCACATCATATTAAACAAACAATAGTTGTTGCAATACATACAGATCAATATGCATTAGGCCAACACCCCCACTCAACAACTACTTATTCTATCAGTCCCATAGTGGTTCTCAATTCTTGGAACCTAGGTCGTGGCAATGGCTTGGTCAAAATATCAGCTAACATTTCATCAGTTTTACAATAAACAAACTGAATTACACCACGATCTATTAAATCACGTAGATGATGACATCTGACGTCGATGTGCTTAGTTCTAGCACTGATATTTTCACTGCATGCAAGTTTAATGCATCCTTGGTTGTCCTCATACATCACTGTTGGCTGAGTTAACGGTTTACCAAGATCATCCATCAGTTGTCTTAGCCAAATGATCTCCTGACTTGCATAGGCTGCGGACACATACTCAGCTTCTGTAGATGACAAAGCAACAGATACTTGTTTTCTACTAGACCAGGAGATTGAACTTTCTCCAAGTTTAAATACGTATCCGCTTGTGGATTTACGATCTTGCGAATCACCAGCCCAATCTGAGTCAACATAGCCAGTGAGTTTTAGATTTCCTGCTGCAGATATTTTAAAATTTACACCTTGTGTCCCTTTTAAATATTGGAGAACTCTTTTAACGGCATTCCAGTCCTTTTGGCGCGGTTTCTCCACATATCTGCACAATATTCCAACTACTGTTGTAATATCCGGTCGAGTCATAGTTGAGATATATAGAAGTGCCCCCACTGCCTGTCGATATTTCTCATTGTTAGGCAACAGGTCACCTTCCAGTTTCAGGTAGGATGATTCCATTGGCGTTGATACACCTTTGGGGCCTCCGTCATTCCGAACTGATTCAAAATTGAATTAATCTTTGCACTTTGATTTAAAAGAAAACTTCCATCTTCCTCTCTCTGGATGTGGATTCCTAGATAATATGTCACATTTCCTAGGTCTTTCGTTTCAAAATGCTGGTTCAAAATTTTAGTAATTTTCCCAATTTCAGCTTCTTCTTGATGAACTACAAATACATCGTCCACATATAAGAGAATATACATCCATTTTCCATCTGTATATCTCATGTACAGGCATGGATCCACTTGACCTCTTTTAAATCCTTCTTCTAACAAGACTTTGTTCATTTTAGTATCCCATGCTCTCGCTGATTGCTTAAGACCATAAAGAGATTTTTGTAGTTTGCAAACAAGGTTCTGTTCACCTTCCTTTATATAACCTTCAGGTTGAGTCATGTATAAGTCCTCCTCAATGTCACCATTTAAAAATGCGGTTTTGATATCCAAATGTCTGACAAACATCCTTTGTACTGCAGCTACCGCCAACAATGCTCTAAATGTTGTCTGCTTAGCGACCGGGGAAAAAGTAGCATCATAGTCTTCGCCATATTTTTGCGAATATCCTTTTGCGACCAACCTCGCTTTAAATCTGTGGACTTTACCTTCACAATCATATTTGGTTTTAAATACCCACTTGCACTTAATTGCCTTTTTACCTTGTGGTAACTCAGTGAGTTTCCAAGTTTGAAGTTGATGAAGCGAGTTCATTTCTTCATTCGCGGCATTGATCCACTTTGTTCTTTCATGGGCGGGTAGTTTCTGCATTTCATCCCATGACTGTGGCTCTGACTCAGGCAGTGTCTTCACAACGTAGGATAAATGTTTAGCTGGTATTCCTTTGTTTGATCTTGACGACCGTCTGATTTCAGGTTCACTTAGGCCTTTTGTTGTTCCTTCAGTGGTTGAAGAGTCCAGCCAGACTTCTACATTCTTTTCTTCATTGTCTTGTAATTGTGACTGAGATTGTTCTTGTTGCTTCATCTGGACTACTGGCATGATGTCATAAAACTTGGGGGACACGAAGTTTTCATCAAACACTACATCTTTACTTATTGTGACCTTGTTTGTCTCTGGGTGTAGAATTCTATAACCTTTCTGGGTTTCACTGTAGCCTACCAGGATGCCTTCCTTGGCATGAGATTCCCACTTAGTTCGTTTTTCTTTGGGAACATGTGCAAATGCTTTACTTCCGAAAATTCTTATGTGTTGTAGTTTTGGTTTTGTACCATTCCATTGCTCAAATGGAGTTTTCTCTGCCGCTTTACTTGGTAGTCTGTTCTGAAGATAACAAGCCGTCATAATAGCTTCGCCCCAATATACTGTAGGCAAATTTGCATCAAATAACATACTCCTTGCGCTTTCACAGAGTGTCCGGCTTCTTCTTTTAGGTACACCATTTTGCTCAGGGTTGTATGGTACAGTAGTTTGAAATATGATTCCATTTTTCTTTAGAATGCTCTGTGTTTCATTACTTGTATACTCAGTCCCATTATCTGCACGTAAAATTCTTGGCATTCTTCCAAACTTGTTATGCACTTCAGCTAGATATATTCCAAGTTTCTCTGGAACTTCATTTTTGCTGTGAAGTAAATAGACAACTGTATATCTTGAATAGTGTTGAGCGATACCGTCCGATACTTGAAAGTATCGGTATCGGAAAGTATCGGCCGATACCGGCAAAGTATCGGATCTAATCCGATACCGATACCCGATACCAATACAAGTCAATGGGACACCAAGTATCGGACGGTATCCTATATGGTTCCCAGGGTCTGAAGGAGAGGAAACTCTCCTTCAGGCCCTGGGATCCATATCAATGTGTAAAAGAAAGAATTAAAATAAAAAAATAGGGTTATACTAACCCTCTGACGCGCCCTGGACTTTACCGCCGTAACCGGGAGCCGTTGTACCTAAGAATGCACGCTTGAAGGGCCTTAGATGACGTCACGGCGCTCTGATTGGTCCGTAGCGGTCGCGTGACCGCTACGCGACCAATCACAAAGCCGTGACGTCACCTAAGGTCTTTCAAGCGCTTGAAATACCTTAGAAGACGTCCGCAGCTTCTGATTGGTCGCGTAGCGGTCGCGTGACCGCTACGCGACCAATCACAAAGCCGTGACGTCACCTAAGGTTTTTCAAGTGCTTGAAAGACCTTAGGTGACGTCACGGCTTTGTGATTGGTCGCGTAGCAGTCACGGACCGCTACGGACCAATCAGAGCGCCGTGACGTCATCTAAGGCCCTTCAAGCGCGCATTCTTAGGTACAACGGCTCCCGGTTACGGCGGTAAAGTCCAGGGGCCGCCGGAGAGGTGAGTATATCCCTATTTTTTATTTTAATTCTTTCTTTTACACATTGATATTAATCCCCATACCGATTCCTGATACCACCAAAGTATCGGATCTCGGTATCGGAATTCCGATACCGCAAGTATCGGCCGATACCCGATACTTGCGGTATCGGAATGCTCAACACTAATCTTGAATTGTCATCAATAAATGTAAGAAAATATCTCTTCTTTCCAGGGGTCTGAGTACGCATTGGACCACAGATATCCGTGTGTACTAAATCTAGGGGTTGTTCTGTTCTTGTAGTACTTTTCTTAGGAAAGGCCTTTCTGGACATTTTCCCTTTGATACAGCTGGAACACTTCATTGTCTGATTACATGAATCAATTGTAATATTGTCAGCTAATTGTTCTTGAAATAACTTTCTTATTGCTTCTGGGTCTCTATGCGCAAGCCGCCTGTGCCATACATGAATACAGTTCTTGTGCAGTTCTTGCTTAGCTGTGCATGCACACTCTTTACATTTCAACTGATACAGTTAATCTCTGATTTTTCCTTTTGCTAATGTGTGACCCTCTTTTGAGATGATGCAGCTATCTTCCTTAAATGTAACTTCATTACCCTGTTTTGTGAGCTTTTTCACAGATAATAGATTACTTTCAAGACTAGGCACATACACTCACCGGCCACTTTATTAGGTACACCATGCTAGTAACGGGTTGGACCCCCTTTTGCCTTCAGAACTGCCTCAATTCTTCGTGGCATAGATTCAACAAGGTGCTGGAAGCATTCCTCAGAGATTTTGGTCCATATTGACATGATGGCATCACACAGTTGCCGCAGATTTGTCGGCTGCACATCCCAAAGATGCTCCATACAAGGCAGGATGGATCCATGCTTTCATGTTGTTTACGCCAAATTCTGACCCTACCATCCGAATGTCGCAGCAGAAATCGAGACTCATCAGACCAAGCAACGTTTTTCCAATCTTCTACTGTCCAATTTCGATGAGCTTGTACAAATTGTAGCCTCAGTTTCCTGTTCTTAGCTGAAAGGAGTGGTACCCGGTGTGGTCTTCTGCTGCTGTAGCCCATCTGCCTCAAAGTTCGACGCACTGTGCGTTCAGAGATGCTCTTAGGCCTACCTTGGTTGTAACGGGTGGCGATTTGAGTCACTGTTGCCTTTCTATCAGCTCGAACCAGTCTGCCCATTCTCCTCTGACCTCTGGCATCAACAAGGCATTTCCGCCCACAGAACTGCCGCTCACTGGATTTTTTTTCTTTTTCGGACCATTCTCTGTAAACCCTAGAGATGGTTGTGCGTGAAAATCCCAGTAGATCAGCAGTTTCTGAAATACTCAGACCAGCCCTTCTGGCACCAACAACCATGCCACGTTCAAAGGCACTCAAATCACCTTTCTTCCCCATACTGATGCTCGGTTTGAACTGCAGGAGATTGTCTTGACCATGTCTACATGCCTAAATGCACTGAGTGGCAGAGGGTGTTGTGGCGCCATGTGATTGGCTGATTAGAAATTAAGTGTTAACAAGAAGTTGGACAGGTGTACCTAATAAAGTGGCCGGTGAGTGTATAGTACATCTTTTACATGAATCCTTCTACTTTGTGTTGCAGAGATGTTACAATCAATATAACTGTCTCCTATGCCTTCTGAGTTCATGCACTGACCGTTCGCCATTATCACTTTCTCTGACTTACTTTGGTTAAGTTTAGTAAAGAAGTCTCTGTCATTGGTCATGTGACTGGTTGCACCAGAATCTATACACCATGCATACTTTGATTTAAATGCATTGACTGATGTGAATGCAGCTTCAGTATTCACTGAATCATTGCTTTCAGATACAGCACTCTTAACTCTCTGTTGACTGTTTTGCTTTTTCAGCTGATTCATTTTAGCTTTCCAGACTCTGCATTCAGCCTTTAAATGACCTGGCTTCTTGCATACAAAACATTCACGTGTCTCTTTAGGGTGGTTCCTGCTGGTGGGGACATCATGTGTTTGTAAAGCAGTTTCCTTGTTACATGTTTTGCTGCTCAGATTTTCAGCTTTTCTCTTATATTCATCTATAAGCTTTCCTCTGACGTACTCCAATGTAAGCTCATCATCTGGGCGTGTATCTAATGCTGTTACAAGCATATCATAGCTTTCTGGGAGACCACTAAGTAATAGTGCTGCCACATGGAAGTCCTTCATATCTTCCCCAATGCCTCGCAGGTGCTCTACAGTCTCTAGAGTATTTCTAATGTAGTCCTGCATGTCCTGGTCATTGTGCAGCTTAGACTGGTACAGCTTTCTCATTAGATAGAGTTTATTACTTAAATTTATTCTCTCATGTACTTTCTGCAGCTGCTCCCACATTTCCTTTGCAGATTCACACTTGCACACATGAACAATCTGATCATCCTCTATACTGAGTGATATGGTGCTCTGTGCTTTCTGATCCATTTCTAGCCATTCCTGTGGTACTGGGTCAGGCTTAGGGTCCTGAGTGTATTTCCACGTACCTTCTCTTATCAGCAGCATCTTCACCTTGAATTTCCAGGATTGGTAGTTCTGGTTATTCAGGCTTGGCACTGTAAACTTTGTTGAGTTGCTGCTGGCGGCCATTTTACTTCTTCTCAGTTTGCTGTTGTCTTTCTATCTCTGTGCTCTGCAGGTTTGGGATTGCTTTGACTCCTGGGCCCATAACCTGTTAGCAGCGGGTTAATCAGCGTGATGTCCACAACGAGCAACAGAGAATGTTCATTTATTAAGAACTAAGAACATTCAGCATACAACATGAGAACAGGATCAATCTGGTTTCTGAGAGAGAGATATGCTGTTACTTTAAGTTTCAGTTGCAGACACTAGAAATGTGCTCACAGGGAAGGAGGAGGAGGAGCATCCTGTCTGTACATGAGGACTCCTTTTTTTTTTTTTAAACTTTGTTAACAGATGAACAATATGCATGCAGACATACAAATCACATCATATTAAACAAACAATAGTTGTTGCAATACATACAGATCAATATGCATTAGGCCAACACAGGCAACAGCACAGGGTCCTATATAGGGCTATGGTAGCAAATTGTATACTGTTGTATACAGGGCCGGACTGGGACTAAAATTCAGCCCTGGCATTTGAAGTTACACAGGCCCACTTGTCATATGGTGACTGTATAATATCTTTGTACACTTGTAGGCTGGGACGGTTTTAGGCAAAGTGGAGCCCCACGCCTAGGCAAAGTTTAAAATGGGGCCCCAAATGCTAACATATTGCACATCACACAAAAGCATTTTGGTTGTATTTACATGAGCTGATCTCAGGCCACTAAATGAGTTTGATCAACAATACTGAAGTTGTTCAACACTTGTTTCCCGGCCTCTTTCCACCAGCTGAGGAATAATGATGGTACAGAACGATCACTAACAGATCACTAACAGATTACCATACAGTATTATGTTATCAGCAGCACACCTACAGTTTACACCGGCGATGTGCTGCTGAGAACAATGATTTTTGTTACAGCAAAAACAATCTGAATATGCAGCATTTTACTTGTTTAGTAAAATACACCCCATAGTCCTCCATATATTATAATACACTCCCTATAGTCCTCCATATATTAAAATACACTGCTCAGTCCTCCATATAGCATAATACACTCCTCATAGTCCTCCATATAGCATAATACACTCCTCATAGTGCTCCATATAGCATAATGCACCGCCATAGTCATCCATGTAGTACAATTCACTTCCCATAGTATAATGCACCCTATAGTTCTTCATATAGTATAATGTATTCCCCATAATCCTCGATACAGTATAATGCAGCCCACATATAGTATAATGCAGCCACCACCCTACAGAATATAATGCAGCCACCCCAGAGTATAATGCAGCCACCCCATAGAATATAATGCAGCCCCCATAGTATAACACAGCCTCCCCCATAGAATATAATATACCCCCACAATAGTATATAACAGCCACATAGTATATAACACGGCCTCCCCCATAGAATATAATATACCCCCCATAGTATATAGCACAACCCACATAGCAGATAATACAGCCCACGTAGCAGTATACAGCACAGCCCATGTAGCAGCATACAGCACAGCCCACATAGTAGTATACAGCACTGCCCACATAGTAGTATACAGCAGAGCCCACATAGTAGTATACAGCACAGCCCACATAGTAGTATACAGCAGAGCCCACACAGTAGTTTACAGCACTGCCCACATAGTAGTATATAGCACAGCCCACATAGTAGTATACAGCAGACCCCACACAGTAGTATACAGCACAGCCCACATAGTAGTATATAGCACAGCCCACATAGTAGTATACAGCATAGCCCACACAGTAGTATACAGAAGAGCCCACACAGTAGTATATAGCACAGCCCACATAGTAGTATACAGCACTGCCCACATAGTAGTATACCGCACTGCCCACATAGTAGTGTAGCACAGCCTACATAGTAGTGTATAGCACAGCCCATGTAGTAGTATACAGCACTGCCTACATAGTAGTATACAGCAAAGCCCACATAGTAGTATACCGCACTGCCCACATAGTAGTGTACAGCAGAACCCACATAGTAGTGTATAGCACTGCCCACGTAGTAGTATACAGCACTGCCCACATAGTAGTATACAGCACTGCCCACATAGTAGTATACAGCACAGCCCACACAGTAGTATGCAGCACAGCCCACACAGTAGTATACAGCACAGCCCACACAGTAGTATACAGCACTGCCCACAAAGTAGTATACAGCACTGCCCACATAGTAGTATACAGCAAAGCCCACATAGTAGTGTATAGCACAGCCCACATAGTAGTATACAGTAGAGCCCACATAGTAGTGTATAGCACAGCCCACATAGTAGTATACAGCATAACCCACACAGCAGTATACAGCAGAGCCCACACAGTAGTATAAAGCACAGCCCACATAGTAGTATACAGCACTGCCCACGTAGTATACAGCACTGCCTTCATAGTAGTATACAGCAGAGCCCACATAGTAGTATACCGCACTGCCCACATAGTGTAGCACAGCCCACATAGTAGTGTATAGCACAGCCCACGTAGTAGTATACAGCACTGCCCACATAGTAGTATACAGCACTGCCCACATAGTAGTATACAGAAGAGCCCACATAGTAGTATACCACACTGCCCACATAGTAGTATACAGCAGAACCCACATAGTAGTATATAGCACTGCCCACGTAGTAGTATACAGCACTGCCCACATAGTAGTATACAGCACTGCCCACATAGTAGTATACAGCACAGCCCACACAGTAGTATACAGCACAGCCCACACAGTAGTATACAGCACAGCCCACACAGTAGTATTCAGCACTGCCCACATAGTAGTATACAGCATTGCCCACATAGTAGTATACAGCAAAGCCCACATAGTAGTGTATAGCACAGCCCACATAGTAGTATACAGTAGAGCCCACATAGTAGTGTATAGCACAGCCCACATAGTAGTATACAGCAGAGCCCACATAGTAGTGTATAGCACAGCCCACATAGTAGTATACAGCACAGCCCACATAGTAGTATACAGCATAGCCCACAAAGTAGTATACAGCAGAGCTCACATAGTAGTGTATAGCAGAGCCCACACAGTAGTATACAGCAGAGCCCACATCTTTCCTCCCCCCCTAAAATGGCCCCACAGTCCAGTAAAAAAAACACTCCTCACCTCCCCTCGTGCCTGTGGTGCTCCCTGCTCCTGTCTCGGCGGCTGCCGCTGCACTGCCTGGGACACAGTGAGTGCGCGTGCACCCGCAATGTCAAAGGCAGAGTGTGGAATGATGGGAGAGGGAGCGTCAGGTGACGCTGTCTCCTCTATCATTGCATTCAACTGTAATGGCGTCATAGGCGCCAGTATAGTTGAATGCGGCAGCGGTGGCCCTGGGGGAGGAAGGGTGAGTCGGTATGCAGCGGCCCACTACTGGCACCGGCCCTTCTGGCATTTGCCAGAACTGCCCAAATGGCCAGTCCGGCCCTGGTTGTATACTAACTTTGTGGATTGGTTATTTTCTATTGCCATCAATTGCTCCTTACATCTCTTTACCAGTTCCACTGATTCATGAGTCCTGGCTACTAACTGTTCACTTACCCCCTCTGTCTTTGGAAATATAGGCATTATCAGGCTGGTGGTCCATTTGACAGTTTATTGTTCATTTTCCTATTCCCATACCCATTATTTTTTTAATCACCTGTCCCTGTCCTATAGGGACAATAGGGACAGCCACCGAGGAGCAGGGGCGCCACTGTCGTATCTCATGGGGTGCCAACCTCCGCTGTTAGGCAGGCAACAGAATAGGTTCCTTTATTGGGCTGTGGTAGTGCAGCGCCCCAGAGTCCTGGTCGTTGCAGTAATGTCATTCTTCCACCAGGGGGAGTGATGTTACTTCTGAAGGCAATAAAGGAGATCTCTTTGTCAGGTAACACAATGCATGCAACATGTTCACACTCCAGACCAGAAGGGGGAGCTCTAAGCCTGTTTAAGGTGAACTCCCCTATATAACATCCTAATCTGGAGGGAAAAGGAGTTCAGAGTTCAGTTCCTGTCAGGAAGACAGAGGAAGAGGAGCTCTGTGGCGTGGAGTGCTACAGCTTCTGGGAAGAGAACATATTGCAGAGAGTGTGCAGGAAAGCAGAGCACAGGAGAGGAATATCAGGGAGATCAGCCTGGAGCAAGCTGCTTCCCTCTGAAGCGCAGAATCCGGTAGCCAGAATACCAAGGGAGTAATAGTCTCTACGCTTTACTTCATAGACTGGCAGGACAGATAATTCCACGTTACCTGCCTGACTTATACCCAGGAGGCACAGTGGCAACTTGTGGAGACTGGGGCGTGGTAGAGTCTCTGTAAAAAGCCTCAGGCCGTCAGTCATGCAGGTTGTTCCTATCCATCTGAGGGACAGAGAGAGAAGTAACATCTAGAACACCAATATCAGTTGTGAGGACCTTACCGAGAAGCTCAGCAGGGAGGGACTACAACACCCAGGTGCTAGAGGAAGGCTACTGATTTCCACCTGGATAAGGGGACTCTGGATTTGCCTTCAGACCGGCCGGACTCTGCCTACCCTGTGGTCCGTACCCTGGACTGTGGACACTGAAGCCTTCAGTAAAGGTAAAGAGACTACAACCTTGTGTCCTCGTTTTTCACTGCGCCTCACACTATCCACCATCTTCACTCTGGGAAGCCCTGGGGATACACTTCACCTGTGGGAAGATATACCATCTAGCTGCCATCACATCACCCCAGCGGACCCCTAAGCAGCGTCGGTCACCCTGACCGAATACCACAGGTGGCGTCACGAACATTACCCCTTTAAAGACCTTTCCCCCATTTATAACGGACGTCCCTAGGGCCACGGACCGGGTCAGCCACCGTGACATCCCGCCGAGAACCGAAGGGCCCGGCTCCGACTACCCCATAGCCCTACTGGGAGCGCTCCAGTAGCAAGTCCCTACACTTTTATCTATATCATTTTGCTTGTATGTATGTTTTGATGTTTAGGATATTTCATCCTTTTAATGTATATCTAATACATATTACATTTTAGGTCTTTTTCTCTATGTTAACCAACCTTCCAGAGACCGCACATACAGTATATTATTCACTCTGTTATCATATTGTGTGAAAAAACACACCCAGAATAAAGTCCTTTATTTGAAAGAATGACACAGACTCTTTTAACCCCTTCACCCCCAAGGGTGGTTTGCACGTTAATGACCGGGCCAATTTTTACAATTCTGACCACTGTCCCTTTATGAGGCTATAACTCTGGAACGCTTTGACGGATCTTGGCGATTCTGACATTGTTTTCTCGTGACATATTGTACTTCATGTTAGTGGTAAAATTTATTCGATATAACTTGCATTTATTTGTGAAAAAAACGAATATTTGGCGAAAATTTTGAAAATTTCGCAATTTTCCAACTTTGAATTTTTATGCCCTTAAATCACAGACATATGTCACGCAAAATACTTAATAAGTAACATTTCCCACATGTCTACTTTACATCAGTACAATTTTGGAACCAAAATTTTTTTTTGTGACGGAGTTATAAGGGTTAAAAGTTGACCAGCAATTTCTCATTTTTACAACACCATTTTTTTTTAGGGACCACATCTCATTTGAAGTCATTTTGAGGGGTCTATATGATAGAAAATACTCAAGTGTGACACCATTCTAAAAACTGCACCCCTCAAGGTGCTCAAAACCACATTCAAGAAGTTTATTAACCCTTCAGGTGTTTCACAGGAATTTTTTGAATGTTTAAATAAAAATGAGCATTTAACTTTTTTTCACACACAATTTATTTCAGCTCCAATTTGTTTTATTTTACCAAGGGTAACAGGAGAAAATGGACCCCCAAAGTTGTTGTACAATTTGTCCTGAGTACGCTGATACCCCATATGTGAGGGTAAACCACTGTTTGGGCGTATGGCAGAGCTCGGAAGGAAAGGAGCGCCATTTGACTTTTCAATGCAAAATTGACTGGAATTGAGATGGGACGCCATGTTGCGTTTGGAGAGCCCCTGATGTGCCTAAACACTGAAACCCCCTACAAGTGACACCATTTTGGAAAGTAGACCCCCTAAGGAACTTATCTTGATGTGTGGTGAGCACTTTGACCCACCAAGTGCTTCACAGAAGTTTATAATGCAGAGCCGTAAAAATAAAAAATCATATTTTTTCACAAAAATGATCTTTTCGCCCCCAATTTTTTATTTTCCCAAGGGTAAGAGAAGAAATTGGACCCCAAAAAATGTTGTGCAATTTGTCCTGAGTACGCTGATACCCCATATGTGGGTGTAAACCATTGTTTGGGCGCATGGCAGAGCTTGGAAGGGAAGGAGCGCCATTTGACTTTTCAATGCAAAATTGACTGGAATTGAGATGGGACGCCATGTTGCGTTTGGAGAGCCCCTGATGTGCCTAAACATTGAAACTCCCTACAAGTGACACCATTTTGGAAAGTAGACCCCCTAAGGAACTTATCTAGATGTGTGGTGAGCACTTTGACCCACCAAGTGCTTCACAGAAGTTTATAATGCAGAGCCGTAAAAATAAAAAATCATATTTTTTCACAAAAATGATCTTTTTGCCCCCAATTTTTTATTTTCCCAAGGGTAAGAGAAGAAATTGGACCCCAAAAAATGTTGTGCAATTTGTCCTGAGTACGCTGATACCCCATATGTGGGTGTAAACCATTGTTTGGGCGCATGGCAGAGCTTGGAAGGGAAGGAGCGCCATTTGACTTTTCAATGCAAAATTGACTGGAATTGAGATGGGACGCCATGTTGCGTTTGGAGAGCCCCTGATGTGCCTAAACACTGAAACCCCCTACAAGTGACACCATTTTGGAAAGTAGACCCCCTAAGGAACTTATCTTGATGTGTGGTGAGCACTTTGACCCACCAAGTGCTTCACAGAAGTTTATAATGCAGAGCCGTAAAAATAAAAAATCATATTTTTTCACAAAAATGATCTTTTCGCCCCCAATTTTTTATTTTCCCAAGGGTAAGAGAAGAAATTGGACCCCAAAAAATGTTGTGCAATTTGTCCTGAGTACGCTGATACCCCATATGTGGGTGTAAACCATTGTTTGGGCGCATGGCAGAGCTTGGAAGGGAAGGAGCGCCATTTGACTTTTCAATGCAAAATTGACTGGAATTGAGATGGGACGCCATGTTGCGTTTGGAGAGCCCCTGATGTGCCTAAACATTGAAACTCCCTACAAGTGACACCATTTTGGAAAGTAGACCCCCTAAGGAACTTATCTAGATGTGTTTTGAGAGCTTTGAACCCCCAAGTGTTTCACTACAGATTATAACGCAGAGCCGTGAAAATAATTTTTTTTTTTTTTCTCAAAAATGATTTTTTAGCACCCAGCTTTGTATTTTTACAAGGGTAACAGAATAAATTGGACCCCAAAATTTGTTTTCCAATTTGTCCTGAGTACGCTGATACCCCATATGTGGGGGGGAACCACTGTTTGGGCGCATGACAGAGCTCGGAAGGGAAGGAGCGCCATTTGGAATGCAGACTTAAATGGATTGGTCAGCAGCCGTCACGTTGCATTTGCAGAGCCCCTGATGTACCCAAACAGTACAAACCCCCCACAAGTGACCCCATATTGGAAACTAGACCTCCCAAAGAACTTATCTAGATGTGTTTTGAGAACTTTGAACCCCCAAGTGTTTCACTAAAGTTTATAGCGCAAAGCCGTGAAAATAAAAATTCTTTTTTTTTTTCACAAAAATGATTTTTTAGCCCCCAGTTTTGTATTTTCACAAGGGTAACAGGATAAATTAGACCCCAAAAGTTGTTGTCCAATTTGTCCTGAGTACGCTGATACCCCATATGTGGGGGGGAACCACTGTTTGGGTGCATGACAGAGCTCGGAAGGGAAGGAGCGCCATTTGGAATGCAGCCTTAAATGGATTGGTCTGCAGGCGTCACGTTGCATTTGCAGAGCCCCTGATGTACCCAAACAGTACAAACCCCCCACAAGTGACCCCATATTGGAAACTAGACCTCCCAAGGAACTTATCTAGATGTGTTGTGAGAACTTTGAACCCCCAAGTGTTTCACTACAGTTTATAACGCAGAGCCGTGAAAATAAAACATCTTTTTTTTCCCACAAAAATGATTTTTAGCCCCCCAAATTTTTATTTTCCTAAGGATAACAAGAGAACTTGGACCCCAGAAGTTGTTGTTCAATTTGTCCCGAGTACGCTGATAACACATATGTTGGGGTAAACCCCTTTTTGGGCGCACGGGAGAGCTCGGAAGGGAAGGAGCACTGTTTTACTTTTTCAACACAGAATTGGCTGGAATTGAGATTGGACGCCATGTCGCGCTTGTAGAGCCCCTGATGTGCCTGGACAGTGGAAACTCCCCAATTCTACCTGAAACCCTAACCCAAACACACCCCTAACCCTAATCCCAACGGTAACCCTAACCACACCCCTAGCCCTGACACACCCATAATTCTAATCCCAACCCTAATCCAAACCGTAAATGTAATTCAAACCCTAACCCTAACTTTAGCCCCAACCCTAACTTTAGCCCCAACCCTAACTTTACCTCCAACCCTAGCCCTAACCCTAACCCTACCCCTAACCCTAACCCTAAACGTGACTGAAATACGTGGCACTGAAATACGTGGCACTGAAATACGTGGCACTGAAATACGTGGCACTGAAATACGTGGCACTGAAATACGTGATACGTGGCACTTAAATACGTGGCACTGAAACACGTGGCACTGAAATACGTGATACGTGGCACTGAAATACGTGGCACTGAAATACGTGGCACTGAAATACGTGGCACTGAAATACGTGGCACTGAAATACGTGGCACTGAAATACGTGGCACTGAAATACGTGGCACTGAAATACGTGGCACTGAAATACGTGGCACTGAAATATGTGATACGTGGCACTGATACGTGGCACTGATACGTGGCACTGATACGTGGCACTGAAATACGTGGCACTGAAATACGTGGCACTGAAATACGTGGCACTGAAATACGTGGCACGTGGCACTGAAATACGTGGCACTGAAATACGTGGCACTGAAATACGTGATACGTGGCACTTAAATACGTGGCACTGAAACACGTGGCACTGAAATACGTGATACGTGGCACTGAAATACGTGGCACTGAAATACGTGGCACTGAAATACGTGGCACTGAAATACGTGGCACTGAAATACGTGGCACTGAAATACGTGGCACTGAAATACGTGGCACTGAAATACGTGGCACTGAAATACGTGGTACTAAAATATGTGGCACTGAAATACGTGATACGTGGCACTGAAATATGTGATACGTGGCACTGAAATACGTGGCACTGAAACACGTGGCACTGAAATACGTGGCACTGAAATACGTGGCACTGAAATACGTGGCACTGAAATACGTGGCACTATGACTGTCAGAAAATGTTCATTAAACGGTTAGGGGTGAGGTTAGGGGTAGAGTTAGGGTTAGGGTTTGGATCCCTTTATCACCTTGATGGTGGTGGGTGGCTTTTCAGTGTGTTTAAATGCATGCGTTTTTAACGCAAACAAACGCATGTGCTTAAAAACGCAAGAAAATACTGCAGGTTGTATTTCTGAAAATGAACGCATGCAGAAAAAAAACGCATGCGTTTGAAAACGCGACCAAACGCGTACAAAAAAACCGCATGCGTTTTCAATGTTAAATATAGGGAAAAAATGCATGCGTTTTTTGTGCAAAAAACGCTGCAGACAAAAACGCAAGTGTGAAACCAGCGACGCTTTTTATAGCAAAAAAGTTTTTGCGTCTCCACATTTTGAGACCTATAATTTTTCCACATTTTGCTCCACAGAGTCATGTGAGGTCTTGTTTTTTGCGGGACGAGTTGACGTTTTTATTGGTAACATTTTCGGACACGTGACCGTTTTTGATCGCTTTTTATTCCGATTTTTGTGAGGCAGAATGACCAAAAACCAGCTATTCATGAATTTCTTTTGGGGGAGGCGGTTATACCGTTCCGCGTTTGGTAAAATTGATAAAGCAGTTTTATTCGTCGGGTCAGTACGATTACAGCGATATCTCATTTATATCATTTTTTTATGTTTTGGCGCTTTTATACGATAAAAACTAAAATATAGAAAAAATAATTATTTTCGTATCGCTTTATTCTCAGGACTATAACTTTTTTATTTTTTTGCTGATAATGTTGTATGGCGGCTTGTTTTTTGCGGGACAAGATGACGTTTTCAGCGGTACCATGGATATTTATATCAGTCTTTTTGATCGCGTGTTATTCCACTTTTTGTTCGGCGGTATGGTAATAAAGCGTTGTTTTTTGCCTCGTTTTTTTTTTTTTTTTCTTACGGTGTTTACTGAAGGGGTTAACTAGTGGGGCAGTTTTATAGGTTGGGTCGTTACGGACGCGGCGATACTAAATATGTGTACTTTTATTGTTTTGTTTTTTTTATTTAGATAAAGAAATGTATTTATGGGAATAATATATTTTTTTTTATTATTATTTATTTAGGATTTTTTTTTTTTTTTTTTTTTACACATGTGGAAAAAAATTTTTTTAACTTTTTTACTTTGTCCCAGGGGGGGACATCACAGATCATTGATCTGGCAGTGTGCACAGCACTCTGCCAGATCGACGATCTGCTGTGCAGGGCTGCAGGCTTACCAAGTGTCTGCTCTGAGCAGACACTCGGTAAGCCACCTCCTTCCCTGCAGGACCCGGATGCCGCGGCCATCTTGGATCCGGGACCTGCAGCCAGGAAGGAGGTAGGAGACCCTCGCAGCAACGCGATCACATCGCGTTGCTCCGGGGGTCTCAGGGAAGCCCGCAGGGAGCCCCCTCCCTGCGCGATGCTTCCCTATACCGCCGGTACACTGCGATCATGTTTGATCGCGGTGTGCCGGGGGTTAATGTGCCGGGGGCGGTCCGTGACCGCTCCTGGCACATAGTGCCGGATGTCAGCTGCGATATGCAGCTGACACCCGGCCGCGATCGGCCGCGCTCCCCCCGTGAGCGCCGCTGATCGGTGATGACGTACTATCCCGTCGGCGGTCATACGGGCCCACCCCACCTCGACGGGATAGTACGTCAAATGTCGGGAAGGGGTTAATGAATCTAAATTAACCAATACTTACATCATCGCCCATTACACAGAAGCAAAAGTCTCCTCTAACAGAATTAAAATAATAAACAACAATATTCCTCACCTGTCCGTATAGAAGATGATAATCCATTTGTCCTGCAATGGGTCTAGCTCTGCTGCATCCAGATGGCAGGCTGCATTGTTGCATGATGCGACTATACATCCAGCAGAGACACTAAGCAGCATGTGCTACTGCGACTCGCCGGTGTACTCGTATGACCTGACTGACGTCACTGCGAGCGTGAGAAAGCGAGAGCGCCTTTACAACTTTTCTCATGGCGCTTGTGCTGATGTCAGTGAGTTGAACTGAGTTCATTGGCTGTGAACTCCCAGGACCTTTCTGTTGTGAATTTCTGCTCTTGGGCTCCCTCCGGTGGTTATAAGTAGCATTTTTGTGAGTTCTGCTCTTGGGCTCCCTCCTGTGGTTTTGAGTGGTATGGCTGCTTCTTGGATTTAGCATCAGCAGCTGTTTTCACTGATCGTCTTTCTGGCTCTGCTATATTAGTCTGGCCTTTTCCCTAATTCAATGCCAGTTGTCAATTGTTGAGCTTGGAGTCATAGCTCTCTGAGGATTTCCCTGTCACTCTGACCATTTCAGCAAAGCTAAGTCCTTGCTTGTCTTTTTGCAGTTCACTTGTTGTGGACTTTGTTGTTTAGCACTTTCTATGTTTTGCTCATTTGTCCAGCTTATCAGTATGTATCTAGTCAGCTAAGCTGGAAGCTCTGGGCAGCAGAGTTTGCCCTCCACACCTTTAGTCAGGTGTGGAGATTCTTGCATTTCTCTGCGGTGGACTTTTTCTAGTTTTTATTACTGACCGCACAGTGTTCTGTCCTGTACTAATTCTTTCTAGCTAGTAGTGGCCTCCTTTGCTAAATCTTGTTTCATACTACGTATGTCCTTTCCTTCTCCTCTCACAGTCATTATTTGTGGGGGGCTGTCCTATCCTTTGGGGATTTTCTCTGAGGCAAGATAGCTTTCCTGCTTCTACCTTTAGGGGTAGCTAGATCTCCGGCTGTGACGAGTTGTCCAGGGAGTGACAGGAACATCCCACGGCTACTGCTAGTGTCTGTGTTAAGATCAGGAACTGCGGTCAGTATAGTTACCACCTGCCCAGAGCTAGTCGCATGTCGCTCCTTAATCACCAGACCATAACACTTTCTGACGGCACCGCGAGCATGAGAACTTTCTTACACTCACGGAGACGTCAGTGAAGTAATTGGAGTTCAGTGTCTCTACTGGATGGCAGGCTGTACAGTCGCATCATGCAACAATGCAGTCTGCAATCTAGATGTAGCAGAGCTAGACCTGTCACAGGACAAATGGATTATTATCTTCTCGGTGTACAGGTAAGGAATATTGTGGTTTATTATTTTAATTCTGTTATAGGAGACCATGGCTTCTGTGGACTGGGCGAGTGACACATAGCTTACTACCTATACACAGTAACACTTTACATTTAATAATGTTTCCTGAGTCCCCCCATATTCAACTCCCCTATACATAATATGATAGACCCAGAGCTCTCCAATATACAGTATGATGGACCCACAGCTCCCCTTTACATAGTATGATGGTCCCACAGCTCCCCTATCGACAGTGTAATGGACCAACAGCTTCCCTTTTCACAGTATGATGGGCATACAGATCCCCATGTACAGTATGATGATCATACAGCTCTTTTATACACATTAGCTCCCACTCTGAATAGTGGCTGCACATTACCCCTACACTGTATAATGACCACAGATTGGCTCTGCACATTAGCTTACACTCTGTATAATGACCCAACATTATACCTCAAACTGTATAATTGCCTCACGTTAGCTCCAACGCTATGTAATGGCCCCACATTAACCCAAGAACTGTATACTGGCCCCACAGTAGTCCCTACAATGAATCATTGGCCCACATGATGTCCCCACAGTTATACCACAAGTTTTGAACAAAATGAAAAACATCCTATACTCGCCTACGGCTGGGTTCACATTGCTTTGGTGCAGTCCATTCAACGCATGCGTTAAATGGACTGCGCAACGCTAGTGCCTTTTCCAAGATCGCATTATGCGATCGCGACAGCACAGATGCTCCATCTGAGCTATCGGTGACGGACCCGGAAAAGCTGCAGACCGCATCCGAGGGTCCGTCACAGAATGACGGCACATCACTAACGCATGCCAATCATGACATGCGTTAGCAAAGCGCTACATAATTGCAGTCAATGGGTGTGCTAACGCATCCGTTACATAGCATTAGTGCCGCTATGTAACGAATGCCGTCAGCGCATTGCCATTAACGTAATGTCAACCTGGCCTTATCCATGATCCTGACAGTTCCTCCGGCAAGTCTTGCCAGCGCTGACGCCCAAATGTTCTAATTAAAGTATTGCTGTTCATAGATAACCTAGAAAATGCAAAGTAACATGTCTGTGTCCCTGGGCACATGGCCCACCGACTGCTTAACTATTTCTCTACCCTTTTGGTCTGTAGTACAGACCTGTAGCAGCTCCGTTGCCAATATACAGGCCCTACACACAGCTTTGCATGAAAGGTTAGGATTCAACTTTGCTTCTCAATTGGAGATGATTTCCATAGTTAAAGGCTATTGATCAGTTCTCTGAGATAAGCTGTTGCTGTAATTCATACATAAAATAAAAGCCCGTCTTCATATAAAACATCAGGGGGCAATTTTCAAAGGTATATAAAGTCATGGAAGTTCTAGAACTGGCCTTTAAAATTATTCTCATTTTCTACTTTTAGGTTATATTTTTTATGTAATGAGCAGCAAAATGTTCTGTGGGAAGTCTGATCTGCATTTCAATCACTCATAATTCTCATAATTGATCTAAAATCTCAATTCTGGTATTCAAATACATTATTTAAGATAATAATCAGGCACAATGATTCCCCTCATCTCCTGCACTTTTGCTTCAGTTGGGTTTATTAAATTTAAAGTGCCATAAAGCAAAACGGAGTGATTGATTTTATACGCGCTTTGTGCCTAGCGCTGGGGGAGTGAATTTATTTAATTTTTAGTTGAAAACTTTTTTCCTATCATTTCGGATGTGCCTTGTGTGATGCAGTGACCCCTGTGGCAGCTAGGAGGCGCTGTGTGTGCTCTTTGGGATATGCATGGAGGCATATTTGTTATAATGGTGGTGAAACAGTGTCTGGCAGTGTTGTGAATGGCCGATATGTGTCGCAGAGGGAGTCTGCGTAGTAAGTCTGATGTAATGTGGTTGTTCTGGGACCTGTAGTCCCTCGAGTTTGTGTAATGGTGTATAGTTAGTATGGGAGACTTACTAGACTAGTTGTGTGAGATGGGCGGGACAAACTAGCCACACATCCATACTCCCATCCAGGGGAGTGGTTAAGGGTACATAATGTGACCAGGGTGTGGGTCACATGGTCCCTGTGTATGTTCCTGTGTTGGAAGACCTGGGAGGAGGCTTCCTGGAAAGCACATGCTGCCGTGGGAGGTCCTGGGAGGAGGACCGGATCCCTGAGCAGCGCACAGTGAAACTTGGGGAAGCTACCGTCCTCCGGGTGGATCTGGACTAACTAAGATATGCCGCAAAGGCAAGTTGGTGATTCCCGTGAGGCAGCTTTCCCAGTGGACTGACAAGGAGACAGCAGATGGAGCAGGAGCTCCCGTAAGGTACCTCCATAAACTGTTGGTGCTGGTGATATGAACTGTGTGGTAACCCACGGCAACTGGTCAAGGGAGCACCAGCGTGTTTAGTTGCTGCAACCGTAATGTCATATGTTGGTGCCTGTTGTGCTCCATGGACATTAATCAACTGTATGGCGTGCGGTCACCCACAATAACTGGACACAGAGGTTCAGTGTGTTTATTGACCGCGGTTTAAAGCCGTATACTATGGTGTGAAGACTAATGTAAAGACTGTTTGCTGGTTGTTCATATTTTCTGTGGTTTCTGATGCCATAATAAACCATGTAGCTGCTTTGTTTAAAAAAAAAACGTGCCCGTGTGCTGAATTTCGCGGCCAAGCGAGTGTCCCCCAATACACTCAGTAAGAGCAATCTTACATATGGTGCTCGAAGCGGGCAACGATCCAGGATGCACATGTGGAGTTAATTGCTGCGGCTCGGCGGGGCCACGAAGCTGACAAGCGGCTTGCTGTGGATCGGCGGGTCCACGAAGGTGACAAGCAGCTTGCTGTGGATCGGTGGGTCCACGAACTTTGTGGTGGAGCCGTGCAGAGCCTTGTGGAGCGTAGCTGCAGTTGCAGCAAGAGGTTCCACATCAGGCGGAGCTGCAGTGGCAGTGGCTTGTGGTTGGCAGCTGGAGGTGCCGGTTGTATGTGACTGCAGCGGGAGCTGTGGCGGTACCAGCAGGAGCTGGTGAAGTGACATATAAAAAGAAAAAAAAATTTTTTTTTTCTCTTCCTCAGATTGTGCAGACTCTTACAGGGCCAGTACAAGCCCAGAGACATAGTGGTGTACTGTGCGAACTGGGGCCTGAGTGCTGTAGGGAAGTCCACGGGGTGTATCCCAGGGAAGAGAGTATCCCTAATAGTGAGCGGTGACCCCAACCGGGGTAGTAGCCCAAAAAGGGGTGGAATCCCGAAAGGGGGCTGAATCCCGAACAGGGGTGGTGTCAAAAAGCGGAGCACTTGCCCAAAAGGGGGCGGAGCATCCCAAAGAGGTTCCGCAGATAAATGAGTGCCCAGGGCGTGTAAGTTATGTGTGTCCAGTATGCTGTGTGAGCTATCCACCTGGTGAAAGTTTACGGGGGTGTGCCCTGCGGGTGCATGAGATGGAAATGTACGGACTGGTCGATTCTGGGGGCCCGGTGACTCTAGTGAGGGTTGCACCTGAGGGGTTCGAAATACCTGGTAGAAAGGTCAGGGTCACCTGCATCCATGGGCACACTAAGGGCTATCCAGTGGCTAGGTTGGTCCTCGAGACGGCCAAGGACAGTGCAATCCATGATGTGGCCATAGTCTCAACCTTACCCTGTCCATTGATAATTGGCCGTGACTCTAGGCTGTTCACAGACTTGTGGGAGAAGGGAGCTTCTTTACCGCAGAAGAATGGAGGGCTCTCAGCTGGTGGGGTTGCGAACCCTAAAACATGTATTCCTCCCAAAGTTGAAGGGTCAAATGTCGGGTTGACCAGTGGGGAGGGAGCGTCTGCCCAACTTATGGACATGTCACCTGATGTGTACCCCAAGAAGACTGTAAGTGACATGGTTTATAAAGCCCCTGAAGCTGACACCCGGTTAGAGAGCAGCGGGAAGGTTCACCATGTTGTGGGGTGTGAGACTGGCTCTGGGGGTGACTGTGACATGTCTTGGCCAATAAAAAGCGCTAGAGCGGAGTGTGACGCTGTGCTACCAGAGGTACTGACACAGAGAAACGACAAGGCTCCACAGGCTGAAGTTATGATAGCGGTGGCAGCCATTCCAGAAAATGTGACCTGTTTAGATGGGGACGGCTGGTTCCCAGATGACCGATCGGGTGGTGGTGACTCCCATTCAGATGATGATGCCAGTGGGAAAGAGTGCAGTAAGGCTGACTCAAGTACAAGTGGCAAGACTTCCTCCCGTCGCCGGAGACGTAAAAGAGGAAAAGGGGCTGAACAAATTGCCCCTAGTGAAGATGTTGATGAAGAAATAGGAAAAACTTTGAAGCGGCAGAGTGTGGGTGAGCAAGTTGGCCCATCTGAAAGTATATTTAAAGAAGTGATTGTGCGACACGTGCTAGCCAAAAGACAACAGGATCACGAAATAGAGCTGATTAAAGAGACAGTGAAAGAACATGTCGAACGAGAAAGGGACCTGAGACAAGTGGCTGAGCACAGGGTGGATGAGCTGGAGAAGGAAGTTTCTGAGCTCAGAGATCACCTGTTCACGTGGCAAAGTGTGTATAAGACCCTAAAGGAAGATATGGAAGTGCTCAGAGAAGCATTAAGAGGCCCTCTGCCAGAGAAAGAGTTGGCGCTAAAAGCGGAACAAAATAGTCACCCGGTGGTGACAGGTGCCTTGATGGAAACATCCATGGCAAAGCAGGAGCCATCCGTTCCTGAAGAGAGTGAGACTCCGCTCTTCAAGTGCGTGATAGATGTACCCGAAGAGGCGCAAGATGCATGTACCAGTGAGGATGTGCATGAGGCCTTTAAAAAGGCAGTAGAAGCGTGTAGTGTGCACTGGGCACTAGAGACGAAACAGTTGGTGATACTGTCGACTAAGGAAGTCACAGTGAAGCGGGTGGCTGTCCTGAGGGATATGCACCTACAGTGCCTCCGCACGAAACAGATGATCCTGTTGAGGAATAATGAGGCCACTCGACGTTTGGAGCAAGCCAGGAAAGCTCAAAGTCGTCTGGGCTTGGTGGAAGACACAGTCCAAGTGCCCAAAGCTCTGGTAGCGAAAGTCATTGGGAGATTTGGGAAAGTGATGCAGGAGATGGTGAATATATCTGGTGTGAAGAGACTGAGGATTCCGGCTGATGACGAGGCCCAGGTGGGTGAAGATGGGATGGTTTCATTCCTGGTTGTCGGGTCCAAGGAGAGTCTAGGGAATATCCGGATACTCCTGGGGTATCGCGTGGCATACCTGAAAGAAATAGAGCAGCTAAGACTGTACAGACGGCAGGTCAATATACAGCTGCAGAACATAAGGTGGCAGCCGCCTTCTTCCCAAGGAAAAGGGAACAAAAGGGACCCTCCAAATAATGGAATGGCTGACCGCCAAGGACGTTCAGAGAGACAAAGTGGTCGAATATCTGAAAGTGGCAGTTCTACTCCCAGTACAAAGCTAAGGGACATGAACAGTAGTAGACGTAGTGATGGAGGGTCAGACTCTGATCAGTCGCTAGTCTCGACTGTAAGTGGGACTAATGACTGCACCAACCGTGGGTGGCGGCCATGGAGAGAAAGGTCGGGTAAAGAGTCAGACTTGGAAAAGGTGGTGACTAAAGGTTTAGTGACACAGACAGACTGTGACTTAAGGGCCAAAGCTCAAGGCCTACATATTGACCGCTGGGGGCGGGGTAAACCCAACAACGGGATGATTGTGTGTGATGCTCAAAACCGACTGAGATGGTTCCCTCGACTGGTAGGGCAAAGTAACGTGCGTGACCTGTCTCGTGACCCCACGTGTATGACAGGTGTTCAACCCCACAAGTTTGAACAGAGGGGGGGGGGTATGTGATGCAGTGACCCCTGTGGCAGCTAGGGGGCGCTGTGTGTGCTCTTTGGGATATGCATGGAGGCATATTTGTTATAATGGTGGTGAAACAGTGTCTGGCAGTGTTGTGAATGGCCGATATGTGTCGCAGAGGGAGTCTGCGTAGTAAGTCTGATGTAATGTGGTTGTTCTGGGACCTGTAGTCCCTCGAGTTTGTGTAATGATGTATAGTTAGTATGGGAGACTTACTAGGCTAGTTGTGTGAGATGGGCGGGACAAACTAGCCACACATCCACACTCCCATCCAGGGGAGTGGTTAAGGGTACATAATGTGACCAGGGTGTGGGTCACATGGTCCCTGTGTATGTTCCTGTGTTGGAAGACCTGGGAGGAGGCTTCCTGGAAAGCACATGCTGGCGTGGGAAGTCCTGGGAGGAGGACCGGATCCCTGAGCAGCGAACAGTGAAACTTGGGGAAGCTACCGTCCTCCGGGTGGATCTGGACTAACTAAGATATGCCGCAAAGGCAAGTTGGTGATTCCTGTGAGGCAGCTTTCCCAGTGGACTGACAAGAAGACAGCAGATGGAGCAGGAGCTCCCGTAAGGTACCTCCATAAACTGTTGGTGCTGGTGATATGAACTGTGTGGTAACCCACGGCAACTGGTCAAGGGAGGACCAGCGTGTTTAGTTGCTGCAACCGTAATGTCATATGTTGGTGCCTGTTGTGCTCCATGGACATTAATCAACTGTATGGCGTGCGGTCACCCACAATAACTGGACACAGAGGTTCAGTGTGTTTATTGACCGCGGTTTAAAGCCGTATACTATGGTGTGAAGACTAATGTAAAGACTGTTTGCTGGTTGTTCATATTTTCTGTGGTTTATGATGCCATAATAAACCATATGGACTGCTTTGTTTGAAAAAAACCGTGCCCGTGTGCTGAATGTCGCGGCCAAGCGAGTGTCCCCCAATACACTCAGTAAGAGCAATCTTACACTTGCTTGACACTGGCATGTATTTAAGGATATGATGGTAATTAGGGTTGAGCGACTTTCATTTTTTTAAGATCGAGTCTGGTTTTGTGAAACCCGATTTAGTCCAGAGTCGAGTCGAGTGAAGTCGGCCGATTATCGCTAAAAGTCGGGGATCGACCGAAACACGAAACCCAATGGAAGTCAATGGGGAAGCATAGCCGGCAGTGAGTGGAGGCCAGGAAAACACCTACAGTGCACATTTTACTGCCAAAAACATCCATTCTTGTTTTCTGAAGCTTGTCAATCTTAATTGACTTTATAATAATAGTTGGGCACTGGAAATTGGGGGTCATTTGGCAAAAGTTGTGGGGGTAGGGCTGGTTCAAGGTTTTAGTGGGCCCAGGAAACATGGACTACGTCATGGCGGTGGAGCAGGGAGAGGTAAGTATTTCAACGTTGCAAGTGCTGTGATCCTGAGCAAGCAGAGGGGGCCCACTCGTTCGCATTGGCACTGGCACAGGGCCCCTCAAAGTACGGCGGTGTGTTTGCATGGCGGGGGCGCCTCCCACAAGCAGCGACACTTTTGCGTACCCTGAGTGGCCCTGTGCCAGTGACGTCGCCAACGAGTATGCCCCCCCACCTGATGAAGGAACCTGCACTTTCATCTGCACCTTCCTCTTTGTCCCTGTGTAAGGTGGTATAATATGCGGGAAGGGGAACCTTACTTTCAGCAGGGTCAGATTCTGGCTGTGTAGAGTGCAAGGGGAATGTAGTGGTCTAGGTCAATGTACCAGCAGACTCATCTAGCAGTGGCTGGGCAATGGGCAGGATGATGAGGAAACAGATATAGGGCCAAAGAATAAAGTAGGCTAAATGCAGATCAAAATTGGTAACAGGACTAAACAGGCGGCATTGCTTTGTTCAGTGGAGTAGCAAACCCAAGAGCAGCAGACACTGTTTCAAGGGCCTAACCACACTAGTAGGCCAAATGCAGTTTAATATCTGATAGTATAGGCCGAAAGCCAGAATGTGGAAGCTCAGCTTTGTTCAGTTGAGGACAACACCAGGGAGGGGCAGACACCGTTAGTAGGCCCTAACCACCATTTTGTTTTTTAAAAAACACTTAATGAGAGCCAGAAGGTTGAAGCTCAGCTTTATTCAGTTGAGGGCAACACCAGGGAGGGGCAGACACCGTTAGTAGGCCCTAAACACCATTTTGTTTTTTAAAAAACACTTAATGAGAGCCAGAAGGTTGAAGCTCAGCTTTATTCAGTTGAGGGCAACACCAGGCAGGGGCAGACACCGTTAGTAGGCCGGAACCACCATTTTGTTTTTTAAAAAACACTTAATGAGAGCCAGAAGGTTGAAGCTCAGCTTTATTCAGTTGAGGGCAACACCAGGCAGGGGCAGACACCGTTAGTAGGCCGGAACCAGCAATGTGTTTAAAAACAGCAGTTAATCAGAGCTGGAAGGTAGAAGCTCAGCTTTATTCAGTTGAGGGCAACACCAGGGAGGGGCAGAAGCCGTTAGTAGGCCCTAACCACCATTTTGTTTTTTAAAAAACACTTAATGAGAGCCAGAAGGTTGAAGCTCAGCTTTATTCAGTTGAGGGCAACACCAGGCAGGGGCAGACACCGTTAGTAGGCCGGAACCAGCAATGTGTTTAAAAACAGCAGTTAATCAGAGCCGGAAGGTAGAAGCTCAGCTTTATTCAGTTGAGGGCAACACCAGGGAGGGGCAGAAGCCGTTAGTAGGCCCTAACCACCATTTTGTTTTTTAAAAAACACTTAATGAGAGCCAGAAGGTTGAAGCTCAGCTTTATTCAGTTGAGGGCAACACCAGGCAGGGGCAGACACCGTTAGTAGGCCAGAACCAGCAATGTGTTTAAAAACAGCAGTTAATCAGAGCCGGAAGGTAGAAGCTCAGCTTTATTCAGTTGAGGGCAACACCAGGGAGGGGCAGACACCGTTAGTAGGCCGGAACCAGCAATGTGTTTAAAAACAGCAGTTAATCAGAGCCGGAAGGTAGAAGCTCAGCTTTATTCAGTTGAGGGCAACACCAGGGAGGGGCAGACACCGTTAGTAGGCCGGAACCAGCAATGTGTTTAAAAACAGCAGTTAATCAGAGCCGGAAGGTAGAAGCTCAGCTTTATTCAGTTGAGGGCAACACCAGGGAGGGGCAGAAGCCGTTAGTAGGCCCTAACCACCATTTTGTTTTTTAAAAAACACTTAATGAGAGCCAGAAGGTTGAAGCTCAGCTTTATTCAGTTGAGGGCAACACCAGGCAGGGGCAGACACCGTTAGTAGGCCGGAACCACCATTTTGTTTTTTAAAAAACACTTAATGAGAGCCAGAAGGTTGAAGCTCAGCTTTATTCAGTTGAGGGCAACACCAGGCAGGGGCAGACACCGTTAGTAGGCCGGAACCAGCAATGTGTTTAAAAACAGCAGTTAATCAGAGCCGGAAGGTAGAAGCTCAGCTTTATTCAGTTGAGGGCAACACCAGGGAGGGGCAGAAGCCGTTAGTAGGCCCTAACCACCATTTTGTTTTTTAAAAAACACTTAATGAGAGCCAGAAGGTTGAAGCTCAGCTTTATTCAGTTGAGGGCAACACCAGGCAGGGGCAGACACCGTTAGTAGGCCGGAACCAGCAATGTGTTTAAAAACAGCAGTTAATCAGAGCCGGAAGGTAGAAGCTCAGCTTTATTCAGTTGAGGGCAACACCAGGGAGGGGCAGACACCGTTAGTAGGTCGGAACCAGCAATGTGTTTAAAAACAGCAGTTAATCAGAGCCGGAAGGTAGAAGCTCAGCTTTATTCAGTTGAGGGCAACACCAGGGAGGGGCAGAAGCCGTTAGTAGGCCCTAACCACCATTTTGTTTTTTAAAAAACACTTAATGAGAGCCAGAAGGTTGAAGCTCAGCTTTATTCAGTTGAGGGCAACACCAGGCAGGGGCAGACACCGTTAGTAGGCCGGAACCAGCAATGTGTTTAAAAACAGCAGTTAATCAGAGCCGGAAGGTAGAAGCTCAGCTTTATTCAGTTGAGGGCAACACGAGGGAGGGGCAGAAGCCGTTAGTAGGCCCTAACCACCATTTTGTTTTTTAAAAAACACTTAATGAGAGCCAGAAGGTTGAAGCTCAGCTTTATTCAGTTGAGGGCAACACCAGGCAGGGGCAGACACCGTTAGTAGGCCGGAACCAGCAATGTGTTTAAAAACAGCAGTTAATCAGAGCCGGAAGGTAGAAGCTCAGCTTTATTCAGTTGAGGGCAACACCAGGGAGGGGCAGAAGCCGTTAGTAGGCCCTAACCACCATTTTGTTTTTTAAAAAACACTTAATGAGAGCCAGAAGGTTGAAGCTCAGCTTTATTCAGTTGAGGGCAACACCAGGCAGGGGCAGACACCGTTAGTAGGCCGGAACCAGCAATGTGTTTAAAAACAGCAGTTAATCAAAGCCAGAAGGTTGAAGCTCAGCTTTATTCAGTTGAGGGCAACACCAGGCAGGGGCAGACACCGTTAGTAGGCCGGAACCACCATTTTGTTTTTTAAAAAACACTTAATGAGAGCCAGAAGGTTGAAGCTCAGCTTTATTCAGTTGAGGGCAACACCAGGCAGGGGCAGACACCGTTAGTAGGCCGGAACCAGCAATGTGTTTAAAAACAGCAGTTAATCAGAGCCGGAAGGTAGAAGCTCAGCTTTATTCAGTTGAGGGCAACACCAGGGAGGGGCAGAAGCCGTTAGTAGGCCCTAACCACCATTTTGTTTTTTAAAAAACACTTAATGAGAGCCAGAAGGTTGAAGCTCAGCTTTATTCAGTTGAGGGCAACACCAGGCAGGGGCAGACACCGTTAGTAGGCCGGAACCAGCAATGTGTTTAAAAACAGCAGTTAATCAGAGCCGGAAGGTAGAAGCTCAGCTTTATTCAGTTGAGGGCAACACCAGGGAGGGGCAGACACCGTTAGTAGGCCGGAACCAGCAATGTGTTTAAAAACAGCAGTTAATCAGAGCCGGAAGGTAGAAGCTCAGCTTTATTCAGTTGAGGGCAACACCAGGGAGGGGCAGAAGCCGTTAGTAGGCCCTAACCACCATTTTGTTTTTTAAAAAACACTTAATGAGAGCCAGAAGGTTGAAGCTCAGCTTTATTCAGTTGAGGGCAACACCAGGCAGGGGCAGACACCGTTAGTAGGCCGGAACCAGCAATGTGTTTAAAAACAGCAGTTAATCAGAGCCGGAAGGTAGAAGCTCAGCTTTATTCAGTTGAGGGCAACACCAGGGAGGGACAGAAGCCGTTAGTAGGCCCTAACCACCATTTTGTTTTTTAAAAAACACTTAATGAGAGCCAGAAGGTTGAAGCTCAGCTTTATTCAGTTGAGGGCAACACCAGGCAGGGGCAGACACCGTTAGTAGGCCGGAACCAGCAATGTGTTTAAAAACAGCAGTTAATCAGAGCCGGAAGGTAGAAGCTCAGCTTTATTCAGTTGAGGGCAACACCAGGGAGGGGCAGAAGCCGTTAGTAGGCCCTAACCACCATTTTGTTTTTTAAAAAACACTTAATGAGAGCCAGAAGGTTGAAGCTCAGCTTTATTCAGTTGAGGGCAACACCAGGCAGGGGCAGACACCGTTAGTAGGCCGGAACCAGCAATGTGTTTAAAAACAGCAGTTAATCAGAGCCGGAAGGTAGAAGCTCAGCTTTATTCAGTTGAGGGCAACACCAGGGAGGGGCAGACACCGTTAGTAGGCCGGAACCAGCAATGTGTTTAAAAACAGCAGTTAATCAGAGCCGGAAGGTAGAAGCTCAGCTTTATTCAGTTGAGGGCAACACCAGGGAGGGGCAGAAGCCGTTAGTAGGCCCTAACCACCATTTTGTTTTTTAAAAAACACTTAATGAGAGCCAGAAGGTTGAAGCTCAGCTTTATTCAGTTGAGGGCAACACCAGGCAGGGGCAGACACCGTTAGTAGGCCGGAACCAGCAATGTGTTTAAAAACAGCAGTTAATCAGAGCCGGAAGGTAGAAGCTCAGCTTTATTCAGTTGAGGGCAACACCAGGGAGGGGCAGAAGCCGTTAGTAGGCCCTAACCACCATTTTGTTTTTTAAAAAACACTTAATGAGAGCCAGAAGGTTGAAGCTCAGCTTTATTCAGTTGAGGGCAACACCAGGCAGGGGCAGACACCGTTAGTAGGCCGGAACCAGCAATGTGTTTAAAAACAGCAGTTAATCAGAGCCGGAAGGTAGAAGCTCAGCTTTATTCAGTTGAGGGCAACACCAGGGAGGGGCAGAAGCCGTTAGTAGGCCCTAGCCACCATTTTGTTTTTTAAAAAACACTTAATGAGAGCCAGAAGGTTGAAGCTCAGCTTTATTCAGTTGAGGGCAACACCAGGCAGGGGCAGACACCGTTAGTAGGCCGGAACCAGCAATGTGTTTAAAAACAGCAGTTAATCAGAGCCGGAAGGTAGAAGCTCAGCTTTATTCAGTTGAGGGCAACACCAGGGAGGGGCAGAAGCCGTTAGTAGGCCCTAACCACCATTTTGTTTTTTAAAAAACACTTAATGAGAGCCAGAAGGTTGAAGCTCAGCTTTATTCAGTTGAGGGCAACACCAGGCAGGGGCAGACACCGTTAGTAGGCCGGAACCAGCAATGTGTTTAAAAACAGCAGTTAATCAGAGCCAGAAGGTTGAAGCTCAGCTTTATTCAGTTGAGGGCAACACCAGGCAGGGGCAGACACCGTTAGTAGGCCGGAACCACCATTTTGTTTTTTAAAAAACACTTAATGAGAGCCAGAAGGTTGAAGCTCAGCTTTATTCAGTTGAGGGCAACACCAGGCAGGGGCAGACACCGTTAGTAGGCCGGAACCAGCAATGTGTTTAAAAACAGCAGTTAATCAGAGCCGGAAGGTAGAAGCTCAGCTTTATTCAGTTGAGGGCAACACCAGGGAGGGGCAGAAGCCGTTAGTAGGCCCTAACCACCATTTTGTTTTTTAAAAAACACTTAATGAGAGCCAGAAGGTTGAAGCTCAGCTTTATTCAGTTGAGGGCAACACCAGGCAGGGGCAGACACCGTTAGTAGGCCGGAACCAGCAATGTGTTTAAAAACAGCAGTTAATCAGAGCCGGAAGGTAGAAGCTCAGCTTTATTCAGTTGAGGGCAACACCAGGGAGGGGCAGACACCGTTAGTAGGCCGGAACCAGCAATGTGTTTAAAAACAGCAGTTAATCAGAGCCGGAAGGTAGAAGCTCAGCTTTATTCAGTTGAGGGCAACACCAGGGAGGGGCAGAAGCCGTTAGTAGGCCCTAACCACCATTTTGTTTTTTAAAAAACACTTAATGAGAGCCAGAAGGTTGAAGCTCAGCTTTATTCAGTTGAGGGCAACACCAGGCAGGGGCAGACACCGTTAGTAGGCCGGAACCACCATTTTGTTTTTTAAAAAACACTTAATGAGAGCCAGAAGGTTGAAGCTCAGCTTTATTCAGTTGAGGGCAACACCAGGCAGGGGCAGACACCGTTAGTAGGCCGGAACCAGCAATGTGTTTAAAAACAGCAGTTAATCAGAGCCGGAAGGTAGAAGCTCAGCTTTATTCAGTTGAGGGCAACACCAGGGAGGGGCAGAAGCCGTTAGTAGGCCCTAACCACCATTTTGTTTTTTAAAAAACACTTAATGAGAGCCAGAAGGTTGAAGCTCAGCTTTATTCAGTTGAGGGCAACACCAGGCAGGGGCAGACACCGTTAGTAGGCCGGAACCACCATTTTGTTTTTTAAAAAACACTTAATGAGAGCCAGAAGGTTGAAGCTCAGCTTTATTCAGTTGAGGGCAACACCAGGCAGGGGCAGACACCGTTAGTAGGCCGGAACCAGCAATGTGTTTAAAAACAGCAGTTAATCAGAGCTGGAAGGTAGAAGCTCAGCTTTATTCAGTTGAGGGCAACACCAGGGAGGGGCAGAAGCCGTTAGTAGGCCCTAACCACCATTTTGTTTTTTAAAAAACACTTAATAAGAGCCAGAAGGTTGAAGCTCAGCTTTATTCAGTTGAGGGCAACACCAGGCAGGGGCAGACACCGTTAGTAGGCCGGAACCAGCAATGTGTTTAAAAACAGCAGTTAATCAGAGCCGGAAGGTAGAAGCTCAGCTTTATTCAGTTGAGGGCAACACCAGGGAGGGGCAGACACCGTTAGTAGGCCAGAACCAGCAATGTGTTTAAAAACAGCAGTTAATCAGAGCCGGAAGGTAGAAGCTCAGCTTTATTCAGTTGAGGGCAACACCAGGGAGGGGCAGAAGCCGTTAGTAGGCCCTAACCACCATTTTGTTTTTTAAAAAACACTTAATGAGAGCCAGAAGGTTGAAGCTCAGCTTTATTCAGTTGAGGGCAACACCAGGCAGGGGCAGACACCGTTAGTAGGCCGGAACCAGCAATGTGTTTAAAAACAGCAGTTAATCAGAGCCGGAAGGTAGAAGCTCAGCTTTATTCAGTTGAGGGCAACACCAGGGAGGGGCAGAAGCCGTTAGTAGGCCCTAACCACCATTTTGTTTTTTAAACAACACTTAATGAGAGCCAGAAGGTTGAAGCTCAGCTTTATTCAGTTGAGGGCAACACCAGGCAGGGGCAGACACCGTTAGTAGGCCGGAACCAGCAATGTGTTTAAAAACAGCAGTTAATCAGAGCCGGAAGGTAGAAGCTCAGCTTTATTCAGTTGAGGGCAACACCAGGGAGGGGCAGACACCGTTAGTAGGCCGGAACCAGCAATGTGTTTAAAAACAGCAGTTAATCAGAGCCGGAAGGTAGAAGCTCAGCTTTATTCAGTTGAGGGCAACACCAGGGAGGGGCAGAAGCCGTTAGTAGGCCCTAACCACCATTTTGTTTTTTAAAAAACACTTAATGAGAGCCAGAAGGTTGAAGCTCAGCTTTATTCAGTTGAGGGCAACACCAGGCAGGGGCAGACACCGTTAGTAGGCCGGAACCACCATTTTGTTTTTTAAAAAACACTTAATGAGAGCCAGAAGGTTGAAGCTCAGCTTTATTCAGTTGAGGGCAACACCAGGCAGGGGCAGACTCCGTTAGTAGGCCGGAACCAGCAATGTGTTTAAAAACAGCAGTTAATCAGAGCCGGAAGGTAGAAGCTCAGCTTTATTCAGTTGAGGGCAACACCAGGGAGGGGCAGAAGCCGTTAGTAGGCCCTAACCACCATTTTGTTTTTTAAAAAACACTTAATGAGAGCCAGAAGGTTGAAGCTCAGCTTTATTCAGTTGAGGGCAACACCAGGCAGGGGCAGACACCGTTAGTAGGCCGGAACCACCATTTTGTTTTTTAAAAAACACTTAATGAGAGCCAGAAGGTTGAAGCTCAGCTTTATTCAGTTGAGGGCAACACCAGGCAGGGGCAGACACCGTTAGTAGGCCGGAACCAGCAATGTGTTTAAAAACAGCAGTTAATCAGAGCCGGAAGGTAGAAGCTCAGCTTTATTCAGTTGAGGGCAACACCAGGGAGGGGCAGAAGCCGTTAGTAGGCCCTATCCACCATTTTGTTTTTTAAAAAACACTTAATGAGAGCCAGAAGGTTGAAGCTCAGCTTTATTCAGTTGAGGGCAACACCAGGCAGGGGCAGACACCGTTAGTAGGCCCGGAACCAGCAATGTGTTTAAAAACAGCAGTTAATCAGAGCCGGAAGGTAGAAGCTCAGCTTTATTCAGTTGAGGGCAACACCAGGGAGGGGCAGAAGCCGTTAGTAGGCCCTAACCACCATTTTGTTTTTTAAAAAACACTTAATGAGAGCCAGAAGGTTGAAGCTCAGCTTTATTCAGTTGAGGGCAACACCAGGCAGGGGCAGACACCGTTAGTAGGCCGGAACCAGCAATGTGTTTAAAAAGAGCAGTTAATCAGAGCCGGAAGGTAGAAGCTCAGCTTTATTCAGTTGAGGGCAACACCAGGGAGGGGCAGACACCGTTAGTAGGCCGGAACCAGCAATGTGTTTAAAAACAGCAGTTAATCAGAGCCGGAAGGTAGAAGCTCAGCTTTATTCAGTTGAGGGCAACACCAGGGAGGGGCAGACACCATTAGTAGGCCGGAACCAGCAATGTGTTTAAAAACAGCAGTTAATCAGAGCCGGAAGGTAGAAGCTCAGCTTTATTCAGTTGAGGGCAACACAAGGGAGGGGCAGAAGCCGTTAGTAGGCCCTAACCACCATTTTGTTTTCTAAAAAACACTTAATGAGAGCCAGAAGGTTGAAGCTCAGCTTTATTCAGTTGAGGGCAACACCAGGCAGGGGCAGACACCGTTAGTAGGCCGGAACCACCATTTTGTTTTTTAAAAAACACTTAATGAGAGCCAGAAGGTTGAAGCTCAGCTTTATTCAGTTGAGGGCAACACCAGGCAGGGGCAGACACCGTTAGTAGGCCGGAACCAGCAATGTGTTTAAAAACAGCAGTTAATCAGAGCCGGAAGGTAGAAGCTCAGCTTTATTCAGTTGAGGGCAACACCAGGGAGGGGCAGAAGCCGTTAGTAGGCCCTAACCACCATTTTGTTTTTTAAAAAACACTTAATGAGAGCCAGAAGGTTGAAGCTCAGCTTTATTCAGTTGAGGGCAACACCAGGCAGGGGCAGACACTGTTAGTAGGCCGGAACCAGCAATGTGTTTAAAAACAGCAGTTAATCAGAGCCGGAAGGTAGAAGCTCAGCTTTATTCAGTTGAGGGCAACACCAGGGAGGGGCAGACACCGTTAGTAGGCCGGAACCAGCAATGTGTTTAAAAACAGCAGTTAATCAGAGCCGGAAGGTAGAAGCTCAGCTTTATTCAGTTGAGGGCAACACCAGGGAGGGGCAGAAGCCGTTAGTAGGCCCTAACCACCATTTTGTTTTTTAAAAAACACTTAATGAGAGCCAGAAGGTTGAAGCTCAGCTTTATTCAGTTGAGGGCAACACCAGGCAGGGGCAGACACCGTTAGTAGGCCGGAACCAGCAATGTGTTTAAAAACAGCAGTTAATCAGAGCCGGAAGGTAGAAGCTCAGCTTTATTCAGTTGAGGGCAACACCAGGGAGGGGCAGAAGCCGTTAGTAGGCCCTAACCACCATTTTGTTTTTTAAAAAACACTTAATGAGAGCCAGAAGGTTGAAGCTCAGCTTTATTCAGTTGAGGGCAACACCAGGCAGGGGCAGACACCGTTAGTAGGCCGGAACCAGCAATGTGTTTAAAAACAGCAGTTAATCAGAGCCGGAAGGTAGAAGCTCAGCTTTATTCAGTTGAGGGCAACACCAGGGAGGGGCAGAAGCCGTTAGTAGGCCCTAACCACCATTTTGTTTTTTAAAAAACACTTAATGAGAGCCAGAAGGTTGAAGCTCAGCTTTATTCAGTTGAGGGCAACACCAGGCAGGGGCAGACACCGTTAGTAGGCCGGAACCAGCAATGTGTTTAAAAACAGCAGTTAATCAGAGCCGGAAGGTAGAAGCTCGGCTTTATTCAGTTGAGGGCAACACCAGGGAGGGGCAGAAGCCGTTAGTAGGCCCTAACCACCATTTTGTTTTTTAAAAAACACTTAATGAGAGCCAGAAGGTTGAAGCTCAGCTTTATTCAGTTGAGGGCAACACCAGGCAGGGGCAGACACCATTAGTAGGCCGGAACCAGCAATGTGTTTAAAAACAGCAGTTAATCAGAGCCAGAAGGTTGAAGCTCAGCTTTATTCAGTTGAGGGCAACACCAGGCAGGGGCAGACACTGTTAGTAGGCCGGAACCACCATTTTGTTTTTTAAAAAACACTTAATGAGAGCCAGAAGGTTGAAGCTCAGCTTTATTCAGTTGAGGGCAACACCAGGCAGGGGCAGACACCGTTAGTAGGCCGGAACCAGCAATGTGTTTAAAAACAGCAGTTAATCAGAGCCGGAAGGTAGAAGCTCAGCTTTATTCAGTTGAGGGCAACACCAGGGAGGGGCAGAAGCCGTTAGTAGGCCTAACCACCATTTTGTTTTTTAAAAAACACTTAATGAGAGCCAGAAGGTTGAAGCTCAGCTTTATTCAGTTGAGGGCAACACCAGGCAGGGGCAGACACCGTTAGTAGGCCGGAACCAGCAATGTGTTTAAAAACAGCAGTTAATCAGAGCCGGAAGGTAGAAGCTCAGCTTTATTCAGTTGAGGGCAACACCAGGGAGGGGCAGACACCGTTAGTAGGCCGGAACCAGCAATGTGTTTAAAAACAGCAGTTAATCAGAGCCGGAAGGTAGAAGCTCAGCTTTATTCAGTTGAGGGCAACACCAGGGAGGGGCAGAAGCCGTTAGTAGGCCCTAACCACCATTTTGTTTTTTAAAAAACACTTAATGAGAGCCAGAAGGTTGAAGCTCAGCTTTATTCAGTTGAGGGCAACACCAGGCAGGGGCAGACACCGTTAGTAGGCCGGAACCAGCAATGTGTTTAAAAACAGCAGTTAATCAGAGCCGGAAGGTAGAAGCTCAGCTTTATTCAGTTGAGGGCAACACCAGGGAGGGGCAGAAGCCGTTAGTAGGCCCTAACCACCATTTTGTTTTTTAAAAAACACTTAATGAGAGCCAGAAGGTTGAAGCTCAGCTTTATTCAGTTGAGGGCAACACCAGGCAGGGGCAGACACCGTTAGTAGGCCGGAACCAGCAATGTGTTTAAAAACAGCAGTTAATCAGAGCCGGAAGGTAGAAGCTCAGCTTTATTCAGTTGAGGGCAACACCAGGGAGGGGCAGACACCGTTAGTAGGCCGGAACCAGCAATGTGTTTAAAAACAGCAGTTAATCAGAGCCGGAAGGTAGAAGCTCAGCTTTATTCAGTTGAGGGCAACACCAGGGAGGGGCAGAAGCCGTTAGTAGGCCCTAACCACCATTTTGTTTTTTAAAAAACACTTAATGAGAGCCAGAAGGTTGAAGCTCAGCTTTATTCAGTTGAGGGCAACACCAGGCAGGGGCAGACACCGTTAGTAGGCCGGAACCAGCAATGTGTTTAAAAACAGCAGTTAATCAGAGCCGGAAGGTAGAAGCTCAGCTTTATTCAGTTGAGGGCAACACCAGGGAGGGGCAGAAGCCGTTAGTAGGCCCTAACCACCATTTTGTTTTTTAAAAAACACTTAATGAGAGCCAGAAGGTTGAAGCTCAGCTTTATTCAGTTGAGGGCAACACCAGGCAGGGGCAGACACCGTTAGTAGGCCGGAACCAGCAATGTGTTTAAAAACAGCAGTTAATAAGAGCCGGAAGGTAGAAGCTCAGCTTTATTCAGTTGAGGGCAACACCAGGGAGGGGCAGACACCGTTAGTAGGCCGGAACCAGCAATGTGTTTAAAAACAGCAGTTAATCAGAGCCGGAAGGTAGAAGCTCAGCTTTATTCAGTTGAGGGCAACACCAGGGAGGGGCAGAAGCCGTTAGTAGGCCCTAACCACCATTTTGTTTTTTAAAAAACACTTAATGAGAGCCAGAAGGTTGAAGCTCAGCTTTATTCAGTTGAGGGCAACACCAGGCAGGGGCAGACACCGTTAGTAGGCCGGAACCAGCAATGTGTTTAAAAACAGCAGTTAATCAGAGCCGGAAGGTAGAAGCTCAGCTTTATTCAGTTGAGGGCAACACCAGGGAGGGGCAGAAGCCGTTAGTAGGCCCTAACCACCATTTTGTTTTTTAAAAAACACTTAATGAGAGCCAGAAGGTTGAAGCTCAGCTTTATTCAGTTGAGGGCAACACCAGGCAGGGGCAGACACCGTTAGTAGGCCGGAACCAGCAATGTGTTTAAAAACAGCAGTTAATCAGAGCCGGAAGGTAGAAGCTCAGCTTTATTCAGTTGAGGGCAACACCGTTAGTAGGCCGGAACCAGCAATGTGTTTAAAAACAGCAGTTAATCAGAGCCGGAAGGTAGAAGCTCAGCTTTATTCAGTTGAGGGCAACACCAGGGAGGGGCAGAAGCCGTTAGTAGGCCCTAACCACCATTTTGTTTTTTAAAAAACACTTAATGAGAGCCAGAAGGTTGAAGCTCAGCTTTATTCAGTTGAGGGCAACACCAGGCAGGGGCAGACACCGTTAGTAGGCCGGAACCAGCAATGTGTTTAAAAACAGCAGTTAATCAGAGCCGGAAGGTAGAAGCTCAGCTTTATTCAGTTGAGGGCAACACCAGGGAGGGGCAGACACCGTTAGTAGGCCGGAACCAGCAATGTGTTTAAAAACAGCAGTTAATCAGAGCCGGAAGGTAGAAGCTCAGCTTCATTCAGTTGAGGGCAACACCAGGGAGGGGCAGAAGCCGTTAGTAGGCCCTAACCACCATTTTGTTTTTTAAAAAACACTTAATGAGAGCCAGAAGGTTGAAGCTCAGCTTTATTCAGTTGAGGGCAACACCAGGCAGGGGCAGACACCGTTAGTAGGCCGGAACCAGCAATGTGTTTAAAAACAGCAGTTAATCAGAGCCAGAAGGTTGAAGCTCAGCTTTATTCAGTTGAGGGCAACACCAGGGAGGGGCAGAAGCCGTTAGTAGGCCCTAACCACCATTTTGTTTTTTAAAAAACACTTAATGAGAGCCAGAAGGTAGAAGCTCAGCTTTATTCAGTTGAGGACAACTTGAATTAGGGACTGCATGCAGACTTAGCAGGCTGTCCCCTGTGTGGACCATGCATCCAATACATTAACCCATTGAGCCACAAAGGACACGTAACCTTCCGTGGCCATGCCTACAGGTCCATGTGTCTGTTGTCAGGTGTACCTTTGTCAGTGTAGGCCTATTGGAAGGAGGGACCGCAGACAGGCTTCGAAGGCCTAACACAATAAAATGGGCTGGCTGTAGGCACTTTAAAATTGGTTCCAGGGGTACACGGGCAGCAGTGGTCTGGTCAGTGGAGGCCTAGTGGAAGGAGGGACCGCAGACAGGCTTCGAAGGCCTAAAATAACAAACAATAGGCTCATGGCAGTTTTACAGCGGTTACATGGATACACGGGCAGGCAGCTTGGTGGTGAGTGGAGGAGTATTTAAAGTAGGGACCGCAGACAGGCTATCAAAGGCCTAAAATAACAAACAATAGGCTCATGGCAGTTTTACAGCGGTTACATGGATACACGGACAGGCAGCTGGTGATGAGTGGAGGAGTATTTAAAGTAGGGACCGCAGACAGGCTATCAAAGGCCTAAAATAACAAACAATAGGCTCATGGCAGTTTTACAGCGGTTACATGGATACACGGGCAGGCAGCTGGTGATGAGTGGAGGAGTATTTAAAGTAGGGACCGCAGACAGGCTATCAAAGGCCTAAAATAACAAACAATAGGCTCATGGCAGTTTTACAGCGGTTACATGGATACACAGGCAGCTTGGTGGTGAGTGGAGGAGTATTTAAAGTAGGGACCGCAGACAGGCTATCAAAGGCCTAAAATAACAAACAATAGGCTCATGGCAGTTTTACAGCGGTTACATGGATACACGGGCAGGCAGCTGGTGATGAGTGGAGGAGTATTTAAAGTAGGGACCGCAGACAGGCTATCAAAGGCCTAAAATAACAAACAATAGGCTCATGGCAGTTTTACAGCGGTTACATGGATACACGGGCAGGCAGCTGGTGATGAGTGGAGGAGTATTTAAAGTAGGGACCGCAGACAGGCTATCAAAGGCCTAAAATAACAAACAATAGGCTCATGGCAGTTTTACAGCGGTTACATGGATACACAGGCAGCTTGGTGGTGAGTGGAGGAGTATTTAAAGTAGGGACCGCAGACAGGCTATCAAAGGCATAAAATAACAAACAATAGGCTCATGGCAGTTTTACAGCGGTTACATGGATACACAGGCAGCTTGGTGGTGAGTGGAGGAGTATTTAAAGTAGGGACCGCAGACAGGCTATCAAAGGCCTAAAATAACAAACAATAGGCTCATGGCAGCTTTACAGCGGTTACATGGATACACAGGCAGCTTGGTGGTGAGTGGAGGAGTAGTGCAAGGAGTGTCTGTCCCAGTACTCCCAAAATATAAATAGATGTTAATGTCTCGCAAAACAACCAAAACAAAAAAAAAGGTGGCATACTTAGGTACAGGGGTGGGCTCATCTACTGAGTTTCTGACATAGTAATTTGGCAGTAACTATTTAATGGTGCCAATATAGGACACAGACACAGACTACTTTAAGTTGCATCATAGATGTCTACAAATTTGTATTGTCAGTGCCAGACATTGAATGATGTCAGCGAATAGACTAAAGATTGGTGGAGCTGTGCGACATAATTTTGCACGTGGTAGAGCACATTTTGAGCTGGGGTAGGGGGGAACTCTCTTGAGGCCGGCGGGACCGCCCCAGGGCCCCTCATGTTACAACGGTGTGTCTGACGTTGGGTGCGCACCACCACCGCCAGAGACACTACATTGTACTATGAGGGACCCAGTAGCAATGCCGTCAACCAAAAGCGAGCACACCCACCTCTTCAGACAAACAGCAGTCTCACGGGTGCTTGCGCCAAGTCGCGATACCACGGCCCCGTGTGGGGAGTTTTGCCATTTAGGGAGGTGTAAACATGTCGTATGCTGTACAATCAGCTGCAGCAAATTAGACATTAGAAAAGTAATTCACAGGCAAGAGCTTTTCATAGGAAAGCTAGGTGTCGGCCGGGCAAGGTGGGGCAAAAGATTTCGAAATCCAGTTGTGGTTCATTTTAATGAATGTTAGATCGTCAACATTTTGGGTAGCCAGACGAGTCCTTTTTTCGGTTAATATTGAACCTGCAGCACTGAATACTCTTTCTGATAGGACACTTGCTGCCGGGCAAGCAAGCTCCTGCAATGCATATTCTGCCAATTCTGGCCAGGTGTCTAATTTGGAGGCCCAGTAATCAAATGGGAATGACGGTTGAGGGAGAACATCGATAAGGGATGAAAAATAGTTAGTAACCATACTGGACAAATGTTGTCTCCTGTCACTTTCAATTGATGCAGCAGTACCTGTCCTGTCTGCGGTCATAGCAAAATCACTCCACAACCTGGTCAGAAAACCCCTCTGTCCAACGCCACTTCTGATGTGTGCACCCCTAACACTCCTAGTCTGCTGCCCCCTGGAGCTCGTGTGAGAACGATCACGTGCGCTGTGTGCTGGGAATGCCTGAAGCAAACGGTCAACAAGAGTTGATTGTTTGGTTGCTAATATTAGTTCCAAGTTCTCATGTGGCATAATATTTTGCAATTTGCCTTTATAGCGTGGATCAAGGAGGCAGGCCAACCAGTAATCGTCATCGTTCATCATTTTCGTAATGCATGTGTCCCTTTTTAGGATACGTAAGGCATAATCCGCCATGTGGGCCAAAGTTCCAGTTGTCAAATCTCCGGTTGTGATTGGTTGAGGGGCAGTTGCAGGCAAATCTACGTCACTTGTGTCCCTCAAAAAACCAGAACCCGGCCGTGACACGCAACCAATTTCCTGTGCCCCCGGGAAAGGTTCGGCATTAAAAATATACTCATCCCCATCATCCTCCTCGTCCTCCACCTCCTCTTCGCCCGCTACCTCGTCCTGTACACTGCCCTGACCAGACAATGGCTGACTGTCATCAAGGCTTTCCTCTTCCTCTGGTGCAGACGCCTGCTCCTTTATGTGCGTCAAACTTTGCATCAGCAGACGCATTAGGGGGATGCTCATGCTTATTACAGCGTTGTCTGCACTAACCAGCCGTGTGCATTCCTCAAAACACTGAAGGACTTGACACATGTCTTGTATCTTAGACCACTGCACACCTGACAACTCCATGTCTGCCATCCTACTGCCTGCCCGTGTATCCTCCCACAAATAAATAACAGCACACCTCTGTTCGCACAGTCTCTGAAGCATGTGCAGTGTTAAGTTCCACCTTGTTGCAACGTCTATGATTAGGCGATGCTGGGGAAGGTTCAAAGACCGCTGATAGGTCTGCATACGGCTGGCGTGTACAGGCGAACGTCGGATATGTGAGCAAAGTGCACGCACTTTGAGGAGCAGGTCGGAGAACCCAGGATAAGTTTTCAATAAGCACTGCACCACCAGGTTTAAGGTGTGAGCCAGGCAAGGAATGTGTTTCAGTTGGGAAAGGGAGATGGCAGCCATGAAATTCCTTCCGTTATCACTCACTACCTTGCCTGCCTCAAGATCTACTGTGCCCAGCCACGACTGCGTTTCTTGTTGCAAGAACTCGGACAGAACTTCCGCGGTGTGTCTGTTGTCGCCCAAACACTTCATAGCCAATACAGCCTGCTGACGCTTGGCAGTAGCTGGCCCATAATGGGACAACTGGTGTGCAACAGTGTCATCTGCCGATGGAGTGGTTGGCAGACTGCGTTCTGTGGAAGAGCTGTAGCTTCTGCAGGAGGACGAGGAGGAGGAGGAGGAGGGGGTGCGAACGCCTACAGCCAACTGTTTCCTAGACCGTGGGCTAGGCACAACTGTCCCTAAATTGATGTCGCCTGTGGACCCTGCATCCACCACATTCACCCAGTGTGCCGTGATGGACACATAACGTCCCTGGCCATGCCTACTGGTCCATGCATCTGTAGTCAGGTGCACCTTTGTACTCACAGATTGCCTGAGTGCATGGACGATGCGCTGTTTAACATGCTGGTGCAGGGCTGGGATGGCTTTTCTGGAAAAAAAGTGTCGACTGGGTAGCTCGTATCGTGGTTCAGCGTACTCCATCAGGGCTTTGAAAGCTTCGCTTTCAACTAACCGGTAGGGCATCATCTCTAACGAGATTAGTCTAGCTATGTGGGCGTTAAAACCCTGTGTACGCGGATGCGAGGATAAGTACTTCCTTTTTCTAACCAGAGTGTCATGTAGGGTGAGCTGGACTGGAGAGCTGGAGATCGTGGAACTTTCGGGTGTGCCGGTGTACATGGCAGACTGAGAGACGGTTGGAGACGGTATTGTTTCCGCCGGTGCCCTAGATGCAATATTTCCTCCTACAAAACTGGTGGTTCCCTGACCCTGACTGCTTTTGGCTGGCAAAGAAACCTGCACAGATACTGCCGGTGGTGCGGAAAATGGTGGCCTTACAGTGACGGAAGGGATGTTGCGTTGCTGACTAGCTTCATTGGCCGAGGGTGCTACAACCTTAAGGGACGTTTGGTAGTTAGTCCAGGCTTGAAAATGCATGGTGGTTAAGTGTCTATGCATGCAACTAGTATTTAGACTTTTCAGATTCTGACCTCTACTTAAGCTAGTTGAACATTTTTGACAGATGACTTTGCGCTGATCAGTTGGATGTTGTTTAAAAAAATGCCAGACTGCACTCTTCCTAGACTCGGATCCCTTTTCAGGGATTGCAGACTGAGCTTTAACCGGATGGCCACGCTGTCCTCCAACAGGTTTTGGCTTTGACACGCGTTTTGGGCCAGATATGGGCCCGGCAGATGGAACCTGTTGCGATGTTGATGCCTGCTGCGGCCCCTCCTCCACCTCCGCTTCTGAACTACTGCCGCCTGCACCCTGTTCCCCCAATGGCTGCCAATCGGGGTCAATAACTGGGTTATCTATTACCTCCTCTTCGAGCTCGTGTGCAACTTCGTCTGTGTCACTGTGTCGGTCGGTGGTATAGCGTTCGTGGCGGGGCAACATAGTCTCATCAGGGTCTGATTGTGGATCTGTACCCTGAGAGGGCAATGTGGTGGTCTGAGTCAAAGGAGCAGCATAGTACTCTGGCTGTGGCTGTGCATCAGTGCACTCCATGTCAGAATCTACTTGTAATGGGCATGGCCTGTTAAATGTTTAACTTTCTAAGCCAGGGACGGTATGTGTAAAGAGCTCCATGGAGTGACCCGTTGTGTCGCCTGCTGCATCCTTCTCTCTTGTAATTTTTGCTGAGGAGGACAAGGAAGCAACTTGTCCCTGACCGTGAACATCCACAAGCGACGCGCTGCTTTTACATTTACCAGTTTCGGAAGAGGAGGCAAAAGAGCTAGAGGCTGAGTCTGCAATGTAAGCCAAAACTTGCTGTTGCTGCTCCGCCTTTAAAAGCGGTTTTCCTACTCCCAGAAAAGAGAGCGTTCGAGGCCTTGTGTAGCCTGACGACGAAACTGGCTCCACAGCTCCAGACTTAGGTGGAATATTTTTATCCCCACGACCACCTGATGCTCCACTACCACTACCATCATTACCAGCTGACAATGAACGCCCACGACGACCTCTTGCACCAGACTTCCTCATTGTTTTAAAATCTTAACCAAAGTAACTTTATTTGTTGCTGTCAAACAACTTACACGGTGAGCTATAACTTCAGTATGATTTCAATATCCCTTAACAGGTTGGTGAGACCACAAGGAAAATCAGGCACAATGTTACACACTCTGTTTTCTGTGGCACAAAATCACAGAGATGACACACACGCAGGACTGTCACTCAAGCACTAATGTCAATATTAATCTCCCACCTAATTTATTTATTTTTTTTTCTCAGGGAGACTTTAGAAACCAAATAATATTAAAAAAAAAAAAAAAAAAAAAAAAGGCTTTCTATGGCCCACAATTAGAGAGAGAGAGGTGGCACACCCAGGAGTCAAGACTGGCGCACAAGCTGAAAGGGCAATATTACTCTCCCACTGTTTTTTTAAGTTTTTTTTCTTTTATTTTCAGGGAGACTTTAGAAACCAAATAATATTAAAAAAACCAAAAAAATAAATAGCCTTTCTATGGCCCACTGAATGAGAGAGAGGTAGCACACCCAGGAGTCAAGACTGGCACACAAGCTGAAAGGGCAATATTACTCTCCCACTGTTTTTTTAGGTATTTTTTTTTTTCAGGGAGACTTTAGAAACCAAATAATAAGAAAAAAAAAAAATAAATAAATAGGCTTTCTATAGCCCACTGAATGAGAGATAGCACACACAGCAGTGGCACACAAGCCCTGACTGAGGCCAATATTTTTCTCCCACTGATTGATGTAGTGTTTTTGTGTTGAGGTAGATTTTAGAACACAAATCAAGGAAAAAAATAAATAAATGCTTTCTATGGCCCACTGAATGAGAGAGAGGTGGCACACCCAGGAGTCAAGACTGGCACACAAGCTGAAAGGGCAATATTACTCTCCCACTGTTTTTTTATGTATTTTTTGTTTTTTAAGGGAGACTTTAGAAACCCAATAATATTTAAAAAAAAAAATAAATAGGCTTTCTATGGCCCACTGAATGAGAGGGAGAGAGGTGGCACACCCAGGAGTCAAGACTGGCACACAAGCTGAAAGGGCAATATTACTCTCCCACTGTTTTTTTATGTTTTTTTTTTTTTTTCAGGGAGACTTTAGAAACCAAATAATATTAAAAAAAACAAAAAAATAAATAGCCTTTCTATGGCCCACTGAATGAGAGAGAGAGGTGGCACACCCAGGAGTCAAGACTGGCACACAAGCTGAAAGGGCAATATTACTCTCCCACTGTTTTTTTATGTATTTTTTGTTTTTTAAGGGAGACTTTAGAAACCAAATAATATTAAAAAAAAAACAAAAAAAAAAAGGCTTTCTATGGCCCACAATTAGAGAGAGAGAGGTGGCACACCCAGGAGTCAAGACTGGCGCACAAGCTGAAAGGGCAATATTACTCTCCCACTGTTTTTTTAAGTTTTTTTTTTTTTATTTTCAGGGAGACTTTAGAAACCAAATAATATTAAAAAAACAAAAAAAATAAATAGCCTTTCTATGGCCCACTGAATGAGAGAGAGAGGTGGCACACCCAGGAGTCAAGACTGGCACACAAGCTGAAAGGGCAATATTACTCTCCCACTGTTTTTTTATGTATTTTTTGTTTTTTAAGGGAGACTTTAGAAACCCAATAATATTTAAAAAAAAAAAAAAAAAGGCTTTCTATGGCCCACAATTAGAGAGAGAGGTGGCACACCCAGGAGTCAAGACTGGCACACAAGCTGAAAGGGCAATATTACTCTCCCACTGTTTTTTTATGTATTTTTTGTTTTTTAAGGGAGACTTTAGAAACCCAATAATATTTAAAAAAAAAAAAAAAAAGGCTTTCTATGGCCCACAATTAGAGAGAGAGGTGGCACACCCAGGAGTCAAGACTGGCACACAAGCTGAAAGGGCAATATTACTCTCCCACTGTTTTTTTATTTATTTTTTTTTTTTTCAGGGAGACTTTAGAAACCCAATAATATTTAAAAAAAAAAAAAAAAAGGCTTTCTATGGCCCACAATTAGAGAGAGAGGTGGCACACCCAGGAGTCAAGACTGGCACACAAGCTGAAAGGGCAATATTACTCTCCCACTGTTTTTTTATGTATTTTTTGTTTTTTAAGGGAGACTTTAGAAACCCAATAATATTTAAAAAAAAAAAAAAAAAGGCTTTCTATGGCCCACAATTAGAGAGAGAGGTGGCACACCCAGGAGTCAAGACTGGCACACAAGCTGAAAGGGCAATATTACTCTCCCACTGTTTTTTTATTTATTTATTTTTTTTTCAGGGAGACTTTAGAAACCAAATAATAAGAAAAAAAAAAAATAAATAAATAGGCTTTCTATAGCCCACTGAATAAGAGATAGCACACACAGCAGTGGCACACAAGCCCTGACTGAGGCCAATATTTTTCTCCCACTGATTGATGTAGTGTTTTTGTGTTGAGGTAGAATTTAGAACACAAATCACGGAAAAAATAAATAGGCTTTCTATGGCCCACTCAGTGAGAGATGGCACACACAGGGATGGCACTGTAGCAGAAATGCCAATCTTAATCTCCCACAAAAAAAAAAAAAAAAAAAAAAAAACAGGGACTGTCCTACAATTACTATCTCCCTGCAGTAATCTAAGCCAGGTATGGCAGGCAGCAATAGGAGTGGACTGATGCACAAATTAAATAAAAATTGTGGACAAACAAAAAAGATAGCTGTGCAGAAAGGAACAAGAGGATATGTGCTTTGAAAAAAGCAGTTGGTTTCCACAGTGGCGTACACACAGCAATACAGCTATCATGGAGCCTTCTAGGGCAGCCCAATGAGCTACAGCGCTGAGGAAAAAAAAAAAAAAATAGCTTCCACTGTTCCTGCACACCGAAGGTGGTGTTGGACAGTGGAAATCGCTACAGCACAAGCGGTTTGGTGGTTAGTGGACCCTGCCTAACGCTCTCCCTGCTTCTGACGAAGCGGCAGCAACCTCTCCCTAAGCTCAGATCAGCAGCAGTAAGATGGCGGTCGGCGGGAACGCCCCTTTATAGCCCCTGTGACGCCGCAGACAGCAAGCCAATCACTGCAATGCCCTTCTCTAAGATGGTGGGGACCAGGATCTATGTCATCACGCTGCCCACACTCTGCGTTCACCTTCATTGGCTGAGAAATGGCGCTTTTCGCATCATTGAAACGCGACTTTGGCGCGAAAGTCGCGTACCGCATGGCCGACAAGCACAGGGGTCGGATCGGGTTTCATGAGACGCCGACTTAGCCAAAAGTCGGCGACTTTTGAAAATGATCGACCCGTTTCACTCAACCCTAATGGTAATACCTGGCCATATGGCCTATTAGGGCACAACCGCACATGGGCATCATAGAGGGCATATGAGAGTCTCCCTTTGTGACTCACCCCAGGCTCTGTTAAACAGCTCAGACTTTTGCTGACAAACACCTTCCTTGTACCACGTACCATTTAATGCTACGATTTCCCTGCAGAGGAAGAAAGATAAAATTTCCCTGGTAAACTTAACACTTCTTTTAACGTGATCTTTTAGGCTCTACAGAAATTTCTACAGTTACTCTACATGACAGTGTATTACCGAATCGTGACAGTGTGCAATGTGCACACTCATGATCCCTTTGTATTCCCAGCCACAGCGAGTGGTCATGTGACTTTAAATACGTGATTTGCCATGTTTTATTGCGAGAAGCGGATGTGAATCTATATGGCACCTGACTGCCCACTCAGGCTGGGAATACGGGGGAAAATGGACAATGTGCACATTCCACAATGTCATGATGTAGCAATCTGCAGTCACATAGAATGACTGCAGACATTTGAATAGTTACATGTGTTTTTCAGGGGTTTTAGAACACTTATCCATGTGTCAATGACATCTGTAAAGACTTCTGCATGTATCTTTCAGTTTCTACCGAGATTTAATTCTACAGTATATGTGTCCACATTCAGATACCCATATTACAGCTGAAAGTCCTGGTTAGGTCTAATGATCTATACTAACAGCAGTCCCAGCCTATGATCCTTATGAGGGTATTGTTACCCTGCTGAAATATATTTAGTGTGACCTCTAGTGGCGCTCCATACGAGACCATGTTCCTTTTTAACAAGATGTTTGAATACGGTGTTCTGAATGTGGAATACCATGCACATCTAAGTGCAATATGCCGTTTGATACAATAGTCCCGATTCATCAAGACCAGCATGTTGGTCTTGATGAGGTGGTGACTAACAACGTAGCAGACAAGCCAGCCCATGACCAGACAGGCCCTTCTGGCATTTGCCAGAATTGCCAGATGGCCAGTCCGGCCCTGGGTGTTGTGGTGGAGTGTGAGGAGCTTGATTCATTTAGAGGTCCACAACTCCACGACTCTTAATAAAGCAAGCAAAGCGCAAAGTTGCATGCGCTTTTGTGGGCACCTAGCCATAAATCTGAATTCAGTCCTTCAAGTGACTGGAATAAGATTTGTGGCATAAGAAATGCTAGCAGTCATCATAAATTTGATGCCCCCATCTCTCCCACTTTCTCGGGCATGAAAATGCCAAATATCGCTGATAAATGTTTGAACAATCTCATGTTGCACAAAAATGTTCCAAATCTTCAAAACTGTTTACGCCATTTTTCCGGTGCACTGCAGTGCTTGTCCAATACCTGTAAATACTGAGATGTGACACTGTGTCAATATTATGTCAAAATTTTCTCCCAAATTTCAAACAAATGGATGGTGTAAATGTAGACTAAATTGAGTACTGTTCCACCAATTTTACCTAATAGCTTGAACCACCAACCATATTTTTAGACAGTCTACTCTAAGTTTACACTAATTTTTACTTTTTGAAAATCTTCCCCATTGTCTGGTGCTTATGACTAGCCAACTGATGGTGAGGATACCTATGGAGCCACCAAGATCTTAAGAATAAAAGATACCATTTAGTATGAATACATTTTAGTGATTACTTTTAGCTAAAAGCGTTGTTCCTTAACTGGACAACCTTTTTTAACATGAGGTGATCACCCTTTTAAAATAAAAATAAAATGTAAAATAAAAACAACATATGCTCACCCCCTGTAGCAGGCAACCAGCGTTCTCTGTTGGGCACCTGTGTTCTCACATCCGTCAGACTCAGACAAGTGGAAGAAGTGAGTGCACAGCAACCCAATAGTGGCCACTAACTGACTGCACTGTAAGCTAGCCCACGGCGGTAGTCTTGTGAGTGATTCCATGGAATTGCCTGCGTTTTCCTAGAGGTAGGGTCATACTGGTCTTAGTGGGTCACTATGACCCTGATACCCTGTGTCCTTACGTATATCAGTCCCAGGAGCCACTCATAGAGACGCTGCGCCCTGCTTCAGTACCCACAGCAGAGTGTTTCCTTGTCCCAAGGTCCCCTTCTCGCTGGACAGTATGTTTCCTGGACTTCTAAGCTTTCCCCTTGCAGGGTCCCCACTTGTCTGTGATGTCCTGCTGCCTCTGTAACTAGTTCCTTCCCATGCTGAGTCTTTTAGCTCCACAACCAATAAACGTGTCCTCTCCCTTTCACCTCCTCACTACTCACTACCCTTAACTAGTCTCCTGTTTGTTCCCAGTCACTCCTCCTCCTCTCTGGCGGGCTAGGCGTTCACTCTGTCATCCCTGAACATCGGAAGCCAAAACCCACAGGGAAATCGAAACATATCAAAGGGAAAACAGTGACATCTTGGTGCTGGTGGATGTAGGAGAACCCCAGCAGATGACCATGCTGTTACTTAAAAAAAAATCAATACAAAGACCAACACTGATATTACCACCATATAGTGACTATATAGTAGTAGATCCCAGTGCTGCAGAACACATAAGATATTACAGCACAATTATAGATAGTGACTTACAGCTGACGTTCTTTATGATGCAATAGTTCACTTTTCCCATCTTTTCCAAAAAATTGCAAAAAAAGTGCAATTCCACAATTGTTTTTCCTATGTGTAGCTAAAATGATCATCTGCTATGAGCGCCGGCCACAGGGCTGCGCTCAAAATGATCCGGCTATTACAACCACAGAGGTCTCCTGGAGACCCTGGGTTGTCATGCCAACCCATTGGCAATCCACGGTCTTGTGAAATGAGCACAGATGGGCAGGGTTTGTGACTCATTTCAGGCGTCTCATAGATTGACAGCAGAATTTAACAAGTTAACAGCCCCGGGTGTATCGGGATTCCACCCGTGGCTGTTGGGGGCACAAGTCAGCTGATGAAATCAGCTGACGTGCCAGAAAACATGCGCGCTCAGCACCAGACCCTGCATGGAGTGCGGGGAGACAACCTTTGACGTATATACATGTCAAAGGTCGTTAAGGGGTCGATACTGTAGCCACATTTCAGGTACATAACATTACTAAAAAAACAATAATGTGACTGATGTCTTCAGGGGGAAATGCGACAACCCTACCATCTCTTTACAGCAGGGCATAACAATGTCACGTGAGAGCCAGAGCTGAGAAAACTGGAATGGCACGGCTGTTATTTGTATTTTGCAAGGGGGACTACTTTATTTAAAAAGTGTAAAGCTACAGTAGCTTCGTACGCAGTGAAGAAGCAGTGACCCACAAATTCAAACACAAAAGTCTCTTTTATTGTGTTACTTCACACAGTCAATATAGTAAACGGCTTCTTCATACAGTCCATTAATAATGCATGGCTATATGACGCAGTCCATACACAGGCCGAACTTCCCTCTGTCCAGTTTCCCTGGGTGACTGCACGCCGGTAACAAGTCTCTGTACACACTCAGCGCACTGCACTCTTTATCCTCTGGAGTGCAGCCGGGTACTCATAAATGCATATAACTTCAGTGATCAGTTTACACCAGTTCAATGCAATACATTTCACATGGCTTTAGATTTGCGGTCCCTAAACAGGCCAGACTTCCCTTGTCCAGTATCCCTGGGCGACCGCATGCCATCTTAGTCTCTATATGTCTCCATACACACAGCCTCATATGTTGCAGACACTACTCACGCCAGCCCTCCTCTGACTAGTTCTCGTGGGTGTCCTGCATCGCTGTATCACAGTCTCTGTACTCACTCAGCGCACTGCACTCTTTATCCTCTGGAGTGCAGCTGGGTACAAATAAGACAGAGTCTCTGTACTCACTCTTTATGTAGCGCCCCCACTGCCGCAGGGCCGAGGGGTACCCGGTACCGGGCCTCTGAGTCTCTGCTCTGGGGTTGTCACGGTGGCTAGACCCGGTCCGTGACCCTGCTGAGGGGCGTACAGTGATAGATGTGGATGGTGGTGGTGGTGCGGTGCAGTAAATAACGAGGACACCAGGTTGCAGTCTCTTTACCTCTTTACTGAAGGCTTCTGGGTCCTCAGTCCGGAATACGGTTAGCCGGGCTGCGCAAGTCCGGCCGGTCCGATGACACCTCCAGAGTTCCCTTCGCAGGTGGAAATCTGTGCCTTCCTTCTAGCGCTTATGGGTTGTGGTCCTCCCCTGCTGTGCTTACGGGATAGTCCCCACAACTGTTGTGTCTGTTTCTCGTGTTCCCTCACAACTCGATTCTGATGTTCTTCTTCTTCTTCTCGTCCCCCAGATCTTATGGTAGGACGCACCCGTATGACGGGAAGGCACGGAGCTCTTCCGGGACCCTAGAGTCGCCCCTCTCCACAAGTTGCCCCCTATGTCTGCGTAGGTGATGTAGGTGAGACAGCCAGCCTATAGTTCTCTGCCCTGCCATTGGTTTGAAGTAATGCTTAGAGCCCTGTACTTCCTCGGCGTTCCGGCCACCGGTTATTTACGCCTCAGTAGGATGTTGCCTCGGTCTAACAGCACGACTCCTACTGGTATTCTCCCTGTTGCGTTGATCTCGTTTCTAACTCAGCACAATAAATCTCGCTTCTTGTCCTTTCTTAGGGCACCGCCGCTATGAAGTGCAGGCGCGGTCCCGTAGCTTTCTCTCTGTTTGCCAGGCCTCTGTCAGGATCCCACCCCTGACAGGGACCCTACTGAATCTTCCCCTACAACACCCTCTGCCACAAGGTGTTGCCTGGTTCCAACCCAGTCAGCGTTCTCTCTAACTTCCTGCCTAACCCCCAGTTTTACCAGACTGTGAGGAGTGGCCTAATGAATAGTACCCTTAGCTCCCCCTGGAGGCCAGACTGTGAAATGTATTGGTGTCTGTGATACCTGGTCAGATGAACTCCTTCAGTGCCATCAGATGTACCATAGCCCCCCTTAGCGGCGGAGCCACAGTACTGCAACGACCAGGACTCTGGGGCGCTGCATTTACTCACACAGTAGTACACAGTTCAGGATATCCTCCGGATAGCAGCCGGGCACCATATCCACCTGTTTGCAATCGTTGCACATGCTAGACCTCTTTTGGGTACAGGACATCCACCTCCGGGCACAGAACATCCACCTCCGGGCACAGGACTGTCCACATCCGACTCCTACGGGCACAGGACATCCACCTCCGGGCACAGGACTGTCCACCTCCGGGCACAGGACTGTCCACCTCCGAGACCAGTACCATGGACGACTTGCATCTCTGTGTACGCTGCGGGTGCCAGGCTATTCAGCTGCCCTGGGTGCTGGCTCTGCTGGCCTCCATGCACTCTGCAGACCAGCACACACCAGACTGACACTGACGTGCACCTCACACACCTGGCCTCCCCTGACCAGACACCTGACACGGCCTGCACGGCCTGACACACCCATACCCCTTACTGCAGGGCTTTTAAACACACACAAACCTGTGGCCTTCAGCCACCTGGAAAACCCGGACTGGAAATCCGTGACTCTCATGCACACCTATGGACTTCATCCGTCTGCATGCACATTCTGAGGGGGGAACAAACAGCGCCCCCTAGCTGTATCAGAGGCCACAGCCTCACAAAAGACATTGTCGAGATGGTGGCAACTCCTCTAATAAAATTGCAGTAAGTTTCAGAATGCAAACTTTACTCCTTCACTTGTTTTCAGATCCAAAATTCTGATTTTTCTCTTGTAGTTGGGTCTTTGTGCACTTCTAAAAAAGACAGACACCTGTCCAAAGTGCATCTGTCGGACTCATCAAATTTAGTAATTTTACTAGCTCAAATCTAGACATCATGATGACATTTTTTAACTGTAATGCAATTTCATGCCGGAGAGAAAAGAAGAGATTTAAAGCCATTACTTCTGCATTCTGCACAGGATAACTTTTGACGTAATGTGTTTATTTATGTTCCTGCAGCACATACAGAGATACGGGGGTTATAGTCAATAATTTATTACAGAGGACTGTTATGTGGTTAATACCCATCCACATATTCACACATTTTCTGTACGGCAAAAAAAAATTCAGATCCTAATGGGGGGGAGATCAAAGTTAGAACTTGTTCAAATGCAGACTGACTCGCTTTGAACTGACTTTAAATGTTCCCTTTCCCAAAGGAAGCTGCTAGACTGGCACTGACAGAGTTAAAATTACATTTGATAAACTGAAACTGGGGATTAAATATTTCTCCTTTCATTCCTGAAAGTTGTATCAATTGGAATTCCCATCCTGACCTTTACTGTTTAAGTGAAATACATTATTATTTTTTTTTTGCTCACAATCAATCAAATGTTTTTAGGACGTGGGTATAAGGTTAGGTGCACACATCATTTTTTAAACTCGCGTGAACACATCAGCATTTTTATGTCCTGAAGCTTTCTTTTTTTTGTAGTTTCCCGAGCACTTGTTTTGTTGTTTTTGCATTTTTCTCTTGTTTTGGGTCATCTTTTATAATGATAGGTTTTTTTTCCATTCAACAATGAATAAACTGCTAATGGTTTCTCAAGTGGGAAATCTCTCAAAAAGATGCTCAAGCATCTTCCAACCGTCTTTTCAGCCATACCATTGACTTGTATTGTCTGCTCTTCTGATCTACATGTCTCACACTGATAATGCCCCATTTCATATAAAATAAGCTCTGGAGGCAGATTCTCATGTAGGTCAGTGTCCTGCTCATAGATCTTAACAGCTCATTTACATATTGTGAAAAACATGGATTTCTCTGAAAAATGATAAGGAGATTTGATACTACTCACAGTTTCCCTTTAAAGCAATCTGGACATTTTTTCACTAACACTACAGACCAAAATAGAGAAATTAAACTCAATATTTATTACCCTGTTTGTGCAGTTTAGGAACTTCCCATATGTGGTCATAGTGTGCTTAGAACACGACCCCACAAAAACATTGCTCTCCTTAGTGCGGAATGATAATGTGCTGGAGCACAGCAGACCTGAGTGTGATTAACTACTGTGGGGGCGTGTTCTTCTTTCTCTAGTGTGTTACTGCCTACAGTCTCCAGTGAAATCTTTCTGGTGATGCCCACTTGTATTTACAAAAAATAACTGTTTAAGTGCCAAACACTTTGCTAATATCTCTGCAACAGAGAGGCAAAATAAAAATATTCTGCACTGCATCAACTATTACATTGTATGTCCATTTCAACATGAAATATTTGGTGAAGGTTCCTCTTTAAAAATAGAATGAATTCGATAATAAGAGGGGCACACTGTGTGTGTCTGTGCTCACTGAGAATCTGAGAGTCAGCGTGGGTAGATGCCGCCGCATGCTACTAAGCTGATTCCACCATCCGATGCAAAGGGAGTCCATAGTAATTAGTAGCAAACTTGCTTGGCACTGAATAGTTTCATTGGCAACTAAACTGCCCAATGTGCAGTGCCAGATGTCCAGACCTAACATGACGTTCGGTGGAAGCATATGACTGGATAGCCTCTTTTACATTTACAATCATGTACAAGAATAAAAACAAACAGGCATTTCTAAGTAGTCTTTAGAGGCACATCCTAGGCGAGAAGGGCACAAAGTGCCACAAAGTTGCCCTTTTATTTGAGATAATTAGTGAACATTAAATGCTAATATGAGTTAAACTCTGGAAAATGAATGAATCAGCTCTAATTTAGCATTAAGTGCTCAGAGAACATTGCTACAGGATGAGTAGTAAGTTGCTGCCTGCTCTCTGCCAGCAACTTGATAGAGGCATAGTGGGCACATGTACAAAGTGTAGAGATTAGACTGAAAGAATCCATTGTGTCTTTGTCCTGAAACATCTGACTTCTTATCAGAAGAAACTAGAGCAAAGTTGACATTTCTTTTTTATGGACGCATTCCTTCTCGACTGATGTAACTTTTTACCTACATACTAGAGGTCGTAAATTTCACAGTATAGATAAGCTTTGTAAGAGAATATGAGCGCTTGTGCGCATGTCTTAAAATGTATAACTCTTCTCTGTATAAAGGAGGGGTGAGCACCCGGTGAGTCAGACGGGCTCCTGAGCTTTCCCTGTTATGATCACACAATCTTTTGTGTTGCGTGTCATTCACTCGGATGCCTACTTCTAGTAAGCCAGGGACTGAAAAGGACTTAACATTTCTTGGCCGCCCGAACAGGGACCCGAGACGAGAGTATTTACTCAAGATTCACCTGCGGATACGGACAACGGAGATCTGGGATAATGGACGGCAAATGAAAAAAAAAAAAACCTGGCCAGGTAAGAGACATTATTAGTTCTCTTTTATCTGCCCTGTATTATCCGAAAGATCTCTATGAGCCGTGTCATGCTGGGTTAGTCTAGTAGTGAGTAGATACCTATAAAACTCGGGTTACCATATTGTATAGATTTATGAGTCTAGTCCCTGGCAGTGTGTGAGCAGTGTGTGAGCAGTGTGAAGGTTGTGACATGTTGTGAAAGAAGAATAGAAGTACGTAGAACAATAAGCCACGATTGTTAGAACAAGGTTATTGGTGAAGTCAGCCTAACTGGGTCATGTGATTGTGTCCTTCTGGGAGACCTCCGCCCATGCTTGACTCTCCTATAGAACTTGTTTCTACATTCCCTGGATAAGGTGTGATAGAATGAGCCCAGGACGCGGTTTTCATGAGCCTGGGACAAGTATGCTAACTGACACAGAAAGTTTTGTGATCTGTATGGTGTTGCTGGGTCTGTGTGCATAATAGCACTTAAGTACGTCCTGCATATTAGAAGAAACAGAGCAGACAAGCCCTTCAATATTTTAGCTCCCTAGGAGAGAAGGCAACGAGACGCCACCAACAGAGGAAGTGGTTGTCCAAACGTCACCTGGGGCAGAAATAGCAAATATTGAAAGGATATTTTAGCTCCCTAGGAGAGAAGGCAACGAGACATCACCACAGTGATTGTCCAAACGTCACCTGGGGTAGAAATAGCTAAAATGAGAAATAAACAGACCAAAACTGTCTTAGGACAAGTGGAAGCAGCAGATATCATACAGGAAAGATGTGGAAAGGCAGTCAGAAGTCAGATTAGAAGAGTGAGAGGAAAATTGGGAATTTCAGAAGCACTTATGTTCAGTACAGAATGGGAAAGACTGAGTAAAGAACGAGGTGGAATTATTAAAGACAATGGGTGGGAAGAAATCATACACTGTATGATAGAGGTCTCAAAAACAGCTAAAGAGGAGAATTGGAAGTATGATCCAGACACTTCCAAATGGATCATGGGAAAGGGAAAAAGTTGTAATATAATCCCACCACCTTACCTAGATCCAAAAGCCCAATCATTTGTACCATCTGGAAGAACAGAAGGAGGAAAACAGAGGGAAAGGGGATCTACGGGTGTGATTATGCAGAAATTTGGGCAAAGTATTGAAGAATATAGTCAAGAACTAGAAAATAGCTTTAGGGATGAAGGATTGGATTTGACTGATGCTTCAGTAAGGAGACTTTTTACAAAACAATTAATAGAGGGGCTAGATCCGAAAATCAGAGAAAAATTTAAATCCTCTACTCCAGATTGGAGAACAATTGAACAACCAAATATTGTGAAACAACGATGTTTAGGAATAGCCATGGATATGAGAGAGAATCGTAAGCCTGTTAGAATAGCACAAGCTAATACAGGAGGAAGAGTGAGACACAATTTTCCTTGCCACTACTGTAAAAAGCCAGGTCATTTCCAAAGAGAGTGCAGGAAAAAGTTGGCAGATATAAAGTCAGGCAAATTTGTTCCCAGAAATAACCCTCTCCAAACGGACAACCAGCAGAAATCTACCATCATAGATGGTCCCATACCAGATTCAGATTGACTCGATGTGTTACAAACTTCCCTACCAGCTAGAAGACCTATGATACGGGTGAATGTGGGGGGGAGAGAGATTCCATTTTTGATAGATACAGGTGCAACTTCCTCAATTTTGAATCAAGATTTTCTTCCGAATCCGGAAGATATTTCAGAACAAACAACTTTTGCTGAGGGTTATGATGGGGTAATTCGAACACTGCCATATACTGTGCCCCTAGAGGTCTCATTAGGACCTAAATGTTTTGCATCCAGATTTTTGTATGCCAGAGGTGCCCCAACATGTCTGTTAGGAACTGATGTACTAAAGAAATTAGAAGCTAACATCAATTTTAGGGAAGATGGCACAGTTATGTTGACTATCCCTGATGATGCAGAAACATTAGAACAATATGTCAGAATTCAGGCTTTTGAGGATTATACTGAAGAAAAAGAGTACACCACAGATCTAGACCTCTCAACGGTCCCAGAAACACTGTGGGCACAGGGTGACACTGATGTGGGATTATTACATATCTCTCCTGTAAAATTATCTGTGCAACCAGGAACTGTTCTCCCACAGCTCAGACAATACCCTGTGAGTGCCCAGCAGGAATTAGCAATTACAAAACAGATAGAGGGATATAGAGAGAAAGGAGTTTTGGTAGAGATACAATCACCTGCTAATACCCCTCTGTATCCAGTCAAAAAGAGAACTCTTGATAAGAGTTCTATGCCCAAATATCGTATGGTACATGATCTAAGAGAAATAAACAAAGTTCTAGATCCAATCACCCCAGTTGTACCCAATCCTCATACGTTACTATCACAGATACCAGCCAGTTCTCAAGTGTTTACTGTAATAGATCTTTCAAATGCATTTTTCTCGGTTCCTTTACACCAAGATAGTTGGCATTTGTTTGCATTCACATTTAAGGGCAAACAGTTGGCGTGGACACGCCTTCCACAGGGAATGATACACTCCCCTACTCTTTATTCAAATGCCCTACAAACAGTCCTTCAGAGGTTTGGACCTGAAACACAGGTAGTAATTTTACAGTATGTGGATGACATACTACTTTGCTGCCCAGATCTAAAAACCGCAGAAAGGTCTACTGTGAGTTTACTATGTTTTCTAGGAAAAGAAGGGTGTAAAGTGAATAGACAAAAGCTACAAGTTTGTCAGACCAAAGTGGTCTTTCTAGGTCATTGCATTTCTCAAGGTAAAAAGCATCTTACACCTCAAAGAACTGAAGCAATAAGACAGATGAATGAGCCTAGAAATCATAAACAGCTACGAGCATTTTTAGGAATAGTGTCTCATTGTAGACAATGGATTATACATGCCAGTCAACTAATGCAACCACTGTATGACTGTGTAAAAAATGAACCTTATTTGTTGACAAAAGAAGGTCAGATTTCATTCCAACAATTAAAAGATGCCCTTGTTTCAGCTCCAGCGTTAGGGCTACCAGACTATCACATTTGCTAGGCTTCAGACTCTCAATTTAGCTACACTGCTACCTCTCGAGTCTGAAGGGGGGAATAAGGACACTGATCCACACGCAAATTTTTTTCCCTACAGACACACATGATTGTACAGAGCTCATTTTACAAGAAACGGTAGGCTTACCCAATGTATCCGAAACACCACTTCAAAATCCAGATTTAGAGCTGTTTATAGATGGTAGTAGGTTTGCAGATGACACAGGTAACTTCCATACAGGGTATGCAGTTGTGTCAGAATCTGAAACTCTCAAAGCAGAACCTCTTCCACCGAAACAGTCTGCACAAGAAGCAGAACTGACAGCATTGATTGAAGCGCTAAAAATAGCTGAGAATCAGACAGCTAATATATACACTGATTCTAGGTATGCACATGGTATTGTGTTTGATTTTGGAGTAATCTGGAGAGCTAGAGGTTACATGACAGCGTCAGGACAACCTGTAAAACATGCTTCTCTGATCAAACAGATCTTAGAGGCTGCACAAGAAACAAAAGAAGTAGCAGTAATTAAGGTAGCTGCACATGTGAGACTCGACACTAGGGAATCTAGGGGAAATGATAGGGCTGATAAAGCAGCCAAAGCAGCAGCAGTTAAACCCTTACAGCAGGTTCATACTGTAAACCCCACAGAAAATACTGAAGATAGACTGAGACAAGCACAGGAAGATGCAGGAGAAGAGGAGAGGGACAGGTGGAAAAAGGAAGGGGCAGAAGAACAAGCAGGAATTTGGAAGAAAGATGGACTAATATGTCTACCTAGAGCCTGGTATCCGATTGTAGTTGGTGGACTACACCACCCTACTCATGTGTCTGCAAATGCAATGACACTACTGGCAAAGCAAGTCTGGTTGGCTCCAGGTTTTGGCAACTATGCAAGAGACTATTGTGCTGCATGCGTTATATGCCTGGCACATAATCCCGGACAGACAACAAAGACCCCTATGAAGCATCACGTCCGACCTCTCTATCCGTTCCAGCGATTACAGATAGACTTTATCCAGCTGCCAAAAAGTAATGGGTATGAGTATGTGTTGGTGTGTGTGGACATGTTCTCAGGGTGGCCAGAGGCCTATCCAGTTCGGAAGGCTTCAGCTAAAAACACTGCTGTAAAGCTAGTTGCCGAACTGATACCCCGTTACGGTCTCCCTGAAGTGATCGAGTCAGATAGGGGTACTCATTTCACTGGAGAAATATTTCAAAATGTACTGAAAATGTTGGGTGTTGAAAGTCAGTTACACACTCCGTACCATCCTCAAAGTTCTGGTAAGGTGGAACGCATGAATGGAACTTTAAAATTAAAAATACAGAAAGCCATGGCTGAAACAGGAAAGCCTTGGACAGAATGCCTTCCACTGGCCCTTTATTCAATACGCAATACCCCAAGGGGTAAGACTAAACTGTCTCCATATGAAATTTTGTTTGGCAGGACTGCCAATTTAGGATGTTATTTTCCACAACAACTTGTGTTAAATATTGAGTCATTGACTTCTTATGTGCAAAATCTTCAGAAACAATTAACTAAGGTGCATGCACAAGTTTTTGCTTCCCTTCCAGATCCTGACAACATTGAAGGAAGTCACAAGTTGGAACCAGGTGATCAAGTCTATGTAAAAAGACACACCAGAAAGGCTCTTGAACCAAGATTTGACGGACCCTTCCAAGTCCTGTTGACAACACCTACATCAGTCAAGCTTGAAGGAAAGGCATCATGGATACATGCAAGCCATTGCAAAAGAGCAGTATAAAACTCAGAATATTGATGTTAATAGTATTAACCTCAACGGAGGCATGGGATAGACTAAATTCTTTAACCCCTTTGAATAATAGATTCGTGCAACATCATAGAAAATTAGTACATGACATTTAAATTAAAGGACGTACAACGACTCAGAGATCAGTATGATAAAGACAATGACCAGAATAAGGATAGCTGGTGGTCAGATACCTTTTCTTTTCTCAACCCAGCCAACTGGTTCAGAGGGATTGGTGGGTGGGTTGCTGGGATCATGCAGAGCATAATACATATAGTTATGATTATTGTAGTCATATACGTACTATTCCAGATTGTGCTCAAGGGTATCTCAGTATGCACAGATAAACTTTGTGTAATAGATGCAAGAGTATAAATTTTCTTCTTTATTCTTATGTTATCCTCTAGTGATTCTAATTAATATTACTGTACTAATTTTTGTTTTTATATTTTAGTATACTTATTGCAAAACAAAGAAAAGGTTGTGAGAGTTAAACGGAAGAATTGATACTAGATTTGATTCTCTTATTGAATACAAGTGTGTACATGTGTAATACCAAAAATAAAGGCTTTGTCTTTGGCCCTTTGGTAATTAATAAAAAAAGAATATGTCAAAGGGGGGAATTGTAGAGATTAGACTGAAAGAATCCATTGTGTCTTTGTCCTGAAACATCTGACTTCTTATCAGAAGAAACTAGAGCAAAGTTGACATTTCTTTTTTATGGACGCATTCCTTCTCGACTGATGTAACTTTTTACCTACATACTAGAGGTCGTAAATTTCACAGTATAGATAAGCTTTGTAAGAGAATATGAGCGCTTGTGCGCATGTCTTAAAATGTATAACTCTTCTCTGTATAAAGGAGGGGTGAGCACCCGGTGAGTCAGACGGGCTCCTGAGCTTTCCCTGTTATGATCACACAATCTTTTGTGTTGCGTGTCATTCACTCGGATGCCTACTTCTAGTAAGCCAGGGACTGAAAAGGACTTAACAAAAGAATATCAGACATTACAGAGTAACACATAATTTGTCAATTCACACAGGACAAGTGAGGGCCCTGCTGGCGAGCTTACACACTATAAGGACATAAGGGTGACTCAAGTAAAACCTGTTTGTGTTATATGGTCCAGCCAACTTTATAATAAAGAGGTGTGCTCAGGTAAAGCTGCATGAACAGGTCTCTAGACGGTATATGTCCAGATGCAAAGCGCTACTGAGTGCATGGAATGTGTGGGAACAGATGAAGAAAGAACCAGAAGGAAAAGTGTAGGAAAAGAGAACTGAGAAAAGGTATATTACTGAGGTAATGTGATAGGCCTGCTTAAAGAGATATGTTTTTAGGGCATGCTTAAAATTGTGGACACTGGGAATTAACCATTTTTTTTTTGTCTGGGGTAGTGCATTCCAGAGAACTGGTGCAGCACAAGAAATGTCTTGGAGATGGAAGTGGGAGGTTCAGATTATAGAGGATGTTAGTCTTAGCTTCTTAGTAGAGTAGAGAGCACACCTAGGTTGATGAACAAAAATGAGGAATGATATCCAGGACAGTGCAGCGCTGTGGAGAGCTCTATGGGTAGCACATTGGCAACCAGTGCAATGGCTGGCACAGGTTCGAAGCATCGGTGTAGCAGCTGGACAGAAATATGAGCCCGGCTGTTATATTCAATATAGATTGAAGAGGGCAGAGTTTAGTGAGTTACATTAGTCAATGTGAGAATGAATCAACCAACATTAAGAATTTTTGCAGTTTCCATGGTAGGAATAGGATGAAATTTGGAGATGTTTTTGAGGTGAATGTGACCAGAGCTTGAGAGTGATTGGATATATGGAGTGAAGGAAAAATCTGAGTGAAATATATCTCCAATAATGCAAGAAAAGGAGGTCAGAGTACCGAAAGGGAATAAAAGGGGAATCAATGGGTAGAACAAGGATCTCAAGTTCTCGGGCAAGAATTTTACAGGAGGGTGTGCTCACCATATGTTTTAGAAATCTTCCCAACCGGGAAGATTGTGAGCCCAGGCCTTCTTAGAATATAGACAGGATTTGACTAGCTGCTGTACCCTTATAAACAGAAGCTGTATTAAACTGAAGCACATTGGTCTGCGTAGGAACTGTATGCACAATGTATAGGATCTTTTTTAGTCAAGATTCTTTGAAAAATGTTTTATTTTAGATTTACTAAAAAGGAAAAATTTGGTTAAAACACAGCATGAGACCAAAATTTCAGAGTTATGGAGAACTTAGCATGAACCTTCATATTTTATGCTTGGAGAAACACTAAAGCTCAAAAAGTTGCTAAACATAAAACATGACTCATTGGCTACTTTGAGTCTGTGACCTAAAATAACTTACATTGCAGTCCTTCTTGTCTACATTTATTACAGAATCATGGAGTAAACAGAAATGGATGTGGTGGTCTGCTCTCACTTTTACTTGTCTCCACTTTTCTAAGTTTTAGCAACAGCTGCAAATGTATTTCAGACAAACAAAAACAAGTATACTAGTCATCTAATAACTAAGTCATATGCTGTGCCTTACTAACATAACAGGGGATAGCACTTACAGGACTTTACTGTCTCTAATCTTTACCTATAATCTAAAATATGCTCTGCTGAATTTCCATAATTCTTTCCAAAAAGTGTTTTGCTGTTCTATAAATAAATTACTAACAGTTAAAATGTGATTAAATGTTTTTCTTTTCTTTTATTACCTTCCAGGCATTGCAAACTTATGAATTTTATAAATATAGTTCATTATTTTATTTTTGATCCTTCTTTCCAGAACACTATGCTTACGAAGCTGTTTCCTGTCTACTTTATGCACCCTTAGTAACTTCTTTTAACTGCTGCTCTGCAATATCTGCCACTACATTTAAACAGTATATGTACAGAATTTACCCTGTATGAGTACAAAGGTGGAGGACAGAGAGGCTAAAGGTATCGTCACACTAAACGATATCGCTAGCGATCCGTGACGTTGCAGCGTCCTGGACAGCGATATCGTTGTGTTTGACACGCAGCAGCGATCTGGATCCTGCTGTGATATCGCTGGTCGTTGATTAAAGTTCAGAACTTTATTTGGTCGTCAGATCGGCGTGTATCGTTGTGTTTGACAGCAAAAGCAACGATGCCAGTGATGTTTTACAATGGTAACCAGGGTAAATATCAGGTAATTAAGCGCAGGGCCGCGCTTAGTAACCCGATGTTTACCCTGGTTACCAGTGTAAAATGTAAAAAAACAAACAGTACATACTCACCCTCTGATGTCTGTCACACGTCCCTCGCCGTCCGCTTCCTGCACTGACTGAGCTCCGGCCCTAAAGTGAAAGCACAGCACAGCGGTGACGTCACTGCTCTGCTGTTAGGGCCGGCACTCAGTCAGTGCAGGAAGCGGACGCCGGGGGACGCGAAGGTGAGTATGTAGTGTTTGTTTTTTTACATTTTACACTGGTAACCAGGGTAAACATCGGGTTACTAAGCGCGGCCCTGCGCTTAGCAACCCGATGTTTACCCTGGTTACCCGGGGACCTCGGCATCGTTGGTCGCTGGAGAGCGGTCTGTGTGACAGCTCTCCAGCGACCAAACAGCGACGCTGCAGCGATCGGCATCGTTGTCTGTATCGCTGCAGCGTCGCTTAGTGTGACGGTACCTTTAGTGTGACGGTACCTTAAGACAATGGAATTCCTGGACACACACTAGTTGTGTCCTGTACACAGATGAGTAATGCACAATGTTTGCCGAGCAGCAGTTGAAATAAGATTCTAAAGGAGCAAAAACTAGGCATTGAAACTCAACTGCAGTGTATGGGAGAGTAGGAAGCAAAATAAGGTAATGCAAAGCCTAGAGGATCATTAAATATTTAAAAAGAGTTGTCCTGTGAGTGAAAGTTGAACGCTTAAACGGATTCCACTGATTCTGAGATTGTTTTTTAGTGACATATTGTTCTTCATAATAGTGGTAACATTTCTTTGATATGACGTGTTTATTTATGAAAAAACAGAAATATGGCACAAATATTGCAATTTTAAAGCTTTTAATTTTTATGCCCTTAAATCAGAGAGTTATGTCAGACAAAATAGTTCATAAATTACATTTCCCACATGTCTACTTTACAGCAGCACAATTTTTAAAGCATAATTTTTTTGTTCAGAAGTTATAAAACGCCTTTTTCAAGAGATTAAATGTCCTTTTATGGTTATGAAGAGCCTGGTAAGGAAACCCACTTAGGCAGAAATGTCTCACTGGAATGCGGTGTCCGTAGTGGAGGACCGGGGAACCGAGACCCTTATGTGGAAGGCACATGTCATGTCATAAGGGTCTCGGTTCCCAGGTCCTCCGCTACGGACACCGCATTCCAGTGAGACATTTCTGCCTAAGTGGGTTTCCTTACCAGGCTCTTCATACCCATAAAAGGACATTTAATCTCTTGAAAAAGGCTTTTTTCTAGCCGAAACGTTGAGAAAAGAATCATATGTGTCCAAATCAAATGTACTGAAGATATATGCATTTATTCACAATTTTTGAAACCCAATTTTTCTTATTATAATGGAAAATAAACTTTGAAATCTTGAAATTCATTATTTAGAGTGTGCCAGAGTTTTTTCTATATACACATTACATTTGAGGTGATTTTTTGAAGGGTCTGTATGACAGAAAATACCCCAAAGTGACACCATTCTAAAAACTGCACGCATCAAGTTGCTCAAAACCACATTCAAGAAATGTATTAACACTTCAGGTGCTTCACATGAGTTTTGGAATGTGGAAGGAAAAATAAATATTTAGCTTTTTTCACAAAAATTTTACTTTAGACCTCAATTTTTTTTATTTTCACAAGGGTAACAGGAAAAATGGACCACACAATCTGTTGTGCAATTTTCTCCTGAGCATGCTGATACCCAATATGTGGAGGAAAACTACTGTGCGCACAGCAGTGCATGGAAGTGAAGGAGCGCCATTTAACTTTTTGAATGCAAAATTTGCTAGAATAATTAGCAGGTGCAATGTCACATATGAAGAGCCCCTGATGTGCCTATACAGTGAAAACATCCCACAAGTGACACCATTTTGGAAACTAGCCCCTCAGTCAACTTATCTACATATGCAGTGAGCACCTTGGTGCTTCTCAGAAGTTTATAATATTGAGACGTGAAAATAATAAAAAAAATTTCCCTCAGAAATTTTCTCTTCAGCCCAAATTTTTAACTTTCACAAGGTAACAGGAGAAACAACAAAATTTTGTTGCACAATTTATCCTGAGTATGCAGATAACCCATATGTGGTGAAAATCTACTGTTTGGGTGCATGGCAGGGCTCAGAATGAAAGAAGTGATGTTTTGGAATGCAAATTATGATGGAATAGTCTGCAGGTATCATGTCGCATTTGGAGAGCCCCTGATGTGCCTAAATAGTGGAAAACCCCTACAAGTGACACTATTTTGGAAACTAGACTGTTCAAGAAATGTGTCTAGATGTGGGGTGAGCACCTTGAAACCCCTGATGCTTGACAGAAGTCTATAATGTAGAGTCGTAAAAATAAAAAAAAACAGATTTTTCCCACAAAAATTTTTTATCCCTATTTTTCTATTTTCCAAGGTAACAGGAGAAAATGGAACCCCAAATGTGTTGTGCAATTTCTCTTGAGTATGCAGATACCCCATAAATGGGGGTAAACTACTGTTTGGGTGTACGATGGGCTCAAAAAAGAAGTAGTGATGTTTTGAAATGTAAACTTTGGTGGAATGGTCTGCCGGTGTCATGTCGCGTTTGGAGAGCCTCTAATAAACTGTGGAAAACCTCCTCAAGTGGCCCCATTTTGGAAACTAGACCCCTCAAGGAATCTATCTAGATGTGTCGTGAGCACCTTGAGCCCACAGGTGCTTCACATAATTTTACAGCGTTGATCTGTGGAAATAAAGAAAAAACTTTTTTCACACAAAAATGTAGTTTTTGCCCCAACTTTTTTCATTTTCACAAGGACAGCAAGAGAAAATGAGAAGAGTATGCACTATCCAGATATGGTGCCTTATTAGGGTCCAAAACCATATATAGAGAAAGATAAACTTAGGCACTCAACTTATGTGAAGTTTTTGTTATTTTATTGTAGTCATCAAAATTAAACGTTTCGGCCTCAATGCCTGGCCTTCTTCAGTAACTACAAGAAAAAAAGTGTATTTACAAAAATTATAAACAAACAAACCGTTGGACATCCAACTTATAAAAGGTGTACAACAAAATATAAAAATAGATAAGGTATATACAAAATAGAGGGAAAAATAATAAAAATAACAAAAACTTCACATAAGTTAAGTGCCTAAGTTTATCTTTCTCTAGCAAGAGAAAATGGACCTGAAAATTTGTTGTGCTATTTCTCCTGAGTATGCCGATGTGATCAAAAACTATGGTACTTTTGATGCATAGTGCACAGCTCAGAAGGGAAGAAGCGCCATATTGGAATTCAGATTTTGCTGGACTGGGTTGAGGGTTTCATGTTACAAAGGCAGATCCCCTAAGGTGCCAAAACAGCAGCACCCCCCATTATAGACCCCGTTTTACAAACTACACCTCTCAATTAATACATCTAGGGGTGCAGTGATCATATTGACACCACAGGTGGGTCACATAATTTTATACCATTGAACTGTGAATAAAAAAGTAATTATATTTTTACCACCAAAATTTCGTTTTAGTCCCAGATTTTACATTTTAACACTGTGAAATGGGTAAAAATGGCACCAAAATGTATCCCACAATTTCTGCTGAATGCAGAAATACCCACAATGTGTATAGTACTGCTTAGTCACACGGCGAGACTCTGGAAGGACGTAGCGCTATTTGCCTCCTGGAGCACAGATTTTCCCAGAAATATTTGCGACTCGACATACAGAGCCCCTAAGTGCTAGAAGAGGAGAATTCACCTTCAAGTAACCCCATTTTTTTGTGTGGAGTGATTTGAAGCTTTTATTGGGAACATTTTACATAACATTTGGGATCACATTTATTAGGCCCTCTACGTTGAGCACTTACTTTGGGGTTTCCATCTAAATTTCCAAATGACTGGATTCAGATGAAATCCCCTAGGGAGCCATTCACTATAATGAGGCAGGAGAGTTACTCTGGACTTTGTCTGGCCTCTGTTCAGCGTTGTCCTTATTTTCAGGAGTGCACAAAACTGTGGCGGACGGCAGTTTTATGCATGCCTAAAAAGATGGACACTGCCAAATCACAGGCCAAATAAAGTCCACAGTGCCTCCATCTGCCTCATTATAGGAAATCTTCTGCCGACGGTACAGTCTAAATCACATATTTCAGAGATTTACATGGAAATCCTTATGTAAGCTCTCAGCTGAGCTGAGCCTTACTGCGATCTTTGCGAGGCAGAATGAACAAATCAACCGCAGGTGAAGAATTGGTTTTATTTATTTTTTACATAGTTCGTTGTGCAGTATAAGTGATTAGATGACTTTATTCTTCGAGTCGGTGTGAATCCTGTGATACCAGATTTACATACAGTGGGGCAAAAAAGTATTTAGTCATTCAGCAATAGTGCAAGTTCCACCACTTAAAAAGATGAGAGGCGTCTGTAATTTGCATCATAGGTTGACCTCAACTATGGGAGACAAACTGAGAAATAAAAATCCAGAAAATCACATTGTCTGTTTTTTTATCATTTTATTTGCATATTATGGTGGAAAATAAGTATTTGGTCAGAAACAAACAATCAAGATTTCTGGCTCTCACAGACCTGTAACTTCTTCTTTAAGAGTCTCCTCTTTCCTCCACTCATTACCTGTAGTAATGGCACCTGTTTAAACTTGTTATCAGTATAAAAAGACACCTGTGCACACCCTCAAACAGTCTGACTCCAAACTCCACTATGGTGAAGACCAAATAGCTGTCAAAGGACACCAGAAACAAAATTGTAGCCCTGCACCAGGCTGGGAAGACTGAATCTGCAATAGCCAACCAGCTTGGAGTGAAGAAATCAACAGTGGGAGCAATAATTAGAAAATAGAAGACATTCAAGACCACTGATAATCTCCCTCGATCTGGGGCTCCACGCAAAATCCCACCCAGTGGGGTCAGAATGATCACAAGAACGGTGAGCAAAAATCCCAGAACCACTCGGGGGACCTAGTGAATGAACTGCAGAGAGCTGGGACCAATGTAACAAGGCCTACCATAAGTAACACACTACGCCACCATGGACTCAGATCCTGCAGTGCCAGACGTGTTCCACTGCTTAAGCCAGTACATGTCCGGGCCCATCTGAAGTTTGCTAGAGAGCATTTGGATGATCCAGAGGAGTTTTGGGAGAATGTCCTATGGTCTGATGAAACCAAACTGGAACTGTTTGGTAGAAACACAACTTGTCGTGTTTGGAGGAAAAAGAATACTGAGTTGCATCCATCAAACACCATACCTACTGTAAAGCATGGTGGTGGAAACATCATGCTTTGGGGCTGTTTCTCTGCAAAGGGGCCAGGACGACTGATCCGGGTACATGAAAGAATGAATGGGGCCATGTATCGTGAGATTTTGAGTGCAAACCTCCTTCCATCAGCAAGGGCATTGAAGATGAAACGTGGCTGGGTCTTTCAACATGACAATGATCCAAAGCACACCGCCAGGGCAACGAAGGAGTGGCTTCGTAAGAAGCATTTCAAGGTCCTGGAGTGGCCTAGCCAGTCTCCAGATCTCAACCCTATAGAAAACCTTTAGAGGGAGTTGAAAGTCCGTGTTACCAAGCGAAAAGCCAAAAACATCACTGCTCTAGAGGAGATCTGCATGGAGGAATGGGCCAACATACCAACAACAGTGTGTGGCAACCTTGTGAAGACTTACAGAAAACGTTTGACCTCTGTCATTGCCAACAAAGGATATATTACAAAGTATTGAGATGAAATTTTGTTTCTGACCAAATACTTATTTTCCACCATAATATGCAAATAAAATGATAAAAAAACAGACAATGTGATTTTCTGGATTTTTTTTTCTCAGTTTGTCTCCCATAGTTCAGGTCTACCTATGATGTAAATTACAGACACCTCTCATCTTTTTAAGTGGTGGAACTTGCATTATTGCTGAATGACTAAATACTTTTTTGCCCCACTGTATGCCCCTGACGAAGCCTCGGGTGAAACGTGCGTTGCGGCCAGTGGACCAGAGCACATGCATCTTAAACCCCCCCATCCTTCTTACTGAAACACCATATTCTTTAAAGTACTTTTTACATTGCTCTTTTACTAAGAGTTAGTCTCAGCATTAGGCTTGTATGACTTAGGGTACCTTTTGTGGGGTGTTTTTTTTTTCAGTTTTAATTTTGTTTTGCACACCTTTTTGCACTTTGCCTTTATTAAATGTGCATTTGCTATATATTCTCCGTTTTTCTGTTATATACATGTATGGTTTTAATTCTTATTAATAAAATATAAATTTTTATGGGACCCCAGTAGCACTCTTTTTGTTTTGAGTTGGTTTAACAGATTTATATACGGTAGGTTTTTATGTTTTTGCTGCTGTTACACACTAAAAGATGCTTTTTTGTGCAAAACCAAGTTTTTGCTTTGCCATATTTTGAGAGCTATAATTTTTCCATACTTCTGCCGACATAGTCATGTGAATGCTTATATTTTGCAGGATGAGTTGACATTTTTATTCGTACCATTTTCGGGCACGTTACTTTTTTTATTACTTTCTATTCCAGTTTTTGGTTGGCAGAATGAACAAAAAACAGCAATTCAAGAATTGCTTTATTTATGCCGTTCCGATTGTGGTAAAATTGGGGTCAATAAGATTACATTGATACCATTTTTACATTTTTTTTATGTTTTGGTGCTTTTACAAAATAAAAACTATTTAATAGAAAAAATACTGTATTTTTCGGATTATAAGACGCACTTTTCCCCCCAAAATTTTTGGGCAAAATAGGGGTGCGTTTTATAATGCGGATATACCTTACCAGCCACGGTGGAGCAGGGTCCAAGGGTCACTGCTGAAGGAGGCAAGAGTGAAGCACTGCTGCAGGCCACAGGCTGGGATGAGGGGGTGTTTCAATGTGCGCCGCTGCGGGTGAAAATGGCTGCGGTGCTCTATTGTGCGAGGGGCTCTGCCGGCATTTTGTGAAAGCCCGGAGCCCCCTGCCCATCCATTAATGCGATGTGGGAAAATGGCCGTCAGGGGCGACGCATACTCAGATTGAGATCTTGGAAGACAAGATCTCGTTGCCGAGATCTCAATCTGAGCATGCGCCGCCCCCAGCAGTTATTTTCCCGGAGCCCCCCACACATCCATTACTGTGATGCAGTGGCCTCCAGGAAAATGGCTGCCGGGGGCAGCACATGAGCAGATGGAGATCTGGGCACTAGAGATGAGCCACCTCCCTAGTGTTCGGGTTCGGTTTGGTTCGTCGAACAGGGAGATATTCGACAAACTGTTCGTCGAACGTTCGACGAACACCGTCAAACCCCATTGAAACCAATGGCAGGCAAACACAAACACATACAAACACATGGAAAACACATAGAAAACACCTTAAAAGGTGTCCAAAAGCTGACAAACTGCTCAGAAGACACAACAAACACATGGAAAAGTCACAACTACATATAGTCATGCGAAAAGAAAAGAGGTGGAGGAGTAAAAGGAGGAGGAGACACAGATATAGGCATGTCATGCCCTTCTAAAATCAACAAAGGCTGGAGTAAAAATCTAAACTCACTCTACCAACACCCAGACGTCTTGACAAAAAAATTAAAAAAGAAATATCTTTAGGTAGAATGGCGGCGGGTAGGGTTGAGCGAAACGGATCGGACAAATTAAAAAATCGCCGACTTTTGGCAAAGTCGGGTTTCATGAAACCCGACCCAATCCTAGTGTGGGATAGGCCATGCGGTCGGCGATCTTCGCGCCAAAATCGCGTTTCGTATGACGCGTTCAGAGCCATTTCTTAGCCAATGAAGGAGGACGCAGAGTGTGGGCAGCGTGATGACATAGGTCTCGGTCCCCACCATCTTAGAGAAGGGCATGACAGTGATTGGCTTGCTTTCTGCGGCGTCACAGGGGATAAAAAGGGACGTGCACGCCGACCGCCATCTTACTTCTGCCGATCTTAGCCTAGGGAGAGGTTGCTGCAGCTTCGTCAGAAGAAGGGATATAGTTAGGGAGGGAAGATTAACCCCCAAACCGCTTGTGCTGTAGCGATTTCCTCTGTTGCAGGGACAGTGGAGGCTATTTTTTTGTGCATTAGCTCTGTAGCTTATTAGGCTGCCTTATAAGGCTCCCTGATAGCTGCATTGCTGTTTGCATGCTGCTGTGCAAACCAACTGCTTTTTTAAAAGCAAAAATCCTGTTGCTCCTTTCTGCAGTTATCTTGTTTATTTGTCCACACTTTTGTGTGCAGCAGTCCTTTTTGTTGCTGCCATACTTGTCCTGAGATCATTGTAGGGAGATTGAAATTGTACTACAGTCCTTGGATTTTTTCAGATATCTTCCAGCGTCCGACATGACAGTTATACACTGGGCCTGAGTTGTGGTGCTGTCTCCCCCCAAAAAAAGGGAGATTCAAATTGTCACAAAGTGGATATACGTCAGTTCTGTTAGTTTGTCGTATATCAGCCAGCCACATTCTGCCACTTACATTGTGTTGTGTTATACACTGGGCCTGAGTTGCGGTGCAGTCTCCCTCCAAAAAAAGGTAGATTCAAATTGTCACAAAGTGGATATATGTCAGTTCTGTTAATTTGTCGTATATCAGCCAGCCATGTTCTGCCACTTACATTGTGTTGTGTTATACACTGGGCCTGAGTTGCGGTGCTGTCTCCCCCCAAGAAAAGGGAGATTCAAATTGTCACAAAGTGGATATACGTCAGTTCTGTTAGTTTGTTGTATATCAGCCAGCCACATTCTGCCACTTACATTGTGTTGTGTTATTGTCACGGGAGTACTGGGTAGACTAATGGTACCGTCACATTTAGCGACGCTGCAGCGATCTAGACAACGATGCCGATCGCTGCAGCGTCGCTGTGTGGTCGCTGGAGAGCTGTCACACAGACAGCTCTCCAGCGACCAACGATGCCGAAGTCCCCGGGTAACCAGGGTAAACATCGGGTTACTAAGCGCAGGGCCGCGCTTAGTAACCCGATGTTTACCCTGGTTACCAGTGTAAATGTAAAAAAAACCAGACACTACATACTTACATTCCGGTGTCTGTCGCTTCCCCCGGCGTTCTGCTTCCCTGCACTGTAAGTGCCGGCCCTAAAGCAGAGCGGTGACATCACCGCTGTGCTCTGCTTTACGGCCGGCCGGCGCTGACACAGTGCAGGGAAGCAGAACTGTTGTGGACTATGCGGTTAGCAGAAAACCCTACAAAACATCCACGCTGAACATTCAAGAACCCCCACACCGACTGACGGTGTGGAGGGAGAATATCAGCCCCCTAGAGCTTCCAGCGAGTCAAAATCAAATGTAAAGCAAGCTGGACAAAAACACTGAATAATGCAAACAATCCAAATTGTACAAAACAGACTTAGCTTTTCTTGCATGAGGCAGACTGAAAGGAATCCGGAGGAGACCAAATAGGTCTGGATACAACGATGCCAGGCAAGAGACTGAGTCCAGAGGAGGCTCAAATAGGAAACGCCCGCTGCTTAACGACACAGCTGGAGCTCAGGCCTGCAACAAGACATACCTAACACAATACCGTTAGTGACCACCAGAGGGAGCCCAGAAACACAGTTCACAACAGTACCCCCCCCTTGAGGAGGGGTCACCGAACCCTCACCAAGACCCCCAGGGTGATTAGGATGAGCAGCGTGAAAGGCATGAACCAAATCAGCCGCATGAACATCAGAGGCGACAACCCAGGAATTATCCTCCTGACCATAGCCTTTCCACTTAACTAAATACTGGAGTTTCCGTCTAGAGATACGAGAATCCAGAATCTTCTCCACCACGTACTCCAACTCGCCCTCAACCAAAACCGGGGCAGGAGGCTCAACAGCAGGAACCATAGGCACCACGTACCGCCGCAACAAGGACCTATGGAACACATTATGAATAGCAAAAGACGCTGGAAGGTCCAAGCGAAAAGACACCGGGTTAAGGATTTCCAAAATCTTATAAGGACCGATAAAGCGAGGCTTGAACTTAGGAGAGGAGACTTTCAAAGGAACATGCCGAGAAGACAACCAAACCAAATCCCCAACACGAAGTCGGGGACCCACACCGCGGCGGCGGTTGGCAAACCGCTGGGCCCTGTCTTGTGACAATTTCAAATTGTCCACCACATGGTTCCAAATCCGCTGCAACCTATCCACCACAGAATCAACCCCAGGACAGTCAGAAGGTTCAACCTGACCCGAGGAGAAATGAGGATGAAAACCAGAGTTGCAGAAAAAGGGTGAAACCAAGGTGGCAGAACTAGCCCGATTATTAAGGGCAAACTCGGCCAGTGGCAAAAAGGTAACCCAGTCGTCCTGATCAGCAGAAACAAAACATCTCAAATAAGTCTCTAACGTCTGATTAGTTCGCTCGGTCTGGCTATTAGTCTGAGGATGTAAAGCCGACGAAAAAGACAAATCAATACCCATCTTAGCACAAAAGGATCGCCAGAATCTGGACACAAACTGGGATCCTCTGTCAGATACAATATTCTCAGGGATGCCATGCAAACGAACCACATTCTGAAAGAACAAAGGAACCAAATCAGAGGAGGAAGGCGACTTAGGCAAGGGCACCAAATGGACCATTTTAGAAAAACGATCGCACACCACCCAGATGACAGACATCTTCCGAGACACCGGAAGATCCGAAATGAAATCCATGGAAATGTGCGTCCAAGGCCTCTTTGGGATAGGCAAGGGCAAAAGCAACCCGCTGGCACGAGAACAGCAAGGCTTAGCCCGAGCACAACCCATTTTGACATCTATGATTTTGTCGCTCGGCTCTGGTCAGAATTCTGTCACATTGCATAGAATCAGGTGACCGTTCAGACAGCACCGCCAAAGGATTAACAGATTTGCGCTCCCACAAACGTCGATCAATTTGAATGGCTAGAGCCATTGAATCATTTAGACCTGTAGGGATAGGAAACCCCACCATCACATCTTTAATGGCTTCAGAAAGACCATTTCTGAAATTTGCGGCCAGTGCACACTCATTCCATTGAGTAAGCACCGACCATTTCCGAAATTTTTGGCAATATACCTCAGCTTCGTCCTGACCCTGAGAGATAACCAGCAACATTTTTTCAGCCTGATTTTCAAGATTAGGCTCCTCATAAAGCAAACCAAGTGCCAGAAAAAACGCATCAACATTCACCAATGCAGGATCTCCTGGCGCCAGAGAGAAGGCCCAATCCTGAGGGTCGCCGCGCAAGAAGGAAATAACAATCTTAACCTGCTGAGCGGAATCAACAGAGGAACGAGGTTTCAGAGACAGAAACAATTTACAATTATTCCTAAAATTCAGGAATTTAGATCTATCTCCAAAAAACGGCTCAGGAATAGGTATTTTTGGTTCAGACATAGGGCTATGGATAACAAAATCCTGAATGCTTTGCACCCTAGCAGCAAGCTGATCCACACTAGAAGTCAGAGTCTGGACATTCATATCTGCAGCAGAGTTTCAGCCACTCAGAGAAAAAGGGGATGGAAGAAGCTAGGCAAACTGCAGCAAAAAAAAACAAAAACTCAGAACTTCTTTTTAATCCCGCTTCTGCGATGCATTAAACATTTTCTTTTGGCCTGGCATTCTGTTATGATCCCAATGGCAGAGGATCTCTGATATTCCGGCAAGATAGCAAAAATATAAATACTGCTCTAGGGAGGTGGAAACTGGGCTAACCGCATACCTGATCCTGACACAAACAACTAAAAGTAGCCGGTGAACGTGCCTACGTTGGTTCTAGACGTCTCGAGCCAGCCGGAGAACTGACTACCCCTAGAGGGAAAAAATAAGACCTCGCTTGCCTCCAGAGAAATTGAACCCCAAAGATATAGAAAGCCCCCAACAAATAATAACGGTGAGGCAAGAGGAAAACACAAACGTAGAGATGAACTAGATTCAGCAAAGTGAGGCCCAATAGTCTAGATAGCAGAAAATAGATAGTGGACTATGCGGTTAGCAGAAAACCCTACAAAACATCCACAATGAACATTCAAGAACCCCCACACCGACTGACGATGTGGAGGGAGAATATCAGCCCCCTAGAGCTTCCAGCGAGTCAAAATCAAATGTAAAGCAAGCTGGACAAAAACACTGAATAATGCAAACAATCCAAATTGTACAAAACAGACTTAGCTTTTCTTGCATGAGGCAGACTGAAAGGAATCCAGAGGAGACCAAATAGGTCTGGATACAACGATGCCAGGCAAGAGACTGAGTCCAGAGGAGGCTCAAATAGGAAACACCCGCTGCTTAACGACACAGCTGGAGCTCAGGCCTGCAACAAGACATACCTAACACAATACCGTTAGTGACCACCAGAGGGAGCCCAGAAACACAGTTCACAACACAGAACGCCGGGGGACGCGACAGACATCGGAATGTAAGTATGTAGTGTTTTTTTTTTTTTACATTTACACTGGTAACCAGGGTAAATATTGGGTTACTAAGCACGGCCCTGCACTTAGTAACCCGATGTTTACCCTGGTTACCAGTGAAGACATCACTGAATCCGCGTCACACACGCCGATTCAGCGATGTCAGCGGGAGATCCAGCGACGAAATAAGGTGCTGGCCTTCTAGCTCCGACCAACGATGTCACAGCAGGATCCTGATCGCTGCTGCGTGTCAAACACAACGATATCGCTATCCAGGATGCTGCAATGTCACGGATCGCTAGCGATATCATTGTTAAGGCTACGTTCACATTTGCGTTGTGCGCCGCAGCGTCGGCGCCGCAGCGCACAACGCAAACAAAAACGCGGCAAAACGCACGCTAAAACGCTGCGTTTTGCGCCGCATGCGTCGTTTTTGGCCGAAAGTTGGACGCAAAAAAAATGCAACTTGATGCGTTTCTTGCGTCCAACGCTTGCGGCCATGCGGCGCAAAACGCAGCACAACGCATGTCCATGCGCCCCCATGTTAAATATAGGGGCGCATGACGCATGCGGCGCCGCTGCGGCGCCCGGCGCTGCGGCGCTGACCGCAAATGTGAACGTAGCCTAAGTTGTTCAGTGTGAAGGTACCTTAAGGCTGGTTACCCGGGCCCCTGCGATTTCCCTTAGGCTAGGGAAACCCTGTCTGTCCCTTTCCCAGAAATTACACTAAAGGTGTGCATGTCTGGGCTGCCAGGCCTGACCTTGTCTCCTGTTTCAGCCCTAAGCTGAGACCACCACCCGCCACCCAGTGAAGAGACCTCACACCAATCCCCACAGAAAGCACAGACAGGGAAAACTAAAAAACGCACCACGCTGCAGACATACAGGAATACACTATAAAGTGCACAGGGCAAAACAAATACAAATATAGGAAGGAGGAATATGACAAAGGATACTACACCACCAGATACGATATTCCTCCAACAAGACCACCACTTCAGACCAGAATCACTAGGCACAAAGCAAAAGCTATAATCGGCGACGCCCAAAGTCCAGCGCAACTATTTAAAGGCCATGGGCGTGACCCAGCCTCCAACCTGATTACCAGCTAGATTAACCCTGAGCAAGCTGGATAAAATCTAGCCGACGCCACTGAGCGTGTAGTGGACGTAAGTGGAATTACTACTGTCTGTCGGACGCCATAGTGTGAACAGCGTCCGACATGACAGTTATACACTGGGCCTGAGTTGCGGTGCAGTCTCCCCCCCAAAAAAGGGAGATTCAAATTGTCACAAAGTGGATATACATCAATTCTGTTAGTTTGTCATATATCAGCCAGCCACGTTCTGCCACTTACATTGTGATGTGTTATACACTGGGCCTGAGTTGCGGTGCAGTTCCCCCCCAAAAAAAGGGAGATTCAAATTGTCACAAAGTGGATATACGTCAGTTCTGTTAGTTTGTTGTATATCAGCCAGCCACATTCTGCCACTTACATTGTGTTGTGTTATTGTCACGGGAGTACTGGGTAGACTAATGGTACCGTCACATTTAGCGACGCTGCAGCGATCTAGACAACGATGCCGATCGCTGCAGCGTCGCTGTGTGGTCGCTGGAGAGCTGTCACACAGACAGCTCTCCAGCGACCAACGATGCCGAAGTCCCCGGGTAACCAGGGTAAACATCGGGTTACTAAGCGCAGGGCCGCGCTTAGTAACCCGATGTTTACCCTGGTTACCAGTGTAAATGTAAAAAAAACCAGACACTACATACTTACATTCCGGTGTCTGTCGCTTCCCCCGGCGTTCTGCTTCCCTGCACTGTAAGCACCGGCCCTAAAGCAGAGCGGTGACATCACCGCTGTGCTCTGCTTTACGGCCGGCCGGCGCTGACACAGTGCAGGGAAGCAGAACTGTTGTGGACTATGCGGTTAGCAGAAAACCCTACAAAACATCCACGCTGAACATTCAAGAACCCCCACACCGACTGACGGTGTGGAGGGAGAATATCAGCCCCCTAGAGCTTCCAGCGAGTCAAAATCAAATGTAAAGCAAGCTGGACAAAAACACTGAATAATGCAAACAATCCAAATTGTACAAAACAGACTTAGCTTTTCTTGCATGAGGCAGACTGAAAGGAATCCGGAGGAGACCAAATAGGTCTGGATACAACGATGCCAGGCAAGAGACTGAGTCCAGAGGAGGCTCAAATAGGAAACGCCCGCTGCTTAACGACACAGCTGGAGCTCAGGCCTGCAACAAGACATACCTAACACAATACCGTTAGTGACCACCAGAGGGAGCCCAGAAACACAGTTCACAACAGTACCCCCCCCTTGAGGAGGGGTCACCGAACCCTCACCAAGACCCCCAGGGTGATTAGGATGAGCAGCGTGAAAGGCATGAACCAAATCAGCCGCATGAACATCAGAGGCGACAACCCAGGAATTATCCTCCTGACCATAGCCTTTCCACTTAACTAAATACTGGAGTTTCCGTCTAGAGATACGAGAATCCAGAATCTTCTCCACCACGTACTCCAACTCGCCCTCAACCAAAACCGGGGCAGGAGGCTCAACAGCAGGAACCATAGGCACCACGTACCGCCGCAACAAGGACCTATGGAACACATTATGAATAGCAAAAGACGCTGGAAGGTCCAAGCGAAAAGACACCGGGTTAAGGATTTCCAAAATCTTATAAGGACCGATAAAGCGAGGCTTGAACTTAGGAGAGGAGACTTTCAAAGGAACATGCCGAGAAGACAACCAAACCAAATCCCCAACACGAAGTCGGGGACCCACACCGCGGCGGCGGTTGGCAAACCGCTGGGCCCTGTCTTGTGACAATTTCAAATTGTCCACCACATGGTTCCAAATCCGCTGCAACCTATCCACCACAGAATCAACCCCAGGACAGTCAGAAGGTTCAACCTGACCCGAGGAGAAACGAGGATGAAAACCAGAGTTGCAGAAAAAGGGTGAAACCAAGGTGGCAGAACTAGCCCGATTATTAAGGGCAAACTCGGCCAGTGGCAAAAAGGTAACCCAGTCGTCCTGATCAGCAGAAACAAAACATCTCAAATAAGTCTCTAACGTCTGATTAGTTCGCTCGGTCTGGCTATTAGTCTGAGGATGTAAAGCCGACGAAAAAGACAAATCAATACCCATCTTAGCACAAAAGGATCGCCAGAATCTAGACACAAACTGGGATCCTCTGTCAGATACAATATTCTCAGGGATGCCATGCAAACGAACCACATTCTGAAAGAACAAAGGAACCAAATCAGAGGAGGAAGGCAACTTAGGCAAGGGCACCAAATGGACCATTTTAGAAAAACGATCGCACACCACCCAGATGACAGACATCTTCCGAGACACTGGAAGATCCGAAATGAAATCCATGGAAATGTGCGTCCAAGGCCTCTTTGGGATAGGCAAGGGCAAAAGCAACCCGCTGGCACGAGAACAGCAAGGCTTAGCCCGAGCACAACCCATTTTGACGTCTATGATTTTGTCGCTCGGCTCTGGTCAGAATTCTGTCACATTGCATAGAATCAGGTGACCGTTCAGACAGCACCGCCAAAGGATTAACAGATTTGCGCTCCCACAAACGTCGATCAATTTGAATGGCTAGAGCCATTGAATCATTTAGACCTGTAGGGATAGGAAACCCCACCATCACATCTTTAATGGCTTCAGAAAGACCATTTCTGAAATTTGCGGCCAGTGCACACTCATTCCATTGAGTAAGCACGGACCATTTCCGAAATTTTTGGCAATATACCTCAGCTTCGTCCTGACCCTGAGAGATAACCAGCAACATTTTTTCAGCCTGATTTTCAAGATTAGGCTCCTCATAAAGCAAACCAAGTGCCAGAAAAAACGCATCAACATTCACCAATGCAGGATCTCCTGGCGCCAGAGAGAAGGCCCAATCCTGAGGGTCGCCGCGCAAGAAGGAAATCACAATCTTAACCTGCTGAGCGGAATCAACAGAGGAATGAGGTTTCAGAGACAGAAACAATTTACAATTATTCCTAAAATTCAGGAATTTAGATCTATCTCCAAAAAACGGCTCAGGAATAGGTATTTTTGGTTCAGACATAGGGCTATGGATAACAAAATCCTGAATGCTTTGCACCCTAGCAGCAAGCTGATCCACACTAGAAGTCAGAGTCTGGACATTCATATCTGCAGCAGAGTTTCAGCCACTCAGAGAATAAGGGGATGGAAGAAGCTAGGCAAACTGCAGCAAAAAAAAACAAAAACTCAGAACTTCTTTTTAATCCCGCTTCTGCGATGCATTAAACATTTTCTTTTGGCCTGGCATTCTGTTATGATCCCAATGGCAGAGGATCTCTGATATTCCGGCAAGATAGCAAAAATATAAATACTGCTCTAGGGAGGTGGAAACTGGGCTAACCGCATACCTGATCCTGACACAAACAACTAAAAGTAGCCGGTGAACGTGCCTACGTTGGTTCTAGACGTCTCGAGCCAGCCGGAGAACTGACTACCCCTAGAGGGAAAAAATAAGACCTCGCTTGCCTCCAGAGAAATTGAACCCCAAAGATATAGAAAGCCCCCAACAAATAATAACGGTGAGGCAAGAGGAAAACACAAACGTAGAGATGAACTAGATTCAGCAAAGTGAGGCCCAATAGTCTAGATAGCAGAAAATAGATAGTGGACTATGCGGTTAGCATAAAACCCTACAAAACATCCACAATGAACATTCAAGAACCCCCACACCGACTGACGATGTGGAGGGAGAATATCAGCCCCCTAGAGCTTCCAGCGAGTCAAAATCAAATGTAAAGCAAGCTGGACAAAAACACTGAATAATGCAAACAATCCAAATTGTACAAAACAGACTTAGCTTTTCTTGCATGAGGCAGACTGAAAGGAATCCAGAGGAGACCAAATAGGTCTGGATACAACGATGCCAGGCAAGAGACTGAGTCCAGAGGAGGCTCAAATAGGAAACACCCGCTGCTTAACGACACAGCTGGAGCTCAGGCCTGCAACAAGACATACCTAACACAATACCGTTAGTGACCACCAGAGGGAGCCCAGAAACACAGTTCACAACACAGAACGCCGGGGGACGCGACAGACATCGGAATGTAAGTATGTAGTGTTTTTTTTTTTTTACATTTACACTGGTAACCAGGGTAAATATTGGGTTACTAAGCACGGCCCTGCACTTAGTAACCTGATGTTTACCCTGGTTACCAGTGAAGACATCACTGAATCCGCGTCACACACGCCGATTCAGCGATGTCAGCGGGAGATCCAGCGACGAAATAAGGTGCTGGCCTTCTAGCTCCGACCAACGATGTCACAGCAGGATCCTGATCGCTGCTGCGTGTCAAACACAACGATATCGCTATCCAGGATGCTGCAATGTCACGGATCGCTAGCGATATCATTGTTAAGGCTACGTTCACATTTGCGTTGTGCGCCGCAGCGTCGGCGCCGCAGCGCACAACGCAAACAAAAACGCGGCAAAACGCACGCTAAAACGCTGCGTTTTGCGCCGCATGCGTCGTTTTTGGCCGAAAGTTGGACGCAAAAAAAATGCAACTTGATGCGTTTCTTGCGTCCAACGCTTGCGGCCATGCGGCGCAAAACGCAGCACAACGCATGTCCATGCGCCCCCATGTTAAATATAGGGGCGCATGATGCATGCGGCGCCGCTGCGGCGCCCGACGCTGCGGCGCTGACCGCAAATGTGAACGTAGCCTAAGTTGTTCAGTGTGAAGGTACCTTAAGGCTGGTTACCCGGGCCCCTGCGATTTCCCTTAGGCTAGGGAAACCCTGTCTGTCCCTTTCCCAGAAATTACACTAAAGGTGTGCATGTCTGGGCTGCCAGGCCTGACCTTGTCTCCTGTTTCAGCCCTAAGCTGAGACCACCACCCGCCACCCAGTGAAGAGACCTCACACCAATCCCCACAGAAAGCACAGACAGGGAAAACTAAAAAACGCACCACGCTGCAGACATACAGGAATACACTATAAAGTGCACAGGGCAAAACAAATACAAATATAGGAAGGAGGAATATGACAAAGGATACTACACCACCAGATACGATATTCCTCCAACAAGACCACCACTTCAGACCAGAATCACTAGGCACAAAGCAAAAGCTATAATCGGCGACGCCCAAAGTCCAGCGCGACTATTTAAAGGCCATGGGCGTGACCCAGCCTCCAACCTGATTACCAGCTAGATTAACCCTGAGCAAGCTGGATAAAATCTAGCCGACGCCACTGAGCGTGTAGTGGACGTAAGTGGAATTACTACTGTCTGTCGGACGCCATAGTGTGAACAGCGTCCGACATGACAGTTATACACTGGGCCTGAGTTGCGGTGCAGTCTCCCCCCCAAAAAAGGGAGATTCAAATTGTCACAAAGTGGATATACATCAATTCTGTTAGTTTGTCATATATCAGCCAGCCACGTTCTGCCACTTACATTGTGATGTGTTATACACTGGGCCTGAGTTGCGGTGCAGTTCCCCCCAAAAAAAGGGAGATTCAAATTGTCACAAAGTGGATATACGTCAGTTCTGTTAGTTTGTTGTATATCAGCCAGCCACGTTCTGCCACTTACATTGTGTTGTGTTATACACTGGGCCTGAGTTGCGGTGCAGTCTCCCCAAAATAAAAATGGAGATTCAAATTGTCACAAAGTGGATATACGTCAGTTCTGTTAGTTTGTCGTATATTAGCCAGCCACGTACTGCCACTTACATTGTGTTGTGTTATACACTGGGCCTGAGTTGCGGTGCAGTCTCCCCAAAATAAAAAAGGAGATTTAAATTCTCAACAAGTTTAGATACACCTTCTACCTTGTTTTACAGTACCATATAACAGTTGTTATTTTGGTAAAATTTTCCCAAAAATGAGGAAGTCTGGTGGAAGACGCCATGGGCGGTCGTTGCCAGCTGGTACTGATGGTGGTGGTGGTGGTGGTGGAGCATCTGGTGGTAGTGGGAAAAGCAAAATAGCACCTAAGGCTGGAGGTGTTGAGCCAGCGTCATCGTCTGGCTACACAAGGCCTCGAAGGCTCCCTTATCTTGGAGTAGGAAAACCGCTTTTAAAGCCGGAGCAGCAGGAAAAAGTTTTGGCTTTCCTTGCTGACTCAGCCTCTAGCTCTTTCGCCTCCTCTTCAGAAAGTTCCAAATATAAAAGCAGCGAGTCGTCAGTGGATGCTCCCGGTCAGGAACAAGACGTTTCCTTGTGTCCTTCACCCAAACCAAAAGTCAGGCGACACTACAGGTTACTCCATGGAGCTCTTTACACATACCGTGCCTGGGTTAGAAAGGGAAATTGTTAACTGCCCATTACAAGATGAATCGGACATGGAGTGCACTGATGCACAGCCACAGCTAGATTATTATGCTGTTCCATTGACTCAGATCACTAAATTGCCCTCGCAGCGTACTCAGTCATTATCTGACCCTGATGAGACTATGGTGCCCCGTCCCGAACGCTATAGCACCTTACACGGTGACACAGAGGAAGGTGCACATGACATTGAAGAGGAGGTGATAGATGACCCAGTTGTTGACCCAGATTGGCAGCCATTGGGGGAAGAGGGTGCCGCTGCCAGTAGCTGAGAAGCGGAGGAGGATGATCCGCAGCAGCCATCTACATTGCAACAGCTGTCATCTGGCGGGCCCGTACCAGGCCAAAAACGTGTGTCAAAAACAAAAACAGTTTTAAGACAGCGTGGCCATCCGGTGAAAGTAGCACAGCGTGCAATGCCTGAAAAGGTATTCGATAGTAAGAAGAGTGCAGTGTGGCAATTTTTTAACCAAGATCCGAATGATCAGTCAAAAGTTATCTGTAAGAAATGCTCAAAGACCTTTAGCAGAGGAAAGAATCTTCAAAATTGAAATACAACGTGCATGCGTAGACATTTAACCAGCATGCACTTGCAAGCCTGGACTAACTACCAAACGTCCCATACCGTTGGTGCACCTGCTCAGAATGAAGGTAGTCAGCAATGCTACATTGCTTCCCTCACTGTAAGCCCACCGGTTAGGACACCACTAGCAGCAAATGTGGAGGTATCGTCGCAAGGCCAAAGCAGTCAGGGAATCACAAGGTTTTTGGTAGGAAACACTGTATGTAGGCCAACATCAAGAATACCATCATCAACCCTCTCTCAATCCGCCATGTCCGCCACCACCACCACCGCTAGTTCCACCATATGCAGCTCTCCAGTCCAGCTCACCCTACAAGAGACTCTCGATAGGAAAAGAAAGTACTCATCCTCTCATCCGCGTACACAGGGTTTGAATGCCCACATTGCTAGACTAATCTCGTTAGAGATGATGCCCTACCGGTTGGTTGAAAGCGAAGCTTTCAAAGACCTGATGGCCTACGCAGTACCACACTATGACCTACCCAGTCGGCACTTCTTTGCAAGAAAAGCCATCCCAGCCCTCCACCAGCATGCCAAAGACCGCATTGTCCATGCACTGAGGCAATCAGTCAGTGGAAAGGTGCACCTCATAACAGATGCATGGACTAGTAGGCATGGCCAGGGACGTTACGTGTCCATCATGGTGCACTGGGTTAATGTGGTGAATGCAGGGTCCACAGGGGACAGCCATAGTGGGACAGTTCTGCCTAGCCCACGGTCTAGGAAACAGTTGGCTGTAGGCGTTCGCCACCCCTCCTCCTCCTCCTCCAGAAACGAAAGCTCGTCCATAGAGCGCAGTTGCACGACCACTCCATCCGCAGCTGCCAGTGTTGCACACGAGGTGTCCCATTATCGAACAGCTAGTGGTAAGCGTCAGCAGGATGTGTTACAAATGAAGTGTTTGGGCGACAACAGACACAACGCGGAAGTACTGGCCGAGTACTTGCAGCAAGAAACTCAGTCATGGCTGGGCAGTGTACATCTTGAGGCAGGCAAGGTAGTCAGTGATAACGGAAGGAATTTTATGGCTGTCATAGCCCTTTCAGAACTGAAACACATACCTTGCCTGGCTCACACCTTGAACCTGGTGGTGCAGTGCTTCCTGAAAAACTATCCGGGGTTACCAGCCCTGCTCTTGAAGGTGCGAAGACTTTGCTCGCACATCCGGCGGTCGCCCGTACACTCCAGCCGTATTCTGAACCATCAGCGATCGCTGAATCTTCCCCAGCACCGCCTAATAATTGACGTTAGAGTATAAATAGTAAAAGTGGCGCCAAGTATCAAAATGTTAATGGTAAATATCCTGCAGCGATACCAACAATTCCCCACAAAGTAAAATTGTAAGATACAGTTGCAAATATAATATGTGTATACACGCAAACGCGTGTATAGGTTCGCGCTGGAAAAAACGGCACAAGCCGAAAAACTGTCCACAAAGATGTGAAGACTCAAGCTAATAGTGGTTCAGATATAGGACCAAATGTTCAATTAGTCCAGACACAAAACTATTAAAAAGGCAAAGAAAGAAATAGTCTAAGCTCACCCGCCTTGTGAAGATAGCACAGGACGCCTGGTAGTTCTGTCAGGCGGTGGCAAATATCCGTCCAAGAGTCTTTCGTAGAAGTTAATCCATTAATAGAAGAAGTTAGTTCAGTAATAAACCAAGCTAATGGCTGCCCCGGCCGGTAGCAGCCACTGTTCACCTGACAGCAAGTGGAAGCGGGGTCCAGCTGTGCCGACGCCGCGTGTGATCCGAGCGGTGCGTACGGCTGTGCTGCAGGACCTGTGTGATGTAACGCTCACGTGACCGCCGCTACAGCCCGGTGATGTGTACAGAGTGCGGTAAGGACCTCTATCCTACGCGTTTCAGAGACGCCTGTCTCTTTCTTCAGGTCCTTGCTGTCAGGTGAACAGTGGCTGCTACCGGCCAAGGCAGCCATTAGCTTGGTTTATTACTGAACTAACTTCTTCTATTAATGGATTAACTTCTACGAAAGACTCTTGGACGGATATTTGCCACTGCCTGACAGAACTACCAGGCGTCCTGTGCTATCTTCACAAGGCGGGTGAGCTTAGACTATTTCTTTCTTTGCCTTTTTAATAGTTTTGTGTCTGGACTAATTGAACATTTGGTCCTATATCTGAACCACTATTAGCTTGAGTCTTCACATCTTTGTGGACAGTTTTTCGGCTTGTGCTGTTTTTTCCAGCGTGAACCTATACACGCGTTTGCGTGTATACACATATTATAATAATTGACGTTGCAACACGGTGGAACTCCACACTGCACATGCTTCAGAGGCTGTGCGAACAGAGGCGTGCTGTAATTTATTTGTGGGAGGATACACATACACGGGCAGGCACTTGGATAGGAGACATGGAGTTGTCTGGTGTGCAGTGGTCGAAGCTACAAGACCTCTGTCAAGTCCTTCAGTGTTTTGAGGAATGCACATGGCTGGTATGTGCAGACGACGCCATCATAAGCATGAGCATCCCACTAATGCGTCTGCTGATGCAAAGTTTGACGCACATTAAGGAGCAGGCTGTTATGATCCGGTGAACTTGGAGCCGCATGAGAGACTTTCTCAGGAGTAGGTGGTACCTGTACTGACCGCAAACCCTAAACTAACACCGCAACTAGAAGTAGCCGTGGGATGTACCTAACACGTCCTAGACACCTCGACACAGCCGGAGGACTAAATACCCCTATAGATGGAAATGGGAATTCTATCTTGCCTCAGAGCAGAACCCCAAAGGATAGGCAGCCCCCCACAAATATTGACTGTGAGTATAAGAGGAAAAACACACGCAGGCAGAAAAACAGGATTTAGCAAAAGAGGTACTTCTAGCTAAATAGAAAAGGATAGGTGTTGTGATCCGCTTTTTGGCTCCCCTGGTGGTGGCTGGTGGTACTGGAGACTTGTGTGTGCTTTTCTGCCTCAGCTCACCTGCTTCCATCAGTTTTGGGAGTTCCCTATTTAGCCTTGCTCTCCAGTCACTTCCTTGCCGGTCATCATTGTAACCTGAGTCTTTCAGTTGCATGTTCCTGCTACTAGTCTGCTGATCAGCTAAGTGGACTCTTGTCCTTATTGTTTTGTTTTTCTTGTCCAGTTTACAGTTTTGTCATTTCCTGTTACTGGAAGCTCTTGTGGACTGAAATTGCCACTCCTGTGTCATGAGTTGACACAGGAGTCTTAAAGTAATTTCAGGATGGGTTTTTTGAAAGGGTTTTTCAGCTGACCGTGAAGTCCTCTTTTGTATCCTTCCTCTATCTAGTAAGTGGACCTCGCTTTGCTAAATCTACCTTCATACTGTGTATGTCTTTTCCTCTGAACTCACCGTTAATATACGTGGGGGCCACTATCATCTTTGGGGAATTTCTCTAGAGGTAAGCCAGGTCTGTTCCTTCCTCTTCCAGGCGTAGTTAGTTCTCCGGCTGGCGCATGGCATCTAGGCAGCCGTAGGAATGCTTCCTGGCTACTGTTAGTTGTGTGGTAGATTTAGGTCACGGTCAGCTTGAGTTTCCATCACCCGAGAGCTAGTCTGTTATTTTTGTGTTTCTGATGTTCCCATGCCATTGGGGAATCATGACAGTATGACCGGCCACTGTTAAAGTAATTGGCAGAAGAAAGGAGAGTAAAAGAAGTCTGTAGATTTTTATTTTTTATTTTTATTTTTTTCCTCTCATGTTTGCTACTTAGTTGGCTCAGTTGTATTTCTGCTCTATTTACAGCCTTGCCTTTCTCTCCTTCTAATCCTTGAATGGCTCTGATCTCTCCGGTTTAAGGATGGACCCTCAGAGTTTGGCTGCAGGTTTAAATAATCTTGCTACGAAGGTTCAGAATTTACAAGATTATGTTATACGTACTCCTATTTCTGAACCTAAGATTCCTACACCAGAGGTATTTTCCGGAGATAGATCTCGATTTCTGAATTTCAAATGTAATTGTAAATTATTCCTTTCTCTCAGACCTCACTCCTCTGGAGATCCTGTTCAGCAGGTTAAAATTGTGATTTCGTTACTGCGAGGTGACCCTCAAAATTGGGCATTTTCATTGACACCAGGGGATCCTGCGTTGCTCAATGTGGATGCATTTTTTCTGGCTTTAGGGTTGCTGTATGAGGAACCTAATTTGGAGATTCAAGCTGAAAAAGCTTTAATAGCCCTGTCTCAAGGGCAAGATGAAGCTGAGATATACTGCCAAAAATTTCGTAAATGGTATGTGCTTACTCAGTGGAATGAGTGTGCCCTAGCGGCAAATTTCAGAGAGGGCCTTTCTGATGCCGTTAAGGATGTCATGGTGGGGTTTCCTACGCCCACAGGTCTGAATGAGTCCATGACAATGGCGATTCAGATTGATCGGCGTTTGCGGGAGCGCAAGCCCGTGTACCATTTGGCGGTATCTTCTGAAGGGACGCCAGAGAAAATGCAATGTGACAGAATTCTGTCAAGAAGCGAGCGGCAGAATTATAGGCGCAAAAATGGCTTGTGCTTCTACTGTGGTGATTCCGCGCATGTTATATCAGCATGCTCTAAATGTACTAGGAAGGTTGACAAGTCTGTTTCTATTGGCACTTTACAGTCTAAATTTCTTCTGTCTGTAACTCTGATTTGTTCATTATCAGTTATTACCGTGGATGCCTATGTGGACTCTGGCGCCGCTCTGAGTCTCATGGATTGGTCCTTCGCCAGGCGCTGTGGGTTTGATTTGGAGCCTCTGGAAGTTCCTATACCTCTGAAGGGTATTGATTCTACACCTCTGGCTTGTAATAGACCACAGTTCTGGACGCAAGTGACTATGCGTATGACTCCAGACCATCAGGAGATGATTCGCTTCCTCGTGTTGTATAATTTACATGATGTTTTAGTGCTTGGATTACCATGGTTACAATCTCATAACCCAGTACTGGACTGGAAAACTATGTCTGTGTTAAGCTGGGGATGTCGGGGGGCTCATGGGGACATACCTTTGGTTCCTATCTCGTCATCTATTCCCTCTGAGATTCCTGCATTTTTGTCGGATTTTGGGGATATTTTTGAAGAGCCTAAAATTGGTTCTCTCCCTCCCCACAGAGAGTGTGATTGCGCCATAGATCTGATTCCAGGCAGTAAATTTCCAAAGGGTCGTTTGTTTAACCTATCTGTACCTGAGCATGCTGCCATGCGAGAATATGTTAAGGAGTCCCTGGAAAAGGGACATATTCGTCCTTCTTCATCACCTTTAGGAGCTGGGTTTTTCTTTGTCTCTAAAAAGGATGGCTCGCTGAGGCCTTGTATTGATTATCGACTCCTGAATAAAATTACTGTCAAATATCAGTATCCGTTGCCGCTGCTTACTGATTTGTTTGCTCGCATAAGGGAGGCTAAGTGGTTCTCCAAGATTGATCTCCGTGGGGCGTATAATTTGGTGCGAATTAAGCAAGGGGATGAGTGGAAAACCGCATTTAATACGCCTGAGGGCCACTTTGAGTATTTAGTAATGCCTTTCGGCCTTTCTAATGCGCCTTCAGTTTTTCAGTCCTTTATGCATGATATTTTCCGTGAATATCTGGATAAATTTATGATTGTGTATTTGGACGATATTTTGATTGGGAGTCTCATGTTCAGCAGGTCAGGAGGGTTTTTCAGGTCTTGCGGGAGAATTCTCTGTGTGTAAAGGGTTCTAAGTGTGTTTTTGGGGTTCAAAAGATTTCCTTTTTGGGGTACATTTTTTCCCCTTCTTCTGTTGAGATGGACCCTGTCAAGGTTCGGGCTATTTGTGACTGGACGCAGCCTACTTCTCTAAAGGGTCTTCAGAAGTTCTTGGGCTTTGCTAATTTTTATCGTCGATTTATAACTGGTTTTTCTGGTGTTGCTAAGCCTCTTACGGATTTGACTAAGAAGGGTGCTGATGTTGCCAATTGGTCCTCTGCCGCTGTGGAGGCCTTTCGGGAACTTAAGCGCCGCTTTTCGTCTGCCCCTGTGTTGCGCCAGCCCGATGTCTCTCTCCCCTTTCAGGTTGAGGTCGATGCTTCCGAGATCGGAGCGGGGGCGGTTTTGTCGCAGAAAAGTTCCGATTGCTCAGTGATGAGACCTTGTGCGTTCTTTTCTCGAAAATTTTCTGCCGCCGAAAGAAATTATGATGTCGGTAATCGGGAGCTTTTGGCCATGAAGTGGGCATTTGAGGAGTGGCGTCATTGGCTTGAGGGTGCTAGACATCAGGTGGTGGTTTTGACTGATCACAAGAATCTGATTTATCTTGAGTCTGCCAGGCGCCTGAATCCTAGACAAGCGCGCTGGTCGTTGTTTTTCTCTCGGTTTAATTTTGTGGTCTCATATCTACCAGGTTCTAAGAATGTGAAGGCGGATGCCCTTTCTAGGAGTTTTGAGCCTGATTCCCCTGGTGATTCGGAACCTACAGGTATCCTTAAGGATGGGGTGATATTATCCGCTATTTCCCCAGATCTGCGACGTGCTTTGCAAGAGTTTCAGGTGGATAGACCTGATCGCTGTCCACCTGGTAGACTGTTTGTTCCTGATGATTGGACCAGTAGAGTCATCTCGGAGGTTCATTCTTCTACGCTGGCGGGTCATCCTGGAATTTTTGGTACCAGGGATTTGGTGGCTAGATCCTTCTGGTGGCCATCTGTCTCGTGATGTGCGTGTTTTTGTGCAGTCTTGTGATGTGTGTGCTCGGGCCAAGCCTTGTTGTTCTAGGGCTAGCGGGTTGTTGTTGCCCTTGCCTATCCCGAAGAGGCCTTGGACGCACATCTCGATGGACTTTATTTCTGATCTTCCTGTCTCTCAGAGGATGTCTGTTATCTGGGTGGTGTGTGACCGTTTTTCTAAGATGGTTCATTTGGTGCCATTGCCGAAGTTGCCTTCCTCGTCTGAGTTGGTTCCTTTGTTTTTTCAAAATGTGGTTCGCTTGCATGGTATTCCTGAAAATATCGTTTCTGATAGGGGTACCCAGTTCGTTTCTAGATTTTGGCGGGCATTCTGTGCCAGGTTGGGCATTGATTTGTCTTTTTCGTCTGCCTTCCATCCTCAGACTAATGGCCAGACGGAGCGAACTAATCAAACTTTGGAGACGTATTTGAGGTGTTTTGTGTCTGCGGATCAGGATGATTGGGTTGCCTTTTTGCCGTTGGCGGAGTTTGCTCTTAATAACCGGGCCAGTTCTGCCACTTTGGTTTCCCCTTTCTTTTGCAATTCGGGGTTTCATCCCCGTTTTTCTTCTGGTCAGGTGGAGTCTTCGGATTGTCCTGGAGTAGATGCTGTGGTGGATCGGTTGTATCGGATTTGGGAACAAGTGGTGGACAATTTGAATTTGTCCCAGGAGAGGACTCAGCGGTTTGCTAACCGCCAGCGTCGGGTTGGTCCTCGCCTTCGTGTTGGGGACTTGGTGTGGTTGTCTTCCCGTTTTGTCCCTATGAGGGTTTCTTCTCCTAAATTTAAGCCTCGGTTCATCGGTCCCTATAGGATTTTGGAGATTATTAACCCTGTTTCTTTTCGTTTGGACCTTCCGGCATCTTTCGCTATCCATAATGTGTTCCATCGGTCGTTGTTGCGGAGATACGAGGTGCCGGTGGTTCCTTCTGATGGGCCTCCTGCTCCTGTGCTGGTTGAGGGTGAATTGGAGTACGTTATAGAGAAGATCTTGGACTCCCGTATTTCCAGGCGGAGACTCCAGTACCTGGTTAAATGGAAGGGCTATGGTCAGGAAGATAATTCTTGGGTAACTGCCTCTGATGTTCATGCCTCGGATTTGGTTCGTGCCTTTCATAGGGCTCATCCAGGTCGCCCTGGCGGTTCTTGTGAGGGTTCGGTGCCCCCTCCTTAAGGGGGGGGTACTGTTGTGATCCGCTTTTTGGCTCCCCTGGTGGTGGCTGGTGGTACTGGAGACTTGTGTGTGCTTTTCTGCCTCAGCTCACCTGCTTCCATCAGTTTTGGGAGTTCCCTATTTAGCCTTGCTCTCCAGTCACTTCCTTGCCGGTCATCATTGTAACCTGAGTCTTTCAGTTGCATGTTCCTGCTACTAGTCTGCTGATCAGCTAAGTGGACTCTTGTCCTTATTGTTTTGTTTTTCTTGTCCAGTTTACAGTTTTGTCATTTCCTGTTACTGGAAGCTCTTGTGGACTGAAATTGCCACTCCTGTGTCATGAGTTGACACAGGAGTCTTAAAGTAATTTCAGGATGGGTTTTTTGAAAGGGTTTTTCAGCTGACCGTGAAGTCCTCTTTTGTATCCTTCCTCTATCTAGTAAGTGGACCTCGCTTTGCTAAATCTACCTTCATACTGTGTATGTCTTTTCCTCTGAACTCACCGTTAATATACGTGGGGGCCACTATCATCTTTGGGGAATTTCTCTAGAGGTAAGCCAGGTCTGTTCCTTCCTCTTCCAGGCGTAGTTAGTTCTCCAGCTGGCGCATGGCATCTAGGCAGCCGTAGGAATGCTTCCTGGCTACTGTTAGTTGTGTGGTAGATTTAGGTCACGGTCAGCTTGAGTTTCCATCACCCGAGAGCTAGTCTGTTATTTTTGTGTTTCTGATGTTCCCATGCCATTGGGGAATCATGACAGATAGGACAGAATTCTAAGCGGTCACTATTAAAATCCTAAAAATATCCACAGCAGATAATACAAATATTCTACATCTAACTAAAGACATAGAAAGAATATATGCATCTCCTGAGAATCCAGCATGACTGAAAAATCCAAACAAAGTCTAAGCTGGACAAAAACACAATGAATTGCACTGAATTGCAAAGGACACTGCATGTGTGCATAGAGACAAAAAAACGGACACTTATCTTAGCTGAATTGGCAGCAGGGCATGAGGAGCCAGAGAGAGATGCAATCCCTCCAAGTACAATGGACGACTGGCATGGACTCATGGATCCTGCACACCTAAATACCTAATAGAGCTGCAATCAGCAGAAACACCTGCCCGCATTACAACCCCAAGACAACTGCACTACCACCAACAACCACCGGAGGGAGCCCAAGAGCAGAATTCACAACAGCAGGCGTCTACAGCCGAGGAGGAGGGAAGCCTCGATGACAGTCAGCCATTGTCTGCTCAGGGAACTCTCCTGGACGAGGTGGCGGATGAAGAGGAGGAGGAGGAGGATGATGGGGATGAATATTTATGGGAACAGAATGCTTCTCAGGGGGCAATAGAAACTGGTGGCGTTGCAAGGTCAGGTACAGGGTTTTTGCAGGACACAAGTGATGTTGATTTGCAAGAAAGTGCTCCTCAACCCAGCACAAGCAGTGAATTGACACCTGGAACATTGGCCCATATGGCTGAGTATGCCTTGCGTATCCTAAAAAGGGACCCCCGCATTATGAAAATGATGACTGATAACGATTACTGGTTGGCCTGCCTCCTGGATCCACGATATAAAGGAAAATTACAAAATATCATGCCACATGAGAACCTTGAAGCAAATATTGGCTACCAAACAAGCAACTCTTGTAGACCGTTTGGTTCAGGCATTTCCAGCACACAGCGGCGGTGATGGTTCTCACACGAGCCGTAGGGGGCAACATGGCAGAGGTGTTAGAGGTGCACAAATCCGAAGTGGCGTTGGACAGAGGGGTTTTATGACCAGGTTGTGGAGTGATTTTGCAATGAACGCTGACACGACAGGTACTGCTGCATCGATTCAAAGTGACAGGAGACAGCATTTTTCCAGTATGGTTCTGAACTACTTTTCCTCCCTCATTGATGTTCTCCCTCACAGGTCATTCCCCTTTGATTACTGGGCATCTAAAATAGACACCTGGCCTGAATTGGCAGAATATGCATTACAGGAGCTCGCTTGCCCTGCTGCTAGTGTGCTATCCGTAAGAGTCTTCAGTGCTGCTGGTTCAATACTGACCGAAAAAAGGACATGTCAGGCTTCCCGAAATGTCGATGATCTAACCTTCATTAAAATGAACCAATCATGGATTTCAAATTATTTGGCCCCACCTTCCCCTGCTGACACGTATCTTGCCTGAAAAATGTCTTGCTTTTGGCCTCCTCTTACTGACTTCTCCAATTTCTCCATTTGCAGCTGCTGAATGTCCACCATAGGCCATTTTTATACCTCCCTAAATGGGCTGACTCCCCCCACAGGGCTGTGGTCACCACCTGGCGCAAGCACCCGTGAGAGTGCTGTTTGCCTGGACAGGTGGGTGTGCCCACTCTTAGGCGATGGCACTGGCACAGGGTCCCTCATGGTACAATGAAGTGTCTCTGATGGTGGTGGTGCACAACCAACGTCAGACACACCGTCGTAATATGAGGGGCCCTGTGCCAGTACCGCCGCCCACGAGAGAGTGTTCCCCCCAGCTCGAACAGTGCCCTACCACTTGCAATACTTACCTCTCCCTGCTCCACCACTGTGTAGTCTGTGCTGTTAAATCCTTCAATGACACTGCCAAAACAAATTTGTTGAAATGATAGATGATAGTTAAAATATACAGGGGCCCTGGCCTCCATTTAGACCAGTTAATACTTTGCGCCTACTACCACTGTCTGCTACGCAGCAGAGGAGCCCACCCCTGTACCTAGCTATGCCACCTGTTTATTTATGAACAATTTTTTGGCAGAAATTTAGCCTACTTAATTATTTGGGCCTACTGTTTCAGCCTCTCCTTACAGTTGTCCTCCGCTGAACAAAGCAATGCCGCCAGTTTAGTCCTGTTACCAATTTTGAACTGCATTTAGCCTACTTACTTATTTGGGCCTACTCACTGTGTCAGCCACTACTTACAGTTGTCCTCCGCTGAACAAAGCAATGCCGCCTGGTTAGTACTGTTACCAATTTTGAACTGCATTTAGCCTACTTACTTATTTGGGCCTACTAACTGTGTCAGCCTCTCCTTACAGTTGTCCTCCGCTGAACAAAGCAATGCCGCCAGTTTAGTCCTGTTACCAATTTTGAACTGCATTTAGCCTACTTACTTATTTGGGCCTACTCACTGTGTCAGCCACTCCTTACAATTGTCCTCCGCTGAACAAAGCAATGCCGCCTGGTTAGTCCTGTTACCAATTTTGAACTGCATTTAGCCTACTTACTTATTTGGGCCTACTCACTGTGTCAGCCACTCCTTACAATTGTCCTCCGCTGAACAAAGCAATGCCGCCTGGTTAGTCCTGTTACCAATTTTGAACTGCATTTTGCCTACTTACTTATTTGGGCCTACTCACTGTGTCAGCCACTCCTTACAGTTGTCCTCCGCTGAACAAAGCAATGCCACCTGGTTAGTCCTGTTACCAATTTTGAACTGCATTTAGCCTACGCCTACTTAATTATTTGGGCCTACTCACTGTGTCAGCCACTCCTTACAGTTGTCCTCTGCTGAACAAAGCAATGCCGCCAGTTTAGTCCTGTTACCAATTTTGAACTGCATTTAGCCTACTTACTTATTTGGGCCTACTCACTGTGTCAGCCACTCCTTACAATTGTCCTCTGCTGAACAAAGCAATGCCGCCAGTTTAGTCCTGTTACCAATTTTGAACTGCATTTAGCCCACTTGATTATTTGGGCCTACTAACTGTGTCTGCCACTCCTTACAGTTGTCCTCCACTGAACAAAGCAATGCCGCCTGATTAGTCCTGTTACCAATTTTGAACTGCATTTAGCCTACTTACTTATTTGGGCCTACTCACTGTGTCAGCCACTCCTTACATTGTCCTCCGCTGAACAAAGCAATGCCGCCTGGTTAGTCCTGTTACCAATTTTGAACTGCATTTAGCCTACTTTATTATTTGGGCCTATATCTGTGTTTCCGCCTCATCCTGCCCATTGCCCAGCTACTGCTAGATGAGTCTGCTGGTACATTGACCCCCTGACGAAGGCAGACGCCGAAACGCACGTCGGGGCTTGGCACATCCCAGGGACGTTCACTCCATATAGCAGGTAAATACCTGATGGCTTTGGCCCCCATTCTATTTAATTATTCTATTTAGTTTTTCGCCTGCTTGGTGTTTTATACTTTACTGGTTACCATGCTCCTTATGTTATATATTGGCTGTATTTAACGCCAGCATTTAGCGCCAGTATCCAGCGTCAGCAATTCTATTTGGTCTTTTTTCGCCACCAATCAATCTATTTTGCACATGCACTTTATAATATTGATTTGGTATATCTGCTATTTATACCTATATGGCTTACATACACAGGTATGCACATATATGTTGAACCTCCACTGTGGTTATATATTTAATTTATTCTCAGTGCTATTTATATGTCCCTGGTGTTGTGCTTTTTATGGTATTTTTTCCACAGTTCCACTATATCATATATTTTAATAAATATTGTTATTTAAACTTTATCTTGGACTCTGTTTCGGGTTTTTTTCTTCATGTTTTCTGGTACATTGACCCAGACCACTACATTCCCCTTGCACTCTACACAGCCAGAATCTGACCCTGCTGAATGTCAGGTTCCCCTTCCTGCATACTATACCACCTTACACAGGGACAAAGAGGAAGGTGCACATGAAAGTGCAGGTTCCTTCATCAGATGGGGGGGCATACTCGATGGTGACGTCACTGGCACAGGGCCCCTCATAGTACGCAAAAGTGTCTCTGCCGGTGGGAGGCGCCACCCGCTGTCAAACACACCGCCGTACTATGAGGGGCCCTGTGCCAGTGCCAATGCCAATGAGTGGGCTCCCCCTGCTTGCTCAGGATCACAGCACTTGCAAAGTTGAAATACTTACCTCTCCCTGCTCTACCGCCATGTCGTAATCAGCATTTCCTGGGCCCACGAAAATCTTAAGCCAGCCCTACCCCCCACAACTTTAGCCAAATGACCCCCAGTTTTCAATGCCTAACTATTATTATAAAGTAAATTAAGATTGACAAGCTTCTGTAATAAGAATTGATGTTTTTGGCATTAAAATGGGCACTGTAGGTGTTTTCCTGTCCTCCACTCACTGCCGACTTTGATTCCCCATTGACTTGCATTGGGTTTCGTGTTTCAGTCGGCCCCCAACTTTTCGCAATAATCGGCCTATTTCACCCGACCCGACTTTTGACAAAGTCGGGTTTCGCGAAACCCGACTCGATCCGAAAAAAGTGAAATTCTCTCAACTCTAGCGGTGGGTCCATTCAGAACACTTGCCTTACAAGACATAGTGGTACCCCCATTGGGAGTTGTGCCAAAAAATGAACCCAATACATTCAGACTAATCCACCATTTGTCATATCCAAGGGGCAGGTCAGTAAACGACAACATCGACACGGAACCAAGTACAGTACTATGTACTGTATCTCCTTTGACGAGGCAATCGGGGGTCAAGTAGTTGGTAAGAGGCACCCTAATGGCCAAAACAGACATTGAGGGGGGCATTCCGGTTACCACCTGTGCCTCCAAATAGTGTCCTCCCATTGGGCTGCTTCTGTGAAGGAGCATACTACATACATCGCTGTTTGCCCATGGGGTGCTCCATATCCTGCTCACTATTTGAGGTGTTTAGTTGCTTCCTCGAATGTGTCATCATGGACGTTTGTAAGGCAGCACATATTATCCATTACCTCGACGACTTATGCCTGGGCCCAAAAGATTCGCCACAGTGTGAAAACACGCGGTAGTCCACCTGTGAGAAGGAGAGAGCTGGAGGGAAAGTGGACACCCCAGAGCCGAGGGGTTAGATTGAGAAAGAAAGAAGGCGGTGTAGCTTGCTTCATGGGTGGAGTACTCTGCTGAGTAGCAGAAATTGCTATTAGGCTCAAAAGGATTTCCTGGGCCAGATGCCGTTACAAAATAGTAGTTAGGTAAACAGGCGGTGTAGCTTGCTTCATGGGTGGGGTACGCTGCTGAGTAGCACTGCATTGTACTAGGCCCAAAAGGATTTCCAGGGCTAGATGCCGTTACAAAATAGTACTTAGGTAAATAGGTGGTGTAGCTTGCTTCATGGGTGGGGTACGCTGCTGAGTAGCACTAAATTCTACTAGGCCCAAAAGGATTTCCCGGGCTAGATGCCGTTACAAAATAGTAGTTAGGTAAACAGGCGGTGTAGCTTGCTTCATGGGTGAGGTACGCTGCTGAGTAGCACTAAATTCTACTAGGCCCAAAAGAATTTCCTGGGCTAGATGCCGTTAAAAATAGTACTTAGGTAAACAGGCGGTGGGTGGCTGGGCTACTCTGCTGACTAGCAGACACTAGTATCTATACAAAAATCACCAGGCTTATCATAAATTAGGGGCTGGGAACACCCAAATTTTCCTCCCCCACTATCATTAACCACACCACAATGGCTGGTAGGGAAACTCCAAACCAAATATACCACAGACAAAAGGAGTAACAAAATCCCAAGGCACATGTTCAAAAACATATAAACTTTATTAGTAATAAATAACAATGCAATATAATAAAGTTACAATTGCTATGAAAGCACAAATAAGACAGGAGAATTTTCAAATGGAGAGCCCATAGGTATACCAGCGGTAGACAGAGAGTCCAATAGCCTTTGGGTAGGTATAAATATATATCCTATGTCAGATTCTAAGGTCATGTGGAGAGACATACCCCCATATCAAGAGACAAGTAATAAGACACATGCTTTTGTAGTAACATGCCGCCACATAGACCACAGTCAAAATCTCAATTAGTTCAGCTTACCCATATATGAGGCCAGAGGATTTGCTCCGCTCCGCTGGCAGCCCCCTGACGCGCGTTTCGCGGATTGCTTTATCGAAGACTAGCAGACACTGAAGCTTTGGAACAGACCTCTGAATCCCAGGCCATAGTATGAGTAAACAACTCTGCAGACGACGCCACCCACCTGGAATTGACGATGGCAACGTCATGTAAAACTCAGCAAGGGGACTACATAAAAGAGTCTCCATTTTTTCAAAAAATTCGGCCACAGACACCACTTAAGTGGCATCAATTTCGCCAGAGTTTTTTAAAATGGTTGGTTAGGTGATTTTCAAAAATCATCAAGCTTTTAGTCTCCCCAAGATGACACTGGGGTAGAAAAGTCCTTGCAGATCCAGGATTTGTTCATCTTGATGAAAGTTAGTCTGTCTACATTGTCACTCGACAGCCGCGTGCGCTTATCTGTCAGCACACCACCAGCAGCGCTGAACACACGTTCAGAGAGAACGCTGGCTGCGGGGCACGACAAGATCTCCAAGGCGTGAGTGGCAAGCTCAGGCCATTTTTCAAGATTGGAAGCCCAAAATGAGCAAGGGTCCAGTTCCACAGTCATGGCATCGATGTTAACTTGGAGATACTCTTGTACCATCCTCTCTAGGCGTTGGCTGTGCGTCAGACTTCTTGTCTCCTGTGGCCTTGCAAAGGATGGTCTAAAAAAATCTTGAAAAAATTGCTGTTACTACCAGATACGATGTTACTGTTATGGTTAGAGTGATGACTCGATAGTCCCACGGTTGGCAAGTTAGAACTCAGAGATTGATTATGTGCACCACTGGTGTTTTGTGGAAAGGCAGATGTTAGATTCTGTAAAAGTCTCTGCTGATACTCCTGCATGCGTGAATCCCTTTCTATGGCCGGAATTATTTTGCCAAATTTGCTTTTGTACCAGGGATCAAAGAGTGTGGCAACCCAGTAGTCGGCATTACTTCGGATTCTGACAATCCGAGGGTCATGTTGCAGGTAGTGCAGCAAGAAGGCACTCATGTGTCTTGCGCATCCAGGAGGACCAAGTCCTCGTTGTCATGGTGTTGGCGAGATTAGAATCATGCTTCCTTCATCTGCCCTCTCCCCCCAACCTCGCACAACAGAAATTTGATCAAAGTTTCCCTCATCTGATGAGTCTTCCATGCCCAGCGCCAGTTCGTCATCCACTTCTTCCTCGCCTTCTGCACCTTCCTCAACAGTTTGGCTGCTACCATGCACCCTCGGTAATCCCTCTCCCCCAGCCTCCAATGCCAGCCGCCTTGGTGCTGCCCACCTTCTTGACCTTGGAGATATGATCCCTTCCGCATACGACTCCTCCTGTTCCTCCTCCTCCTCCTCTTGTTCCACCACCTGACTCTGGACACTGTGTAAGGTGTGCTCCAGCATGTAAATCACCGGAATGGTCATGCTGATAATGGCATCGTCAGCACTAAACATATTCTTTGCTATTTCAAAACTGTGCAGAAGGGTGCATAGGTCCCTGATCTGAGACCACTCCTGCAGCGTGATTTGCCCCACCTCTTGATCTCATTGGCCCAGGCTATACGTCATAACGTATTGCACCAGGGCTCGTCGGTGCTGCCACAGTCGCTGCAACATGTGCAGAGTTGAATTCCACCATGTGGGCACATCGCATTTCAGCCGGTGAACTGGCAGGCCCAATGACTTCTGTAGAGATGGAAGTCGTCGAGCTGCGGGATGCGACGGCGGAAGTGAGCACACAGCGACTGTGCCCTCTGCAGAAGCCCATCTAGTCCGGGATAGTGGGATAAAAATTGCTGGACAACCAGTTTCAAAATGTGAGCCATACAAGGCACGTGTGTGACATTGCCCCGGCGAAACGCCACACCCAGGTTTGCAGCATTGTCGCACACAGCCTTCCCTGGCTGCAGGTTGAGTGGAGACAACCATTGATGGAACTCGGTCTCCAGAGCTGACCACAACTCCTCAGCTGTGTGACTCACATTTCCCAGACATTTCAACGTAAACACTGCCTGATGCCATTGAGCCCTGGTGACAGCATAGTGAGGAGGTGTGCAGGATTCCTTCTGCGCAGTTACAACGCGGGTGGCATTACCAGACAGGCTTTGTGTGCAGGTGGAGGACCGAGAGGAGGTTGAGGAGGCAGAAGCAGTGGAGGAACTTCTAGATGCAGAGGATCGAAGAGCAACTTGTGGGGATGGCAAGACTTGGACAGCAGCCCCTTCTCCTGATGTCGCCTTAGTTACCCAGTGCCCAGTCACCGACATGTAACGCCCCTGTCCATGTCTACTCGTCCAAGTGTCTGTGGTGAAATGCACCCTGTCACACAGAGTTTCTCAAGGAAGCGGTCATGTTGTGTGTGACATGCTGGTGTAGCGCAGGCACAGCTTTCTTTGAGAAGTAGTGGCGGCTGGGCATCTGGTACTGGGGCACTGCGACAGACATAAGGTCTCGAAAATCCTCTGTGTCCACCAGGCGGAAAGGCAGCATTTCTGTAGCCAACAGCTTGCAGATGGAGAAATTCAACCTCTTAGCTTTGTCATGGCTAGGAGGAAATGGTCTTTTACTTGTCCACATCTGAGGGACTGAGGGCTGGCTGCCGTGCTTAGACGGAGTTGAGTAGGGTGTCCCTGGCAAACTGCTGGTCTGTGAGGAAGGTGCAGGCGGAGATGTTATGTTGCCTTGATCAAAATGTGGTGTCGATGTCGGAGAGCGCTCAACGCCAGCAGGTGTTTCCACTTGCAAATGTCCTGACGACCTGCCAATCACACTGGCTGTTGCGGGTAAAGAGGTGGAAGGTCTGCATCCAAAACCAAGTGCAACTGCTGTCCCCACAGTCACAGAGGATGAAGAGGATGCGGATGCACTTGATGGGGCAGACAGTGGTTGACCCGGCCCACTAGGCCGCATTGTAGCACAGTGAGCTTCCCACTGCAACTTATGCCTCATATCCATGTGACGGTTCAAGCATGAAGTACTCAAGCTAGTGATTTTTTGGCCTCTACTGAGATTTTGTTGACAAATCTTACAGACAACATGAGTTGGGCCATCCTTTGCGATGTCAAAAAATGCCCAGGCTATGCAAGGCTTAGAGCCCGTGCGACCTGAAGAGCCACCACGACTTCTGGTCTGAGGCACAGTTGGGGTTGAGGATGCAGTTGTTGACGTGCTTCCAGTACTCCATCTCTGTCCAGGAAGGTGCACCGTTACCTCGTCGTCAGACTCGTCACTAGCATCCTCCTCCACCTCCTCTGCTGACCTCATGGACTGGCGGACTGGGGGTTGACAGTAAGTGGGGTCTACAGCCTCGTCATCATCATCCTGTGTGTTCTCACACCCATCGTCCTCAGAGCCAACCTCTTCCTGCCCCGACTGAAAAGTCAAGTTTTCATTCCAATCAGGTATCTCAGTCTCATCATCATCTTCCTCATTGTCTCCACCAACAGGAGTTACAGTTTGGGAACGAGGGTCTATATTATGCTCAGAACCTTCTTCATCTGGGCCTGGATCCGACTCACAAAGATTCTGGGCATCAGTGCAGATCATTTCCTCGTCTGGATTCACAGAAGCTCTGGAGCAGACCTCTGATTCCCAGGCTATAGTATGTGAAAACAGATCTACAGACTCAACCATGTGTGTTACCCCATGCTCAGACGGGCAGCTGGAGACTTGGGAGCTGTGAGGAAGCAAGTGGGATTGGGGTGACAACTCTGAAAACTGGAGTAGTTGTGATGTTGAAGTTGACATGGAGGAGAGCCCACTTGAACGAGCACTTGATATCCGTTCAAACACCTGCTGTTTTTGTGCCTCATCTGGAATTTTTGGCGATGCTTGTAGTGATGGTCGTAAGAAAGGGATCATATCAGATTGTCCACGAAAAGAAGTAGACATCTTACTTTGGCTGGAAGATGGTCTTTCTTCTGCAGATGTTACTGTTGCTTTACCACCTACCCCACGGACACTACCTTTTTTTTCCTTTCCAACACACCTATTCCCCATTCCACCAGCAGCAGGCCTTTTGCCACTCATTTTAGTGCTTAACTAATTGGCAACTCTGTATCTGTAGTTGTTGGCACAACAACTGATGGATGAAAACCGAGCAGAACTGAGTGGCCAAACTGTGGTACTAGGCCCAAAACTATTAACTGGATTAGATGCAGTGAAAATTGAGATACACAGGCAGTATAGTTTGTTTCACAGGCGGGCTACTCTGCTGACGTGCAGACACTGCTCCTAGGCCCAAAACTACTAACTGGATTAGATGCAGTGAAAATAGAGATACACAAGCGGTGTAGTTAGTTTCACAGGCGGGCTACTCTGCTGACGTGCAGACACTGCTCCTAGGCCCAAAACTGTTAACTGGATTCGATGCAGTGAAAATAGAGATACGCAGGTGGTGTAGTTAGTTTCACAGGCGGGCTACTCTGCTGATGTGCAGACACTGCTCCTAGGCCCAAAACTATAAACTGGATTAGATGCAGTGAAAATTGAGATACACAGGCGGTATAGTTTGTTTCACAGGCGGGCTACTCTGCTGACATGCAGAAACTGCTCCTAGGCCCAAAACTATTAACTGGATTAGATGCAGTAAAAATTGAGATACACAGGCGGTATAGTTTGTTTCACAGGCGGGCTACTCTGCTGATGTGCAGACACTGCTCCTAGGCCCAAAACTATTAACTGGATTAGATGCAGTAAAAATTGAGATACACAGGTGGTGTAGCTAGCTTCACAAGCGGGCTACTCTGCTGACGTGCAGACACTGCTACTAAGCCCAAAACCTCAAAACTATTTACTGGGTTAGATGCAGTAAAAATTGTGATACACAGGCGGTGTAGCTAGCTTCACAGGTGGGCTACTCAGATGACTATCAGACAATGCTACTAGCCCAAAAGGATTGGCTGAGCTAGATTGCACCAAATGCTGTGACTAAAGGTACCGTCACATTAAGCGACGCTGCAGCGATATCGACAACGATGCTGATCGCTGCAGCGTCGCTGTGTGGTCGCTGGAGAGCTGTCACACAGACAGCTCTCCAGCGACCAACTATGCGAAGTCCCCTGGTAACCAGGGTAAACATCGGGTTACTAAGTGCAGGGCCGCGCTTAGTAACCCGATGTTTACCCTGGTTACCAGTGTAAACGTAAAAAAAAAAAAAACTACATACTTACATTGCCGTGTCTGTCGCGTCCTTCGCCTTCAGCTTCCCTGCACTGTGTAAGCGCCGGCCCTAAAGCACAGTGGTGACGTCACCGCTGTGCTTTGCTTTACGGCCGGCACTGACACATTCAGTGCAGGAAGCTCTGAGCAGCAGCGTGGACGCCAGGGGACTTGACAGACATCAGAGGGTGAGTAGTGTTTTTTTTTTACTTTTACAATGGTAACCAGAGTAAATATCGGGTTACTAAGTGCGGCCCTGCGCTTAGTAACCCGATATTTACCCTGGTTACCATTGTAAAACATTGCTGGCATCGTTGCTTTTGCTGTCAAACACGACGATACACGCCGATCTGACGACCAAATAAAGTTCTGGACTTTCAGCAGTGACCAGCGATATCACAGCAGGATCCAGATCGCTGCTGCGTGTCAAACACAATGATATCGCTATCCAGGATGCTGCAACGTCACGGATCGCTATCATTATCGCTGCAAAGTCGTTTAGTGTGAAGGTACCCTAACACTTGCACAGCACTGGCTCAGACCTGCCTGGCAAACAGTGCTATGAACTACTGTAACCTACCTTGAAAAGGGCTGCTATTACAACTAGTCCCAACTCTCGACTCCCTAAACCTATCTCTCTGACAATTCGCTCCAAAAAAACACTTAGTCTGTATAGCGCCCACAGCAGCAGCGGTGCCGTCTAACACTAAGCTGCAGCAGTGAGGAAATGGTGGCGTCGGGGCAAATGGCTGGTTCTTATAGGGCAAGGACATGTGACATACACCGCCAATGACACATGCCCTTGCTTGTGTGCATCACATGCACATTGCTGTATGTGTGTGCACGGCTGAGAGACTGCACCGCCCCTCTGTAAATGCAGGAAAGAAAAAAAAAATGGAGATCGGCGTTATTTCAGCACAGATCTATCCCCCCCCCCGCTCACTATACACTGAAACAGTCGATTAACAATGATAAACAGTTTTAATGTGCAAATCAAGCTAGGCTTTTTGGTGAACGAACAGTTATCGAACAGAGACTTGAACAGCCGAATTTTAAGCACATTGTTCGGGTTCGTCGAACGACTCGAACACCGCCCAAAACAGCTTGAATTTGAAATTGGCAAACAGTTCGACTCAAACACCGCTCATCTCTACTGGGCACCAAGATCTCGGGTGCTGAGATCTCGTGCCGGGTTCTCAATCTGAGCATGCGCCGCCCCCTACGGCCATTTTCCAGGAGGCCATAGCATCGCAGTAATGGATGTGCGGGGGGCTCCGGGAAAATGGCCGCCAATTGAGATCTTGGCATCGCATTAATGGATGTGCTTTCACAAAATGCCGGCGGAGCCCTCCCACATCGCAGAGCACCATTTTCACCCGCAGCGGCCCACATCGGAACACCCCCTCATCCCAGCCTGCGGCAATGCTCCACTCTTGCCTGTTCCAGCAGCGACCCTGGGACCCCGCTTCACCACATCTACCACCCCGGTAAGCAATAAGACGCATGGATTAGAAGAGGCACCTCCATTTTAGTAAAAAAAAATGTTTCCTATTTTTCTCCTCAAAATTTGGGGTGCGTCTTATAATATGGTGCCTCTTATAATCCGCAAAATACGGTATTTTTGCAACGCTTCATTCTGAGTGCTATAACCTTTTTATTTCTCCACTGATTGATCTGAATGGCAGCTTGTTTTTGTGGCACAAAATGATGTTTTCAGCAAATCTATTTTTATTTACATTTGTCTTTTTTATTGTGTTTTATTTCAATTTTTGTTTGACTGTATGATAAAGCATCATTTTTTTATGGTGTTCATTGAAGAGGTTAACTGATGGAACAGTTTTATAGGTCAGGTCATTCTGGCAAAACTAAATATACTTTTTTTTGTTTTTTTTTAATTATTTATGGGTACAATATATTTAAAAAAAATTTTTTTTATTATTTTGTGATTTAAAAAAAATATTTGCAAAACTTTTTTTTTTACTTTGTCCCACTATGGGACTTTCACTTTCTGCAGTCTGATCAATGTTATATATGTGCATGATGTGCATGATCAAACTATCTTTCTTGTGCCTGGTGTTAGAGGTCAGGACTTCCTTGCTGGGTGGGATGTATCGTAGGCACTGTTTGTTGCTCTGGTCTGTCATTCAGGTCTGGCCACTGGGTCTGCTGTTTAGCACAGACGTCGGTCCCTGCATCTTGCTCAGGCTCCTGTTATACATGTGGTTACTGCTGGCTGTTCAGCTCAAGTCTATTTTAACCAGTGGTATACAGAGGCAGCCCCACTCCTGGAGTCTAAGACGAGAAATCACTTTACTGAGCATGTCCGTGTTGTGGCGCCTTGTCATTGGTGCTCAGACTCTTTCTGCTCTGGGGATGTGGCAGCTCAGGATTGGCCCACGGGCGATGCCCCATCTGACTGGGTGTGTTTGGGGGTGGAGCCTGGTGCATAAAGGGCTTTCAGCGAAGCACGCGGGCGTGCTTGTGTCACTTGTGTTTGTGTGGGTGGATAAGCTACCGCTCTGTCTGTGCATTTTGTGCAGTTTGCACCTTATCAGCTTCCAGTGAGAGGTCCGTGATCTGTGTCAGCATGTGTTCAGGGCTGGCCTTGTGCCATTAGAATTCCGGCACCTCCGGAGAGGAGATTTGCTGCGTGTTTTTGCTGACTGTGAGTTTTTGCTATCTGTTTTTCCGTCCCGTGTGTATGCTATACTATCTTGTGGGGTTAACAGGGTATTGCACCACAACAAGTTCATCCAACGTGTTCTTTCGCAGTGGTTCTAATGGGGTATTGCACACCACCTATTCTCCCTGTACCCCTCGGTGGTTAGCTGAGCTGGTACTTGCCTTCCCTGTACCCCTCGGTGGTTAGCTGAGCTGGTACTAACCTTCCCTGTACCCCTTGGTGGTTAGCTGAGCTGGTACTAACCTTCCATGTACCCCTCGGTGGTTAGCTGAGCTGGTACAAACTTTCCCTGTACTCCTCGGTGGTTAGCTGAGCTGGTACTAATCTTCCCTGTACCCCTCGGTGGTTAGCTGAGCTGGTACTAACCTTCCCTGTACTCCTCGGTGGTTAGCTGAGCTGGTACTTACCTTCCCTGTACCCCTCGGTGGTTAGCTGAGCTGGTACTAACCTTCCCTGTACCCGTCGGTGGTTAGCTGAGCTGGTACTAACCTTCCCTGTAGCTCTCGGTGGTTAGCTGAGCTGGTACAAACTTTCTCTGTACTCCTCGGTGGTTAGCTGAGCTGGTACTAACCTTCCCTCTACCCCTCGATGGCTAGCTGAGCTGGTACTTACCTTCCCTGTACCCCTCAGTGGTTAGCTGAGCTGGTACTTACCTTCTCTGTACCCCTCGGTGGTTAGCTGAGCTGGTACTTATCTTCCCTGTACCCCTCGGTGGTTCGATGAGCTGGTACTAACCTTCCCTGTACCCCTTGGTGTTTAGCTGAGCTGGTACTTACCTTCCCTGTACCCCTCGGTGGTTACCTGAGCTGGTACTAACCTTCCCTGTACCTCTCAGTGGTTAGCTGAGCTGGTACTTACCTTCCCTGTACCCCTCGGTGGTTACCTGAGCTGGTACTAACCTTCCCTGTACCTCTCAGTGGTTAGCTGAGCTGGTACTTACCTTCCCTGTACCCCTCGGTGGTTAGCTGAGCTGGTACTTACCTTCCCTGTACCCCTCGGTGGTTAGCTGAGCTGGTACTAACCTTCCCTGTACCCCTCGGTGGTTAGCTGAGCTGGTACTAACATTCCCTGTAGCCCTCGGTGGTTAACTGAGCTGGTACTTACCTTCCCTGTTCCCCTCCGTGGTTAGCAGAGCTGGTACTTACGGTCCCTGTACCTCTCGATGGTTAGCAGGGTAGGCAATCCTTTCCCAGTGCATCTCTGAGTAGTACCTGGGTTTGGTTTTCTGTGTTCCATTCACACTGTGTGGAGTTAACTTGGTGTATTTAAGGAGGAACGTTCACTAGTTTTTTATCCGTCATTATTTACACTAGCAGCAGTTTTACATCTCTGCACAGTGGACCCGGGTAGCGATTGCACTTTACTATTTAATTTTATTTAGTGCAATCCACCAACCCTAACACCTGATGACCCGGATATCGTCATGATTACATCGGGTCACCATGGCAATGATCGGGTCTCATGATGACATCGCGGGGGCACCGATCCAAGGGTAGAGGGTCTTTCTTCCCTTTGCCTGATCGCTAAATGCTGTGATAGTTCCTTAGAATAGAGCAATGCTTCCCAAAGTCCAATCCTCGCTGTTCCCCAACACATCATAATATAATAATAATCTATATTTATATAGCGCCAACATATTGCGCAGCGCTTTACAGTTTAATAGTTTAGTGTCATGCTTTCAGGATTTCTTTTATATTGGACTTGTTATGGAATTATTATCAAGGTATCAGAAATCACCACATTCTCTCTCAGCTGTGAAATAATAAGGAAATCCTGAAAATATGGTCTGTTGGGAGCGGTGAGGACTGCAGTTTGCAAAACACATGAATGGAGCAATAAGTAGAGTAGAAGTTGAACATACGCACCTCTGTGCTATTCAGGATTGGGCACTGCTGACTGTTTCCCATGTTTCAGTGCCTTAATCTCAAAATCATTGGGGTCCAAACAGTTGAAGACCCATTATTCAGTAAGTTATCCCATATCCTGAGGATATTGAGAATAACATTTTAATAGACATTATTACTGAAAAAGGTATGTTCCATGGAGTCGCACGCCACTCATCAGATGCTCCAGATTCATTAAGAGGTGTGCACCCCTTCGTGAATCGGGAGCATCTAACTCCACCCTGCCCCCTCATCAAAACTTGCAATAAAATTGCTGATCTTGATGAATTAGGGCCTATGAATTCACAAGTGGGCTTGACTGTTCCATAGAACCAAAGTCAGAGACCTCACCCATGAGTTTCCAAAATGTGTTTATGAAATCAGATGTTCTTTTGACAAGGTTTCCAATTTTAGATGTTACATACAACACACAATCCAATATTACAGGTCGTTTCATAAAACTTCGGTGAGACACGTCTGCAAAAGTATAATAAAAAGCATTTATTTTATTTACAACAAAATTTACAGCAACATGCCTGAACATAGTTCTTATGCTCCGAGAACATCTGCATCAGTGGAAAATGGCAGCAAATGCCCTGATAAGCCAAAAAAACACAAAAATTGTGGCAGATACACACATTTGCCACCTAGTGGTCAGAATATCATAAAAAAACATTTAGAACAGTGTTGGTTTCACAAAGCGTTTTCCATTTCAACCATTAAAGAAAAATGTAATATGTATGTTTTCATAAGAAAATATGACCATTTTATTAACTGACATGAAACATCTTTTTGCAGAACATACAATGACATTAACAATTTCTTATTCTGTATTTTGCCGTATCTATTAATTTTTGTAATAAATTACCTAAAGATGTTTTTAAAGGGTGAAGATTGCCCTTATTATTTCCAACATTTGATGTTTCTGGCAAGTCTGCGGTAACTTTACCATTGAGATTTAACAGATCAAGTTCTATCAGAATTTGTTAAAATAGATTCCGAGTTCTCTATATTTAACCATTTGAGTTCTAAATGTAAAATAAGTTTTAACATGAGACGCCAAGAGGAGCTAAGGTTACATTTCCTACTTTCTACTTAGTATAAAATAAGTCGTTTTTTGGAATTAACACCTGGTGCTAATAAAAAAAAACACAGAACTATTTTTTACAGAACTGGCAAAGGATACAAAAATGAAACTTTACATGAAATAAACATAAAAAAGATAAATACTCAGTTAAAGTGAGACAAATTTGCTATTAAATAAGGAATACAGTTTATATATTACATGTTTTTGAACCTTTATTGTTTTTCGTTCCTGTACAAATATGCATTCTATAAATACCATGTGTCCATCCCCACCTGAACATATATTGGATACACTAATATGGTTGTCAATCTCTTCTCTAGCCAGCAGCATGGTGATCATGGATACTGATACTTGATCAGTGATGAAAGCTTTTGTCTCACACTAGCCCATTATTTATATGGCTATTATAGTTTTAAAATGGCACCAAATAAAGGAATTCAAATGTGGGTATATTACAACACTTATAAGGAAATTTGTCACCAGGTTTCTGCCACCTAATCTGAGATGTAGAGTCAAAGACCCTGATTTCAGAGATGTGTCACTTACTGGGCTGCTTGCTGTAGTTTTGATAAAATCAAGCAGGAGATTATCACCAGAGGACTAGTAAACCTGCTACCATGTAGTCCAGCCACACCCCCACCACTGATTGGCAGAAGGCTGCCAATCAGTGGTGTGGGCGGGGTTATACAAAATTCAGAGAACTGGTAGAGCAAATAAATCAGTAATTTTATAAAAATTGCAGCAAGCAGACCAGTAAGTGATACATCATTGCAATCAGGGTCTCATGCTGTTCTCAGAAGGAATAGTAAAAATCTTGTGACAGATTCCCTTTAAAGAGCAAACAAGTTACTGTCAGATATTAAAAGTATTCTATAGCTTATTTAAAGTTTTAGGTCATTAATGAAAGATACAATGTAATTTGAGGTATCAGCTTAAAAAAAGTATTAAACATAACTGGTATAAGGAGTTATATTTATGTACACCCTTGAACAGTCAGGACCAAGTATACACATAGTAAGAAGCATGCAACATTGAAATGGTAAATGTCACAGTTTGGCCGTATGAAAAATTTGTGAGAAAATCAGTAGGAAGAATACATTATATAAAAAAATGGTTCCAGCATAACTACATGCATTGTGTATTTCCCTTGAAAGCTAAAGCAAAGAAGTAAAGAAAAAGGGAAAAAAAATGTGTTTGACCAATTTCTTCCCCAGTGGCGTAGCTGAAAGACAAATGTGGCATAAGCAAAGTCTTTATCACATACCCATGGAATCACATGGCTACATTTTTGGTCCATATCAGGTTGGTCTATGTTGTACCAAACACCAAAGGAAACGTTTTCCGACTTAATTGGGATATTAGTTAGCTATTTCAACAAGATAGATGGACCTCACACTTTTTTGCTTTCGATCATTTGTTATAACAGACTACTTCACATCTAATAAAGCATCATTTAGTTGAATAGTCAATGTAATTTGGTTTCTAAGTTGTTATAAAAGATATTAAGTTTTAAACAAGAGCAGAAATATCTTTAAATATTGGAAAGAAAACATTTAGCTTATATTTAGAATTTCAATATAAAAAATAAGTGTCCACATTCCTTATTGACAAGTCCAGTTTAACCCCATTGACAATCTTTGGGTACTGAAATCTTAGAGGTTTTATAGTTTACCAAAAATCAGAATTCTGCCTCCACATATGCAAAAACTACCATTTAAAAAAACATTCTTTATGCCTAATTTATGAGTAACTGCAAAATTAAATATCATTTTTTGTTTTAAAAAAATGAATGTTTTACATCAGGCATAGGTAATAGTGAATAGTAAATATACTGCGGGTTCTCAGTATAAGTAGGAGTTTAAAAAGACTGTGGTGACGTGACGAGTACAACCCTCTTTCTTGCACTTTAGGGAACCTTTTATTTTATCATCTTACTCTTCGGCATACTTTCATGACCAACTTTTCTCATTATAATGTGGCTTCTGTTACATGTTCTTGCTACTTGAAATATCCTGACATGTCTGTACTTGATCTGAAGGTCCTCTCATTCACATTGAGGCATACATTGAGGCCGGGATATAATTTTCTACAACATACTTATTATAAAACATCATAACAGCCCAGTTGAACAGGTTGTGGGCAATATTGCTTTCCGCTGCCAGTACCTTGCCTTTGCCTATTTATTTTTCACATACCTGATTTATATCAGACTTTTGAGAGTTTTCTATGGTATTCAGTACCTTATTACTTGTCCATTAGCTACCCATAATAACACTATCCTTATCACATGCAGTACTGTTCTAACTGAATCTAATGAATAAATAGGTCACTCTCTCCCACTAGATCAAACTCATCTACATCTACCGCTCATCCCAAATGGTAATTGACCAATATTTGAATAAAATATTTTAAAAATTAAAAAAAAGGTATATATTTTTGTTAAAGCAAAATACTAATATCACATTGCTATTCTTCTGCTACATACCTTCTTGTGAAATGTTTTGGATCAATAAAAAAGAAATGGCATTTAGCCTTCGAATCATGTCTGTTTCTAAAGTCATGCCTAACACACAAATTACTTTTCATAATCGCGTCTAAAGTTTCCAGTTATAGTCACCTTGTATATATCACGGACGAACATGAAACCTAACATTTAATAAGTAATTCAGTTGCCATCATGCTTCAACCTCTAAAATATTTACTCCTCGAAAGAACCTACAGAAGATACAAACATATATACAAACTCTTCCTTTAATGTGTTGGTATTTATTATACAGTTCTTCATGTATTATTATTATTTATTCAGGAGTCATATTAACATTTTGGCTATAGTAAAGTAACTCCTGACGACTTGTTTGTTCCTAATTTCAACCTGGACCTTCTCCACAATTAACTTTGTCCATGGAGCCAAAGCAAGTGATTAGGTCTCCAGAAGGGATGTCTTATTTAGAAACATTGGTAATTGAACAGGGAGATGTCACTATGAAGAATATAAAGAGGTTGTCCAGGATTAGAAAATCTTTTCTGAAGGATGTGTCCAATATCATGGGTCGGCCCTAATCATCTGCCATACCAGAAACAGACCAAGGACAAGAGTGGCATAGATCTGGGAAAATTCTAATCCTTAACAACACCTTTCATTCCGATTCACAACTTGGACATAGATTCAGTGGTTCATCCTGAAGAAGTGGAAGAAAAACACCATTATTTGGATTTTATGCAAGTATAGAAGATTTATAAGAAATATTTATTGGAAGTCCTGTCTAGGTATCTTCCTCTAAAACTTTTCTGGTTAATTGGCTAAGCATTATGTTTTGCCTATACATGACAATGTCAAAACAATTACTGGAGCCAAGACCAATGCCATAGAAAGTTGGTGGAAAAAAAATGTTAGTATTATGAAAATGTTTAGGCAATTTATTATATGTAAAGGGGAAGGTGGCATAGAATATCTTGTGGCATACTTGTCAACAATCCCAGTGGATGTTCAGTCGTGGATCTTGGGCACTTTGGAGCATTCATGTGGCAGGACTTAAATGTCCGGAAACCCGCGATATAGATGATGGTCACTATGACTTAGACTGAGGACCACTAATCTGAGAATCTTGGTAACTAGTGTTTTAAGGTGTGATGTGGCCTCTCTCATAAGATGACTTCCATTTGTTACTGCTACACTGGGCTCAAGAGGAAAATGAAAAATAAATTGGTACCTATTTTTACTGTTGGCATGGACTTTGACCGGTGCTGCTAATCCCATGCATTATCATGATCTTGCTTGTACAAACCCAATGGATAAAGTATGAGAATTCCAGATATATATATGATACTTAGAACTTTTTACTTGCTTATCTAAAGTTCACAAAAGCTACAAAAACTTTATTAATGCCTTTTAAGATAATACTTTATGGAGTACTCATGGAGACTAAAAAAAAGTATTCGAAAATATTATACTGTTGTGGATCCATTTTAATTTGCTCCTTGCCATAACTGAATTTCATAGCCTGAGATTACTTTACAAGATAATATTTTGGAAAATGATTCAACCAAAAATTCAAAGCCTAACTCCTATGGCACTTTACACCTATGGAACATATAATTCCATTAAAAAGTACTCCTCTTTTATATTTACCAGCAAAGCAATGGCGCTGTAGACACAAAAAACAGGCAGAGGCACTAGATTCATAAGTAAAGACTCTTGGTCATACGATTCAACTCAGTGACCTCACAAATTCACAAATTGTTATATTGATCTCGCACAGGACCCTGGTACATATCATCATGAGAGTGTATGTAGCAGTCAAATGTGAATTATATAAATTATATAGTCGAACTCTTCTACAGTGCCACCCTTACTATGTAAAATAGAATGTAGGGTTCACTTCACGTTCTGGAACTTTTCGCCATTAAAGGGAATCTGTCACCTACTTTTTCGTATATAAGCTGCGGCTACCACCATCAGGGGCTTATCTACAGCATTCTGTAATACTGTAGATAAGCCCCCGATGTATCCTGAAAGAAAAGAAAAACAAGTTAGATTATGCTCACCCAGGGGCGGTGTGGTCCGTGTCCGATGGGCGTCGCGGTCCGGCGCCTCCCATCTTCATGCGATGACGTCCTCTTCCTTGCTTCCCGTTTCGGCTCCTGCACAGGCATACTTTATTTGCCCTGTTGACGGCAGAGCAAAGTACTGCAGTGCCGGGAAAGGTCCGAGAAGCCCAGCGCCTGCACACTGCAGTACGTTGCGCTGCCCTCAACAGGGCAAGTAAAGTACGCCTGTGCAGGAGCCGTGACAGGAAGCAAGGAAGAGGACGTCATTGCATCAAGATGGGAGGCACCGGACCTGGACTGCGTCGCCCTTTGGACCGGACCACCCCCCAGGTGAATATAATGTAACTTGTTTTTCTTATCTTTCAGTTCAGGATACATCAGGGGCTTATCTACAGCATTACAGAATGCTGTAGATAAGCCCCTGATGGCGGTGGCCGAAGCTTATATACGAAAAAGTAGGTGACAGATTCCATTTAACAGAAGGAATATCCATTGCTGACAATATTCCAAGTCTGAAAAAACACTTTCCCTCATAAAAATGAAGCATAAAGACTGTAAAAGGATTGTCCCATAAGAAATTATTATTATCTATGAACAGGATAGATGATCAATGTTTATTGTGACTCCCACCAATCATGAGATCAGGAGGCCCAAAGTCTCCTGTGTGAAAGGAGCTGTAGTGAGCATGTGTGACCACTCCTATAGAGTGAATGGAGTAATAGTGAGCATGTGTGACCACTCCTATAAACAGTGAATGGAGTAATAGTGAGCATGTGTGCCCACTTGTACATACAGTGAATGGAGTATTAGTGAGCCTGTGTGACCACTTTTACAGGCAGTGGAGAATTAGTGAGCACATATGTGACCACTCCTACAGACAGTGAATTGAGCAGTAATGAGCATATGTGACCCCCTCTACAGACAGTGAATAGAGAAGTAGTGAGCATGTATGACCACCTCCTATAGACAGTGGAGTATTAGTGAGCATGTGTAACCACGTCTACAGACAGTGAATGGAGCAGTTGTGAGCATGTGTGACCACTCCTATAGACAGTGGAGTATTAGTGAGCATGTGTGACCACTCCTACAGACAGTGAATAGAGAAGTAGTGAGCATGTGTGACCACCTCCTATAGACAGTGGAGTATTAGTGAGCATGTATGACATCTCCTATAGACAGTGGAGTATTAGCGAGCATGTATGACATCTCCTATAGACAGTGGAGTATTAGCGAGCATGTATGACATCTCCTACAGACAGTGAATAGAGAAGTTGTGAGCATGTATGACATCTCCTACAGACAGTGGAGTATTAGTGAGCATGTATGACATCTCCTATAGACAGTGGAGTATTAGTGAGCATGTATGACATCTCCTACAGACAGTGGAGTATTAGTGAGCATGTATGACATCTCCTACAGACAGTGGAGTATTAGTGAGCATGTATGACATCTCCTACAGACAGTGGAGTATTAGTGAGCATGTATGACATCTCCTACAGACAGTGGAGTATTAGTGAGCATGTATGACATCTCCTATAGACAGTGGAGTATTAGTGAACATGTGTGACCACTTCTACAGACAGTAAATTGAGCAGCAGCGAGCATGTGTGACTACTCCTAATGACAGTGAATGGAGTAGTAGTGAGCATGTGACCCTGTCTACAGACAATGCATGAAGACATAGTGAGCATGTGTGACCACTCCTACTGACAGTACATTAACTAATCTTGTGATTGATGGGAATCCCAGCAATCGGATCCCCAGTGATCATACATTTTTCACCAACCCATGTATAGATACAGTACAATGATTATAAGACAATCTCTTTTAGCTATTTTTATGTTTTGGATGTAGATCTATTAAAGATTATATGAATTGCACATAATTGGAATTTTGTCACCATTTTGCTGATGTAGCATTCATATATACCATAAATGGCAGACATGTTCTTTATAATATGGGGTCTTTCTTTATAATCTCAGAGAACCTTTTTAACTCTATATTGAATCTTATTGCACCATACAAGGCAATGTTATAAGCTAGAACCCAAAAATCACATGCTGTGAACTACTGGATAAACCTTGGTCACCAGTTTTTATACTTTTAAGGTTGAAGGTAGACTTAAGTTCATCGAGTTCAATCTATCGCCTAAACATGTCTCTAGTATAAGAAAAAAGATGAAGAGAAGGAAAATGGACTGATCTAAAGAAACTACATGTACTTTTACCTTCAGAACTGGAAAATAGCTAATATTTATATGGGAAATTTAAAGGTATTTTACCCCTTTAATGAATAAAAAGCAAGAGCGAGATATAAAAAGGAGCAAAGCAACTCAGAAGGTATCATATGTCCCATCATTAAAATGAGCAGTTTTAAAAAAAATCAATTACAAATTATAGAAAAGCACAGCTGTGGCCTAGGAGCAGCAAAAAGTACGTGTGCCATACCTACATATAGTTACTAAAACAGATCCACCACCGGTTCAGTCCAAAATATGTCTGCCTTTACTTTGCACAGATATCTGATCCCCTTTCTAATATATCATACTATATCCGCAGCCAGACAGTATAACAGGGACAGTCCTATTATCTGCTTTATTTTCATTAGGCGGAACTTAAAAAAAGCAAAAAAAACAGAAAATAAAGAAATGAAATATACTCCTTCACAATTCAGGTTTTTTGTCTTGAAAGAATGGGAATTTTGCCCTGAAAACAGCAAAGTTTTTAACACAAGATTCTGTTATAATACATAGAAACTCTTTGAAATAAAATAATCATACTATTAAAAAAAAAAAAAGAACAGAATGCTACAAATAACCAAACCACAGATTTAAACACAAAAAAGTACCTGAGTGTATATATAATATACTTTTATATAGATTTATATATATATTTATACTATATACCTGATAAGGTTTAAAAAAAAAAATGGAGGAAAAAAAACTCTTGACTGTTGAGAAAGGACCTAGGAAGGAATTAAAATGTTGTCTTTTATACTCAGATATATTAAAATACTGGAAACGGTAAGCAACTTAAAGAGTGACCTTACTATGGAGGGGAGGGCTCAAGTTGTGAGATATTATTATAAAGGGGGGCAATCTTAGCTTTTTAACAAAAATATAAATCAACTAAATCCTACTTAACTCTAAGCCCGCGTGATTAACTGTGATAACTAAGGAAGCCAATTTGGAAGTGCCCATTTTTCCTGCAAGCAAATAAGGAACTCATTAAAATCAACGGGCACTCAAGGATCTTGACTTTAACTAGTAATAGGCCATGTGGAACAGGGGTTCTTTAAGCCACACAAACTATTCTTCAACTCCTCAAATATTCTGAGAAACTCACAACGTTCTTCTTCGACCTGTCAACTGTCGAAAAAAAAACTACTTTAAATTACTGTACATATAAATACTACCAAAGATTTAGATAGTTAGGGAAAGTGAAGAAAACTTGGCTTATATGTGTTCATAATTATTAGGTCTACCCGCCTTAAAGTCAAACTAAGAATATTACTAGAGGTAGTGTGCTGTTTGTGGGGATTTTTGTTATTTTCTGGTGTCCAAAACCGAATTGACTTATTACTTCAAGGTGTTTGTGCAAACAGAGTGTTGGATGACTAAAAAACACTTAATGCAAATCTTCCATGGCAGGTCCAAATTCTAAGTAGTGCTTGGTTGTGTTCAAAATATATTTAGCATTTTCCACCAGTGGGTTTTGGGGTCCACTTTTCCATTGTTCAATAATATCGTCCATTAATTAATATGTTTCTAACAAAGCAACTTCCTTTAAGAACTGGCACCCAATTCTGGAGTTCTTCTCAGGATGTGTAATAAATGGTCCATATTATGTTTGGTAGAAATGGTGATAGTGGTGGTGATGCTCATGGTGATGATGGTGCTCATGTCTTTGTATCAAGTGTCCGCTGTGGCCATCATACAATAGCATGCTTGGCAAATCCCTCACATGCTCTTTTTCCACTACATTAATTGGTGACTGGAACGCTTTGCACATCTGATGGCCTTCCTTTGTTTTCTGCTTGCTTTTCCTATGAGGTTGTTGAGGTGGTAAATGGTGGTAAGGATAGCTCTGGCCCATGAGAACAGTTGGGGAAGTCACAGGAATTTGCACACCATGGATGGGTTTGCTCCTTGTTGGCCTTCCTGGCTGACTGTTTAATGCTGTTCCATTCTTATTTGAAGCTTTGGGACTTCTTACAGAGTGTTTGTTGGATTCTTGACCCCGTTGCCTTTGCTGAAGCTCCAGCATTTTGGGATGAGAAGGATCTAATAGACTGAAATGTCCAGTATCCAATGCTTGTGACCTTCTCTGGTGTAGATGAAGAGTTTCTGGTTCATGAGAACGAGACCTCATTTGATTAGAAGCTCTTGAATGTGGATCTGGTTTTTCAGCTGTTGCCGAAGAACCTGTGAAATAATAAAAAAACTTAGCTCTTGCCTTGGATATGGGTTGTCTACAGTATAACAGAAACAAATGGTAAAAAAAAAGATAAGGAAAGAAAGAAGTGATACTCACCCAAACCAATTCAACATTAACTCTACTGGTCTCTTTTTCCTAGTGAAATCTCGACACACTAGAAAAACCTAGTCAGCCAGTCACTGACGGATCAGTAACATCAGGGTCAGTTTTTCTTAACTAATTTGAGACCTTTGAGAAGTATTTTTTATCTACGGGACAAGTACTTTAATTTTCAGTACTTGTATCTTATAGCATATAAATATTTCCTCTAGGGGGTACTGTTACATAAAATATGAAGAGTGCTAATTAATGGATGATTTATCTGCTGCATAGGACAATTATTCATAATCTTATAGGTAAAGGGGTTGTCCCGTTTAGTGAAATTTATGGCATATTGACAAGAGATCCCAAAAAATGAATGCTAGATGAAGGAGCCACGACTGGGAGTCTTACCTGTTTTGAGAATGGGCCCCTATGAAGAGATGTCAGGAATTAAGATGTTGCCATACAGTCCAGTTCGGCAATTTTGGGAGCTCCGATAAAAATAAAACTCCTTGCATCCTGCCTATGCCATAAATTTCCCACATGGGAAAATCCTTTTAAGTAAAAAAAATAGTTTGAAAGAAAAATGTTTGACTTGATTCAAAATGACTTTTTGGTTCTAGTCACGATCTTCACTAGAAGTATACTTATCACCAACAATGCTTTTGTCATTTTGTTTGCTCCATTTTTTTAAATACAATTATTGTATTAAATATGTTAGTCGACTCACAGGATATTTGGAAAGTTAAAACTTTTTTTTTAAAACACGAAAGATTGTATCTCTTATTTCAACAAAATTGAATTCTCCGAATTCTTGATACGTTTGAGTTCTTTGAATGCACATTTTGCTAAAATATGTAACATAAATACTGCTGGTGAAATGAGAGGTTTCTTTTGATATTTTTCCAACTGTATCTGACCACATTGTGAATTAGTTATATTGCCCATAATTCTAAACTATCAGAAATAGAAACATTCAGGTGTCCATTTTCACGCACGAGTTCTATTTGTGGTTTACACAGTTAGAATGCGAACCTAATATAGTGTATTGGGCTGTTCATATGTCCCATTTTTTTTGCGGACCGAATGGTCCACGCAAAATGGTGGCTGAGACGTGTCCGATATTGGTCAAAACCAGCAATGCCAGTCTATGGGTTTGAGAAAAAAATCGGACACACTTAGATACCATTGGACTGTTAGATGAAGACAGAAAACCTTTTATTCTCATCCAAGAAAAACTGCTAAAAATGGTAGCAAACTTGGACAAAACTCGGATGACAAGTGGATGAAACTCGGGTGAAAATTTGATGAAACTTTGAACAAAATCACTAATAAAAAGAAACTAAGATCCAAGTGGTAATGTTTCTCCTTGAGGAGAGTGACATGTCAAGCCTGACATGCCAAGGTGAGGACACTTTTAAGCGTCTCTTCAGAGAGGAAGAGGACTAGAACTCTAGTGCCACCTATTGAAAGTAGCAAAAGTAAAAGTCAATATCGACACTCTAACGAGCCTCGTCACATGACTTAGGATAAAAGACAAAACTAGAATCTCAAGTTGCAGACACTGTGTTTCAGTGTACAGCCCCTCGTCAGTGCAAAGTGTGAGATCTGGTTTGGCTAGGTGAGAGGTGTCTGACCAGGATCCAAGGGATAACGTTTCTCCTTGCAGAGAGTGACATGTCATGCCTGACATGCCAAGGTGAGGATAGTTTTAAGCTCCAATGCTCCTCTGGTTGTCTGCAAATTAAAATTTTGGTCTTGGCTGTTATCCTAAGGGTACCGTCACACAGTGGCATTTTCATCGCTACGACGGCACGATTCGTGACGTTCTAGCGATATAGTTACGATCTCGCAGTGTCTGACACGCAGCAGCGATCAGGGACCCTGCTGAGAATCGTACGTCGTAGCAGATCGTTTGAAACTTTCTTTCGTCGCTGGATCTCCCGCTGTCATCGCTGGATCGTTGTGTGTGACAGCGATCCAGCGATGCGTTCGCTGGTAACCAGGGTAAACATCGGGTTACTAAGCGCAGGGCCGCGCTTAGTAACCCGATGTTTACCGTGGCTACCAGCGTAAAAGTAAAAAAAAAAAACCCGTACATACTCACCATCTGATGTCCTTCAGGGTCCCTCGCAGTCTGCTTCCCGCTCTGACTGACTGCCGGCCGGAAAGTGAGAGCAGATCACAGCGGTGACGTCACTGCTGTGCTCTGCTCTCATTGTACGGCCGGATCTCAGTCAGAGCAGGAAGCGGACGGCAAGGGACCTGACGGACATCAGATGGTGAGTATGTACGGTTTTTTTTTTTTACTTTTACGCTGGTAACCACGGTAAACATCGGGTTACTAAGCGCGGCCCTGCGCTTAGTAACCCGATGTTTACCCTGGTTACCAGCGAACCTCGGCATCGTTGGTCGCTGGAGAGCGGTCTGTGTGACAGCTCTCCAGCGACCACACAACGACTTACCAACGATCACGGCCAGGTCGTATCGCAGGTCGTGATCGTTGGTAAATCGTATAGTGAGACGGTACCCTAAGTCATGTGGCAAGGCTCATTAGAGAGTCGATGTTGACTTTTAGGATTGCTACTTCCTATAGGTTGTACTAGAGTCCTTGTCCTCTTCCTCTCTGAAGAGACAATTTGCATATCCCCCAGAGGAGCATTGTGGCTTAAAAGTATCCTTATCTTGACATGTCAGGCTTGACAGGTCACTCTCTGCAAGGAGAAATGTTACCCCTTGGATCCAGGTCAGACGCCTCTCACCCAGCCAAACCAGATCTCCCACTTTGCACTGATGAAGGGCAGTACCCGAAACACAGTGTCTGCAAATTGAGATTTTGGTTTTGGCTCTTATCCTAAGTCATGTGACAAGGCTCATCAGAAAGTCAATATTGACTTGTAGGATTTCTACGTTATAGGTGGCACTAGAGCTCTAGTCCCCTTCCCCTCTGAAGAGACAATTTTAATGAAACTAAGATAATTTTTCTCGAAAGTGAAATAAAACAAATGTCTAAATGAGCCCATAGTCTACATGCACATACCTGGTCCTCCTGTATGGAGGCACAATGAGTCTTAATGCAACTGCATCCACTATAATTACATTTGATTAATGTATTCAATATTGTGGTGAATTTAATACATTTCACAAGGTAAAATCCTCCCCCAATGAGTTTGGTCTCTGTTTTGTTTTGAAAGTGCACTGTGTTAAAAATAAATAAATAAATAAAAACCAAAAGCATTCAAAAATTTTGTGCCCAATTTTCCAAAATCCATATCAGTTGATACAAATGGAAAATTCTGTTTTTCACTAGTTTCCCTTATTGTGCTGAGGTTGAAGAGAAAAGAGACTGTCCTTCTTTCTCCAGTCTATGGATATTTCCTAACGCAGTAGCAATCATTGATCTCTTTGTGAGCCATTTCCCCGCATCCGCTCCTTTCATATTTTCCAGCAGTAAAATCTCAACCATACACACCTGGTCCAAATTTTGATGTGTAGTTTTCTATTCCAGCAAGATCCAAGTAGTGGTTTCTTCGTTCAATGTTCTCATCCACACACTGCCGGAGACATTCTGTCTGTTCTGTTTCATTTTCAGCTGGGTTATGTCTACAGGAGATAACAAAGAACAGGATACATCTGGGAACCACTCGCAGAACATCTATAAACAGATTAAAGCATCTGCAGAGACATTATTTTTTACAGGCTGCAGGAATTTTTTTTTCTTGCATTCTGTTGTCTGATCATTTATTTTTTGGACTTTACCTTAAACAATGAATTGTACCTCACACCTGATTAGCATATATAGCATATAACATTCATTGTATGGAAGACTCATCAGATAACTGCGCTGCTATGTGACTCCCTATTTTTGAAATTTCCTTAAGGAAATCCTAAATACCTAGCGGTAGACTCAGCAGTTATTTTCATTCTGTATGAATCAAAAATTCCCACCTAGGTCACTTTAACACAATTGCCGTATGTAGCCAATGTTGGAGTGGCCATACATCTTAGATCAATGTCAGCCAAGCATCCATCAGGTCAATGGCTATACCTCCAATCTCCCCCTCCCCAATCGGCTTGCCAGTATCCATAACTCTGCTGAAATACAGGACATAATAATCTGGAGCCACAGCAAGTGTAGATGCATATTGTGTTCGCATAAGTCTTTCACAATGTAGAGAAAAGTATTTTTTCTGTAGTCAACTGAACTTATCAGACAGCATTTCTCTAATCTGTGCTTGGACTTTGAGTTCACTGTATTTCTCTAATCTGTGCTTGGACTTTGATGTCACTGCATTTCTCTAATCTGTGCTTGGACTTTGAGCTCACTGTATTTCTCTAATCTGTGCTTGGACTTTGATGTCACTGCATTTCTCTAATCTGTAATTGGACTTTGATGTCACTGCATCTCTCTTATCTGCTTGGACTTTGATGTCACTGCATTTCTCTAATCTGTGCTTTGACTTTGATGTCACTGCTTTTCTCTAATCTGTGCTTGGACTCTGATGTCACTTCTTTTCTCTAATCTGTGCTTTGACTTTGATGTCACTGCATTTCTCTAATCTGTGCTTGGACTTTGAGGTCACTGCATTTCTGTAATCTGTGCTTGGACGTTGATGTCACTGCATTTCTCTAATCTGTGTTTGGACTTTGATGTCACTGCATTTCTCTAATCTGTGCTTTGACTTTGATGTCACTGCATTTCTCTAATCTGTAATTGGACTTTGATGTCACTGCATTTCTCTAATCTGTGCTTTGACTCTGATGTCACTGCTTTTCCCTAATCTGTGCTTGGACTTTGAGGTCACTGCATTTCTCTAATCTGTGCTTGGACTTTGATGTCACTGCATTTCCCTAATCTGTGCTTGGACTTTGATGTCACTGCATTTCTCTAATCTGTGCTTGGACTTTGATGTCACTGCATGTCTCTAATCTGTGCTTGGACTTTGATTTCCATAACAAAACCAGAATGTATCATTGGTCTAAAGATGTAATTGAGAATTTTATCAGGTTAAGGCCTCACTCAGAAGACAGTTTTTCACGCATGAGATTTTTCAGTGTTTTTCACCGAACTTGTGCCTAGAAACCACTGACGTCTTAATGAGCATTAAGAATGCATTTACAATATGTTTAGCCTTTTTTGTGAAAAAAGGCTAATTTATAATAGTTTTCTTTGCTGCTGTTTTTCTTGCTCCATAGACACTGCTGCCAGATGTTTACTGAGAGTCAGCAGGGAAACAGCACATGTAATATGTACACTGCATTATTTTTCACTTTACTTATATTATTTGTCTCTTTGTTTCAGGCAGTTTGTAGTGTTTTTTTTTCTCCAGATCTCCATTGTATTTTGTTCCTCTAAAAGGAATAATTGAGTCACATGATTTGTAATGTTAAAAACACAAGTGAAAAATGCAACCCCCCCAAAAAAAATACAAAACTAATGTAAATGCAATATTCCGGGCTTCACAAAGAGCATGTTCTGGATGGAAATGTTGCAAAGCTTAAAATGAAGGGGGTTTATCACTGGCCTTAAATCATTCATGACATATGACGTACAGGTATGTCGAGTCCCCGTGTATGGAGCAGGCTCAGCAGCTGTGCCCGCATTATACCTGGCATATCATATCCAACATCTTATTGTGACAGCATTGAACGCTGCTGCTTACAATTTAAGCGCAGCTGTCAATAACTAACAGAAGCATTTAAATTGTGTGCATTAAATGCATTAGATGCGAGTGTGCATGACTTCCAGTAGCCCCCCATAATGCAAATGTGGAGGTCTGATGGCTTCTCATGGCAGCTGGGGGCCTGCTAAAGGCCCCATTGGCTGCCATCTTTGTCATCCTATGAAGCCCAACTTGTGGGTGTGCTTTACAGAAGAACCTCATTTTGTCTATGTACTTTAATGCAATTGCATTGCAGATTACAGAGCAAGCGATCTGATGATCACTGGTTCAAGCTCCCTTAAGGGGACTAAAAAATTGAAAAAATTGGAAAACAAGTTTAGAAGAAAAAAACATTTACCCTCCCGTTCTTTACAAATAAAAAAGTTAAAAAATATGCATATTTGATATTGCCACTTCCACAAAAGTCTGATTTATCAAAATATAACATTAGTTAACCCATATAGTAAATGCCGCAAAGAGAAATTAAATAAAAAAAACAGAATTGCTTTTTTTTTTTATCTCTGCACCTCCCTAAAATATGGATTAAAAGGATATTAAATGTATTTCTAAATAGTATCAATAAAAATGTCACCTTGCCACCAAGAAAACAAGTCCTCATGGCTCCACTGACATAAAATGTGTCTCAGAAAATGGCGACACAAACAAATAGTTTTTTACAATTTTCCCATTTTTTTCACTACTTAAATTAAAAAAATGTGTTTCATCCCATCATAATTGTACTGACCCGGATAACCACATTGCCAGGTTATTTTTACTGCACAATGAACAATGTAAAAACAAAACCCTCCCTGAAAAATTGTGTACGGTAATTGCATTTTTTTTTTTCACAATTTTATCCCACTTTGAATTTTTTATTACATTTTCCAGTACACCATATGGTAAAATCAATGGCGTCATTCAAACCGAAAGCCTGTCCTGCAAAACGCAAACCTTTATACGGCTATGTCAATGGAATAAAAATTAAAAAGCCATGGGTCTTGGAAGAAAGGGAGCCAAAAATTGGACAAGGAAACAGAAAAATGCCTGGTTGATGTGCCAGAACTCCATTGAAATTTTGGTGCAAATTGTTGGTGCAAAATTAGGTGGTGTGAACAGTAAACTGTCTAAAAGTGCAACCAAATTATAAAACAGCGTGAACCACTTTGCTAAATTACGGTAAACCGTCCAAATTTTTAGTTGGTGTAGCCTAAATTTACTCTGTCTAAAAATTAGACAGGATTCTACCCCGTAGTACCAAAGACAGTCACTGTAGTTTATGCTGAATGCCAATTATTCGGTAGAGCTGGCTTGTGTTGAGTACGCCTAGAACATCATCTGAAAGCTGTGCCCAATGCGTTTACTTTTCCCAGAGTAACATTTTTTTTAACTTTCAGACATAACACTCCCTTTTATCTTCCTTCACCTTCCATATATCTTGAACACAGTAAATCCCAGGACTGTCTACTTCTAGCTTCTGAAGGCCATAGGATACTTTTATCACAGAGGAAAGACTAATCCAGCGCCGGGAGTCTCTCCACATAGAGACCCGGTGCAGACACAAGAGCTACAGCCATGCTTGGAATGTAAGACAACAAGGATCTGAAGGCATCAGCTGCTGCCAACATAAATATTCTCTGAGGATCTCGGGACCCTGACTTTCATCTCAGTAAACTACTAGATATGTTATGCTATAAATCTGCGCTAAGTAAGATATCATTACTCTTTAGCAGTTCAACATTAGGTGAATAGCGTCATTGATGTCTCACGTCTTCTCAACAAGACACATGCATGTATTCTAACGTTTTTATTCCTGCATAAGTCCCCAAAACGTACCTTGAAGAACTACGCTGCTTCTTAAGATCTTCGTTCACTTTGCTCTCACTTCTGTGTCTTCCATTTTGTATCTCTGCAATTACACAAATCATCAGACGTTAGTTGTAAAGTTTTAATTTGAAAGGCACTGAGAATTTTCTTCCTGAGTATTTAGAAATGGAACCGTTCCAAAATCAACAACAAAAAGTCTTTAAATACTCTTTGAAATCTTTTTAGAGTTATTTGACAGTTTTGTTTTCTGGTAAGGTTTTTAGAGTCTTACAGCAGAAAATAATAGAAAAGGCATGCTACTTTTTTAAAGCAGATTCCTTGTGGCTCAAAAATTGTCAAATCAAAAGGCTGCGACACACCACGTGGAAAAAACCCCATTCAAAAATACACTTCAAGAAAAAAGCCTGAAGTGGATTCCACTTGGGAAATGTATCTGATTTTCCAGCCTCCTTTTATGAACCTACCCTAAAGTAATCTGTAGACCTAAAATTCGCAACAGAGCAGCCAAAAATCACTGTTTATTTTATTCTCCAGGCAGGATATTATAAAGCAGGAGGAGCTGAACGAACTGATATACCTTTTTTGTGGGAATAAATTCAGTAAAATGTGAATGAAAGGTGTGTCCAGTGGGCAGTCCTAGTCAGTGATTGACAGCTATCTGCATGCACAGTCATACAGAGAAGACTGTCAATCAATAGTAGGAATGCCTACTATACCAAAAATGGGAATTTCAATGAATAAATTACAAGTTTTACTGAAATGTTTATATATCATTCTGCTTGGCTTCCCCTTCTCTGCACTGTCCACAGATTGGACTGCAAGTACCACATGTGAGGTTCTCTTTAAAATCCACGTGTCATTTTGTACATGCTTAATTAAATGGGTTTACCCAATAAATACATGCGTGCCAACTCGGTGACAAATGTATGATCTCAGAATTAGTTCCACGGAACCCTGTGTCCTCTGGTGGTCACTCATTCATCCTCTCTATTCTCACACTCATTCACTTCTAAGGGACTGACAGCATCTCCCAATCTCATAGAAGTGAACCGAGTAATGGAAACGTAGCTACTCTACTTCTTCAATCATAGGGGACTTTGGGACCTCAATTCCCAAGGATCAGTCCAGATCCCAGAGATCATACTGTGGGTAAGTAAGTGATAATACCTCCTACTCTCTGGCCTCTCCTGTGGCACCACTCCAATCCATCCTACACTCTGCTGCCCGACTAATCTAACTGTCTCCCCGCTATTCCCTAGCCTCTACGCTATGCCAAGCCCTTCACTGGCTTCCTATCGCCCAGAGACTCCAGTTCAAAACCCTTACAATGACATACAAGCCCATCCACAACCTGTCTCCTTCATACATCTGTGACATGGTCTCCCGGTACTTACCTCTTACCTACACGCAACCTTTGATCCTCTCAAGATCTCCTTCTCTACTTCCCTCTCATCTCCTCTTCCCACAACCACATCCAAGATTTCTCCCGCGCATCCCCCATACTCTGGAACTCTCTGCCACAACACATCAGACTCTTGCCTACCATAGAAACCTTCAAAAAGAACCTGAAGACTCACCTTTTCCGACAAGCCTACAGCCTGCAGTGATCCTCAACGTACTTAACCACCGCACGACCAGCTCTATCCTCACCTAGTGTATCCTCACCCATCCCCTGCAGACTGTGAGCCCTCGTGGGCAGGGTCCTCCCTCCTTATGTACCTGTGTGCCTTGTTTTTTGCTCATGTTTAATGTATTTGTCTATATTTGCCCCCTTTTTCACATGTAAAGCGCTATGGAATAAATGGTGCTATAAAAATGTATAATAATAATAATGGAAAATCACTTTAAGGTAAATCTAATGTTATCCAATTCATCACATAATTGGCCCCCAAATTCTTTTGTATTATGTTCTACATATGTGAATGGTAATCATCACCTGTGTGATTCAGTAAGACCGTCCTCTTCTTCAGTGTGGCATCCGGGGCTACCGACAGCTTGACCCTAAGGGTTTTACTGGAGCTGGAGGAGTGATTCACTGAGGCATCAAATACTTCATATATGGTGTGTAGTAAACTTGTAATGTCCTAGATAGAAAAAGGGTTAAGAGTTATTCTGCAAAGACATAATTGCCGCTAAGATGTTCAGTCTTTTGAACTTCAGGTATCCAAAAACACCAAGCGCTAAAAGAAGTGACCTGATAATTCTTTAGGCATTTTCCGCTCTTAAGGCGCTGTATACTTAACAATACAAGTCAATAGTAAAAGCATCAATACCACAAAGACACCCGGGTGCCATTTTGATAATTTTAGCAGCGTTTTTGCTTGATAAACTGCTAACAATTTCTTCATTGTTGAATGGAGTTAAAAAAAACAACTGGAAAAAAATGGCACATGTTGGAAAAAGCTGCAAAAATTGCCAGTGTAAAAATCATTGAACAAGCAATCAGGAAAAAAACAAAAAACTGCTTCTGGTATAAAAAACACCAAAGTTTCCCGAAGCGGCTTCCTCCTCAAAAACCTAGCAGGTTCACATGATAGAAAAAGACGTTTCTGAATTTGAAGCCTAAAAAGAACTCTTACTTCATAGACACTAAAGAGACAAGTATGCTACAGCGAAAAGGTCAAGTGGTTAATAAAGTCAGCAGCGGGTGAAGATGATCTACGCCTGGTAAACCTCATGCACTTTTAGAACACTTCATAGATCACAAAACATTAGTTCATCTTGGTCCGATTAGCCATATTTCCTCCGCCGATAATTACAGGGCAACCTGTCAGTTGTAGAAACAGAACCCAAGTGCGAAATAAATTGGACTGTCAATGGAGGAAAACACTCAGCTAATTCTTTTCAACAGGAATATTAAAGACTAGCTGTTATCTGTACGTACGCACAAAGAGAGGAGTGAACGGCTCATCAAAGCCATCAGAAGCGGGTGTTACCCATTCTGACATGGCAATAGTCATGGAATGTGTCACCCAGTAATGAGGCATTTCATAGGCAGTAGGGAACACTATACCATCAGAAGTACTGACATTACAGGGTCACACTTCGGGTCATTAGTATTATACATGACAGCAGTCTTGTACGCAAAAATGTTGACGACCTTTTAGTCACTCCATTCTCTTTTGTGAAAGCCAATATAGTCATACTTGTGGAATACTGACGTCATCGCCATGCAATTATGACCATACTAGACAGAAATGAGTCCAAAAGAATTCTGTCTAGCACCTCTTGAGTAACACATTTCTGTCAATCCCATTTAGATGTAGAGTTGGGCAACATGCGCCAGTCCAAACATCACATTTGTAAAAGATTTATTCTCATTCCCTACAGATTGCAAAAATTTCATTATCAGGAGTCGAGAATTCAGGTGACCAAAGGCAAAAAATGGATCATTCAGATTTTTTATTAAAAGCACAATGCGTTTCGGCTGTACTCAGCCTTCCTCAGGTGTGTCCACCTGAGGAAGGCTGGGTACAGCCGAAATGCGTTGTGTTTTTAATTCATTTTTATGAATTGCAGTCAATGATCCATTTGCTGCCTTTGAGAGCACCCGTCACCTGGATTCTCTCCTCCTACTTACCCTCTGCTGGAAGTCTCCCTCAAGACTTTTCCACAGCAACCAGGCCGGCTTCACCCATCTGCAATTGTTTACAACTAGTGATGAGCGAGTGTACTCGTTGCTCGGGTTTTCCCAAGCACGCTTGGGTGACCTCCGAGTATTTGTATGTGTTCGGAGATTACTGTAAGTTTTCATGGCCGCAGCTGAATGATTTACAGCTACTAGACAGCTTGATTACATGTGGGGATTCCCTAGCAACCAGGCAACCCCCACATGTACTCAGCCTGGCTAATAGCTGTAAATCATTCAGCTGAGGCAATGAAAACAATCTTTGAACACTAACAAATACTCGGAGTACACTCCCTCATCGCTATTTAAGACGTATATGGAATTGTTAGCCCTACCTGACAACCAAGAAGGTGAGAGATATTTATTTTAATGATCATATTAATATGCACCTACTACGCTAAAAAAAGAGCTACTTTCTCCCTTTTTTCATATACCGGTAGTATAAAAATCTAATTATGGGAATATACCTCTCTTGTTACTCGTCCGCTGTTGTCGAAGTCATACAAGGTGAATGTCCACTCTTGGCGGTTATCTTCTTCCACAGAAACATCACACTGAAGTTCCTGAGAAAAATGGTACATTTACACAAGTGTCTGAATATTTTATGCTATATATGTGACATACAGTATATGCGGTATAGAATGCTTTAGATTTTATCTCATGATAGAAAAGTCAGTTATCTCTAAATGGTAGATTAAATTAAATGATATATGTAAAAATCAAGGAAAAAATAAATACTGGACATCTATGGGGTAGTCAGCTACATCATTTACTTGAAGGGATCCTGTTATCAAATATAATGTACGTAAACTGCAGACATAGTGTTATGAGTCATAGCAATAGCTTTCTCAGAAGTCTCTCCCTAAAAATGACCTGGGGAAAAAAGGCCAAAAAGTAAAAAAAACAGAATTTGCTATTTGTAAAGAGTCAAGGGGGAGGAGTCCCAGTTTGAGTCATGTAGTCCTGGTTCTACAAGGCAGCTCCTGCAGTAGCTTGCGCATGCGCAGTGATGGAAGGTGTACTGGCATCGGCTTTAGCTGCATTCTGTCCACGTGCTGGATGCCTTTTGAGCTTATGCTAAAGGGATTGTCCAGGATTTTGACATTAATGGCCTACCCTAATCCAGGGGGGTGCAACACCCAGCACCCCGACGATCAGTTGTTTCAGGGGTCCGCTGGAATTGCTCAGTTGCAGAGCTACACAGCACAGCTCCATCAATGGAATAGTGCCCGCAGCCTGACACCACACATCAACTCCCTATTGATTTAAATAGGTGGCAGATGTGAAGTTCCTGGCCACTGTACAGTGAGTGATCAGCAAGGGTGCTGGGTTAAAGTCCCGGACAACCCCTTTAACCCCTTCACCCTCAGAGATTTTTTTGGTTTTGCCTCTTCATTTTTCGCTCCCCTTCTTCCCAGAGCCATTTCTTTTAATTTTTCCATCAATATAGCCATGTGAGGGCTTGTTTTTTGTGGGACGAGTTGTACTTTTGAACAACACCATTGGTTTTACCATGTCGTGTACTGAAAAACAGGAAAAAAATTCCAGGTGCAGTGAAATTGCAAAAAAAGTGCAATCCCACACTTGTTTTTTGTTTGGCTTTTTTACTAGGTTCACTAAATGCTAAAACTGACCTGCTATTATGATTCTCCAGGTCACTACGAGTTCATAGACACCAAACATTTCTAGGTTCTGTTTTATCTAAGTGGTGAAAAAAATTTCCAAACTTTGTTAAAAAAATAAAATAAATAAAATGGTGCCATTTTCCGTTACCAGTAGCATCTCAATTTTTCGTGATCACAGGTTAGGATAGGCCTTTTTTTTTGCGTGCCAAGCTGATTTTTTTAATGATACCATTTTGGTGCAGATACGATCTTTTGATCGCCCATTATTGAATTTTAATGAAATGTCGCAGCAACCAAAAAAGCGTAATTTTGGCGTTTTTACTTTTTTCTCTCTACGCAGTTTAGCGATCAGGTTAATCCTTTTATTTTGATAGATCGGGCGATTCTGAACGAGGTGATGCCAAATATGTGTATGTTTGATTTTTTTTTTATTATTGTTTTATTTTGAATGGGGTGAAAGGGGGTGATTTGAACTTTTATATTTTTTTTAATTTTTTTATATTTTTAAAAACATTTTTTTTTACTTTTGGTATGCTTCAATTGCCTCCATGGGAGACTAGAAGCTGCCATAACCCAATTGGCTCTGCTACATTCAGGCGATGGTCAGATCGCCTCTATGTAGTAGAATTGCTGACTTGCTATGAGCGCCGACCACTGGGTGGCGCTCACAGCAATCCAGCACTGACAACAATAGAGGTCTCCAAGAGCCCTCGGGTTGTCATGCCGACACACCGGTGACCCGCAATCATGTGACGCAGGTCACCTGTGTGCGTATTTCCAGCGCGATTGCCGGAAACACCATTTAAATGCCACTGTCAGCGTTTGACAGCTGCATTTAACTAGTTAATTGCTGTGGGTGGATCACGATTCCACCCGCGGTTATTGCGGGCACATGTCAGCTGTTCAAAACAGCTGAGATGTCCCGGGAAAGATGCGGGCTAACCGCCAGAACCCACATCAAAGGGAGGGAGTTCGACATCGGCTTACTATTATGCCCGATGTCGGAAAGAGGTTAAAGGGGAATTGTTACCACATCAAAAGGGGCCAGTTTTTAAATCTTATTTTATTTCTGTTGCTTCCCTGTGTATGTCTATGTTTGCCCATTTTAAAAAAATCTCCCATCTAGTTCCAGAAGAAATGGGCCTTTATTTAGATCTTTTTTTTTTGTCTTTACCAAGGGGGCATGACTTTATGATTCAAGGAACTTTCCAGAGGCATTACTTTACGCTGCTCTAAAATTACCCTCTATCTCTGTAACTGTATGGAGGATTTAAAAAAACTACCAAAAAAAGCCTACTCAGGGGAGCAGCAGAAATAGAATAACAGAAAAGAAATAGCCTTGTTTGACCTTTTAACGGGTCCTCTTCAATGCCGGGACTGCATGACTCTTGAGTAGACACAGAACACCCTCTTGACTCATTAAAATAGCGTTGCCAGACACCCAGTAAGACTCACAACCTACTAATTTTTGCCAGCAATAACGTATAGATCAACTGTATCCCAAATTTAAGGTACTCCTTAACTGTGAAATAAGAGGAGTTCATGCAAAAAACACATGGACACGTAGACTGACCCCATACATTCACAGCTACACATAATACATGGAATAGTAACCTGTTAGCCACTTATAATGTTCTGGATAGAGATGGTGAATGGGAGCTTAAAATACATCAAGTTAAACCGGGCAAAGTAAACTGCTCAAAATAGCCCTCGGTTGTGTGTAGCCCAGTTACCTGCTAGATTTGCTGACTGAAATCCATTCCGTCTGGCAGTTCTAAAGAGTCTGTGTCCCCTACTGAGTTCAAAGCCTCCTGACTGTAATAAGCCAGCCTGAGATATTGCAAACGGTACCAGTCTCACATTACATGGTACTCGCAACTAGGCTGATGCTCTGTGAGAAGGTAAAACAGGAGCGAGAGGAGGAGGTCTGGATCAGAGATAAAAAGTGTCTGAAAAAAGCTCAGCTTTAAACTATCAGGGGGACACCAAAAGCATTAACATGATATCTGTACTGGAATCGGTAAATGTGCTGCACACCGAACGACCAATATTCTCCTCTGCTACCTTATAACTGTGCGTGCGGGGAATTAAAACATTCCACAAGATGACCCCACCTATGAGGGCTTACAGTCTACAAAGAAAGGGCAAAGGAGACTTTAGAAGCTGCTCATATGGTAGTGTGGTGGCAGCAGGGTTATTGGAGGTTACAGGCTTAATTATGAGATGAGTTTTCAGGTTGATAATGAAGGTTTCATAGATGGTTAGGAATCTGAAGGGTTCAGGTGGTGAGTTCTAGAGTACAGAGTTTCAAGGAAGAAGTCATGGAGAGGCTTATGGCAGACAGGAGGAAAAGATCTTGTGAGGATAAGATGGTACATTAGGTGAGGTATCGGGAAGTTTGGTCAGAGACGTATGGACAACGTGTAAGTCATTGTTAATATTTTGAACTTAATTCTCTAGTCAATGGATAGTCATTAAACTGATAGGCTGAGAAAGAATGATGATAGAGACCAATGGATAGCAGGGTCGAAGGTGGATTTGAGGGCTTCAAGAGAAGAAGATGGGAGGTCACAGTAAAGGATGCGGCAGAAGTTTAGGTAGGAGATGACTAAACCATGCACTAACATTTTTCTTGAGTCAAAGTTGTGAAAAAAACTCCAGAAACGTTTTCTTTTTGTGGAGGAGTTGGATGAGGTTAAACTCAGGCAGGATATGAAACTGTGAAAGCGAGGAACCATTAACTGTCATTGACTGGTGGGAAATTAAGTGGAACACTATCTCTATGTACAGTATACTTTATTCGTTGTAAATGCTATCAGTTGTAAAGAGGACAAACAAAATTTAAGACGCCATGTCTGGCTATGATTTTTTTCACTGTAGCCACTATAGGGGAAATTTAGTATTACATGGATGCCATTCAGAGCAGATCACATATTCGTTCTGGCTCTGGCTTATACAGGAAGTTCTCAAAGGGAAACTTATTTCATGATTTCCATATCCCATAATAGGCAGTTGGACGGATGTTGCCCTGTGTGAGACTGTCTCATAATAACCATTTAAATGAGAGAGCGACCATATACTACATGGTTTCATTGGGTTCTTAAGACCATGAGCCGCTCTAGCAGCAGATCTTGTACCGTGGATAGAAAATGAGGCAATAATGTTGGAGAATCCATCTGTAGGATCAATCCTCCTAAGTCATCTATATAGGCTTGTACTGTAGGTCATAGGAAGCTGAATAGAATGATATCTTGATATCTGCAATATGATGTCTTATTTCAGAGAAATACTAATTTTTCTTAATATGTAAATGAGCTGTTAAGATCTATGGGTGGGACACAGACCTCCCAGGAAAAAGTACCTCTAGAGCTTATTGTAAATAAAGGTGGGCATCACCAGTGTAAGTCTGCAGCGCCCCAGAGTCCTGGTCGTTGCAGTAACATCGCTCTGCCGCTAATGGGAGTGATGTTGCATCTGATTGCACTAAGGGAGTTCACCTGACCAGGTATCACACACTACACTTCACACTCCGGCCACCAGGGGGGTGGTTCTATCTAGTAGGCCACTCCTCACACTCTGGTAAAACTGGGGGTTGGACAACAAGACAGGGAGAAGTAACTGGGAAGAGCTAGAGAGAGGACCTGTCAGGGATGGGATCCTGGCAGACTCCTAAGAGAACAACGCAACAAGTGAGCAACGGGAATACAGCAAAGAGGCAATAGGACCAGAAGGAGTCGTGCTGAAAGATCGAGGCAACATCCTTCTGAGGCGCAAACAGTCGGTGGCCGGAACGCCGAGAAAGTAAGAGACTTTAAGCATTACTTCAAACCACGGCAGGACAGCCAATTATAGGTTGGCTGTCTCACTGAAACACCTAAGCAGACAACGGAGGCAGCTGTGGGAGAGGGGCGACTCTAGAGTCCCGGAAGAACTCCAGGCCTACCCCGTCATACGGGTGCGTCCTGCCATATCATCTGGGGGACGGAGAGAGAATGAACATCAGAGGCAGACAGAATCAGTTGTGAGGACTATCCCGGGGTGCTCAGCAGGGAAGAACTACAACACATAGGCGCTAGCAGGTAGACGCTGATTCTCACCTGTCAAGGGAACTCCTAATGTGCCTTTGGACCGGCCGGTCTCAGACAGCCCAGTTAACAGTGCTCTGGATTGGCTAACTCGAAGCCTTCAGTAAAGAGGTAAAGAGACTGCAACCTGGTGTCCTCGTTATTTATTGCGACCTGCACCGCACCACCACAACATCATCACCACCCACACCTTTCATTGGGCGCCCCTCAGCAGGGTCACGGACCGGGTCTAGCCACCGTGACAACCCCAGGACAGAGACTCAGAGGTCCGGTACCGGGTACCCCTCGGCCCTGCGGCAGTGGGGGCGCTACAACATGGCGTCACGAACAGGATCTACTTAAGCCTGAAGAATCAGGTCATGTGTGCCTTGGAACTGTGATTTATTGTGCTTGGACTGTGACTTATTGCAAAGACTGTGCATTGTTATTGCGCCAAGAGTTCCCGCCACAATTCGCCATCGCCGCGCACGGAGGGAGGAACCTTAGCTTTGTGGGCGGAATCGGTCAAAAAGAAGCGCGGAACGAGAAAGCGCGGTAAAGTGCCAACCCCGGAAGAGGAACTCTGACCTCCAGCAGGTTAGTGGGAGGAAGGGGCAGCCATGTCTGAGTCAGGGGAAGCAGAGGCGGCGGTCGCAGCTGTGAACGCAGAGGCAGCTCCGGTCCCCGTAGCGGACGTAGCCGCGGCCCTAATACCACCACCGGTGGCCGCGGAGCCCGCTGCCCCCATCAGCCAGTCGGACACTGCCGCTACCACAAAGGCCATAATGCCCTTCTCTATGCCGTACCTGCCCGGAGCGGCCTGGCTCCCGCGATACTCCGGGGAGTCGCACACATTAACTGATTTTAAAGAGGGAATCTGCAGCCTGCTCGAGTTCTATCCCCTGACGGAGCCTCAGAAGGTTCATATGATAATCGGCCAACTCTTCGGGGCGGCTCTGAGAGAAGTGAAGTCCTGGCCCGCCGCGGATAAGGGAACTGCACAGCAGGTTTTTGCAAAGCTTAAAGCCTCCTTCGATACCCGCACTGCTACAGAAATTAAACTGACTTTCTATGGATGCAAACAGAGACCGCAGGATAGCTTATGGGACTAAGCCCTTAATCTCCAGGAGGCGCTGTGGGCCATTAAGCAGAGCGACCCCGACAGCATGCAGGATGAGGATAAACTCCTGAAGGAGCGGTTCATTGAGGGGCTCCTGTGCAGTCACCAACGGGGCCAATTGCACTTCCTGGCCATGCAAAATCCAGACTTGACTTTTGCGCAATTTAAGGATAAAGCTATCCAGGCGTTGCAGGAGCGACAGCCCAGCCGTGCAGCGCCTCCCAGGCGTCCCGCTCTCACATACCACCAGGAGGTGGCGTCGGATGCCCCAGTCGCCGCCGAGGCCGATGCCCAGAGACTAGAGGACGACTCCCCTGCAGGACTCCGCCTCCAGATGCAGGAGCTGACCAAGAGCATTGCTGCCCTGGCCTTGACGGTGCAGTCCCTACAGGAGGCCCCCAAGGAGAAGATCCAGCTGGCCTCCAGACCAGAGGATGTCCCTTGGATGCGACAGAGGAGGACTCCGCCGACCAGAGGCCGGGACGACGATCGCTTCCATTGGGACGGACGACCCATCTGCCGCCGCTGTCATCAGGTGGGCCACCTTGCAAGGTACTGTCCTTTAAACGAGCAACCCCTGGGGCAAAGTGCCAACCCCCAGGAGTAGGACGGTCAGGCCCGCAGCATTGGAGAGCCAAATACATTGGAGGGCGACCAGTTCTTCCTGTAGTGGTTGACGGTATCCCCATGAACGCTTTGCTGGACACCGGTTCTCAGGTGACGACTATGCCTTACATGCTTTATAAACGGTATTGGGAGGGCACCGATATTACCCGTGGCCCCGATGATGATTTCACCATAATAACCAGTAATGGTCAGCCGTTGCCACAAGTGGGGTATAAAGAGGTCACCATCAAGGTGGGGCGGGTGGAATTGAAAGCCCAAGGGATTGTGATTGTTGATATTGATTGCCGAGAATGTAATCCCATGATGACTATCGGTACTAATGTTATAGAAAATTGTCTTGCAGAAGTTATTGTTTTGTTGCAACAGGTAGCAGAAACCGCTGGCCACAGTGAACAATGCGCCCTGCAAAAAGAAATCAGAGCTCTGATGCAGAGACAGCAGGTAGAGCTGACTGGTGGTGAGATTGGTCGTGTCAGTGAGTGATTCAAACCCCATCGCGATACCCCCCAGGAGTGAGATGTTAATATGGTGTCGGACAGCCATAGGCCTCAGGGGTAAGGACTACCAGGCCTTGGTAGAACCCGTATATTCAGACAATAGGCCTACTATCCTGACAGCCCGGGGGGTGGTCAACGTCCGCCAGGGGAGGGTGCCCGTACGTGTCCTCAATTGTGGGGAGGAAGAGGTTCACCTCACCAAGTATGCCACGCTCGCCAATCTGTTCGCTGTCAATAATAGTGTGATACAGACACCTGAACCCTTGGTCCCGTCAAACGTGGCGGAGGACAACGGTTCTGCAGGGCACTCGAAAGATTGGTGTCGGGAATTGCATGTGGGCACTGACTCTACCCCATCCCATCAGAAACAGGGGGCCTACAGGGTGGTTCACGAGTACGAGCAGGTATTCAGCAAACACCCCTTAGATTTTGGACAGGTGAAAGGGATCCAACATCACATCCCCACGGGAGATCACCGACCCATAAAAGAGAGATATCGCCCTGTACCCCCAGCTCATTACCAGTGTGCCAAGGACATGTTGCGAGAAATGAAAGAGGCTGGGGTGGTGAGAGACAGTTGTAGCCCCTGGGCAGCTCCATTAGTCCTTGTTAAAAAAAAGGATGGTACAATGAGGATGTGTGTTGATTACAGGCAGTTGAATCGCATTACACATAAGGACGCATACCCACTGCCCAGGATAGAGGAGTCTCTGGCTGCTTTAAAATCTACTAACTACTTCTCTACCTTAGATGTCACCAGTGGGTACTGGCAGGTTCCCGTGGCGGAGGCGGACAAAGAAGACGGCCTTCACGACACCGATGGGTCTCTGCGAATTTAACTACATGCCCTTCGGATTGTGCAATGCCCCGGGGACGTTCCAGAGGATGATGGAGTGCTGCCTGGGGCACAAGAACTTTGAAACCGTACTGCTGTATTTGGTTGATGTCATTGTCTTCTCTAAGACCTACGAAGACCATCTGAAGCACCTGGCTGAGGTGTTTGAAGCCCTGTCCAACTTTGGCTTAAAGGTGAAACCGTCCAAATGTCATCTGCTGAAACCGAAAGTGCAGTACCTGGGCCATGTGGTGAGCGCCGAAGGAGTGGCCCCAGACCCCGACAAGGTCACGGTGATCCAGGATTGGCCAAAGCCCAGCAACCTCCACGAAGTCCGGCAGTTCCTCGGGCTGGTAGGCTATTACCGGAGGTTCATTAAGGACTTCACCAAGAAGGCCGCGCCCTTGCAAAACCTGTTGGTGGGCCAATCAAAGAAGACCAAGGGGAGGAACACTCCATTTGATTGGAACGAGGGGCTGGAGGGATCCTTCACTTGCTTAAAGTCGGCACTGACGGGAGAAGAGGTACTGGCCTACCCCGAATACGACCAATCGTTTGTGCTGTACACGGATGCCAGCAATGTAGGATTGGGAGCCGTGCTGTCCCAGGTCCAGAAAGGCAAGGAGAGGGTAATCGCTTACGCCAGCAGGAAACTTCGTCCCACGGAAATGAACCCTGACAACTACAGTTCCTTTAAGCTGGAATTCCTTGCCATCGTCTGGGCAGTGACAGAGAGGTTCAAACACTACCTGGCCTCAGCGAAATTCACCGTCTTCACGGATAACAATCCGCTAACGCATTTGGATACCGCCAAACTCGGGGCCTTGGAACAGCGGTGGATGGCCCGGCTGTCCAACTACGACTTCACCATCAAGTACCGGGCAGGACGCAAGAATGCAAATGCCGATGCCTTGTCTTGAATACCCAATTTGCCAGAAACGAAGGAAGACCCGGAGGCACTTGAAGAGGTGGAGCTGCCTGCATTCCATCGCCCCAAAGCCACTCAGAACTCCCATCATGTGAAGAACAGGCACAAGAACCAACCGGATGCCACGCTGAATCCCCTGCCCCATCACGGATGGGCGGAAACCCAGGATGGTGACCCCGCGTTCCGTCGGATGAAAGAGCTCTTGACGCAAGCAGGGTTGCATCCCGGCCCAGATGATCCACAGGAGACCCAACAGCTGTGGAAGGGGAGAAGCAAACTATTTATCCATGATGGCAAGCTGTGCCGGAGAAGCATCGACCCACGTACTCACGAATTGGTATGGCAGATAGTAGTGCCAAGGCGAGATGCGCCCATGGTTCTGGGAGCCTACCACGATGGAGCCGGACACTTCGGATGGAAGAAGCTGGAGAGGCTACTCCGAGGGAGGTTCTATTGGATTGGCATGAAGAGAGCCATTGAGAAGTGGTGTCGAGAGTGGGGTCCATGTAGCCTACGCAGGAGGGACCGTGGCAGCCAACGGGCTCCCTTGCAGCCTATCATCACCAGGCGGCCGCTCGAACTGGTCGCGCTGGACCATGTGAAGCTGACACCTAGCCGGTCAGGCTATATCTACGCTCTTACCATCGTGGATCACTACTCCAGATTTTTGGTGGTTGTGCCTGTCAAGGATCTAACGGCCAGGACGGCCGCCAAGGCTTTCCAGCAGTACTTTTGTAGGCCCCATGGCTACCCGGAGAAGGTACTGACCGATCAGGGACCAGCATTCGAAGCGGAAGTGTTCCAAGAGTTCTGCCAACTGTACGGGTGTAAGAAGATCAGAACCACACCGTACCATCCCCAAACCAATGGGATGTGCGAAAAGATGAACCAGGTGGTGATCGACTTACTAAAGACCTTGCCCGTAGAGGAACGGAGCCTGTGGCCAACGAAGTTGCCTGACTTGGTGGACATAAATAATCACATCCCAGTAAATTCCACCAACTGCACTCCAGCATACCTGATGCGAGGAAGGTCTAGCAAGTTACCCTTTGATCTGGACATGGGGGTCCTAACCCCCGAAGATACATCGCCAGATGCCGATTGGGATACCGAGAGGCGGCAAAGGTACCGCAAGGTAGAAGAATGCGTGGAAAGAAGCCTTGCTCAGGCCAGGCAAAAACAGGAAAGGGACTACAACCAGCATGCCCCTGCAATTCCTTTGCCACCTGGTGAGCACGCACTCAAACGAAAGAGGAGGCTACACAAACTCGACGACCAATGGGAAGCGGAACCGTATACCGTTCTGCCATCCGATTTTGACAAAACGAAGGTTTGCCTCATCAGCAAGGATGGAGGGGAGACCTCGACGGTGATATCCAGGGACCACCTTAAAGCCTGCCCTGATAAGCTGAGAGTGAGGGAAATGGATCCAGGAACCTCCCCACCTGTAGAAAAGGAGAAGATGATCCACACTGTCCTTGGTGACTTTCCCCAGTCCTGGACTCAGATAAATCAGGCCATCGTGGTACCTGTTCTAACGTTCCACCAGCCGAACCCACCAGAACCAATGGTGGTACCAGATCATCTGGCCCCGCAGCCTCAACAAACCCTACCTGAAGATGCCGTGCCGACTGTTGAACTGGCAAATCCTCCCTCTGCTATCGGCGAGCCTGCCGTACCCACTGTTGCTAGCAGCAGCTCTGAGAGCTCCAGCCTGCCAGTGCTACCCAGACTCACTAGAAGTGTAGCTAGAAGGCAGTGCACTACACCAGTGGTAGCAAGCATAGTGGGCCCTGTTAGGCCAGTAGCAACCCCTGCGCTGCGAAGGTCTACGCGCAGCACTCAGAATCAAACTCCCCTCCGCTACAAAACTTGGAGGTATTAGTGAGGGCTGCTATTTAGTTAACAAGTGTTTGTGTGCATATCTTTTGTTGCAGGTTTTAAAATGGACAACGGAGTAATGGACAGTGAATTACTCCAAAAACTTCTAAAAGGGGACCCCTTTGTTTACCCGGGGTCCCCGCTGTTTCAACCACTGAACTGAGAGTCATAAACTGTGCATGACCTAACTTTTGCAACGTTCAAGAGTCCTCACCTCCCATAAAGGGAAGCACTGTTATGTTTAATTGTTTATGATGTTTCAAAATTTTATGTGTTTTCTGTTAACATGTATTGTTGTTCTTATTTTCCCAGTCCGGAAGTACTGGATTTAACCGGGGGGGAGTGCAGCGCCCCAGAGTCCTGGTCGTTGCAGTAACATCGCTCTGCCGCTAAGGGGAGTGATGTTGTGTCTGATTGCACTAAGGGAGTTCACCTGACCAGGTATCACACACTACACTTCACACTCCGGCCACCAGGGGGGGTGGTTCTATCTAGTAGGCCACTCCTCACACTCTGGTAAAACTGGGGGTTGGACAACAAGACAGGGAGAAGTAACTGGGAAGAGCTAGAGAGAGGACCTGTCAGGGATGGGATCCTGGCAGACTCCTAAGAGAACAACGCAACAAGTGAGCAACGGGAATACAGCAAAGAGGCAATAGGACCAGAAGGAGTCGTGCTGAAAGATCGAGGCAACATCCTTCTGAGGCGCAAACAGTCGGTGGCCGGAACGCCGAGAAAGTAAGAGACTTTAAGCATTACTTTAAACCACGGCAGGACAGCCAATTATAGGTTGGCTGTCTCACTTAAACACCTAAGCAGACAACGGAGGCAGCTGTGGGAGAGGGGCGACTCTAGAGTCCCGGAAGAACTCCAGGCCTACCCCGTCATACGGGTGCGTCCTGCCATATCATCTGGGGGACAGAGAGAGAACGAACATCAGAGGCAGACAGAATCAGTTGTGAGGACTATCCCGGGGTGCTCAGCAGGGAAGGACTACAACACATAGGCGCTAGCAGGTGGACGCTGATTCTCACCTGTCAAGGGAACTCCTAATGTGCCTTTGGACCGGCCGGTCTCAGACAGCCCGGGTAACAGTGCTCTGGATTGGCTAACTCGAAGCCTTCAGTAAAGAGGTAAAGAGACTGCAACCTGGTGTCCTCGTTATTTACTGCGACCTGCACCGCACCACCACAACATCATCACCACCCACTCCTTTCATTGGGCGCCCCTCAGCAGGGTCACAGACCGGGTCTAGCCACCGTGACAACCCCAGGACAGAGACTCAAAGGCCCGGTACCGGGTACCCCTCGGCCCTGCGGCAGTGGGGGCGCTACAACTCCTGTAGATCAGCAGAGAAGATTATCACCCAAACATGTCTCACACATCTCCTTTCATTTAAAACAAACCCTGGGGTAGATTCCCAAGGCGATCTATGTCCGGCCCATAGATCTTAACATTAAGAAAAAAGTGGATTTCTCTGGAATAAAACATTGTATTATAGATATCAAGATATCATTTTAATCAACTTTCTAATAGTTACATGCCCATATAGACTTTATAGGGGGTTGATCCTACTGCAAGATTCCCTTTATACTTTATATTGCAGCCATCTTACTGAAAATATGAGGTAGTTGCTTAAACCAATTGCAGAATAATCTGTTATCACTTGAAAACCTTTCCTTTTCTTTCCTGTCTACATAAAAAGTGTCTGTGAAGCAAATAAAAAAAACATTGCAAGTGATGATGACGAAGAACATACTTCAAATTTTAACTGTTTCTTTGCCCGTCCGTCTGTGTCTTTGTCTCCTGCCTTCTTGTCTTCGCAGGAAAAAAGACCCTCGCTTTTCTCAGGAGGGAGAGCAACTGCAGAACATAAGAAAACCAGGTTATGGCAATGATAAAAGCAATACATTTGCCAAATACTTCCAGGAAAAAAAACAATCTGGGGATATTTGCACTGTAAAATGTATGCATGTTTTGTGTCCAGATTAAAGTGACTGTTTACTATTTTAAAAGATAAACTTATTTGGCACATAGTGGTGTACAAAAAAAAAACCTACAGTATGTTCATAACTCAGATCTATTTTGTCATCCTCACAGTCTCCTGGCAGCAACATAAGTGAAAGGGGGAGAAGGAAAGACAATGATTATCTGCAGCCTTCACATATTGGCCAAACAGTAAGAGAGATGTTTCTTCTTGTTCAAATGAAATGTGAAGGCTGCTACCGATCAAAGGTCCCTGATTGGCTGCAGTGGTCCCTGACATTTTCCTTGTTGGATTTTGATGCTGAATTTTAGCATTCTCAGACATTGTAAGCTATCACTTCATTTGCTTAATTGTGAGATGCATTTCCAGTGCATTCATTTGCTCTAGTGTATATTTCTAGGCAAAAATGTAATATGCAAAGTTTTCTCTTGTAATAATGGATCTGTAAAGCACTAAAAGCCTAATGACTTATAATCCTCTGTTGCTACAGTAAAGTTCTTTGGCTTTTTTCTGCCTTTCCATTTCTTGACAGCTTTATACTGCACTCGTGTCATCATCAGCTCATATCAAATGATTACTCCCTGTACTGGATACTATCAAATCTAGTAAAGGGGAGAATCTCCTTATAGAGATAACCAGGTGAATCCTTACATTATTAAAAAAAGGTGCCAAGAGTGTCAGGAAAGCAGTTTGGATACTTCCACCTTCCCCCCTCTGATATCTGCTTACTAAATGGCTGAGTAAGATTTGGAGGAGTTGTAGGTAACTTCAAACCCTTCCAAAGTCAAGATCTTTTAACTTCTGCCCAAAAATACACTTTTACAATAATGCTATTTTTTATGGTTATCACCAGCTTGATTAAATTATTATTAAAGTATGATTTGTATACTACGTGCCCGCATTCTCCACCAAATGAAGATTTCGACTTCCTACCTTTTATTGAGTGCAATGAACCAGTGCCCCTAAGACTTTACAACTTAATTGTTTGCCTGATAAAAGATGCTGGCACTCCTCCAGCAATGAATAGGTTAACACCCCTGTTCAGACCATCTTAAACAGCACTTTGAAGTTCTTTTTCTCAAGGCTCAAAATACCTTGTTGGACTGAGATCAGAGGGGTATTAAACAGAATCGCTAATTAATTAAGCAAAGTTACATTTTTAAACAGTGTTTGTTGTGTTAGCCAAACACCCGTATGGAAAATCTTACCCCCCTCCATCCCTCCCAGAAAACATCAAAGCGCTCTCTCCTTCACCAACTATAAAAAGATGTGGGATCTTATCAGCTTTAGACTGGATTCTATGTACAAATAGCAGCAAGATTCGCTTTTGATCAGTGAGGATGTGAAAATTTTAGCGGAACAGTGGAATCCACCAACGCTGCATATTTTAATGCGAATTACATGCTGACTTGAAAAAAAGACTAATCTAATACTTAGGGATAGAACAGTCAAACACTCTTCACTTCAATTATTATATGGTATATGGATGTATTGTTCTTACGAGTCATAAGGCAACTGACATGCGAAGAAGTAACCAACGAATAATAAGAAAAATACCAATAACATTTACACTGACATGAATTCAGCTCCTTAAAAATACTTTTCCCAAATCACACTTTAATTTTTCTGAATTTTACTGAAAACTGTTACTAATTTCTACTGTAGCTTGTAAAAAAAATTATTAATGGCATTAAAAAAGGCATAGTAAGTAATTATCCGCATGTCTAAACATCAACAGAGAGCAGGTACGTGGTCCAACATCCAAACATGCACACGTGTATACTTATATGCACACACACACATAAGAACATACATTACGTGCCTTGATATCCAGCAAATATTATGTTCTGCTCACGTGTACCATCTTAAAGACTGTGAAGAAACCTAGCAGCACGTGGGCACATTGGCTGGTAATTTCATCTAAACACTGTAGCTGCCAAGAGGCTGGTACAGTGATAGAAGTATGCGTCCAATACACTGCCGAAGGAACAAACAAATACTGCATAATTGTGGTAGATCACAACTGTTTCTTCAGTTATGTATATAACATAAGTTGTGAACCTAAAGTGGATTAGTCAGTTTGAAAACCATGAGGAATCCAAAATGTTCCCCTTGTTGGACCAGATGGAGGGTTCTTACTGGGAGGTTGATATTAGGATATAGATCTACAAGCCGAAATAAGTCACTAACTGACCCAACCCAATCTCAAGACCTCAAACGGTGTCCCGGATGTGAGATCTAGTAAAACACCACCAGAGTTCTTTCAGTCAGTGGACCAGATGGATGGATGGGCAGCATGGTGGCGCAGTGGATAGCACTACAGCCTTGCAGCACTGGAGTCCTGGGTTCAAACCCCACTAAGGACATCATCTGCAAAGAGTTTGTGTGTTCTCTCCGTGTTTGCGTGGGTTTCCTCCCACATTCCAAAGACATACTGATTGGGAATTTAGATTTTGAGCCTCAATGGGGACAGCGACGATAATGTGTGCAACCTGTAAAGCGCTGCGGAATATGTTAGCGCTATATAAAAATAAAGATTATTATTATTATGGATCAGTCTTTTTAGTAGCTCTGCGGAAGCTAGACAATTAGTGAAACACATGGGTTTGTATTGCCCTTACAATCTCTTTGATGTAACTTTACAAGCACGTATCCCTCCTAGTCATCTACCATGATTTACCGTTTACTTTTGCTTTATTTTTGATACCACCGTTTGTGGTGAAATTCTATGATTACTTATTGGTAATAAAAGGTGTGTACTTATTCAATCTAATTATTGGATGTGACATTTTTATTGGTGTATCTTTTTTTGTTAAGTTTGCTGCCTGTACTTACACGAACTTTTATGTGTACACTTTACTTTTTTTCCTCTGGTAATCCCATATTCCTAATTGTCCTCCGATCTGATAAATCCAACCGTCATAATCCTGGTACAATTTACCAGATGACCTGTGAACTTTGTGCTTAATGTGTGGGGGGAATGTCTAGTTTTACCTGGCATGGAACAATGTTAGAAGCTTTTCTTCTTGAATGCATATACTTTTTTCTAAAAGTCATTTTACATACACGGCGCGCCTGTGAGGACATACAATCGTTGCGGTGATTCATGTGATTTTTAAGTCGGTCCACTTAGTTTAATTTTAAACCTTCGCTTGTTCTCTGGGGTAACTGATAATAGGGTGTCTCCATAAACAGTCCTACATAGTGACGAGACGTATCCCAGCGTCAGCGTGCAGCACACATTCCCAGCATGCACAAGCCTATGAACATTTTGTGAATTCCTTTCCACAAAAGTGATTATCAGTGTTTTGTTTACATTCATTAGACTGAAATCATTACCCCAGAGGACAGAATCTTTTTGACAGGGATAAGAATATAATTACACAGCAGAGTCCATGGACTCATGGTAAAGAATGGGCTCTCTAGAGACGGGGGGCAGACGGGGACCTGTTATGACCCCAGTGGACAGGGTCTCAGAGGAACGTGTAAGTCTGCAAGATACAAAAATCCAGCTCATAGGGCTGTGGTAACTGGGTTGACCAAATAGCTACTCCTAACGCCAACACTAGAAGTAGCCGGGGATCATGCCTACGGTGATCGCTAGATGACTCGCGCCAGCCGGAGAATCTAACTACCCCTAGGAGAAGAAAACAAAGACCTCTCTTGCCTCCAGAGAAAGGGACCCCAAAGCAAGATACAAGCCCCCCACAAATAATAACGGTGAGGTAAGAGGAAATGACAAACACAGAAATGAACCAGGTTCAGCAAAGAGAGGCCAGCTTACTAATAGCAGAATATAGCAAGATAACTTATCTGGTCAACAAAAACCCTATAAAAATCCACGCTGGAGATTCAAGAACCCCCGAACCGTCTAACGGTCCGGGGGGAGAACACCAGCCCCCTAGAGCTTCCAGCAAAGGTCAGGATACAGAAAGGAACAAGCTGGACAAAAAATACCAAACAAAACAAAAGCAAAAAGCAAGGAAGCAGACTTAGCTTGAAAAACAGGAACCAGGATCAGAGGACAAGAGCACAACAGATTAGCTCTGATTTCAACGATGCCAGGCATTGAACTGAAGGTCCAGGGAGCTTATATAGCAACGCCCCTGAACTAACGGCCCAGGTGAGGATATAGGAAAAGACAGACGCTCCAGAGTCAAATCACTAATGACCACTAGAGGGAGCAAAAAGCAAAATCACAACAGTACCCCCCCTTAGTGAGGGGTCACCGAACCCTCACCACGACCACCAGGGCGATCAGGATGAGCGGCGTGAAAGGCACGAACTAAATCGGCCGCATGAACATCAGAGGCGACCACCCAGGAATTATCTTCCTGACCATAGCCCTTCCACTTGACCAGGTACTGAAGCCTCCGCCTGGAGAGACGAGAATCCAAGATCTTCTCCACCACGTACTCCAACTCGCCCTCAACCAACACCGGAGCAGGAGGCTCAGCAGAAGGAACCACAGGCACAACGTACCGCCGCAACAAGGACCTATGAAACACGTTGTGGATAGCAAACGACACAGGAAGATCCAGGCGAAAGGATACAGGATTAAGAATTTCCAATATCTTGTAAGGACCAATAAAACGAGGTTTAAATTTGGGAGAGGAAACCTTCATAGGAACAAAGCGGGAAGAAAGCCACACCAAATCCCCAACACGTAGTCGGGGACCCACACTGCGGCGGCGGTTGGCAAAGCGCTGAGCCCTCTCCTGTGACAACTTCAAGTTGTCCACCACAAGATTCCAGATCCGCTGCAACCTATCCACCACAGAATCCACCCCAGGGCAGTCAGAAGGTTCCACATGACCCGAAGAAAAACGAGGGTGGAAACCAGAGTTGCAGAAAAACGGCGAAACCAAGGTGGCGGAACTAGCCCGATTATTAAGGGCAAACTCAGCTAACGGCAAGAAGGTCACCCAATCGTCCTGATCAGCAGAGACAAAACACCTCAAATAAGCCTCCAAAGTCTGATTAGTTCGCTCCGTCTGTCCATTAGTCTGAGGATGGAAAGCAGACGAAAACGACAAGTCAATGCCCATCCTACTACAAAAGGATCGCCAGAATCTGGAAACGAACTGGGATCCTCTGTCTGACACAATATTCTCAGGGATGCCGTGCAAACGAACCACGTTCTGGAAAAACACAGGAACCAGATCGGAAGAGGAAGGCAGCTTAGGCAAAGGAACCAAATGGACCATCTTGGAGAAGCGATCACATATCACCCAGATAACAGACATGCCTTGAGACACCGGAAGATCAGAAATGAAATCCATGGAGATATGTGTCCAAGGTCTCTTAGGGACAGGCAAGGGCAAGAGCAACCCGCTGGCACGAGAACAGCAAGGCTTAGCTCGAGCACAAGTCCCACAGGACTGTACAAATGACCGCACATCCCTAGACAAGGAAGGCCACCAAAAGGATCTGGCCACCAGATCTCTGGTGCCAAAAATTCCTGGGTGACCTGCCAACACCGAGGAATGAACCTCGGAAATGACTCTGCTGGTCCACTTATCAGGCACAAACAGTCTGTCAGGTGGACAAGAATCAGGCCTATCAGCCTGAAATCTCTGCAACACACGTCGCAGATCTGGAGAAATAGCTGACAAGATAATACCATCCTTAAGAATAACAACAGGTTCAGCGACACCAGGAGCATCAGGCACAAAGCTCCTGGAAAGAGCATCGGCCTTCACATTCTTTGAACCTGGTAAATACGAGACAACAAAGTCAAAACGGGAGAAAAACAATGACCAGCGGGCCTGTCTAGGATTCAGGCGTTTAGCAGACTCGAGATACATCAGATTTTTGTGATCAGTCAAGACCACCACACGATGCTTAGCACCCTCGAGCCAATGACGCCACTCCTCAAATGCCCATTTCATGGCCAACAACTCCCGATTGCCCACATCATAATTTCGCTCCGCAGGCGAAAACTTCCTAGAGAAAAAGGCGCAAGGTCTCATAACAGAGCAACCAGGGCCTCTCTGCGACAAAACGGCCCCTGCTCCAATCTCTGAAGCATCCACCTCAACTTGAAAGGGAAGCGAGACATCAGGCTGGCACAAAACAGGCGCCGAAGTAAACCGACGTTTCAACTCCTGGAAAGCCTCCACGGCAGCAGGAGCCCAATTAACCACATCGGAGCCCTTCTTGGTCATATCCGTCAAAGGTTTCACAATGCTAGAAAAGTTAGCGATAAAACGACGGTAGAAGTTAGCGAAACCCAAGAACTTCTGAAGACTCTTAACTGACGAGGGCTGAGTCCAATCAAGAATAGCTCGGACCTTGACTGGGTCCATCTCCACAGCAGAAGGGGAAAAAATGAACCCCAAAAAGGGAACCTTCTGTACACCAAAAAGACACTTTGAGCCCTTGACAAACAAAGAATTTTCACGCAAAATTTTAAAGACCATCCTGACCTGCTCCACATGCGAGTCCCAATTATCAGAAAAAACCAGAATATCATCCAGATAAACGATCAGAAATTTATCCAGATAGTTCCGGAAAATGTCATGCATAAAGGACTGAAAAACTGAAGGGGCATTAGAGAGCCCAAAAGGCATCACCAAGTACTCAAAATGACCTTTGGGCGTATTGAATGCGGTTTTCCATTCATCCCCTTGCTTAATGCGCACAAGGTTGTAGGCACCACGAAGGTCTATCTTGGTAAACCACTTGGCACCTTTAATCCGGGCAAACAAGTCAGACAACAGCGGCAAAGGATACTGAAATTTGACAGTGATCTTATTTAAAAGCCGATAGTCAATACAAGGCCTCAAAGATCCGTCCTTTTTAGCCACAAAAAAGAATCCCGCACCAAGAGGGGAAGAAGACGGACGGATGTGTCCTGTCTCCAGAGACTCCTTGATATATGAACGCATAGCGGTATGTTCAGGTATCGACAGATTAAACAGTCTTCCCTTAGGAAATTTACTGCCTGGAATCAAATCTATTGCACAGTCACATTCCCTATGAGGAGGCAATGCACTGGACCTGGACTCGCTAAAGACATCCTGATAATCAGACAAGTACTCCGGAACTTCCGAAGGCGTAGAAGAAGCAATAGACACAGGCAGGGAATCCTCATGAATACCACGACAGCCCCAACTAGACACTGACATAGCCTTCCAGTCAAGGACTGGATTATGGGTCTGTAACCATGGCAGCCCCAAAACAACCAAATCATGCATTTTATGTAGAACGAGAAAACGTATCACCTCGCGGTGTTCAGGAGTCATGCACATGGTAACCTGTGTCCAATACTGCGGCTTATTTTCTGCCAATGGCGTAGCATCAATACCCCTAAGAGGGATAGGATTTTCTAATGGTTCAAGAATAAAACCACAGCGCTTAGCAAATGAGAGATCCATAAGACTCAGGGCAGCACCTGAATCTACAAACGCCATGACAGGATAAGATGACAGTGAGCAAATCAAAGTTACAGACAGAATAAACTTAGGATGCAAATTACCAACGGTGACAGGACTAACAACCTTAGATATACGTTTAGAGCATGCTGAGATAACATGTGTAGAATCACCACAGTAGTAGCACAAGCCATTCCGGCGTCTATGAATTTTCCTCTCATTTCTAGTCAGGATTCTATCACATTGCATCAAATCAGGTGTCCGTTCAGACAACACCATGAGGGAATTTGCGGTTTTTCTATCACATTGCATCACATCAGGTGTCTGTTCAGACAACAACATGAGGGAATTTGCGGTTTTGCGCTCCCGCAACCGCCGATCAATTTGAATAGCCAGGGACATGGTATCATTCAGACCTGTGGGAATGGGAAAACCCACCATAACATTCTTAATGGCCTCAGAAAGGCCATTTCTAAAATTAGCGGCCAGTGCACACTCGTTCCAATGTGTCAGCACGGACCATTTCCGAAATTTTTGGCAATACACCTCAGCCTCGTCCTGGCCCTGAGACATAGCCAACAAGGCTTTCTCTGCCTGAATCTCAAGATTGGGTTCCTCATAAAGTAAACCGAGCGCCAGAAAAAACGCATCAATATCAGCCAATGCCGGATCTCCTGGCGCCAACGAAAAAGCCCAATCCTGAGGGTCACCCCGTAAGAATGAAATAACAATTTTTACTTGTTGAGCAGAGTCTCCAGACGAACAAGGTTTCAGGGACAAAAATAATTTACAATTATTCCTGAAATTCCTAAACTTAAATCGGTCTCCTGAAAACAGTTCAGGAATCGGAATCTTGGGTTCAGACCTAGGATTTCTGGTAACATAATCTTGTATACCCTGCACACGAGCGGCAAGCTGGTCCACACTTGTAATCAAGGTCTGGACATTCATGTCTGCAGCAAGCTTAAGCCACTCTGAGGTAAAGGTGAAAAGAAAAAAAAAAATGAGAGAGGAAAAAAAAAAACTCAAAATTTTCTTTCTTATAATCCCACTTCTGCAATGCATTAAACATTTAGTACTGGCCTGGCATACTGTTATGACCCCAGTGGACAGGGTCTCAGAGGAACGTGTAAGTCTGCAAGATACAAAAATCCAGCTCATAGGGCTGTGGTAACTGGGTTGACCAAATAGCTACTCCTAACGCCAACACTAGAAGTAGCCGGGGATCATGCCTACGGTGATCGCTAGATGACTCGCGCCAGCCGGAGAATCTAACTACCCCTAGGAGAAGAAAACAAAGACCTCTCTTGCCTCCAGAGAAAGGGACCCCAAAGCAAGATACAAGCCCCCCACAAATAATAACGGTGAGGTAAGAGGAAATGACAAACACAGAAATGAACCAGGTTCAGCAAAGAGAGGCCAGCTTACTAATAGCAGAATATAGCAAGATAACTTATCTGGTCAACAAAAACCCTATAAAAATCCACGCTGGAGATTCAAGAACCCCCGAACCGTCTAACGGTCCGGGGGGAGAACACCAGCCCCCTAGAGCTTCCAGCAAAGGTCAGGATACAGAAAGGAACAAGCTGGACAAAAAATACCAAACAAAACAAAAGCAAAAAGCAAGGAAGCAGACTTAGCTTGAAAAACAGGAACCAGGATCAGAGGACAAGAGCACAACAGATTAGCTCTGATTTCAACGATGCCAGGCATTGAACTGAAGGTCCAGGGAGCTTATATAGCAACGCCCCTGAACTAACGGCCCAGGTGAGGATATAGGAAAAGACAGACGCTCCAGAGTCAAATCACTAATGACCACTAGAGGGAGCAAAAAGCAAAATCACAACAGGGACCATCATTAACTGAAAACGTCTAACACTGATTACACAAGAACTACAAGATGGATTTCTTCAGCCCAGGTATCATTTCAATCAGTTTAACAACGTCAACCTGACAATGCCTGAAGTTTACTCAGTAAAATCCTGGTGACAGGTTTGCTTTAATTAAATGCATATATTTTGGGCTAAAAAAAAAATCACTTTTGCAATTAAGTAAAAATATTGCACCGATTGCCTCCTATGGCCTCTGTGTCTCTTGCTGCCTTCAGAATAATCTGAGATTCCATCAGTCAGCTCACTATGTGGAGGGTAACTAAACATTTAAGGCCGGGGTAGTTGCCGAGATTCAGAGCTTCACCTGGAGATGGTAAGAAAATGACATTTTTTTGTATTTTCTGCATATAAGGAAATGTTTTTGGAAAGTGGACAAACCCTACGACTCCCAACATTTGTCTCTTCCATCAATCACTTTTTTGTGGTAAGAGAGATTTTGTAATGATAAAATCGTAGATGATGGAAATGTGTGTAGGTGGCATAAAGTCACATTCAGTGCATGCTACACGGGAGGGAAATCTGATACGGGGATCCGATGGCTCAGGCTCATTATAATGTAGGCAATGTGATCTGCTCAATCATATGGAACATGATGAGAATTCTGCTGTTGTCATGCTCTGTGTGTGGTCCATACATCCTAATGAGCAAGAATTACAACTCACGTCTGCCATCTCCTCTATCATCTGCACGAAGTTTATTAACAGTTCAAAACCAGTATGGAGTATATCATGAGAAGAGATGAGCCGCATGGTCTGTGCAATGTCTGATCAGTCCTAATAATGCACTGTGTGTTTGGGCAAAGTACAAGCCAGACAAGGAACACAACCAATTTCGAGCATTATTATGCACTAGGAGCCATTACCATGTGCATAAATAAATACAAATATACTTATGCAATTCAATAATTTGTTAAGTTTTATTCATATGCATTATTAACTAATAACCATCCCTTGCTTTATGCTTTGACATGCTGGTCTCATGAAGGTTAGGATGGCGATCAGCTGTCATTTCCAGCAGAAGCAATGGCCACATATACTTTCTAGCACATAGAGAGGTGTTCCCAAAATGGATGACCTAAAATGATCCATAAATGGTTTATTGTGTTGAAACGTCATCATATTTGCTATTATAACAAAATAAAGTGAATTAAAGAGGTTTTCTGGGGTTTATAAAAATGTAGCCAACAGCCATACTATACTCACCTCTTCAATCCCCCGCCAGTCATCACCACTACTCTGCTGATCCCCAATTATTACATTCATGTGACCACTTGTTGGAATAAGTTTAAATGCAACAACTCCATTCCTGTTGTAGTCTGCATTGAATGTCTATGAGTGTTCATTTGTCAGCTATGCTGTGATTGTTAAAGTTTGTATAAAAAAAAAAAAAGGTCACAGGACACTCACTGATTGCATCAGTCTGCTGCTGTTTCCTTCGCAGAGAGACATGTGTTACATGGACTAGATTATATCGGTAGTTACTGTCAAAGCTTTCTTATTTTGTTCCAGTTCAAGCTGCATATATTAAACACAGTTTGCCTTACGTTGGATTCTGCTGCTTATATGAAGTAACACGCGCTGCTGTGGTAATACTCCGGCTAACAGGTTATGGGCCCAGCCACCGGAAAGTAAATGGTAAAAAGCCCAGTCACCGGAATAAGCAGCGAGCCAAGCGCAGACAGCACAGAGGAACCCCCGGAATACAAGGACACCGGAACGCAAAGGTACCGCAGTGTACAGAGCACCGGACAGCGCAGCTTAAAGGGCCAGTAACAAACAAAAAAAAGAGGTACAAGAGACAAGAATGTCTACAGAAAGGAATGCAGTGAAGTACACAGTGCCAAGTCTCACAAATCACAATTACAGCTCCTGGAAATTCAAGGTAAAGATGTTACTTATAAGAGAGGGTACATGGAAATGTATTGAACAGCCTGTGCCTGACCCAGTACCGGGTGATTGGCTAGAGACTGATCAGAAAGCACAAAGCACTATTTCCCTCAGCATAGATGATAACCAGATTGTACATGTATGCAAATGTGATACTGCAAAGAAAATGTGGGAAGAATTACAGAAAGTGCATGAAAGGTCAAATCTCAGCAATAAGCTATATCTTATGAGAAAGCTGTATCAGTCTAAATTAAGTGATGGCCAGCATATGCAGGACTATATCAGAAACACCCTAGAGATTGTGGAGCGCCTAAGGGGTATTGGTGAAGAAATTAAAGATTTTCATGTTGCTGCATTACTATTAAGTGGTCTTCCAGAAAGTTATGACACGCTTGTGACTGCATTAGATGCCAGACCAGATGATGAACTCACACTAGAATATGTGAAAGGGAAACTTGCAGATAAATACAAGAGAAAGTCAGAGACTATTAGCAATAATATATGCAAAGCAGAAACAGCATTAAAGACACAGTACTTTTCTAAAGCTCAGAGTCATTTAAAGGAAACTCGTGAATGTTTTGTCTGTAAAAAGCCTGGTCACCTTAAAGCAGACTGCAGAGTGTGGAAAGCAAGAATGAATCAGTTTAAAAAGCAGGACAGTCATCAAAAGGTTAAAACAGCTGTAAAGAAGGAAGATGCATGTATTGCGACTGCATTTGGGGTCAGCACAAGCCCATATGCAAACCATGTTTGGTGTATTGACTCTGGAGCGACTGCTCACATGACACGTGATAAGGATTTCTTCATTAATCTAGATGAAAGCAAGTCTGAAAAGGTAATTTTAGCTAATGGTCACTATATGACATCAGAAGGAATAGGAGATGGTTATTTCCATTGTCAAGTTCAATCCTCAGCACAAGTCAGAAAAATCCCAGTTAAAGACGTGCTGTATGTTCCCAAACTTGAAAGTAACCTTTTATCTGTAAAGAAGCTTGCACAACAAGGAAATATAGTTACATTTAAGGATGACAGATGCATCATTTCAAAGAAGGGTCATACCCTTGCCGAAGGAAAAATCAAAGATGAACTTTATCAGCTGAAATGCAATGAAACTGTTTACAGTGCTAGACAAGATTTTCATAAGGACTGTATTCATGTGTGGCACAGACGCCTAGGCCACAGAGATCCAGAAGCAGTAAAGAAACTAGCTCAACTTGCAAATGGTATTGCAATCAACCAGTGTAATCAAACAATGAAGTGCACAAGTTGCCTAAAAGGGAAAATGTCCAGAAAATCGTTTCCTAAAGTAAGCACTACTAAATCTGCACAGATACTGGATTTGATACATACAGATGTGTGTGGTCCAATGAGTGTTCTTACTCCCAGCAAGAAGAGATATTTTCTCACATTCATTGATGATTATTCCAGATATACTGTTACTTACCTACTTCAAAGTAAAGATGAAGTTCCACAGAAACTTGAAGAATATCTTGCTGCAGTTCTTAACAAATTTGGAAGAATACCAAAGGTACTGCGAGCAGATAATGGAACTGAATATACAAGTGGTAAAGTGCAAACCATCCTGAAAAAGAATGGAATCGTGTTCCAGACAACCGTTCCATACAACCCAGAGCAGAATGGCACAGCAGAGAGAAAGAACCGAACTCTTTGTGAAAGTGGAAGAAGTATGCTATTTGATGGAAACCTACCTACAACATATTGGGGAGAAGCCATCATGACTGCTACCTATCTTCAAAATCGACTGCCAAGTAAAGCTACAAGTAAAACTCCATATGAGCTATGGAACTGTGAGAAGCCCAACCTGAAGCATCTCAGGATATTCGGAAGCAAAACTTTTGTGCATGTTCCCAAAGAAAAACGTTCTAAGTGGGAATCTCATGCAAAGGAAGGAGTTCTTGTGGGGTACAGTGAAACTCAGAAAGGATACAGAATCCTGCATCCACAGACCAACACAGTAACAATCAGCAGAGATGTAGTGATTGATGAAAACTCAGTATCGCTCAAATTTCATGAGGTTACGCAAATAATTCAACCTAAGGAACAAGAATTTCAGTCAGTGATTCCAGACATTGAAGAGAATCTCAAAGAAAATACTGAAGTCTGGATATGCTCTGAAAGTACTGAAAAAGAAACAGAAGAACCAAGCCAACCTCAGGAGATCAGAAGATCAGAAAGATCAAATAAAGGAATTCCAGCTAAACGCCTTTCTTATATGGTCAGATCAATTCCAGAAGAAGAGCCACAGTCATGGCAGGAAATGCAAAAACTGCCTATTCATAAGAAGCAAAAATGGATAAAAGCTGCTGATGAAGAAATGGAATCCCTTCATAAGCTCAAAACATGGGAGCTCACAGAGCTACCTCAAGGCAAGAAAGCAATTGGATGTAAGTGGGTCTTTAAGAACAAATATGACTCCGAAGGTAATATTCACCGTTTTAAAGCAAGATTGGTCGCAAAAGGATATTCACAAAAATATGGTGAAGATTATGATGCTACTTTTGCTCCAGTTGCCAAGCAAACTACATTCAGAACTTTATTATCCATAGCTGCTGTTCAGCAGATGAAAGTAAGACATTTTGACATCAAAACAGCCTTTCTACATGGAGACATTGAAGAAGAGCTGTACATGACTCAACCAGAAGGCTATGTTAAAAGGGGTAAAGAGAACCTTGTTTGCAGAATGCAAAAATCTCTCTACGGCCTTAAGCAATCAGCAAGAGCATGGAACACTAAGATGAACAAAGTGTTAATCGACGAAGGATTTAAAAGGTCTCAAGCGGATCCATGTTTGTATACAAAAGGTGTATCACAAGATTGGATGTATGTTATTCTATATGTGGATGATGTAATAATAGCGCATCAAGAAGAGAGAGAAATTTCAAAACTAGGTCAAATTCTGAACAAGCATTTCGAGACCAAGGACCTTGGAGATGTGACATACTATTTGGGAATCCAAATCCAGAGAGAGGAAGATGGAAGTTTTCTTCTTAATCAAAATTCTAAAATCTCCACAGTTCTAAACCAGTTTGGAATGTCAGAAGCCAAAGGCATATCAACTCCAATGGATCCATCTTACCTAAAATTGGAAGGAGAAGAAGATCTGCTACCCACAAATGACAGTTACAGACAAGCAGTGGGGGCACTTCTATACATAGCAACCACAACCCGTCCAGATATCTCAGCCACAGTGGGAATTCTCTGCCGACGTGTAAGCAAGCCACGCCAAAGAGATTGGAATGCAATTAAGAGACTTCTTCAGTATCTTAAGGCAACCCAAGAGTTAAAGGTACCGTCACACTAAGCGACGCTGCAGCGATAGCGACAGCAATGCCGATCGCTGCAGCGTCGCTGTGTGGTCGCTGGAGAGCTGTCACACAGACCGCTCTCCAGCGACCAGCGATGCCGAGGTCCCCGGGTAACCAGGGTAAACATCGGGTTGCTAAGCGCAGAGCCGCGCTTAGTAACCCGATGTTTACCCTGGTTACCAGCGTAAAAGTTAAAAAAAACAAACAGTACATGCTCACCTGCGCGTCCCCCAGCCTCTGCATCCTGACGCTGACTGAGCTCCGGCCCTAACAGCACAGCGGTGACGTCACCGCACCGCTTTCACTTTCACTTTAGGGCCGGATCTCAGTCAGAGCAGGAAGCAGACACTGGGAGACGCGCAGGTGAGTATGTACTGTTTGTTTTTTTAACTTTTACGCTGGTAACCAGGGTAAACATCGGGTTACTAAGCGCGGCCCTGCGCTTAGTAACCCGATGTTTACCCTGGTTACCAGTGTAAAATATCGCTGGTATCGTCGCTTTTGCTGTCAAACACGGCGATACACGGCGACCTAGCGACCAAATAATGTGCAGACCTTCTAGCAGCGACCAGCAATTTCACAGCGGGATCCAGATCGCTGCTGCGTGTCAAATACAGCGATATCGCCATCCAGGTCGCTGCAACGTCACGGATTGCTGGCGATATCGCCTAGTGTGACGGTACCTTAAGTCTAAAGATTTCTGCATCAGGAGATCTAATTCTCAGAGGATATGTAGATGCAGATTGGGCTGGAGACTCAAGTGATCGAAGATCAACAAGTGGTTACTTGTTCAAGTTAGGACACACTTCAATCTCATGGTCGAGTAGAAAACAAGTGTCAGTTGCATTGTCTTCTACAGAAGCAGAATATACATCAGCTGCTCATGCAAGTCAAGAGTTAATTTGGTTGAAGCAACTTTTGGAAGAATTCGGCAAACCACTAGCTGAACCAACTGTTATCTATGAGGACAACCAAGGATGTATCAAGCTCGCCAGCAGTGAAAGGATAAGTGCAAGAACAAAGCACATTGATGTTAAACATCATCACTTGCGTGACTTAGTAGAGCGTGAAGTTCTAAAGTTTGTTTACTGTGAATCTGACAAGATGTTAGCAGATGTTTTGACAAAGCCATTGTCAAGAGCCAAGTTTGAAGAATTCAGAACTGCAATGGGACTAACAGGATAAGCAGTTGTTGAGTGGGGGTGTTGGAATAAGTTTAAATGCAACAACTCCATTCCTGTTGTAGTCTGCATTGAATGTCTATGAGTGTTCATTTGTCAGCTATGCTGTGATTGTTAAAGTTTGTATAAAAAAAAAAAAAGGTCACAGGACACTCACTGATTGCATCAGTCTGCTGCTGTTTCCTTCGCAGAGAGACATGTGTTACATGGACTAGATTATATCGGTAGTTACTGTCAAAGCTTTCTTATTTTGTTCCAGTTCAAGCTGCATATATTAAACACAGTTTGCCTTACGTTGGATTCTGCTGCTTATATGAAGTAACACGCGCTGCTGTGGTAATACTCCGGCTAACACCACTGCAGTCGCTGGACACAGCAGATAAACAGCATACACTCCAGCATTACTGCTGATTGATTGGCTGCAGCTATCACAGGAATGCAGCATGTATGGTTACAGAAAAAGTGTCGCTGGAGTAGTGAGGAAATCAAGAGGAGGTATAGGGTTTTTATCAAGATTCCACCACTCACGGAGTCCTATGGATGACAGCTCTGCCACCCTATGGGATCGAGGGGTTGCTGAGCTGTCATTACCATGAGTGGCAGGTCCACATTCCAATACGAGGCAGAGGCATGAGTTTTGTGACTGACAGCTCAGCCGTCCTATCTGGATGGGTCTTTGGGATCTTTTTGAGGTGTCATCCATTCTGGGTGATTTCAGGGCTATTTGGCACTCTGACACTTGTCAGACCTTTGCTAATCGTAGCTGTGCTCAAGTGCCGGCTTTGTGCTCTGAGTTGTATTCTGATCTCAGTTGAGGACCTTGGATTTACCTTTCACCATCTGTTTGACTTACCCCTTTGTCTTTGATCCGCTTCCTTCCTGATACTGAGACTGTGACCTGACTACGCTTTTGTCTTTCCTCTTTGTCTATTATAAGCCCTCTTGCTACTGACCCCAGACCTCTTGACTACCCAACCTCATGAAAAGTCTGTTAGTAGTGACTAGCATCACACTGAGGAGTGACTAGCATCACACAGAGTAGTGACTAGCATCTCACAGAGTAGTGACTAGCATCACACACAGTAGTGACTAGCATCTCAGAGTAGTGACTAGCATCACACAGAGTAGTGACTAGCATCACACAGAGTAGTGACTAGCATCTCACAGAGTAGTGACTAGCATCACAGAGTAGTGACTAGCATCACACAGAGTAGTGACTAGCATCTCACAGAGTAGTAACTAGCATCTCACAGAAGTAGTGACTAGCATCTCACAGAGTAGTGACTAGCATCTCACAGAGTAGTGACTAGTATCTCACAGAGTAGTGACTAGCATCACACTGAGTAGTGACTAGCATCACAATGAGTAGTGACTAGCGTCACAGTCTTTTTATTTAGCTTATTTCCAACTTTTGACTAAATTTTAATAAATCCTCAAAACTCATCTCGAGTAAAGTTATATAGAAGAAAAAGATGCTCCATAAAGGACTGAAAAGCTCTCACAGCCAGTTGTCAGGACTAGCACACACCTCATCCTTCAGCTTAAAGGGGACAGTATGCCGCACAAAATAAAGAAAGTGCATACTTACCTCCTAGACCCGCTGCAATGTGTTTCCAAGCAATCATTTGACATTTTATGTTGTGTGACGACTGCAATCATCAAATGGAATAGAGAAAGCTGCAGCTGATAAGTGCTGATCGGCTGCAGCGGTAATGATAATTAGCAATGTCTTGAGGCCACTGAGAGACACAGAGGGGAATGCCGCTCTGAGATGGAAGCAAGCATTTTTATAAAGGGAATCTGTCACCAGCTTTTTGCTACCCCATCTGAGAGTAGCATGATGTAGGGGCAGAGACTCTGATTCCAGTGATGTGTCACTTAAAGGGCTTTGATAAAAGCACTGTTTTCTCTGCTGCAGATCTCATAGTTCTTTGAATGCTGAGCTCTGTATAACCCCGCCCACACCACTGATTGGCAGCTTTCTGTGTACACTGGGCATAGGTAGAAAACTGCCAATCAGTTTTGGGGGTGGGATTACAGAGCTCATGAATTTGAAGGACTACAGCGGTTTACTAGTCCTCTAGTGATAATCTCCTACTGATAAAACTGTGATTATTTCAAAACTACAGCAAGCAGCCCTGTAAGTGACACATTGCTTGAATCAAAGTATCTGTTTCTATATTATGCTGCTCTCAGATTATGTGGCAAAAACCTGATGATAGATTCCCTTTAAGGTAGAGAATATAAAACTGGCCATACATTTTAGATGAACTTTGCCTGAACCTGACAATCTTGACCAGACCAGAAAACAATACAATATTTTTGGGGCTGATCCTGCTCTACCCAGATGGCAGATGTCTTATGAAAAATAGATTGGTCATGCTGGATTTCAACATGCCCATCCCTTTTGTCTCACGAGAGACAGACCTCTATTAGAGATGTCCTCAAGCTTCTTACACATGCGTGCTCTGCTGAGCTAAGCGTGCTTGTGTGTAGGAGGAATCAAATATTAAAAGGAACCTGCCCAACATGAATCAGAGGCCCTGGCCAGCTTGTCCTTGCACTACTCCAGGTGATATTCAAATCTCTGACTGTGGGAAAAAAAATATCAATTATATCTACCAGCGCTGGGACAAGCTGGCCGGGGCAGCACAGTAGCAGAGAGGACATTTGGAAGAGAGGTTGTCAGGCAGTGGTTAATAGTGGTTTGCTTGTGCTTGCATGTGTATTGGAAGGGTTAAGAAAACTGTCAGCCGACGACTATCTATGGTATGGGCAACTTTAGAAATGATGTAACTACATAGGGGGTACACATGCCAGCAACCCCCTGCAAAAATATAAATTAGTTTCTTCACAACTACTACCCCATGTGCATTATGAAAATTCTTATAGAAGCTCAGTCACAGCTGGAAAACAGAGTTTATTAATGGGGCGTGTTTCACCCCTAATCCATTATCTGGGGATCTGGCTGCCGTATACCTGAGTGACAAATCTTATCTGATATATCAAATGTCAGCAATCTTCCTATACATCAGGGGAATGGTCTGGAGGATGAAAACTCAGGATCTGATTAAGAGCATGACCTCCCGAGTAATGGCTGAGCATTAATAAATTGCCATGACTGATCCTCCTGAAGATAGGCAGCCTTCTGCCAATTAAAGAAGCATTAGATATACCCCAAGCCACAGCACAATGATGTATTCTTTGTCTACAAAAAGCCTTTGTACTTTCTGTTTTCCTTCATTAAAGTTACATCACACATAGTTTAGATAGCAAAAATAACATTTGCAGAGCATGTGAGGCTTCGCAAAAAAGAAAAGGCAAACTTTCAAAGCACAGGCTTGTACTGGATCGCGTCAGCATTTCAATAAGGATTATATGCAAAACAAAACAAAAAAATCTTCTCCAGCAACAAAAAAACTTTGCAATGCAAAAAAATATCTAAATAGGGTTTGTGCCGACTGCTGATTACATCTTGCCACCCATGCTCCAAGATTAAAGAAGGTTCACATTGATTATAAAGCTCGAAAGTGAGAGAGGCTTACACTAGAACCACAAGAAGTAATCCATTTTATCAATCATTTGGGTTCCATAAATATGGATAGCTAAGTTTTATAAGCCCCCTTTGCCAATTTTACCAGCACGGTCAATGTGGGCATTGCTTCAGTTCTCGATATAATAAAATATTGATATACTGCTTTTTTTATGTCATAGAATATAAACTGAGATTTGTTCACACTTTACATATTAATAATGATAAGGTTCTAATGCACATCGAAAGAAATTCAGTGCCAAACCCACCAAATTTGACTTTCTAGGTTCGTAAATCAATACTATATTTACTAACATGTTTTGGTAAAATTGTTAATAATACCCACTTCCTATAGATATTGAGTTGTTCGACACTGGCACATCTTGGGTGAAAACAGGATTGGACATGTTGAATTTCAGCATACTCGATCATTTCTTCCCAGAAAAGACAAGCTGTCTGTTCCTCATAAAGAGAACACATGCACACATGGTGAAGATGAGAGTGCATGTGTTTGGAGGGAGTCTGGAAGAACGGCTATTAAAGCCGTAATAGAACCGGTCTTAGACTTAATAGAAGTAGAGCAGACCGACAAGAATACTTTGCTAAATTTATCGGAATGACTCAACTAGCTAGACGCACTAGACTCTTTTCTCTCTTGGTTTACATCTTGGATGGCAAATAGTACACATATATTTTGCACCACAAATAGCGCACACATTTGCCATCCTTTTTTTAACAAGGGACGTTTTTAAAAAATGTCCAAAAAGGCATAAAAAGTTTTAAAAGCTCATAATAACATTTTCAAATGTCCTCCAATGAGCCTCATTTATGAACACTGCGAAACATAAATAAGTTACTGTAAAACACAAAGGTATTCACAAAAGATTAGATTATCCATGCTCCAAGATTAAAGCAGGCACATATTATAAAGGTCAAAAGTGAGAGAGGCTTCCACTAGAACCACAAGAAGTAATCCATTTTATTAATCATTTGGGTTTGGCACAGGGGTTCCATAAATATGCATGAACAAATTTTATAAACCCCCTTTGCTAATTTTACCAGCACAGACAATGTGGGCATTGCTTCAGCTCTCGATATAATAAAATATTGATATACTGCATTTTTTAATTGTTAATCAAAAATTTCTACCTTCTAGACGAAAATGCTCTTCACCGATGTTCTCCTTATAAATATCGCCAGATGGATCCTGTAAAATAGGAAATAAATAAATAATATGAATAAATACAGAAAAATATATAATTAGCAACATGATGAATAATATAAAAATACATTGGTGCTCCGAAAAGTGATTTCTTTGGCATATCCTACACAAATAATTTCGACAAAGTAGAATTTTAACAAGTAGTAGATTTTATCTTAATAGGTTCACAATTGCATTATTTATCATTATTATTAAGAATAATAGAATTTATTTTAAAAATAGATTTTAAATCCAATAAGATATCTCACAAGGTACATTCTAAGATTTAGATGCTTCCGTATGCTACCATCTGTGGATCACAGTGGTAGATACAGTACATTAACACCAGAATGAATGGCATTTTCTTGCTTAAATCCAAGTTTAGATCCCTAAAATCATGGACACCATTCCTAAATAGTTTAGTAATGACAAAATAACTCAAAGACATTATATATCAGTGCCAGATCCTAAGTGGCGCACGAGTGTTCCAAAAGATTAAGGAGTGTTATGCTTAGCATTGTTCCATAAAATTTTCTTAAAATTCATGGATGCCATCTTTAAGAACCATCGTTCGAGAGACAGGTGGACTTTTTAAAAGCTTCCTGAAGTTTTGCTAAGATTTGTCACATGCCATTTAAGTTTCTACCAGTTGTTTCTTAGCGACAGAGAACATGAAGTGGAAACTCACCCGCGAATATAACATTTATCGGAATTATTTCTTATTCCTGAGTATATGTTTCATTAACATTTTGGTAGGATTCTTTACCAGGCAGCAATCATTCTTACATTTTATTGGATTTCTGAGAAGTCATAAATATTAATATCTATGTTAATTGATTAGATATTTCCATATGATAAATTGATTTTTGCCATGAAATAAAAAATGTGATCCAAGGGGTAACGTTTCTCCTTTTGGAGAGTAACATGTCTGGCCTGCCAGTGTAAGGAGTCTTATAAGTCATGTATTGTTCCTAAGAAGAAGCCATTTACATATTTAATCTTTTATTTGTAACATTTTTGTCATAAACCGTCTATGATCATTGCCATTTAATGCCAACAGGTCAAAAAACATTGCCTACACTTGGCTGACGGAAGCTGGGTCATTACATGTGTTGAGGAATGTTTGTGTTAATCAGCTTTTCATATCTATGAATTTAAAAGCATAATAAAAAATTAAAATGACTAGAAAATGAATTGGAAAAAGATTCTCTTACATATGTAGATATGTATTATTAGTATATAAAGAGTTTGGAAAAACTGTAACCCGTGACTAAGGAGATTTCCAGGAATAGTGCTCATCTTACAGCTGAGCTGACTGGCTACACCTGCTGGAGTCCGTCTACTGAAAGACACAACAATCCTCAGTGTGTGCTCTCCGGCATTGCTTCTACGTGTCCACTGATTTCATGGATTTTCGGTAAAATAAAAAAAATCTAATCATATTGTTCAAAAAGTTTTCATTAATGTACAACATGACGCTTTCTAAAATTCTATTATTTACTAACATTCAGCAATGGCAATGGTATCGACCATAGTTTTGGATTTCTATAAATTAACGGAACACACGCATTGTATTCTACACCCAGGGCGTAAAAGCTAAGTACCTGGATGAAAAGCATAAAAAGAATGTAAACTCCATGTAGCTTGTAGCCAGTCTAGATCTTAATCCATGTTTCCATGCTGCAGGTATAGTAAAGCCAACGACTCATGTAGGCCAGCTTCATCTTTCCTGACCTCAACATATATCATGCACACATAGCTCAGATATGAATTTGGGCTTCCTTTGAAGACTTAAGAGGAAACACACTTATCTCCCAGAAGGACAAAAAATTGCCTAGAAAAACAGGCGTTCTTTCTTTCAAAAACAGCACCACAACTGACATTGGATTGTGTCTGGTATTGCAACTCATCCAAAGTGATGAGAATGGAACTGATCAGCAATATCATGAAGAACTCATGTTCAGGGCCAGTGCTGTTACCAAAAGAAAGCAGCCATTTTTTTTTAAAGAAAGTGAGAGTGGGTTCAAGATAGGTAATGTCGTGATGTATTGTAGAGAGTCAATATCTCGCAGTTGATGTCTTGAATAGTGAGATAAACGTCATCCGGAAAATAATTAAACTGCACATTTGGATTTATGTTGGAGTTTCTGCTCACCTCTTCCACACCAATGTGATCGTTTGAAGACAATTTAGGGCAAAATGTATATTTAAAGGGATCTGTTAGGGGGATCAACTCTCCTGAGCAGCTTGTATGGGTATGTAGGTCATAGGAAGCTGAATGAAATGATACCTTAATATGTGTGATCTGATGTTTTATTCCAGAGAAATCATTGTTTTTCTTAATATGTAAATGACCTGTTGAGACCTATGGGCAGGACATAGATCTCCCTGAGAATCTGCCTCCAGAGCTAATTTTAAATGAAAGGGGATGCTACCAGTATGAGACATGTAATGACTGACAGTCTGCTCTCCTGATCTACATGTCTCACACTGGTAATGACCCCTCCCTTTAAAATAAGCCATGGAGGCAGATTCTCAGGGAGATACATGCCAGCCCATAGATCTTAACAGCTCATTTACATGTAAAGAAAAACATGGAGTTTAATAATGCATGCAGTTGGTATTATGAATATTATATATCTGATGGAAACTCCTGTGACCACGTAAAAAGTGACCAGTTTTTGCGCTAGTGTTAATCCGAATGATGCCCTGAGTTTTTGTATTTTTTATCTGCTATATGGATCTAGAGACTTGGGCCTTTTTACGTAGTGCTTATTTCATGGTCTTTTGTAGGGCGATGTGGCTCACGGGTAAAAATGTAGAGCAGCTTAAAGACTCACTCCCAGAGAATCCTGTGATTCACACGCTTTGATAAAGACTGTATAAAGTAAGCACCAAATGAAAAGCCTCATGTCTCTGGAACTGTATGGTAGATTTAAAAACATTGTACTAGAACAATAGAAATAGAGGGCACCATCAACAGCAATAATCTATGTGCTCAACCTGCAGCATGTCAAATTTTAAGCAGTACCAAAAAGAACAAGGAAGACATGCACATACGCAGGGATCAACAGAGAAAATTAACAAATTTTATTTATCCAATGTCTTTTCACTACACACAATAAATTTTAAAAGCATTTAAAATCACCAAAGATTATACCCAAGATTATACCCAAGAAGAAACCAATACACCAATACAGCGATTCGCTGTCTGTTTTACTCCTGATAATGTTCAGTGTATTGCGCCTGTGCAATAGACTTGTTGCTGCCTTGGTCTTCATAGTAACCTTTGGTCAGGCGCATTGACTACTTCCGGGACTCAATGGGATCCTTGTGCTATTGCTCTGTGCTCCGGCGTGCCTCATGCTGCAGCTGTATCGAATCTCCCAATTTGTAAGTGTATATATACTCCATTATTGTGTTAGTCTATCACACTATTCTGCCCCTGATGAAGTCACTAAGGTGACGATACGCGTCGGGTGGGTGATATGGGAGCTGGTTCCTGACCTTTCAGATTTTTTCTTCCTTCAGCTAAATGCATGACGTGAGCATGTCTATTAGGTGTTTATTGTAAATCCTGCATCTTTGGTGGAAAATTGTTTAGCTCACTCATTCGATTGCAACTGTTGTTAAAATGTCTCTTATTTTGGGGGCATTGATTATTCTCTGCATTTAGGAAATCTTCTCTCTATTTTTCATAGGTTGTTACAGAGACTGCACTTTTTGCCCCTTCTGTACATATATTGGGTACCAATCTGTGATTAGGATTGTCATATTATTTTTGTACGGTATAAATTTAATCTATTTATTATGATATTGTGTACCATATCGCTTATGTTATAATATGTTGGACAGGATCCATGCTCCCTACCCCTCTTCCTCATATTTTCTTCTTGGGTATAATCTTTGTTTGGTGATTTTAAATGCTTTTAAAATTTATTGTGTGTAGTGAAAAGACATTGGATAAATAAAATGTGTTAATTTTCTCTGTTGATCCCTGCGTATGTGCATGTCTTCCTTGTTCTTTTTGGAACAGATTTAAAAACATTATAACAAAAAATGTACTATAGACGGGAGTAGTGAGAATGAAGTAAGAATAAAAATTGTCCACTTTTCACCTGGTGTAAGGTCCTCTGTTAGGCAGTGTCATTGCTGCCTTTTGCCCAGTGCCTCATCTCCTTCTTTCCACAATTACCATATTCCATTGCATTTGTGTTCTCCTCGGCCATTGTTCCATGCTCCTCCTGATGTAAGAGTGATTGACTGCACTGTCATGTTGTTAACCCTGAATACATCAATTGCGTCATGTAGATAATGTCATGCATTTTATACATATATTATGTTATGTGAAATGTGAACGAGGTGCTGCGGTTTCAGTGTATATTGTAAATAGACTGTGATATGGTAGTGTATAGTATAGGGTAGAAACAAAGGGCAATAGGCTGAGTACATTTTGTTATTAGAAGATTAACTGTAGTTAGCTAAGGCATAGGATATGATGCAGTTAATGTTTGGGACTAGCCCACAGTGGGAGGGGGTAAGTGCTAGTGAAAAGCAGACGCTTCCTGATAACTAGTCAGATAGGGAAGTACATAACCAAGGTCAAATTCAATTTGCAGTGGGCAGTCAGCTATCATTCATGGCAGTGGGAGGCCCTACTAGAAACTCTTGCTGACATTCCTGCAATGTCCGGAGCTCATTGCTCGGTATGGGTACTATGGAAAGTGCCGCATCTTCTGTTGTACAGGAGACAATGAACTTGGAACCGTGGGAAGGGAAGGGAAGGTAAAGGATCCCAGATGGACTGCGGGACTGGACGGGAAACCCAGGGGCTGAGAGAGCCAGTGAACATGGAGATAGTCAAGGAGGAACAGATAGAGATGCTGATGGGTGCTGTGCTAAGGAAACAAGGAATGTGTGGTGATCAATAGTGTGTGTGTATCTGATGAACTAGACCTATCCAATAAACTTTTGGTTGTTGAAACTGAGTGTCCCTTAATCTATAGGTGGTGGCTTCTGAAGATGGAGACCTGGAGACGGTGAAGGTTTGCAGCCTACAAGTGAGTGTGATCCAGCCCACACAAGATAGCACTGGCTACCCGTTCGCTACAGGGTCCAGTATAAACTCATCTCTCTTACCCACAAAGCCCTCCACAGTTCTGCACCGCCTTACATCTCCTCTCTCATCTCTGTCTATCGCCCTACATGTGCCCTCCATTCTACAAATGACCTAAGGCTAACATCCCCTGTAATCCGAACCTCGCACCTCCGTCTCCAAGACTTCTCTCGTGCTGCGCCAGCTCTCTGGAATGCACTTCCCCAGACGATCAGACTGATACCTAGCCCCGACCTATTCAAGAGCGCTTTAAAAACCCATCTTTTCAAACAAGCCTACCACATCAACTACTCAGTAAACTAACTTTGCCCTGTTCCCTCCTTCCAAATATTATTCTGAATCCTGAACCCTACTATTCATCTGTCTCCACACCCTCCATGCACATGATAACTGCACTTGATACTTGACTATTGCACTTAAACACACGGGCGGATGACCGGATCATGCAGCTTTATATGAAAATCCCTATCTATTATAATTGCCAGACCTGAAATAACAAGCACTTTTCACCTATTGTGTCCCCCCCATTTCCTTGTAGATTGTAAGCTTGCGAGCAGGGACCTCACTCCTAATGTCACTGTTTAAATTGTCTTAACTCGTACCGAATTTATTGTTTGTACATGTCCCCGCTTAATTGTAAAGTGCTGCGGAATATGTTGGCGCTATATAAATTAAAATTATTATTATTATTATAACACATTGGGACTTGGACATGATTTTCCTGTAGTGTCGGGGCGTCCAAATCAGTTGTGTTTGTCAGAAATCGCTCCCTATTCAAGTATGTTAGTGAGGTGCTTGGTGCACCCTTGGCGTTGCCGGTTAGTTCAGTGAACTTTCCCACTCGCTAATTTTGCATCTTTCCGCCCTCGTTTTTATAATTGGAGGAAAGCAGAGATAGATGGAAAACATTTTCTGGCACATAAAGCAATGGATTTGGACAGTAAAAGCACGATTTTTATTAGGTCCATCTCCTCTACTAAGCAATGTGTTTGGTTTGAACCTTCATTTTATGTCTGATATGTACACATTGGAGTTTCCGTATAATATTCATTTCAAGATAGGATGCTCATAATGAATTATATTGAACAGAAATGATATATAGTATAAAATCTCTAAAAGTACCTCATATCTATGGCACACAAAAACAAGCAAATTTCCCCTCGAAGACTGAAGATTTCAGGAAATATGCACTAAATGGGTTCTTTCAAACAAGAAAAAAGTATTCCTGGACATATGGATTTTTTACCCTCGTATGCAGCGTAGCATAAACCTGGTTTCTATTACCATGCACAGTTAATATAAAAATCCGTTACGCCTTCTTTTAACCCCTTTATGTTAAGGAAAACGAATCCTCTATAAGTGCCCCTCTGTCTCACCAGCCGCTCTGTTCGCTCCATACATTCAGCATTATACATTTTAACAGGAATTAACATTCTTTACATTCTTTCTCTATATTTTTATCTCTTCTGATACTGGAGCGACTTGTCTGTTTTCGGCTCTCCCCCTTCGCTCCGCTGCTCAGTCTTGAAGTCCAAACTCATAACACACTTCCTGACTCTAAAAGAATTTCTTAATTGGTTTAGAAGGAGGTGTAGGGGGAGGGATGCTGAAACTCAGCAGATGCAGCAACTGGTGGAAGCGAAAGCGTACTTACAATTTCAAAGAGAATATTTTCTAAAAAAAAAGTTTGAAATATCTAATAAAATAAATTGCACTGAAATAGGTGAAATCCACAGAGAAACCCAAATGTAATTATCTATGTAAATCCATGTAGGCTTACTGCCGATTATTCTATGATCTTTGTGAGTATAAAATATGCAAAGTGCAATCTCGGGCTTGCTATACAGATTCAATTACGGCAAATAGAATCTCTAACTTGAATCTACTTTATTAATTAGGTAATATGTAATAACATTGTGTCACAGGGCTCGACAGGATCACATGCAGTATTGCTGCAATTTGCCAAGAGTTTACAAGCTGCATAGCTTGCAAATAGCTTTTAAGGCCCCCTGTTAGGCATTGGGATCTTTCTGCTGCGTGGGATAGATCCCGAGCCTTGTCTGTCTCTGCAGTCTCCCATTTGAACTCAGCTGCTGCAAGTGCTGCTCAGCATACACATCGGTCCCAGCATCTTGCTCAGACTTACAGTGCTCATTTGATACTGCTGGCTCTCCAGCCAAGTCTATAGCAACCAGTGATAGCCAGCTGAAGCTTGAAGCTCTGGCGTTCAAGTCCAGAAATCACCTTTCTGAGCACGTCTGTGAGGTGGCGTCCTCTCATTTGTGCATGGACATCAGCTGCTCTGGTGATGTGGCAGCTCCGGATTGGTCCACAGCCAAGGTCCTGTCCGTCTGGACATGAGTCTAGTGCATAAAAGACACTCAGAGGTGCACGCCGGTGCGCTAGTATAATTTTTTGTATGGCTATGTGAGTGAGTCTCTACCACTCTGTCTGCATGTGTTGTGTGTCTGTCTAGCATCAGTGGGTTCAATTAGCCTTTTGCTTAGCATCTGGTTCCTACATGTGTGCAGTTAGCTCAGTAGAGTTCCAGAGCAAGCACAACCCTAGTCAGGGTATTAAGCTCAGAGCATCTGTTCCATTTCTGTGTGCGAGTGACACAGCTCAGTTGCAGAGCTTCTGTTTTGTTTCTGTGTGCGAGTGACATAGCTAAGTTGCAGAGCTTCTGTTTCGTTTCTGTGTGCGAGTGACACAGATCAGTTGCAGAGCAGCTCTTTTGTTTCTGTTTGTGAGTGACACAGCTCAGTTATATCACAGAACATAGAATAAAGGTGCCAAAATCATTAAATTCACAGCCAAGGAACACCACATAAAAAATGAATAATTTTCTCAATAAAACTTAACATTTAATAATTATCTCTATAATAAAAGATCACACCACATACAACCTTGAACTGGTGCCAGTTGCTTGACACGAGAAAGAAGATATAAGATACAGGGTGCACTTAATCCCTAACAAATCAACTATCTGTCCCCTACCTTGCCGAGGAGGTTGGCACCCTATATATCCTGCGCAATGGCGCCCCCGCTCAATGCAGGCTCTCCTTAAGTCGCCCTGATGGGCCCTTACGTGCAAGAATAAAAAGAAAAAGTCAAACAACAGAGCATTCACACTAGACAAATAATCTCAAATGATAATTGATAACATGTATCCACAGCTTATTGCACATGCCCAGATACACTAGGGTGTGTTATCAATATATTTAGCAATCTTCTTATATTGCACCTTTCCTCAAAGAGAGGAATCTAGGGTCACCTATATTCCGTGCCTAGGTGCCCCTACCTGTCTGTGGGGGTTGGCACCCTATAATCCTGCGCAAATGGCGCCCCCACTACGCGTAGTCTATCCCTGGTTGCACCCTGCACTACTTGTACAGGGAAAAAACCTCAATCGGGAAAAAAATCTCAACCAGAACAAACAATTATAATAACATGGCGGGTTCCAAAAAGTAACAAAGTGCTCAAAAAACAAAACACCAGTGTCAATTATCAAATTATAAATCCATATAAAGTATGTAATTCTCAACGCGTTTCCCTGAAATCAGGAGACATACTTATAACTATTCAAAGAACTTATCTGAATGACGATTCAGGAGGATAAGAATCACACTCTACGTCATTAGCGGTACGTGGCGGGGAACAGTGTCCATCCAAAACCAAAGGCTGATAGAGACCTGTGGTTTTGGATGGACACTGTTCCCTGCCGCGTACTGCTAATGACGTAGAGTGATTCTTATCCTCCTGAATCATCATTCAGATAAGGCTACTTTCACACTAGCGTTGTGCAATGCACGTCGCTATGCGTCGTTTTGGAGAAAAAAACGCATCCTGCAAAAGTGCTTGCAGGATGAGTTTTTTCTCCATTGACTTGCATTAGCGACGCAGTGCGACGCATTGCCACACCCTATGGGAGGTGGAGCCTCATATTCATCACTGTACAAGCTGCGGCGCTGAGAGGAAGCATCGAGGGAGCTGGGTGAGTATTTTATTTCCAGCGGGCGGGCGCACAGGGGGTGGGAGGGGGAGGTTACCGAGAACTTTATTTTAACCAAAAAAAAAAACAATGATTTTTCATTCTTTCTCTCCAGCGAACGCTGCTGGGGAGAAGAAATGAATTCCGGCTTCAGCACCACAAGCAGGGGACAGCGCTTACTGTAGCGCTGTCTCCTGCACGGTCCGTGTGGTACTCGGTCGGCACACGGGCGGCACACGGCTGCCGCACATGTGCCACACTGATGTGCCACGTGAGCACACGGACACGCATAACTCCTGTACCGATTTTTCCGGTACCGGAATTATCTGGACATGTGAGACTGGCCTGACACAGCTCAGTAGCAGAGCTTCTCTTTTGTTTCCTTACTGTTCCTTCCTGTGGAGTAACAGAGTATGGAACTCTGCATCCTGTTCACACTGAGTGGCGTTAACCAAGTGTGTACAGGCAATTGCTCGCCGAGTGTTCGGTCATCGTTTACTAGCAGCAATTTTCCATCTCTGCACAGTGGACCCCAGGTTGCGATTGCGCTTTATTATTTATTTTATTTAGCTCAATCTCCCAACCTTAACACCCCCATTCATCATTGGTGTTTTTTAAGCTAATTTTCTATTTTGTCTTGTGGTATTAGTTGTCTTTTTTACATTAAATTAAAAAAATGGCACATTTGATTCATGAATTTGTTGTAAAGTCAAAGATGGACATTATTCCAAAAGGCACAAAAATTGCACCAAAATTTTAGCATATTCAAAAATATACCAGACTGGAGGGAAGTTGCCCCAAATTTTGTGACTTTTTTAAAAAGTTGCAATTGATACTGAGGTAAAAAACTCATCAAATACTCACCGTGTGCATGTGGCCTTAGTATCTTTCACTTGTACACACCATACAGCTAAAAATGCATCTCAAAACTGTGCCAAATCGAGGTACCATTGCATGGGGATTAAGAAATGTCATCTGCACATTGTAGAGAAAACCAGTAGCTCAACACGAATTGTGCTGTAGACTCACTATGGATTTCACCCTTGGCAATAAAAAGTGCAAAGCAGATCAGTTCCACTTTTTTGGATTGTTTTGTAGGAGTTTTTATGTTCCTGAAGCTGCTTTGAAGAGTTCTAGACAAGCTTTTTTTGCAGACTTTTACCGTAATTGGACAGTGCCTAATTTGGCAAGGTTTCCTTCAGGATTCACTTAAAAGAAGTGACACGCACTTTCCTTCTCCGCCAGGAGTTTTTCAAAACTTCTTTAGGGAACAAAAACCTCCTCATATGAACAGAAAAGTGGACTTACCATAGAAATGGATTGGAATAATTTTCCAAGAGCATTTGAAGCAGTTTTTGAGAACGAGTTTCCGTAAAAAAAATAAATCTTGTAAAAAAACAATGTCAACATGGTCTGAAGGTATGGTCACGCAACACCTTTTTCAAGCAGATTCAACCTAGAAAACGTCTGAAAAAGCACTAAAAGATGACATAAAGAACATATGAACAGCAATGTGAAGTGTTTTTGAACTTCATTTAACTCCAAAGGCGCAAAGCGATTAAAAGAAGTAACCAGACCATTCTTTAAGTGGCTTCTGCTTGGAAGCTCCTCACAGTGGCGAAGTCAAAGCAAAAGGCATCAGGAAACATGCCAAAAAAAAACCAAAACATTTTTTTTTTTTTACAGAAAAAGACGAGTTAGGCCTGTGGTGTTTTTACTGAAGTTTCTTTTCAGACATCTTTTCGCATGTGTTCGGTGGAGGCCTTGATGCTGGCGATTTTTTATACATTGCAGTGCTGTATGATGCATGGAATACTCTGCATGTTACTACACCAAAAAAAGATTTCTCTTATGGAGGAAACCTCTTTTCCATTTATTCTTTTTTTTAAATATATATTCACGGCAGAATAGTTAGCAAAAGATTCTACGACTGAAAATCTTTTCCAAGCATCTCAATAAGGTTATATATTAAATGAAACATTCTCACAGATTAAAGATTTTTTTTTCTGTTTAGTTACCAATTAATGTGTAACTAATTACATTCTTAAACACCGATCATCTGCCTCGGATTGATGTCTTTTCAACCATCTGCAGCAATCGCATTAAAAAGTCAGGTGTGAAATCTCTATGTTCGTTAATCTGCACAACCTTCGCCATTAAAATAAACATTAAAGGGACCACAGACCCTTTAAACTCTCAAGTGATTGTGAAAATAATTCAATGGGAACTCATAACATAACACTTCAATGAGTTTGCACAGAAAGCCAGCTTTTGTTTTTTTTTCTCCCTTTCAGCCAAATGAAGCGATTCCTAGGGATTTTATTTGTAACAGGATTGCTTTTATTCACCGTAGGAAGTCTTAGCACAAATCTGTTCAGTACATACACTTATTCAGCTGGGGTAAAATACTAGAGCAGCTTGTCTGCATACATTCCAAGATGACAGCGAGATAACTACGTCTGGCTCCACTTTTGGACAGAGGGAGTATCCCCATATAAGTTGCCCTTATGGGTTAAAGATAATAATAAGTGTTTTTGAAAAATGTACGTGGCACATAAAAGTGGAAATACAAAGTCTGACTTTTTTTGGTCTACGTTTAGTTAAGCACTATATGAGCACATTACACAAGAGATTCCCAATGTTTTCCAGGTTTTAAAACAAGTTATAGAAATCGAATTATACCAAGTGTCAGTAGGATAACACTCCGCATACAAGTTTAAAGCTAGGGTCTCACAAAAGTATTTTCTATCATCCCAGAGAATCGGGCCGATTAGGTTAAGCACAGTGATCAGACTCGGATCAGAGTATGATCCAACATTCTCAGATGACGCGAAGATGGGGAAAAACCATTTCTCCATCTTCTCCATTCTGTTAGTCTGTGAAAATCAGACTGCACTCAGGTGTCATCCTAGTTCAGTCCGATGTTTTCCACGGACTCACTGACTTGCATGGCCGAGTGTGAATCGGCAATCGTATCCAAATCGGGTTTGCTGCAATTTTATCCTCAGACTGGCTCAGTCCGAATACAATACTGGTCATGTGCACGTCCTCATAGAATAACATTGGTCTGATTGTAATCCAATGTTTTGCCGGATTGCACTTGGACCGAATATACAGTCGTGCATAAGCCGGTTGTCTTGGGAAAACAAGTTATCATTTATGCTCAGGATAGGTGATAACTTACTGATCAGTGGGAGGCCAACCACCGTGTCCAACTTCGAACTTCAGAACAAGGAATGTCTATCCTTTGATGGGGCACTTTTATCCAAGCTATAATGCAGAGTGGCAAGTCAGAAGCCAAGCTGCTGCTTCATTCATTCTCTAAGGGACTGCTGGAAAAGGCAGCACATAGTGCCCTGCAGCTCCATGAGGAATGAATGGAGTGGAGGTTGAGAATACGAACAACAGCTGCATTTTGATGTGAATAAATGTACCCTATTCTGAGAATCCATATGGGTCCAATTGGTCGGATCCCCACCGATATACCAGATGATTGAAAGGACTCCTACTCTACCCTAGAGAACAGAGAAGATGCCATTTGATGGCGTCTACATCCTCTCTCTCCTGCAACTGGTCTAGACAGAAGTATATAGTTATTCTTATGTCTTTGGCACAATGTGGTATGTTGAGACCAAAAGGGTGAGTCCACAAATAGCAGTTGGCTGCATGTGTTCGAATCTCTTCTCATCGCGATTGGCAATTTCCACAGGATTTTGTTTCCTACCCATTGGTCTGCCAAGGGACAAGCCATAAGAAAATGTTCGCTGAGGGCACGTCCACATGAGATGATAAAAAATGTCAACGCAAATACCGCTCGAAGGTGGATTTTTCCTTTTTGCGTTGATGTATTTAAAATCCCTCCTTGAGATATGTGCAATCCGTGGTAAAAACCTCAATTGGAAATTGAATACCGTGGGTTAAAAATCTGCATCATAGATAAATTTATGATTGGAATAATCCTACAGCATATGGATGAGATTTGCTCAAATCTCATCCACATGGCTGGTACTGTCATTTTATTCCAAATGGATGTAGTCTTAAAGTCTTCATTATTCATAGCATGTTATAAGAGAAAATGGTAAAATACTGCAGCTGAAAGTGTTCTTTTAACAATGTTAACAGTGACGCCCTAGTGTGGGGTAATAAAGTGAGTCTTACCTGTGGTTTCCTAGTGTGAGTCTCAACTGTAGATCCTAGAGATAATAGCAACAGTGGGGTCCTATTGCAAGTCACAATTCTGAGTTTCTAGGGTAAATCTCAACTGTGAGTCCTAGAATGTGTGGCAACTGTGTGGTCCTAGTGCAAGTCTTAAACTGTGGGTCCTAGTATGAGTCTCAACTGTGGGCCATAGTGCAGGTCCCAAACTGTGGCATCCTAATTCTATGCTCAACTGTGGGTCGTAGTGTGAGTTGCAACAATAGGGTCCTAGTGCAAATCTCAATTATGAGGCCCTAGAGAAAATCTCAACTGTAGGACCCTAGAGAGAAAGAGTCTCGACTGTGGGACCCTTGAGAGAGTATCAACAGTGAGGCCCTTGAGAATGTGTCAACTATGAGGTCCTAGAGTGAGTGATAACTGTGGAGCCCTAGAGCGAATGTCAATTGTTAGGCCCTAGAGTGAATGTCAATTGAGGGGCCCTAGAATGAGTAGGACCCTAAAGATAGTCTTAACTGTGTTGCCCTTGAGCAAGTGTCAACTATGGGGTCCTAGAGCGAGTGACAACTGTGACGCCCTAGGGCAAATGTCAACTGAGGGACTCTAGAGTGAGACAAAACCGTGGAATCCTACAGTGAGTGTCAACTGTTAGGCCCTAGTGTGAATCCCAACAGTGGGATCCTACAGAAAGAGTTAACAGTGGAGTCCTAGAACGAGTGTCAACGGTGGGATGGATCCTATTGCGAGTGGCGAATGGGATGGATCCTATTGTATAGGTAATAGAGCAAACCCCAGCTGTTGAGTTCAAGAGACAGTCCCAACTGTGGGGTCCTAGCATCAGTCTCAATTGTGGGAACCTAGAGCAAGTGGAAACTGTGCTGTCCTAAAGCGAGTGTCAATGGTGGTATGGATTCTAGAGTGAGTGACAACTGTGGGGTTCTACAGGGAGTGGTAACTGTGGTGTCCTAGAGCGAGTCCCAACTGTGGGTCCTTGTGCTTGTCTCAACTGTGGGGCACTAGAGAGAGTCTCAAATGGTGGTTATATTTTTGCTCTAGATTGAAACTCAAAGGGTTAGTCTTATCTTCATAAATGGGTATTATTGGTTAGAGATTGTAAACACAAACAATTTTCTTTTGCTGACAGCCTGTTACCTTGGAGACAGACCACTGCTGCTAGACAGCAGAACATGGCCCATGCTTACAAGCTTTTTTCTGTTGAGCTTGTTTTGAAGCTGGTAAGTATGGCGGGAGTTCACTGTAACCTCTTAATCCTGGCCAGCTTCAATGCAGTGCTTATAAACTAAAATACAGCTGTGGTCAGTCTCCTAAGCAACGTGAAGTAAACAAAAAATCTCAGTAATGGCTGCAAATTTTAGTACGCAGTAAATTGCAAAAGTGCACTATCCAAACATATCCATCTATGAAGATGGGAATAACAATTTAACAACTCCAATTAAGAGTGTAAATGGGTATTAAAATATGAACTGCAGCTGAATTCCTTTGGCTTTTCATAGATCTTAAAGACTGCTTATACTATCCAAGAGAAACTAAAAAGAACAATGGCAGAGATGAGTAATGTACCAATTTTTGGTCACCCTTACGTTATAAGTTAGCTTTCCAAGAGCGCTGCTATTTACTACTATGAAATAAACTAGAAATTCTTGTACAGAGGCCAAAGTGATGAAAGCACATGTTGGATGCTCCAGGTCATTTGGTCTTTTTTTTATGAAAACGTTATGGTTGTGCCAATTAGTCTTTATAAACATGAGAACTGTACCTTTAAATATAAAAAATGTATAATATCCCCTTTTTCAATGTCTCAGTGTTCCACATTCTTGCGTCCTCCCACCCTCTCCCTGTCCTGTCCTCCTCCATACTGGCATCTGTGTTTGTAATCAGCAGGGCAGCAGTTAGCCAGGCAGATGAAAGAAAGAATTGTCTCAGGCTTCCAAGCTTCCTGGATAGACCACTTCACTGATCAAAGGAAGAAGGTACTGCTGTTTGCTTTGTGTTTCCCTTAATAAAGCCCCATTAAGTGATCCCCACACATCTTATAAACACAACTTCAATTCAACATCTACACAAAGAAGTTTTCAGTTTTGTCACTGTTAAGGTACCGTCACATTAAGCGACGCTGCAGCGATAGCGACAACGATGCCGATCGCTGCAGCGTCGCTGTTTGATCGCTGGAGAGCTGTCATACAGACCGCTCTCCAGCGACCAACCATGCCGAGGTCCCCGGGTAACCAGGGTAAACATCGGGTTGCTAAGCGCAGGGCCGCGCTTAGTAACCCGATGTTTACCCTGGTTACCAGCGTAAAAGTAAAAAAAACAAACAGTACATACTCCCCCAGCGTCTGCTTCCTGACACTGACTGAGCTCCGGCCCTAACAGCAGAGCGGTGACGTCACCGCTCTGCTTTCACTTTAGGGCCGGCGCTCAGTCAGTGTCAGGAAGCAGACGCTGGGGGAGTATGTACTGTTTGTTTTTTTTACTTTTACGCTGGTAACCAGGGTAAACATCGGGTTACTAAGCGCGGCCCTGCGCTTAGTAACCCGATGTTTACCCTGGTTACCAGTGTAAAACATCGCTGGTATCGTTGCTTTTGGTGTCAAACACAACGATACACGGCGATCGGACGACCAAATAAAGTTCTGGACTTTATTCAGCGACCAGCGATATCACAGCGGGATCCTGATCGCTGCTGCGTGTCAAACACAACGATATCGCTAGCGAGGACGCTGCAACGTCACGGATCGCTAGCGATGTCGTTTAGTGTGACGGTACCTTTAGTCTACAAGCTAAACCTCACTTATCACCCATGTCATGCCAAACGAACAATACCAATTATACGGTTTACGACAAGACACCTGCCCTGGTGTACTGATCTGTTAATTAAGTAATTTCTCATTAATAAGACACAAAATCCCATCTTTACCATTCACAAGCTTCTAATGTGATTTTACCAGTCATTTTTCTACCCACTCGTGTTTTTTGAAAATGTGTCAGTGATTATGCCCAGATTTATTTCGCAACATAAGCAGTGTAAAATCACCATAGAATAGATAGAAAAAAAAAACATGTTAAAATGCAAGATTTTTGTCATATCAAGAAATCATACCAAGGAACAACCATTTCAGAACTATTTCCACTTTTAGGGTATGTTCACACGTTGCGGTTTTTGCTGCGGATCCGCAGCGTTTTTGACGCTACGGATCCGCACTGGTTTTCCATGTGGTGTACAGTACAATGTTAACCTATGGAAAACAAAAACCGCTGTGCACATGCTGCGGAAAAAAACGCGCAGAAACGCTGCGTTTTTTTTTCCGCAGCATGTCAATTCTTTGTGCGGAATCTGCAGCGGTTTGACACCTGCTCCATATTAAAAAACTGCAGGTGTAAAACCGCAGCAGAATCCGCACAAAAACCGCGGTAAAACCACGATAAATCCGCAGGAAAAATGCAGTGTTTTTGCCCTGCGGATTTATCAAAGTCAGTGCGGAAAAATCCTCACACCAGGACGCAGCGTGTGCACATACCCTTAATGTCAAGAAATAATCTGCACAAATCAATTGAAAAACTAATTAATATCATTTTGAGGTGGAAAATAAAAATCACTAAACTAAAATAATGTGATTACATAAGAGTGAACACCCTCTTATAATTGGGGATGTGGATGTGCTAAGAATTAACGGATTACATTTACACTCATGTTACATAGTAATCAGTGCACAGCTGCCATAATTTACAATGATTCTGATTAACCTCGTAAAAAGTTAAGCTCTTCTAGTAAGATATCCCTTGCATTTTCTCAATTGCATTTTACAACAAAACTCATGGTCTGTAAACAGCTTGAAACATAGCAAAGGATTTTCATTGTTGAAAGTTATCAATCAGGAGAAGGGTACAAAAAAATCTCCAGCGCAATCGATATACCATGGAATAATGTGAAGATAGTTATTAAAAAGTGGCTTAAATTTGACACAACAGTGACATTACCTAGTACTGGCTGTTCCTCCAAAATTGCTCAATAGACAACAAGAAAATTGGTCTGGGAACCTGCCAAGAGGCATACAGCAATATTAAAGGAGTTGCGGGAATTTCCAGAAAGTAGTGGTTGTGTACAGCGTGTCACAACAGTCTCCTGTATTTTTCATATGTCTGGCCTGTGGTGTAGGGTGACAGGTAGAAGCCTTTTCTTACACAAAAAAACATTCAAGCCATAATTTGCTAAAACCTACACCAAGTCTGCCAAAAGAATCATATCATATGATCTGATATGACCAAGGTTTAATATTTTGGCTATAATTCTAAAAGATTTGTTTGGTGTAAAGCCAACACTGCACATCACCAAAAAAAACAGTAAACCCACAGTGAAGCATGGTGGAGGCAGCGTTATGGTTCATGATGTTTTTTGACAGCTGGAACTGGGGGTTTAGTCAAGGTGGAGGGAACTATGAACAGTTCAAATATCAGTCAATTTTGCAAGAAATCCTTCAAGCCTCTGCTAAAAATCTGAAGCTGGAGGAGAATTTGACCTTTCAGCACAACAATGACCCAAAGCAAACCTCTAAATCAACCAAAGAATGGCTTTTCCAGAAAAAGATTAAAGTTTTGGAATAGCCCAGCCAGAGTTCAGACTTGAATCCAATTGAAAATCTGTAGGTGACCTGAAGAGGTACTGTATACATAAGATGCCCTCACAATCTAAAGGTACCATCACACTTAGCGACGCTGCAGTGATATAGACAACGAGCCGATCGCTGCAGCATCGCTGTTTAGGTCGCTGTAGAGATGTCAAACACAGCAGCTCCACAACAATGCAGGAGCGATCCAGTGACGTAGCGGTGACTCACTTATCGTTCTCACAGGTCGTTAGCTCCATGTTTAACATTGCTGACATCGTTGCTTTTGCTGTCAAACACGACGATACACGCCGACCTGACGACCAAATAAAGTTCTGGACTTCTAGCTCCGACCAGCGATATCACAGCAGGATCCAGATCGCTGCTGCGTGTCAAACACAACGAGATCGCTAACCAGGACGCTGCAACATCACGGATCGTTGTCGTTCTCGTTGTAAAGTTGCTGAGTGTGAAGGTACCTTTACAGAATAAGATTGGCAATTCTAAATATGCCATGTCGATAGATTCCTCGATTGAAAGATGGAATGCTGTCATACATTTTCAAAAGGTACTTTAGACAAATATTATTTTTAGGAGTGTGCATGTTTATGAAACCACATTATTTTAGTATTTATTTTTCTATTTGAAAAGATTTCATTTTGTTTTTCAGTTGAATTGTACAGATTATGAGTGACATTAAAGGTGGAAAATGTTCTGAAATGATTCTTCTATGTAAGATTTTTTTTTACATGACAAAATCCTGGTATTTTATCGGGGTGTGTAGACTCTTTATATCCACTGTATATAGTTGTAAAAATTAAAAATGTGTTTCTCAAGAATATATGACTGTTAAATGCTCATCAAAACTCTACTCCTGGCATGCCGTTGTCTTTTTATGATCGCTTTATAATCATCATCCACAGTATAGTATCTCCGCAGCTACCGCTTTTGTCAACCTGTCGAATAAACTGCTTAGCTGATAAGAAATATAGCCTCAATGAATTTACATATTGGAATAATTATAGTCGTAAATAAAAAGACGATGTACATATTTAATCAGATGAGAAATTAATCATTCTAGCAAAACAACTCAATTAGCTTCATATGTCAGAGATGAAAAATAAAGCCACTAAAAGGCATAAAAGAGAAAAAAGAGCTGATGACATATTGATAAAGCACTAATCTCTATATCTGGGTGTCAGTAACGGGGACATGGTATGAAGATCTAAACTCCGCATACCAGCAATCCGCAAACACAACGACAGATCTCATTGATCCATGGCCAACAATTACTGGCCGTCGTCCCAGAGCCTATTTCAGTATCAGACTCTGGACTGCAATCAAGACTCTACAAATGTGTGTTCACTGTCCAACTCGTGTGAGGCCATGATAGTGTGGCAGGTGTGTGTCTGTGGGACAGCTAATAGCTTCACATTGTGCTCCTCTGTCAAAATGTTTTGCTGCCAGCAGACGTAGTGTTTGTGCAAACAATGAATATCATATGGTGAGTTTAGAAGGCGGTGGAGAGGATGTCTTTATGCCATTTCTGTTGTTATCTCCATAATCCCCCACAAAAGTCTTTCATCTTATTTTCTATACTAAAGTCCTCACACAGGGAATGAGATTTTATAAATTCTTAACACCTCCCCTGCTAGGATGAAAGGTCACCATTGATCCCATAACCCAGGATGCAAAAGAGCATAGTTTGCAATTTCAGCCCAAGCTCCTTGTGGGACAATTCGATGATTGTAGGTCGTCAACTAGTTCTTCTAAAGACTTTCATAGACCCAAATACAATTTCCCAAAGTGCCAATTTTTTGCGACGTTTCTCAGTTTAAAATGTATTCAAAGATCTTTTGATAACAGAATTTACTTTTAGTGTTTCCTCCATTAAGAGCTTGTTTACATTGGATTACCTGCAGCGTTACGATCGGCTACAAGTTTTCCGACATGTAGTAGATTAGTGATTGCTATGCACACAGAACAATCAGTAATAGACAGTTCTGTGTACATAAACTATCACTGCTCACTGAGAATTTTTTTTAAGCAAGCTTAAAGAGGTTGTCCACTACTTTAACACTGAAGACTGAATCCATGGGATAGGTCATCAATGTCTGATTGGTTGGGGTGCGACACACCGTACCCCTATCGATCAGCAGTTACCGGCCTCGGCAGAGGCCAAACTGCTCAGTTACAGAGCTGCAAAGCTGAGCACTTCAGGCCGCCAATGACACCGGGTACATATGATTGGCAAGGTTACTGGTTGTTGCACCCCAACCGATCATACATTGATGACCTATCCTAAGGATTGGTCATCAATGTTAAAGTAGTGGACAACCTCTGTAAAGATTGTTTCTACGGATGAATGAGTGTTTTGCTTGTTCGTAGGGTGAGTGGCAGATTGTTTTGCACTGTATGATTATCAGAATTTTTTTTAGTAATACCAATAATTAATTATGCAGTGTAAATGCACCTTAAGAGATTCTTGTTAATGAATGCAACTTGTGATATCAACTAGTAGCAACCAAGGAAATTTTTTTAACAATGCTTAATACATTTTATTACTTCGAAGATCATTACGGTCATTACAAAAGACCTATGGTACAAATGATTTGCTCTAATCAGTAGAGCCAATAGTTGGTAAATTACGCTGACATTTACTTTTTTTACGTAGACAATAAGGGTCTTGGATTCTTGAGGTCTCCATCGGCAAAAAAATGCAAAAACAGCCAAAATGACTGGTCATTTCAGGCATATCAGATTGTCAATGGGGCTAATCAAAAATCCAATGTCTATGTCTATCTTCTAAAGGAAGCCAATCATCTGTCCAAACTGTGGTCAGCATGAATCAGAGCCTGACAGTGTGATTACAGCTAGGTATATTTTTCTCCAGCTTTTCGGAGAAAATATACTTTAACAATCTGGCTGGGGAGCATAGCCGGAGACGAGACTATTCTGGTGCCACCCATGTCTGGCTTTTCCCAGAGCTGCTCTAGGTGATTGGCATTTATGCCACTATGTGAGCGACCTGTCAATTACTTGCAGCAGCACTGGGAGATGATAGCCAGGGGTGATGCTGGACTAGTCTGGAACCTGGCCGGATCTTCAAAGTATATTTTTTCTAAAACATTGGAGCATTTCAAAGAATGATATACCTGGCTTTAATAGTGCAGCCAGGCTGCCCGTGGTTTGGGCATCATTAATTGGATGACAGGTTACCTTTAAATGAAAAAAAAAATTGTTCTGCTTTTATTTTGGTTTCTAAAATGTCATTTATTTAAAAATCAAAAGCCAGTTAGTGTGACAACTATAAAATAATAGAATAAAGTAAGAAGTGAGTGTGGGTCTTCATCATTTTCCCTCTTCTTTCCAAGTCTCTCAAACTACATACAGGCATAACAGGGATATGGGATGCAGCAGATAAGTCATTGGACAATGGTAAGCACAATGCATGCTGGGAAATGACTATACTTAAGTTCTTGCACCTATGGTGCTGGCAGAATTCTGATGAAAAGGAACCGCCCATTTGAAAAGACTTAATGGCAGAGCATGATAATCTGGACAGTTTATGTGCACCAAAAGCAGTTTTAACTTCTGGGGAAGAGACGCAGGAAGACCATATTTGTGCGTCAAAGGCAAGTAGGCTTTAAGTAATATTTTTTGCACGTTTGCTGGGTTTGTACAACCATCCTATCTTAGTCTGGAAATAAAAACTTCTCAATATAATGAAAAGTACTTAGAAGTGAAACAACAGATCACATCTGTTATATTAGAATGTGAAACAATTACAAATACCAAAAGTAAATTCCGCAGTTCGCTAAGAGCACACATTGTAATGATTGATGTCCGTATTCTGCTAAAGGCTGCTGGCATACACAGCCACATCTGATGGCAATGTGGACTTCTGCAATAGAGCTGCTCGAGAGACTTCCAAAATCTGAGAGTTGTTTATTTCAGCTGGAACAGAGCAGATGATTGTAATACCAAGCATTTTACTTCTCTAAACTTTCCTTGAGCAGAGAGGTGGAAATCCTCCAATAAGTAGATTATATTGTACTTTAAGAACAACTGAGAAATCCCATTGCCATCAGGAACCGCCCACACAACGCTCCCCGGTCCCGAGTCAAGGTTCAATGTGACCACCAATCCTTACACAAAATATATCAGTAAAAGAATGACATCACCCCCACCTACACGACCTTAAAAAGTCTTTGCGAAAGCATCTTTGCAGTGGGTGAATAGATTAATAAATACGTGACAGTCATAAAAGTTTGGCATAAGACGGCTGCCAATCAAACTTTTTCATCTCATGTACATTTGCAATCAGGGATATCAGAGAGGAGAGTGAGACTTTCAGCCGCCATGTCTGGAAAGCAAAGGCAGAACAAAGGACTAGGCTTGTTAAAATTCAACATGGCTATTGAGTCAGGAGGTCCATACAGTGGGGAAAATAAGTGGTTGATACATTTCCGATTTTGCAAGTTTTCCCACCTAGAAAGAATGGAGAGGTCTGTAATTTTTATGGTAGATACATTTCACCTGTGAGAGGCAGAATCTAAAAATAAAATTTAAAAAAAATCACATTGTATGATCTCCAGATCTTTCAGGTTTTGGGGCTGTTGCTGGGCAACATTGAGTTTCAGTTCCCTCCAGACATTTTCTATTTGGTTCAGTTCTGTAAACTGGCTAGGCCACTCCAGGACCTTGAAATGCTTCTTACGGAGCCACTGCTCAGTTCCCCTGGCTGTGTGTTTCAGGACATTGTCATGCTGGAATATCCAGCCACAACCCATCTTCAATGCTCTTACTGAGGGAAGGAGGTTGTTAGCCAACATCTCGCAATACATGACCTCATCAATCCTCCCTTCAATTCAGTCATCCTGTACCCTTTGAAGAAAACCACCCCCAAAGTATGTTTCCCCACCATGCTTCACAGTTGGAACAGTGTTCTTGGGATTATACTCATTCTTCTTCCTCCAAACAAGGAGAGTGGAGTTGATACCAAAAAGTTATATTTTGGTCTCATCTGACCACATGAGCATCTCCGATGCCTTCTCATTGGCAAATTTCAAATGAGCCTGGACATGTGCTGATGTGAGCAGGAGGATTTTGTGTGCCCTGCAGGATTTTAATCCATGTCGGTGTAGTGTGTTACTAACAGTAATGTTTGAGACTGTGGTCCCAACATTATTCAGATCATTCACCAGATCCTCTCGTGTAGTTCTGAGCTGATTTGTGACCTTTCTCAGAATCATCCTTACCCCACGAGACGAGAGGAAGATTGACAGCCATCTTCCGTCTCTTTCATTTTCTAATAATTTTGTGGCAACAGTTGTTGGCTTCACAACAACCTGCTTGTCTATTGTCCTGTTGACCATCCCAGCCTTGTGCATGTCTACTACTTTGTCCCTGGTGTCCTTAGATGGATCTTTGGTCTTGGCCATGGTGGAGAGGTTGGAGTTTGATTAAGTATGTGGACAGGTGTCTTTTATCCAGGTGACGAGTTCAAACAGGTGCAATTAATACAGGTAATGAGTGCAGAGCATGAGGCTTCTTAAAGAAAAATTAACAGGTCTGTGAGAGCCAGAATTTTTGCTGGTTGGTAGGTGATCAAATACTTATTTAATGCAATAAAATGCTGTTTAATTATGTAAAAAATCATACAATGTGATTTTCTGTTTTTTATTTTCAGATTCTGTCTCTCACAGTTGAAGTGTGCCTACAATAAAAATTATAGACTTCTCCATTCTTTGTACTGTAGGACAGAAAACTTACAAAATCGCCAATACATATTTCCCCCACAGTATATACATTTGATTATTGGCCGATATGACAACATTTATCTAATGGGTATTGGCAGCTTAAATGGATGGTCCAGAGGCAAAGTAATTTTAATTTTAAATCCCTAACTTTTAAGTGCCATAATCTAAACTTTTTTCCCTACTTTTCACTAACTAACTATATGACTGCTTTTCTATTTTTTGCCCTACTTTTTGTTTAGGCACCTCAGTACATGCTGGGATACTCAAATCGAGCGGTGACATCAGATCGACAGCACAGCAGCCAATCACTGAGCCCAATGGCACAGCTGATGTAGTCCTCTACTGCTGCTGAGCTCAGTGATTGGTTGCAGCACTGTCAACTTTTTGAAATATAGTTGAACAGAAGTGAAAATCTTAGTGTTCTCTTTTTGTCACATTCCACAAAGTCATAAGGGACGCCACAGAAGACACATTCCAATCATATTAACCCCTTCCCGACATGTGACGGTATAGTACGTCACATGTCGGGACCCCCGCTTTGATGTGCGCTCCGGCGGTGAGCGCACATCAAAGTCGAGACATGTCAGCTGTTTTTTACAGCTGACATGTGCGCGCAATAGCGGCGGGTGAAATCGCGATCACCTGCCACTATTAACTAGTTAAATGCCGCTGTCAAACGCAGACAGCGGCATTTAACTACCGCATCCGGCCGTGCGGCCGGATATGAGCGCATCGCCGACCCCCGTCACATGATCGGGGGTCGGCGATGCTTGTACATTGTAACCATAGAGGTCCTGGAGACCTCTATGGTTACTGATCGCCGGTGGCTGTGAGCGCCACCCTGTGGTCGGCGCTCACAGCACACCTGCATTTTAGCTACATAACAGCGATCTGATGATCGCTGTTATGTAGCAGAGCCGATCGGGCTGTTCCTGCTTCTAGCCTCCCATGGAGGCTATAGAAGCATGGTAAAAGTTAAAAAAAAAAGTAAAAAAAAATGTGAAAAAAATAAAAAAAATATAAAAGTTTAAATCACCCCCCTTTCGCCCCAATCAAAATAAATCAATAAAAAAAACCCAACCTACACATATTTGGTATCGCCGCGTTCAGAATCGCCCGATCTATCAATAAAAAAAAATCATTAACCTGATCGCTAAACGGCGTAATGAGAAAAAAAATCGAAACGCCAGATTTACGTTTTTTTGGTCGCCACAACATTGCATTAAAATGCAATAACGGGCGATCAAAAGAATGTATCTGCACCAAAATGCTATCATTAAAAATGCCAGCTCGGCACGCAAAAAATAAGCCCTCACCTGACCCCAGATCACGAAAAATGGAGACGCTACGAGTATCGGAAAATGGTGCAATTTTGTTTTGTTTTGTTTTTTGCAAAGTTTGGAATTTTTTTTCACCACTTAAGTGAAAAATAACCTAGTCATGTTAGGTGTCTATGAACTCGTACTGACCTGGAGAATCATAATGGCAGGTCAGTTTTAGCATTTAGTGAACCTAGCAAAATAGGCAAGCAAAAAACAAGTGTGGGATTGCACTTTTTTTGCAATTTCACTGCACTTGGAATTTTTTTCCCGTTTTCTAGTACACGACATGGTAAAACCAATGATGTCGTTCAAAAGTACAACTCGTCCCGCAAAAAATAAGCCCTCACATGGCCAAATTGACGGAAAAATAAAAAAGTTATGGCTCTGGGAAGGAGGGGAGCGAAAAACGAAAACGGAAAAACGGAAAAAGCTCCGGGGGTGAAGGGGTTAATTCCAGATTCACTTCTAATCAATTAAATAAGCATTACAAACAATACGAGAAGTTTATTTCAAGGATGTCACAAAAACACTATCTCAATACTGTAGGCATGATGGCTTATTAAAAGCTCGGTTCAACGTAACCCTGTGTTCCGGCAACATGCTGACAACATGGTCCTGGGGATATGTTAAAAAGTTGTGCTGAAAGTGAAGATATTTTCAACATTGCAATTGGTATTATAGGCTTCACTCAAGAAGGTGATGGGGTAACAAAGAAGTTGGCCAATATAGTGAATGCAAATGTTTCTGGAGCTTCTCTGAAGTGGAGATTTTCAAGATAAAGAAGTGATCATAGGGACAGACATTCATCTGCATCTCCTTTCACTTATTTCCTAAGAAGAACAATACAGGCTGCCTTTCTGGGGCCCTAAACAGCCATTGATAGGACATCTTTCAGATGTTGGTGCACTTGTCAGAAGATTGAGCTGATACTTTCTCATACACCTTCTGCCTTTCCCTACATGTCTTGAGATCAACATGCCCAGTCCATTTATCTCCCTACATCTGTCATCAGGGAAAATCATTGAGACACCCTCATAAACATGAAAGAGTCAACATATCCTGCCCAAATCGTCGTGCTTGGCCTGCTTTCCTCCTCTAGTGGGCATGGAATCCCTTGTTCTTGTCTAAGTGGGACACTATGTGGCAGTGGATATGCCCCATAAAGACCGGTGCTCCAACCGGGGATCAGAATTTGGATTTTCTGACATTTTCCCATGTATTTTAAAAATATCAAATGTTTTGTAAGACTTGTCCAACATGGATATTTAGGAACAATGAATCAGTTATACTTTATATAAGACTGACAAAAGGTGTCAATCATTGTCATACCGAACGGGCAAAAGCGTAGAGGTCCAAATGTCCAGACCTCAGCCTAGGTATGAGAATCTCTAAGTCACCGCAAGACCTAATGAATAGATGACGTGCCCTGCCATTGCTAGTTTTCTTTTCTATGAAATTTGATTAGTAATTATAAGAATTATACCACATCTGTGCTATCTGGATCCTGTTACTAAAAGTGTCTGACACCATCCGATCAAAGTTAACTAGGACAAGCATTACATCTGTTCCAGAAGATCAAGTGCACAATGAGCTTTTTTTCCCTAATGTATATTAAAATTGCACATTCCACAGTGGCCAAGGGACTGCACATGGCTACAGAACCAGAGATGTCATACAAACAGGAAATGTGCTTTTCTTTGAACTTCTCCTACTGAAGAGGCCTGGGGCAGTGAATTGAGAACAGCTGCTCTTTCAGCTCTGCTCAGTTCACCACACAAGTCATGCCCTCTTGAAACGTCCTTCCCCTCCCAGTCCTCATCACCTCTGATGAAACACAATTCCGTGTGAATTTTGGCAGGTGAGGAAGTCCTGCAGAACCGCTCAGTTTATCTATATTAAAAAGGTTGCTCTGCTTACTAGCAGGCTGATTTATGATAATGTGGGTTGGTTATTTTGTGCGCAAAATGTAGTTATTTCCTCACTTTTCCCAAAATTCAGTGTATTCATAGCAATAGCTTACATGACCGTCAGAAGAATTACGGTAGTTTAGGCCTCTAATGTAAAGGTCTACTCATAAGAAGTCTCCTTATGTGTTTTCAGGAGCACATCACTCCCCTTCCTCAAGACTTTCTGTTTTCGTAGGGGATCGGTGCTCCCGCTTGACTGTTCTGTATAGCTGCACTTCTGGTCTGTAATGACTGCTATCCTATGCCGGTAGTGGTGGCAGCTTTGTCCTGCCGCATCAGGGGAGCGCAGGGGCATTGAAGCTGGCAGGATCCATGATATTACTACTGTGCTTACCCAAAAATAATCCCTAGTCCAAAAATAAGCCCTAGCATGAATTTACAGGATTTCTTGGAGTAAGATTGATGTCTGGGGGTCTAGAGGAACTGAAGAAGAGTTAGGGTGGTATGTACCGTATGTGTAATGTGTGCATATACATGTGTTTGTGCAGTGCATGTTTGTGTATATACATCTGTTTGTGCAGTGTGTGTGATGACATAATTATTGAAATAAAGTTAAATTTTTTTTGTTCAAGGATAAATGTGGATTGTTGTTCATGGAAAAAAAAAAAGACATCTTAAAATGAGCCCTAACCCTTCTTTCGGGGCAAAAAAATAATATAATACACAGTCGTATTTTGGGGTAAACATAGTAGCTGCAGAGCAAGGCTTAAAGGCCCTATAGCAAAGAGCTTGCAAGCACTGCACTCCTTGGTAAGGAAAGTATATAAGACGCGTCTCCATTATTAACCCTATAGTCATATTGACATAAAAAATTGCTGAAAAGATATGAAGAAAATTTGTCCAGGAGGCTGCCAAAAATCTACATCAACAATAGAAGATATGCAGGAATTTCTGGCAAGTACTGGTTGTATACTGCATGTTTTAACAATCTCCCATATCCTTCATATGTCTGGCTTGTGGGAGAGGGTGGCAAGGTGGAAGCTTTTTCTTACAAAGTAAAACATCCAAGCCTGGCTGTGTTTTACCAAAACCTACCCCAAATCTGTCAAAAGCATATGGACAACATGTTACGCCCTGGAAGAAGCTGGAGGTGAAACGTGCGTCGGGGTGAGGGAACGTTCATGTAACACTACTGACTCCAGGATACTTATGTAGATATTACCTATTTACTTTGTTATCAAACAGACTGGGAGTTTACATAGGGGAAATAACAATGTATAGACATTACTGCATATCCACCATGGATTTTCATTTTCAGCAACCACTACTCTCATAATAGAGTGGATACACATAGCACTTGCCTATATCCATAAAAACTTATTCTGCTGGATAAGTGATTTTCATGTCTGTATTGAATACCAGTACCAGTTTACTTGCACTTTAAATTTAATCTCCCCTAATACAGCAAATCAAACCTGTCTGATGAATACTTAAATGAAGGAGCACAGCATTTCATGATACTTTGTCTATTTGTGGATACGCTTCTGATACTTTGGGATTGTGCAATATATCAACTTCAGTCTCTGTACCTTCATATATTTTTATATACATATATTTTCTTGTTATTTATCTAAGTAGCCATGTTGGACATTTTGCTTTTTTAAGAATTTTTAACTTGTCAAGTTTATTTTTTATGGATCACGTCAGAGCTTGGCCTCCATTAGTCTAAGCTATGTGTTATAAGTATGAGAAAGAAGTGCCATGTATGATACATGTGGAGTTTAATTAACATATTATGGCCTGATGCGACTAAGGCTGAACTTTTTGGTCATGATTCTAAAAGGTATGTTTGGCACAAAGCAAAAACTGTCCAGCACCAAAAGAACACTATACCCACAGTGAAGCATGGTGGAAGCAATATTTTGCTTTGGGGCTGTTTTACAGCAGCTGGAACTGGAGTTTTGGTCAAGATGGAAGGAATTATGAACAGTTCCAAATATCAGTCAATTTTGCAACAAAACATTCTGGCCTTTGCTAAATGGCTGAAGATGAATTTTACCTTTCATCATGACAAGGACCCTAGGCATACCTCCATATCTATAAAATAATGGCTTCACCAGAAGAAGATCAAGATTTTGAAATGGCTCAGCCAAAGCCTAGACCTGATCTGTGGGTTACTCTAAGGAAGGCGCTGTACACAGGAGGTGCCCTTGCAATCTGACCGATTTGGAGCAGAAATGCAAGGAAGAGTGGGCAAAGATTACCAATTCTAGATGTGTGATGCTGATAGACTCCTACTCAAAAAGACTGTATGCTGTCATACATTCAAAAGGGGCTTCAACATAGAAATTACTTCTAACAGGAGTGTGCATATATTTTATATCCACTGAAAGTATGAAGTAATGAATAGGCTATGCAAAGTTTAGGGCACACAGACATTTAATCAGATTCTTTTATTATTAAGGAAAATCTAATTTGCAGACATCAATTAGAGCCTGTTGAAGCCAAAATAGCAGCATCTCCCCGCATTGTCAACCGTATGCTTGAGACTAAAACCACAAACATGAAAAAAAATGAAAGGCAAAAATCCTTCATAATTAAATTCTTTGTTCAATTGCCAATGGAAAATAAGACGATTTTAGCTTATTACAATAGCAGCATTCATTCACCAAAAAGTAGATGTTCAAAGAAACCCACCTCCGTCTTACGAGGTTAACAGATACAATGCGGGTGCTTTAGAGATCTTGGTGAGTGACAGATCTGATTGCACTGACACACGCCGTCAGAGGAAAGACTAGGCTTTTAAAGGAATGTGAAAACATTTTTTTATATGTTTCATATTTGTTATATACCATGAAAAATGAGGTCCCTGGGATTGTGATGGTATCTGGGAACCGTATGGAGGGGATAGATGAACAGCAGATCTACAGGGTTGTAGGTATGGGTGATAGAAATAGTACAGTAACGACTTAGTTGGTGGCCATGGAAGGGAGCATTGGATGTCCAGTTCTTTGGTTGTTGTCCAAGTGTAAATTAAGAAAACACTCTAATGTACTTTAATTCTGAATACTGCACTGTGGACCAGAAGGTTAGCTTATTGAGGACCTGTCACTTGCCACTAATTTGTCATTTTTTGCCTAGTCTACATTCCTCTGTTCTGGCTTTGTTCTGCCCGTTTCTGTGACCCTCCATTTTTGAGACATGGCACATTCACCTGTGGGTAATCAGTTGGGGGCTACATATTTCTTGTCCTTAAGGCATAAGGTCTCCAAGCAACATTTTGGTTGGATTGTGAATGAACATATAGGCTATACATAAGGACTAGTGTGTGTGAGCAGCTATTTCCATGCAACTTTGTTTCCTAAAGGTTCCAACAGCATAGACCCGTCATAGACCTGCATCTTTGCTCCGGTCTTATAGGGTTTTTCAATGGGGAAAGGGAATAAGCCACTGTTGGACATTCAACATGCATAACATTTCTTCAGGAGGCCTCCATACACATTAGATGTGGGAGGGCTTATTGGTGTATTTCATGGGTTGATCCACTGTAACATGACTTGCCGAATTTAAAGCTAAAGGGAACCTGTCACCCCCAAAATCAAAGATGAGCTAAGCCCACTGTAATGCTGTAGATAAGCCCCCGATGTAACCGAAAGATGAGAAAAAGAGGTTAGATTATACTCACCTGGGTGGGCTGTCCGATCCGATGGGCGTCGCGGTCTGGGGCCTCCCATCTTCTTATGATGATGTCCTCTTCTTGTCTTCACGCTGTGGCTCTGGCGTAGGCATTCTTTGTCTGCCCTGTTGAGGGCAGAGCAAAGTACTGCAGTGCGCAGGCGCCAGGCCTCTCTGACCTTTCCCGATGCCTGCGCACTGCAGTACTTTACTCTGCCCTCAACAGGGCAGACAAAGTACACCTGCGCTAGAGCCGCAGTGTGAAGATAAGAAGAGGACGTCATCGTAAGAAGATGGGAGGCACTGGACCGGACCGCGGCGGGACCGCCCCTGGGTGAGTATAATCTAACGTCTTTTTCTCATCTTTCAGGATACATCGGGGGCTTATCTACAGCTTTACAAAATGCTGTAGATAAGCCCCTGATGCTGGTGGGCTTAGCTCACCTTCGATTTTGGGGGTGACAGTTTCCCTTTAAGGGTAAATAGCACTGCCTACATCCCCAACACAGAGCATACTAATTCCATGCATATTAGTGTATGTGCCGACGGAGGTTTTTGAAGAACTAGAAAAAAGGACAGGTTTCTCAAGTGGAAATTTTTCTTTGAGAAATTTTTAGAAGCATTTTTAATTTCCTAGAATGTTTTTTTTAGTGATTTTGAAAGTTTTTTGGCTAGTTTTTTCCTAAAGAGATGTTTAAGTGGACAGTGGTTTTGTGGTCACGGAGTCTATTTGGAATGAAAATCCTTTTCAAAGAAGCAAAACTCATTAAAAACCCAGAGGTTCTGTTCCGCTTCTGCTCTGAAAGCTCAACAAAATGACTCCGGTTTGCACATGACTGAGTTTTAAATGAGTTTTTGGAACAGAAAATGGGCAGAAACTCCAAGTTTTTGAGGAGTTATGAGATTTGAAAGAGAATTTAGAGAGTTTCAGCTCTAAAATCTCCCCAAAAAACATTGTGTGCACATAGCCAGAGGCTATATTGGAACAGATTACGTCAAGGTCTGCTTCAAAAAAGTGACATGAACTTTTTTGTTTCCACCAGGCATTTTTCTAAACCCGAAGTACAAAAAAAAGGCTTAAAAGAATGAACATATGTAGAGAAAAAGTGTTTTACAATAGTGTTTAGGAATGTTTTAAATAAATTTTTCATGTGTTTTTTTTGGAGCGGACCCACTTAAAAAAAAATCAGTAAGCCTTAGGGTACGTTCACACAGGACTTTTTTGCTGCTTTTTTTTGCTGCTTTTTTTTATGCTAATTTAGGTGCGTTTTTTTGGTGCGTTTTTGGTGCGTTTTTTGGGTACGTTCACACAGGACTTTTTTGCTGCAGATTTTTGCTGCAGATTTTTGCTGCTTTTTTTATGCCAATTTTCAGCTGCTAGGACACCTCACAATGGCTCTTCACACCTTACTACCAGGAACTCCCTCACAATAGATCACAATCAGGACACCTCACAATGGCTCTTCACACCTCACAATGGCTCTTCACGCCTCACAATGGCTCACAATGGCTCTTCACACCTCACTACCAGGAACTCCCTCACAATAGATCACAATCAGGACACCTCACAATGGCTCTTCACACCTCACAATGGCTCACAATGGCTCTTCACACCTCATTACCAGGAACTCCCTCACAATAGATCACAATCAGGACACCTCCCAATGGCTCTTCACACCTCACAATGGCTCACAATGACTCTTCACACCTCACTACCAGAAACTCCCTCACAATACATCACTATCAGGACACCTCACAATGGCTCACAATGGCTCTTCACACCTCACTAACCACACCCCTAAGCTCTTGGCTGTGAGATCCCTTCCTGCTGGCCATGATTTTCTGCACAAAAAACGCAGCAAATAATGCTACATGCGTTTTTTCAGCGTTTTTGCAGCGTTTTTTTCATCACCCATTCAAGTCAATGGGTGAAAAAACGCTGCAAAAACGCAGCAAAAACGCTGAAAGAAGTGACATGCCCTATGTCCAAAAAAAGCAGCAAAGCAGAAAAAACTGATCAAACAAAAAACCAACGTGTGTGCATGAGATTTCTGAAATCTCATAGGCTTTACTGGTACTGTAAAAAGCAGCTGAAAATTAGCATAAAAAAAAGCAGCAAAAAAAAGCAGCAAAAAAGTCCTGTGTGAACGTACCCTTAAAGTGCTGTAAATTATCACCATAAAAACACTTTGTTTTGTTTTTTTAATATCCCTTTCAAACTATTTCCCTTTACTTTTTAAAAGGATTGTGTGTTATTTGATGAAAGCGAAAAATACTAGTGCTGGAAATATGAATGTTGACATTTTGACTACTCAGTGCCCGTTTTTGTAGAATTAATGCCTCTACAAAGCATCAGTCTTCGACATTGCCAGGTTCATTTTACGCGCAAAAGGTATGTTCTGCTTGTGTGACAATTGTGTGGCACGCCCTGTCTGCTGCGTGACGAGCCAAGATATTCATAGTAACAACAGAATTTAAGGAAGGAAAGGACGTGAAAAGGAAAACGTAGGCAAGCTGAAATTATATTTTACGGATAAATGAAAAGTGTACGAACTGGGGAGGGGAGCGGTATTCACGCCGAGCTCTCTTGTAGACCACAGCATTTTGGACAATTTGTCAGTTCACTTTGAAATGCACAATATACCCCAGGAACTATCTAATAAGCCATAATTAGAAATTTATTGGTCTATTTAACCCAGCTATTTGAATATCTCAGTCTGAGGACCATATTATTATTATTATTATTATTATTATTCATTTTTATAGCGCCATTTATTCCATGGCGCTTTACATGTGAAATACGGGGCAAATATAGACAAATACATTAGACATGAGCAAAAAAAAACAAGGCACACGGGTACATAAGGAGGGAGGACCCTCCATATCCAACTTTCTGGTGTCAATCGTATCTCAGAGGCTTATACATGTAAGACATATTCTATAATTTGTGTCTTATGGCTTTATTATATACATATAGTAGTACCAGAAAAGATAAGGTAACAGATGTTTTGATGGTTCCTATTACTTTCAATGAGCTGGAGGTGAATACCAGTTGCTCATCAATTTGAATCAGATTATTTTGGATCATGGTATGTTCCCTTAAATAGTCCTTTTTGGGGGTCCATGTTACATCAGTAGCCTCCTGCAGTGAGAATGTTTTTTAAGTGTGTACATGGTCAACGTGACTTCATTTGGTAATCATGATATCAGATGAATACAAATAAGGATCCTATCACATCTCAAAGGAAGATACAAATCATTTAGGTACACCATGAGGTCAGCCCCTATGTGCTTTACTCAGGAAGGATTTATGGTGGTGATGCCTCAGTAGAAAATGATCTATTACTCCTGGGTTGGTCCAATATAACTATAGCTATATCGGTAATGACTATGAAATAGATATAAACAGAAGACATATACATCGCGACCAAACCAGTAGAACCTGCCACAAAACCAAGATCAAAAAAGATCTCATTTTACAGAGCTCCTCAACTTCCCAAACTCCCCGGATACCTTAGTGGTGTGTATGGAAATGAATTGTACATAGTGGAATAACCAATTTATCTGCACTATCATTTGGTAATGTTGTTGAAAGCATCATCTTAATATACAAATAAGAACCATATTTTAATAGATTTCAACCCTCTAAACTGAGCTTGGGTTGGACTTGTCTGGTCAGGGAGATAAACATTGATCCACTGGTAAAAAAACATGCAAATTAGTTCTCCTTGAAAGGAGGTAATCTCTCTATTAAAGTAGCTACCTTGTAGGCTGATGTCTGACCATTTAAGTAGCCTTCGAATGTGCCTAGGGATGCTGGACAAGATAGGCACCCATCTACAGACAATTGGGTTGCCTTGCACCCAATGACTTTGAAGGAGCTTTATGGGGGACCAACTCTCAATAAAGTGTCTGTCTCCAGCTCTTAAATAGGTACAATTCAAAGTACTTAAAAAAAAAGCAACTTTGCAATTTACCGCCTATTAACCCCTTCATGACCCAGCCTATGTTGACCTTAATGACCTGGCCGTTTTTTGCAATTCTGACCAGTGTCCCTTTATGACGTAATAACTCAGGAACGCTTCAACGGATCCAAGCAGTTCTGATAGCAGTTCTGAGACTGTTTTTTCGTGACATCTTGGGCTTCATGTTAGTGTTAAATTTAGGTCGATAATTTTTGTGTTTATTTGTGAAAAAAATGGAAATTTGGCTAAAATTTTGAAAATTTCGCAATTTTCAAATTTTGAATTTTTATTCTGTTAAATGAGAGAGTTATGGGACACAAAATAGTTAAAAAATAACATTACCCACATGTCTACTTTACATCAGCACAATTTTGGAAACAATATTTTTTTTTGCTAGGAAGTTATAAGGGTTAAAATTTGACCAGCGATTTCTCATTTTTACAACGAAATTTACAAAACCATTTTTTTTAGTTTTAGGGACCACCTCACATTTGAAGTCAGTTTGAGGGGTCTATATGGCTGAAAATACCCCAAAGTGTCACCATTCTAAAAACTGCACCCCTCAAGGTGCTCAAAACCACATTCAAAAAGTTTATTAACCCTTCAGGTGCTTCACAGCAGCAGAAGCAACATGGAAGGAAAAAATGAACATTTAACTTTTTAGTCACAAAAATGATCTTTTAGCAACAATTTTTTTTATTTTCTCAAGGGTAAAAAGATAAAGTGGACCCCAAAAGTTATTGTACAATTTGTCCTGAGCACGCCGATACCCCATATGTCGGGGGAAACCACTAATTGGGCGCACGACAGGGCTCGGAAGGGAAGGAGAGACATTTGACTTTTTCAATGAAAAATTGGTTCCAATCTTTAGCGGACACCATGCTGCATTTGGAGAGCCCCTGTGTGCCTAAACATTGGAGCTCCCCCACAAGTGACTCCATTTTGGAAACTAGACCCCCCAAGGAACTTATCTAGATGCATAGTGAGCACTTTGAACCCCCAGGTGCTTCACAAATTGATCCGTAAAAATGAAAAAGTATTTTTTTCACAAAAATTTTCTTTTAGCCTCAATTTTTTCATTTTCACATGGGCAACAGGATAAAATGGATCCTAAAATGTGTTGGGCAATTTCTCCTAAGTACACCGATTCCTCATATGTGGTCACAAACCACTGTTTGTGCACACGGCAAGGCTCGGAAGGGAAGGAGCGCCATTTGACTTTTGAATGAAAAATTAGCTCCAATCGTTAGCAGACACCATGTCGCGTTTGGAGAGCACCTGTGTGCCTAAACATTGGAGCTTACCCACATGTGACCCCATTTTGGAAACTAGACCCCCCAAGGAACTTATCTGGATGCATAGTGAGCACTTTGAACCCACAGGTGCTTCACAAATTGATCCGTAAAAATGAAAAAGTACTTTTTTTTCACAAAAAGTTTTTTTTAGCCTCAATTTGTTTATTTCCAAATGGGCAACAGAAGAAAATGGATCCTAAAATGTATTGGGCAATTTCTCCTGAGTACACTGATACCTCACATGTGGGGGTAAACCACTGTTTGGGCACACGGCAGGGCTGGAAGAAAAGGAGCGCCATTTGACTTTTTGAATGAAAAATTAACTCCAATCGTTAGCGGACACCATGTGGCGTTTGGAGAGCCCCTGTGTGCCTAAACATTGGAGCTCTCCCACATGTGACCACATTTTGGAAACTAGACCTCCCATGGAACTAATCTAGATGTGCGGTGACCACTTTAAACCCCCAAGTGCTTCACAGAAGTTTATAACGCAGAGCCGTGAAAATAAAAAATAATTTTTCTTTCCTCAAAAATTATTTTTTAGCCCACAATTTTTTATTTTCACAAGAGTAACAGGAGAAATCAGACCCCAAAAGTTGTTGTCCAGTTTGTCCTGAGTACGCTGATACCCCATATGTGGGGGGAACCACTGTTTGGGCACACGTCGGGGCTTGGAAGGGAAGTAGTGACGTTTTGGAATGCAGACTTTGATGGAATGGTCTGCGGGCATCATGTTACATTTGCAGAGCCCCTGATGTGCCTAAACAGTAGAAACCCCCCACAAGTGACCTCATTTTGGAAACTAGACCCCCAAGGAACTTATCTAGATATGTGGTGAGCACTTTGAACCCCCAAGTGCTTCACAGAAGTTTACAACGCAGAGCCGTGAACATAAAAATCATTTTTCTTTCCTCAAAAATTATTTTTTAGCCCACAATTTTTTATTTTCACAAGAGTAACAGGAGAAATTGGACCCCAAAAGTTGTTTTCCAATTTGTCCTGAGTACGCTGATACCCCATATGTGGGGGTAAACCACTGTTTGGGCACACGTCGGGGCTCGGAAGGGAAGTAGTGACGTTTTGGAATGCAGACTTTGATGGAATGGTCTGCGGGCATCATGTTACGTTTGCAGAGCCCCTGATGTGCTTAAACAGTAGAAACCCCCAAGTGACCCTATTTTGGAAACTAGACCCCCAAGGAACTTATCTAGATATGTGGTGAGCACTTTGAACCCCCAAGTGCTTCACAGAAGTTTACAATGCACAGCTGTGAAAATAAAAAATCTTTTTTCTTTCCTCAAAAATGATGTTTTAGCAAGCAATTTTTTATTTTCACAAGGGTAACGGGAGAAATTGGACCCCAATAGTTGTTGCCCAGTTTGTCCTGCGTACACCGATACCCCATACGTGGGGGTAAACCACTGTTTGGGCACACGTCGTGGCTCGGAAGGGAAGTAGTGATGTTTTGAAATGCAGACTATGATGGAGTGGTCTGCGGCCATCACATTGCATTTGCAGAGCCCCTGATGTGCCTAAACAGTAGAAACCCCCCCACAAGTGACCCCATTTTGGAAACTAGACCCCCCAAGGAACTTATCTAGATGTGTGGTGAGCACTTTGAACCCCCAAGTGCTTCACAGAAGTTTATAATGCAGAGCCGTGAAAATAAAAATAATTTTTCATTCCTCAAAAATTATGTTTTAGCAAGTAATTTTTTATTTTCGCAAGGGTAACAGGAGAAATTGGACCCCAATAATTGTTGCCCAGTTTGTCCTGAGTATGCTGGTACCCCATATGTGGGAGTAAACCACTGTTTGGGTGCACGTCGGGGCTCCGAAGGGAGGGAGCACCATTTGACTTTTTGAACGCAAGATTGGCTGGAATCAATGGTGGTGCCATGTTGCGTTTGGAGACCCCTGATGTGCCTAAACAGTGGAAACCCCTCAATTCTAACTCAAACACTAATCCAAACACACCCCTAACCCTAATCCCAACCCTAGATATAACCCTAACCACAACCCTAACCCCAACACACCCCTAACCCTAATCCCAACCCTAACCACAACCCTAACCCAACATACCCCTAACCATAACCCTAACCACAAGCCTAATCTTAACCATATTTCCAACCCTAGCCCTAATTCCAACCCTAACTCTTGTTCCAACCCTAACCCTAAGGGTATGTGCCCATGTTGCGGATTTGTGTGAGATTTTTCCGCACCATTTTTGAAAAATCCGCAGGTAAAAGGCACTGCGTTTTACCTGCAGATTTACCACGTATTTCCAGTGTTTTTTGTGCTGATTTCACCTGCAGATTCCTATTAAGGAACAGGTGTAAAACGCTGCGTAATACGCACTAAGAATTGACATGCTGTGGAAAATACAACACAGCGTTTCCGCACTGTATTTTCCGCACTATGGGCACAGCGGATTTGGTTTTCCATAGGTTTACATGGTACTGTAAACCTGATGGAAAACTGCTACGAATCCGCAGCGGCCAATCCGCTGCGGATCCGCAGCCAATCTAACCCTAGCCCTAACCCTAACCCTAGCGCTAACCCTAACCCTAGTGGAAAAAAAATATATTTTCTTTATTTTATTATTGTCCCTACCTATGGGGGTGATAAAGGGGGGGGGGGGTTCATTTACTATTTTTTTTATTTTGATCACTGTGATAGGTTTTATCACAGTGATCAAAATGTACCTGGAACGAATCTGCCGGCCGGCAGATTCGGCGAGTGCACTGCGCATGCGCCCGCCATTTTGGAAGATGGCGGCACCCATGGAGAAGACGGACAGACACTGGGAGGCTCGGTAAGTATGAGGGGGTGGGATCGGGGCACGGGGGTGGATCGGAGCACGGGGGTGGATCGGAGCACAGGGGAGCGGACAGGAGGATGGGGGAGCAGACAGGAGGATGGAGGGGAGCGGACCACAGTACGGGACAGAACGGAGGATTGGGGAGATCGGTGGCAGTGGCGGGGGGCAGATCAGGGTTTCCAGCCATGGCCGATGATATTGCAGCATCGGCCATGGCTGGTGTTATGACCCCAATGGCGAGGGTCTCAGAGGAACGTGGAAGTCTGCAGAATACAAAAATCCAGGTCATAGGGCAGTGGTAACTGGGTTGACCATATATCTACTCCTAACGCCAACACTAGAAGTAGCCGGGGATCATTCCTACGTTGATTCTAGATGACACGCGCCAGCCGGAGAATCTAGCTACCCCTAGTAGAGGAAAACAAAGACCTTTCTTGCCTCCAGAGAAGGGGACCCCAAAGCTGGATAGAAGCCCCCCACAAATAATGACGGTGAGGTAAGAGGAAATGACAAACACAGAAATGAACCAGGTTTAGCACAGTGAGGCCCGCTTACTGATAGCAGAATAAAGAAAGGTAACTTATATGGTCAACAAAAACCCTATCAAAATCCACACTGGAAATTCAAGAACCCCCGAACCGTCTAACGGTCCGGGGGGAGAACACCAGCCCCCTAGAGCTTCCAGCGAAGGTCAGGATATAGATTTGGAACAAGCTGGACAAAAATACAAAACCAAAACAAATAGCAAAAAGCAAAAGGCAGACTTAGCTGATATAACTGGAACCAGGATCAGTAGACAAGAGCACAGCAGACTAGCTCTGATAACTACGTTGCCAGGCATTGAACTGAAGGACCAGGGAGCTTATATAGCAACACCCCTAACTAACGACCCAGGTGCGGATAAAAGGAATGACAGAAAAACCAGAGTCAAAAAACTAGTAACCACTATAGGGAGCAAAAAGCAAATTCACAACAGTACCCCCCTCTTAGTGAGGGGTCACCGAACCCTCACCACGACCACCAGGGCGATCAGGATGAGCGGCATGAAAGGCACGAACTAAATCGGCCGCATGAACATCAGAGGCGACCACCCAGGAATTATCCTCCTGACCATAGCCCTTCCACTTGACCAGGTACTGAAGCCTCCGCCTGGAGAGGCGAGAATCCAAGATCTTCTCCACCACGTACTCCAACTCGCCCTCAACCAACACCGGAGCAGGAGGCTCAGCAGAAGGAACTACAGGCACAATGTACCGCCGCAACAAGGACCTATGAAATACATTGTGAATAGCAAACGACACAGGAAGATCCAGACGAAAAGATACAGGATTAAGGATTTCCAATATCTTGTAAGGCCCAATAAAACGAGGTTTAAATTTGGGAGAGGAGACCTTCATAGGAACAAAGCGGGAAGAAAGCCACACCAAATCCCCAACGCGTAGTCGGGGACCCACACCGCGGCGGCGGTTGGCAAAGCGCTGAGCCTTCTCCTGTGACAACTTCAAGTTGTCCACCACATGATTCCAGATCTGCTGCAACCTATCCACCACAGAATCCGCCCCAGGACAGTCAGAAGGCTCCACATGACCCGAAGAAAAGCGAGGATGGAAACCAGAGTTGCAGAAAAAAGGCGAAACCAAGGTGGCGGAACTAGCCCGATTATTAAGGGCAAACTCAGCCAACGGCAAGAATGTCACCCAATCGTCCTGATCAGCAGAGACAAAACACCTCAAATAAGCCTCCAAAGTCTGATTGGTTCGCTCCGTCTGTCCATTAGTCTGAGGATGGAAAGCAGACGAAAACGACAAATCAATGCCCATCCTACTACAAAAGGATCGCCAGAACCTGGAAACGAACTGGGATCCTCTGTCTGACACAATATTCTCAGGGATGCCGTGCAAACGAACCACGTTCTGGAAAAACACAGGAACCAGATCGGAAGAGGAAGGCAGCTTAGGCAAAGGAACCAAATGGACCATCTTGGAGAAGCGATCACATATCACCCAGATAACGGACATGCCCTGAGATAGCGGAAGATCAGAAATGAAATCCATGGAGATATGTGTCCAAGGTCTCTTCGGGACAGGCAAGGGCAAGAGCAAACCGCTGGCACGAGAACAGCAAGGCTTAGCTCGAGCACAAGTCCCAGAGGACTGCACAAATGACCGCACATCCCTTGACAAGGAAGGCCACCAAAAGGACCTGGCCACCAGATCTCTGGTGCCAAAAATTCCCGGGTGACCTGCCAACACCGAGGAATGAACCTCGGAAATGACTCTGCTGGTCCACTTATCCGGGACAAACAGTCTGTCAGGTGGACAAGACTCAGGCCTATCAGCCTGAAATCTCTGCAACACACGTCGCAGATCCGGAGAAATAGCTGACAAGATAACTCCATCTTTAAGAATACCAACAGGATCAGCGACTCCAGGAGCATCAGGCACAAAGCTCCTAGAAAGAGCATCGGCCTTCACATTCTTTGAACCTGGTAAATACGAGACAACAAAATCAAAGCGGGAGAAAAACAATGACCAGCGGGCCTGTCTCGGATTAAGGCGTTTAGCAGACTCGAGATACATCAGATTTTTGTGATCAGTCAAGACCACCACACGATGCTTAGCACCCTCGAGCCAATGACGCCACTCCTCAAATGCCCATTTCATGGCCAACAACTCCCGATTGCCCACATCATAATTTCGCTCGGCAGGCGAAAACTTCCTAGAGAAAAAGGCACAAGGTTTCATAACAGAGCAACCAGGGCCTCTCTGCGACAAAACGGCCCCTGCCCCAATCTCCGAAGCATCCACCTCAACCTGAAAGGGAAGTGAGACATCAGGCTGGCACAAAACAGGCGCCGAAGTAAACCGGCGTTTCAACTCCTGGAAAGCCTCCACGGCAGCAGGAGCCCAGTTAGCTACATCGGAGCCCTTCTTGGTCATATCCGTCAAAGGTTTCACAATGCTAGAAAAATTAGCGATAAAACGACGGTAGAAGTTAGCGAAGCCCAAGAACTTCTGAAGACTCTTAACTGACGAGGGCTGAGTCCAATCAAGAATAGCTCGGACCTTGACTGGGTCCATCTCCACAGCAGAAGGGGAAAAAATGAACCCCAAAAAGGGAACCTTCTGTACACCAAAGAGACACTTTGAGCCCTTGACAAACAAAGAATTTTCACGCAAAATTTTAAAGACCAACCTGACCTGCTCCACATGCGAATCCCAATTATCAGAAAAAACCAAAATATCATCCAGATAAACAATCAAAAATTTATCCAGATACTTCCGGAAAATGTCATGCATAAAGGACTGAAAAACTGAAGGCGCATTGGAGAGCCCAAAAGGCATCACCAAGTACTCAAAATGACCTTCGGGCGTATTGAATGCGGTTTTCCATTCATCACCTTGCTTAATGCGCACAAGGTTGTACGCACCACGAAGGTCTATCTTGGTGAACCACTTGGCACCCTTAATCCGGGCAAACAAGTCAGACAACAGCGGTAAAGGATACTGAAATTTGACAGTGATCTTATTTAAAAGCCGATAATCAATACAAGGTCTCAAAGATCCGTCCTTTTTAGCCACAAAAAAGAATCCCGCACCAAGAGGGGAAGAAGACGGACGAATATGTCCTTTTTCCAGAGACTCCTTGATATATGAACGCATAGCGGTATGTTCAGGTACCGACAGATTAAACAGTCTTCCCTTAGGAAATTTACTGCCTGGGATCAAATCTATAGCACAGTCACAGTCCCTATGAGGAGGCAGTGCACTGGACTCAGACTCACTGAAGACATCCTGATAATCAGACAAATACTCCGGAACTTCCGAAGGCGTAGAAGAAGCAATAGACACAGGCAGGGAATCCTCATGAATACCACGACAGCCCCAACTTGAGACTGACATAGCCTTCCAGTCCAGGACTGGATTATGGGTCTGTAACCATGGCAGCCCTAAAACGACCAAATCATGCATTTTATGTAAAACCAGGAAACGTATCACCTCGCGGTGTTCAGGAGTCATGCACATGGTAACCTGAGTCCAATACTGCGGTTTATTTGCTGCCAATGGTGTAGCATCAATACCCCTAAGAGGAATAGGATTTTCTAATGGTTCAAGAGTAAATCCACAGCGCTTAGCAAATGAGAGATCCATGAGACTCAGGGCAGCACCTGAATCTACAAACGCCATGACAGGATAAGATGACAGTGAGCAAATCAAAGTTACAGACAGAATAAATTTAGGTTGCAAATTACCAACGGTGACAGGACTAACAACCTTAGCTATACGTTTAGAGCATGCTGAGATAACATGTGTAGAATCACCACAGTAGTAGCACAAGCCATTCCGGCGTCTATGAATTTTCCGCTCATTTCTAGTCAGGATTCTATCACATTGCATTAAATCAGGTGTCTGTTCAGACAACACCATGAGGGAATTTGCGGTTTTGCGCTCCCGCAACCGCCGGTCAATTTGAATGGCCAGTGCCATAGTATCATTCAGACCTGTGGGAATGGGAAAACCCACCATAACATTCTTAATGGCTTCAGAAAGGCCATTTCTAAAATTAGCGGCCAGTGCACACTCGTTCCAATGTGTCAGCACGGACCATTTCCGAAATTTTTGGCAATACACTTCAGCCTCGTCCTGCCCCTGAGACATAGACAGCAAGGCCTTTTCTGCCTGAATCTCAAGATTGGGTTCCTCATAAAGTAAACCGAGCGCCAGAAAAAACGCATCAAGATCAGCCAATGCCGGATCTCCTGGCGCCAGCGAAAAAGCCCAATCCTGAGGGTCGCCCCGTAAGAACGAAATAACAATTTTTACTTGCTGAGCAGAATCTCCTGATGAACAGGGTCTCAGGGACAAAAACAATTTACAATTATTCACGAAATTCCTAAACTTAAACCTGTCTCCGGAAAACAGTTCAGGAATCGGTATTTTAGGTTCTGACCTAGGATTTCTGATAACATAGTCTTGTATGCCCTGCACACGAGTAGCCAGCTGGTCCACACTTGTAATCAAGGTCTGGACATTCATGTCTGCAGCAAGCATAGCCACTCTGAGGTAAAGGGGAAGGAGAAAAAAAAAACTCAGAATCTTCTTTCTTATAATCCCTCTTCTGCAATGCATTAAACATTTAATACTGGCCTGGCAAACTGTTATGACCCCAATGGCGAGGGTCTCAGAGGAACGTGGAAGTCTGCAGAATACAAAAATCCAGCTCATAGGGCAGTGGTAACTGGGTTGACCATATATCTACTCCTAACGCCAACACTAGAAGTAGCCGGGGATCATTCCTACGTTGATTCTAGATGACACGCGCCAGCCGGAGAATCTAGCTACCCCTAGTAGAGGAAAACAAAGACCTTTCTTGCCTCCAGAGAAGGGGACCCCAAAGCTGGATAGAAGCCCCCCACAAATAATGACGGTGAGGTAAGAGGAAATGACAAACACAGAAATGAACCAGGTTTAGCACAGTGAGGCCCGCTTACTGATAGCAGAATAAAGAAAGGTAACTTATATGGTCAACAAAAACCCTATCAAAATCCACACTGGAAATTCAAGAACCCCCGAACCGTCTAACGGTCCGGGGGGAGAACACCAGCCCCCTAGAGCTTCCAGCGAAGGTCAGGATATAGATTTGGAACAAGCTGGACAAAAATACAAAACCAAAACAAATAGCAAAAAGCAAAAGGCAGACTTAGCTGATATAACTGGAACCAGGATCAGTAGACAAGAGCACAGCAGACTAGCTCTGATAACTACGTTGCCAGGCATTGAACTGAAGGACCAGGGAGCTTATATAGCAACACCCCTAACTAACGACCCAGGTGCGGATAAAAGGAATGACAGAAAAACCAGAGTCAAAAAACTAGTAACCACTAGAGGGAGCAAAAAGCAAATTCACAACAGTACCCCCCCCTTAGTGAGGGGTCACCGAACCCTCACCACGACCACCAGGGCGATCAGGATGAGCGGCATGAAAGGCACGAACTAAATCGGCCGCATGAACATCAGAGGCGACCACCCAGGAATTATCCTCCTGACCATAGCCCTTCCACTTGACCAGGTACTGAAGCCTCCGCCTGGAGAGGCGAGAATCCAAGATCTTCTCCACCACGTACTCCAACTCGCCCTCAACCAACACCGGAGCAGGAGGCTCAGCAGAAGGAACTACAGGCACAATGTACCGCCGCAACAAGGACCTATGAAATACATTGTGAATAGCAAACGACACAGGAAGATCCAGACGAAAAGATACAGGATTAAGGATTTCCAATATCTTGTAAGGCCCAATAAAACGAGGTTTAAATTTGGGAGAGGAGACCTTCATAGGAACAAAGCGGGAAGAAAGCCACACCAAATCCCCAACGCGTAGTCGGGGACCCACACCGCGGCGGCGGTTGGCAAAGCGCTGAGCCTTCTCCTGTGACAACTTCAAGTTGTCCACCACATGATTCCAGATCTGCTGCAACCTATCCACCACAGAATCCGCCCCAGGACAGTCAGAAGGCTCCACATGACCCGAAGAAAAGCGAGGATGGAAACCAGAGTTGCAGAAAAAAGGCGAAACCAAGGTGGCGGAACTAGCCCGATTATTAAGGGCAAACTCAGCCAACGGCAAGAATGTCACCCAATCGTCCTGATCAGCAGAGACAAAACACCTCAAATAAGCCTCCAAAGTCTGATTGGTTCGCTCCGTCTGTCCATTAGTCTGAGGATGGAAAGCAGACGAAAATGACAAATCAATGCCCATCCTACTACAAAAGGATCGCCAGAACCTGGAAACGAACTGGGATCCTCTGTCTGACACAATATTCTCAGGGATGCCGTGCAAACGAACCACGTTCTGGAAAAACACAGGAACCAGATCGGAAGAGGAAGGCAGCTTAGGCAAAGGAACCAAATGGACCATCTTGGAGAAGCGATCACATATCACCCAGATAACGGACATGCCCTGAGATAGCGGAAGATCAGAAATGAAATCCATGGAGATATGTGTCCAAGGTCTCTTCGGGACAGGCAAGGGCAAGAGCAAACCGCTGGCACGAGAACAGCAAGGCTTAGCTCGAGCACAAGTCCCACAGGACTGCACAAATGACCGCACATCCCTTGACAAGGAAGGCCACCAAAAGGACCTGGCCACCAGATCTCTGGTGCCAAAAATTCCCGGGTGACCTGCCAACACCGAGGAATGAACCTCGGAAATGACTCTGCTGGTCCACTTATCCGGGACAAACAGTCTGTCAGGTGGACAAGACTCAGGCCTATCAGCCTGAAATCTCTGCAACACACGTCGCAGATCCGGAGAAATAGCTGACAAGATAACTCCATCTTTAAGAATACCAACAGGATCAGCGACTCCAGGAGCATCAGGCACAAAGCTCCTAGAAAGAGCATCGGCCTTCACATTCTTTGAACCTGGTAAATACGAGACAACAAAATCAAAGCGGGAGAAAAACAATGACCAGCGGGCCTGTCTCGGATTAAGGCGTTTAGCAGACTCGAGATACATCAGATTTTTGTGATCAGTCAAGACCACCACACGATGCTTAGCACCCTCGAGCCAATGACGCCACTCCTCAAATGCCCATTTCATGGCCAACAACTCCCGATTGCCCACATCATAATTTCGCTCGGCAGGCGAAAACTTCCTAGAGAAAAAGGCACAAGGTTTCATAACAGAGCAACCAGGGCCTCTCTGCGACAAAACGGCCCCTGCCCCAATCTCCGAAGCATCCACCTCAACCTGAAAGGGAAGTGAGACGTCAGGCTGGCACAAAACAGGCGCCGAAGTAAACCGGCGTTTCAACTCCTGGAAAGCCTCCACGGCAGCAGGAGCCCAGTTAGCTACATCGGAGCCCTTCTTGGTCATATCCGTCAAAGGTTTCACAATGCTAGAAAAATTAGCGATAAAACGACGGTAGAAGTTAGCGAAGCCCAAGAACTTCTGAAGACTCTTAACTGACGAGGGCTGAGTCCAATCAAGAATAGCTCGGACCTTGACTGGGTCCATCTCCACAGCAGAAGGGGAAAAAATGAACCCCAAAAAGGGAACCTTCTGTACACCAAAGAGACACTTTGAGCCCTTGACAAACAAAGAATTTTCACGCAAAATTTTAAAGACCAACCTGACCTGCTCCACATGCGAATCCCAATTATCAGAAAAAACCAAAATATCATCCAGATAAACAATCAAAAATTTATCCAGATACTTCCGGAAAATGTCATGCATAAAGGACTGAAAAACTGAAGGCGCATTGGAGAGCCCAAAAGGCATCACCAAGTACTCAAAATGACCTTCGGGCGTATTGAATGCGGTTTTCCATTCATCACCTTGCTTAATGCGCACAAGGTTGTACGCACCACGAAGGTCTATCTTGGTGAACCACTTGGCACCCTTAATCCGGGCAAACAAGTCAGACAACAGCGGTAAAGGATACTGAAATTTGACAGTGATCTTATTTAAAAGCCGATAATCAATACAAGGTCTCAAAGATCCGTCCTTTTTAGCCACAAAAAAGAATCCCGCACCAAGAGGGGAAGAAGACGGACGAATATGTCCTTTTTCCAGAGACTCCTTGATATATGAACGCATAGCGGTATGTTCAGGTACCGACAGATTAAACAGTCTTCCCTTAGGAAATTTACTGCCTGGGATCAAATCTATAGCACAGTCACAGTCCCTATGAGGAGGCAGTGCACTGGACTCAGACTCACTGAAGACATCCTGATAATCAGACAAATACTCCGGAACTTCCGAAGGCGTAGAAGAAGCAATAGACACAGGCAGGGAATCCTCATGAATACCACGACAGCCCCAACTTGAGACTGACATAGCCTTCCAGTCCAGGACTGGATTATGGGTCTGTAACCATGGCAGCCCTAAAACGACCAAATCATGCATTTTATGTAAAACCAGGAAACGTATCACCTCGCGGTGTTCAGGAGTCATGCACATGGTAACCTGAGTCCAATACTGCGGTTTATTTGCTGCCAATGGTGTAGCATCAATACCCCTAAGAGGAATAGGATTTTCTAATGGTTCAAGAGTAAATCCACAGCGCTTAGCAAATGAGAGATCCATGAGACTCAGGGCAGCACCTGAATCTACAAACGCCATGACAGGATAAGATGACAGTGAGCAAATCAAAGTTACAGACAGAATAAATTTAGGTTGCAAATTACCAACGGTGACAGGACTAACAACCTTAGCTATACGTTTAGAGCATGCTGAGATAACATGTGTAGAATCACCACAGTAGTAGCACAAGCCATTCCGGCGTCTATGAATTTTCCGCTCATTTCTAGTCAGGATTCTATCACATTGCATTAAATCAGGTGTCTGTTCAGACAACACCATGAGGGAATTTGCGGTTTTGCGCTCCCGCAACCGCCGGTCAATTTGAATGGCCAGTGCCATAGTATCATTCAGACCTGTGGGAATGGGAAAACCCACCATAACATTCTTAATGGCTTCAGAAAGGCCATTTCTAAAATTAGCGGCCAGTGCACACTCGTTCCAATGTGTCAGCACGGACCATTTCCGAAATTTTTGGCAATACACTTCAGCCTCGTCCTGCCCCTGAGACATAGACAGCAAGGCCTTTTCTGCCTGAATCTCAAGATTGGGTTCCTCATAAAGTAAACCGAGCGCCAGAAAAAACGCATCAAGATCAGCCAATGCCGGATCTCCTGGCGCCAGCGAAAAAGCCCAATCCTGAGGGTCGCCCCGTAAGAACGAAATAACAATTTTTACTTGCTGAGCAGAATCTCCTGATGAACAGGGTCTCAGGGACAAAAACAATTTACAATTATTCACGAAATTCCTAAACTTAAACCTGTCTCCGGAAAACAGTTCAGGAATCGGTATTTTAGGTTCTGACCTAGGATTTCTGATAACATAGTCTTGTATGCCCTGCACACGAGTAGCCAGCTGGTCCACACTTGTAATCAAGGTCTGGACATTCATGTCTGCAGCAAGCATAGCCACTCTGAGGTAAAGGGGAAGGAGAAAAAAAAAAACTCAGAATCTTCTTTCTTATAATCCCTCTTCTGCAATGCATTAAACATTTAATACTGGCCTGGCAAACTGTTATGACCCCAATGGCGAGGGTCTCAGAGGAACGTGGAAGTCTGCAGAATACAAAAATCCAGCTCATAGGGCAGTGGTAACTGGGTTGACCATATATCTACTCCTAACGCCAACACTAGAAGTAGCCGGGGATCATTCCTACGTTGATTCTAGATGACACGCGCCAGCCGGAGAATCTAGCTACCCCTAGTAGAGGAAAACAAAGACCTTTCTTGCCTCCAGAGAAGGGGACCCCAAAGCTGGATAGAAGCCCCCCACAAATAATGACGGTGAGGTAAGAGGAAATGACAAACACAGAAATGAACCAGGTTTAGCACAGTGAGGCCCGCTTACTGATAGCAGAATAAAGAAAGGTAACTTATATGGTCAACAAAAACCCTATCAAAATCCACACTGGAAATTCAAGAACCCCCGAACCGTCTAACGGTCCGGGGGGAGAACACCAGCCCCCTAGAGCTTCCAGCGAAGGTCAGGATATAGATTTGGAACAAGCTGGACAAAAATACAAAACCAAAACAAATAGCAAAAAGCAAAAGGCAGACTTAGCTGATATAACTGGAACCAGGATCAGTAGACAAGAGCACAGCAGACTAGCTCTGATAACTACGTTGCCAGGCATTGAACTGAAGGACCAGGGAGCTTATATAGCAACACCCCTAACTAACGACCCAGGTGCGGATAAAAGGAATGACAGAAAAACCAGAGTCAAAAAACTAGTAACCACTAGAGGGAGCAAAAAGCAAATTCACAACAGGCTGGATTGTAATATTTCACCACTTTTCATAGTACAAATACAAATTGCTCTGATTGGCCGATTCACTTTCAACAGCCAATCAGAGCGATCGTAGCCAGGGGGGGGCGAAGCCACCCCCCTGGGCTGAAGTACCACTCCCCCTGTCCCTGCAGATTGGGTGAAATTGGAGTTAACCGTTTCACCCGATCTGCAGGGACGCGATCCCTCCATGACGCCACATAGGCGTCACAGGTCGGATTGCCACTGACTTTCATGACGCCTACGTGACGTCACAGGTCGGGAAGGGGTTAAAAATCTCTTCTCTGTTCTCAAAAACAGACCTAGTGGACCCACTGAGGTTTTCCTGGGCATAGCCACTTTGTGACGGTCTTTTTCCTGAAGCGACTTTGCTGGTGGTTTTGCAGTGACTCTGCATCCAGCAGCTTTTTTCCCTTAGTTTAAACTATAGCGGATGCCACCAGGAGAATGAGAATGCTACTTATTTGGACCTCTTCAAGGTTTCGGAACACTGAAGTGGGTAAGAGAAGACTGAATATTTATGTTTTGCAATGTCGTTTTTACAATGCTGTGCATTATGTTTATTTTTTTTGTGGCGGTTTTGCAATGCTTTTTCAGGTGGTTCCAGATAAAATTTGCCTGAAAAAAGACATCATGTGCAAATACCTTTATAGTGTAATGCCAAGGTTATCGACCACCGTGTGGTCTCTGGTTTGCTGTTTTATAGCTTCTGTCCCTCTACTCTTCTCTTATGGAGCACAGTGTGGACCAGAGGAGTAACCATGCCATTGGTCTGAACTGTCCTTCTTCAGAAGAACATCACCCCCAATAATCAGGAGGCCAAGAGGAAGAAGAACAAGGAGCTTCTTAAGAACAATCATGAGAAAACCCTTTACGTAAGACAAGCTGAGTAGAGAGTCTTAATGGCAATGCTTTATGGGGAAAACATGCACGTTAGCTCTCTTCTGAAAGAAAAGAAAACTATTTTGCTAGTTTCACCTATGGAAAATAGCCAACCTATAAGTCAACGTAACACCCTTTATTGGACTTAGCGACACCTCTACACTAAAAGGAGTGAATTCCATGGTGAAATCCAGCAGAAGAACTTTCTACAGGTAATTTTCCAAGTATTCAAAAATGTTGTCGCATGTGGACAAGATGTGGCTAGGTATCGAGTAATTCACTTCGGATTTTCTGCGGGCAAATTCAGCTTGCATCCACAAAATATGGATAAATCCCAACAAGAAAGCATTAGATTTAGGCTGATGTATATATGGCTCCTATTGTTCAGGGTAAGCATTTAGGTATTATCAGATGTAAAAGATTGCAAAATAAGTTTGTCTTTGCGATGTCTTTGCTCACGTCTGCCAAAAACTTCTCAATCCCATCAAAATGAACTCTTAAAAGATGTTTAACAGAGCAGCCTTTGTGAGCGAGGGTTTATCTATGTTAGAGTAGCCTGGATGATTTTCCTAAAACACAATAGACGTCAAAGGGAGAATGAAAAAAAAAAAAAACGAAGAAGAAAAGATTAGTCTTCTCACATCCAAACAAGCAAAACAAAGAGGATCTCCATCCAGGACTCTGCATTTTTTGCCGTATGTGTAATGAAACGGGCTCAGAAAATAAGTATTTTATATGGCTAGGATTCACGACGGAGCTCAGAAGAATTTGGCAGAGTTTGATGCCAGGATTTCAAAAGTCTTTCCACATTTCTAGCAAAGATCTAAGGAACAAGAAGTTCAAATCCTTTTGGACCCTCCGTGACATTATAAAAAGATTGCAAAAAATGTGCTTGTCCTCGGGACTCACATAGCAAAGTTTGTACAGAATCAATATCGTGAGGTTTTGTTTCTTTTTATTCAAAGCAAAAAGACCAACATCACAAAGGGACAAAACCAGATGTAAAAACAAATTGATCTGTTATAAAACAGTCATGAGGGAGAAACCCACACAACATTTATACATTGCAGATGACCTTCACACATCTGCTAGCAGCAATAGGGGTAGTTTCAAACTTACTGGAAGTGGAGGGGCAGGAAGCCACATAGCTACCGCATCATGAAAACCAGGTTTAATAATAATAATAATAATAATAATAATTACATATTACGCAGCGCTTTACAGTTTGTACACATTATCATCGCTGTCCCCGATGGGGCTCACAATCTAAATTCCCTATCAGTATGTCTTTGGAATGTGGGAGGAAACCGGAGTGCCCGGAGGAAACCCACGCAAACACGGAGAGAACATACAAACTCTTTGCAGATGTTGTCCAAGGTGGGATTAGAACCCAGGACTCCAGCGCTGCAAGGCTGCTGTGCTAACCACTGCGCCACCGTGCTGCCCATAGTATTTCTTTTCTTAAAGGAAACTCTAGTAAAGGTGATGAAAAAATGGAGGCAAGTTGTAAATGCTGCTGTCAGAGGCATTTAACAATCGTGGGTGGAATTGTGCTCCACCCACGATTGTTAGAGTCAGGTGCCATGACCTGTTGGGTATGGGGCAGGCCCACCCCATGAGCCTGCGCCACACATCTGCTTCCGACTTGTGCCATACATGTATGGCGCATGTTGTGAAAGGGTTAAACAATAGGTCATTTCCTGAAGGCACATTCCCTTAAATAGAAATTCGGCTTTTCTCCCCCCTTTTCACTACCTGTTTTTCTTGGAAGGACCCATTTGTGGCCCAAAATGTAGCATTACATGGTATCATACACACCCGCTCGGCATTCTGGCTCATAGCGGTCCAGCCTGAAAGTCAACCTCCTGCATAAGGTCCACATGTCCATAACGTGCATACGGACAGGGACCATCTCACAAAGATAAATCACAGTATAGGTATCTTTAAAAAAAATCTTTTTGAGTCAACCAGAGATACATAATTTAGATTAGAAACAGTCCCATCTGTAGCACAGGCCTTTGAATTTAATGAGAAATAAAGGGATCAATGAAAACCATATTGAAAAAGTATAGAAACATTTCTTTTGTTTTGTGTCTTCAAACTGAGTCCTAAAAGATCTAAAAATGCTATTTACTTTACGATTACCTTATGGATGCGTAATTCATGTAGTACTACCTAGCACTTCAAAGTTATGGTTTCCACATAGCAATGGTATGTATACACGTGGCACATTTGCTGCAGAAATGTCTGCAACAGATCACTAGACATCACTAACATTAGACATCAAATATCTGTTGTTTCAACATATGGTCGGCTGACAATAATCTTACAGAACACCTCATACACATCCACATTTGGTTTGGGGGTAAGTGGAGAAAGCCAATTCCCCATTGCAGATTATTTTCAGGAAGAGCAAAAGAATTTGCATTAAAATACAAAATACCCCATGATGTGGGGGATAGTTAAGAGACCCCTGTATAGCCCAAACTGACGAGTTTGGCCAACTTCTGTAATAAGTATCATTTATGTCAGAGGTTCACAGCTTTTTCCGGACCGAGTGGCAAATTTTGTGATGGTATCACTCCTAAGGACCATATTAACATTTTTAGAGATATTCCAATCCAACATAAATATCGACAGTACTATATACAGTAGTGTGAAAAAGTGTTTGCCCCCTTCCTGATTTAATATTCTTTTATTCTTTTGCATGTATGTCACACTTAAATGTTTCAGATCACCAAATAAATAAAGATAACACAAGTAATCACAAAATGCAATTTTTAAATCAAGGCCTTTATTATTAAGGGAAAAAGAATTCCAAACCTACAGTGCCCTGCGTAAAAAAGTGGTGCTCCCCCTTAAAATATAAATGAACTCTGGTTTATCACATCTTTGGGAAGTTGAGTTCAATTTCCCTGGCCACAACCAGGTCTGATTACTGCCACATATGTTTTCAATCAAGAAATCGCTAAAATAGGACCTGCCTAGCAAAGTGAAGTAGACCAAAATACACTCAAAAGCTAGATATCATGCCGCAATCAAAAGAAATTCTGGAACAAATGAAAAACAAAGTAATTGAGATCTATCAGTCTCGAAAGGTTATAAAACCATTTCTAAAGTTTTGGGACTCCAGCACCATACGATGACAGCACAGAATGGTATCGAGGGCGGCACCTGGCTACTGGACGGTGCACCCCTGCTTTTAGCAGATATATGGGCATGCAGTTGCCTTAGTAAACCCACAGGCTTTCGGTTTAGGACATGCAGGCCATTGGACAATCCCAAAAAAAGGAAGTTCCTGTACCTGTAGTTCTGACAGAATGCTGATAAAAAGAAACCACTTATTTAAAAATAATGAATTGCAAGCTGCAGAGAGAGTCTCGACAGCTCCTGGACATATTAGACTGGTATGTTGATCAAAAGCTGTTTTGACTTGTTGGGGGGAGAAGAGGAAAAGGTGGAAACATTATAGGTTTCTACAGGTTTTTTTGTAAAAGCAGAGGTAAGTAAAAAATAAACTTAAAAAAAGCACATAACACTTCATGCTATGCTGTCTCCTGTCTTCCTACGCATGTCGGCAATCACAAGTAGTAGCTTTGTCACTTCTTCCACTCTTAATTTATCCCCAAAATGTGCAATAGTGAAAAGTGGAACATAAGAAGAGGACACAGTAAGGCAGACATGCCCTTACGGAAAAAAAGCAAACAAACCAGTGCGCTTATTTATTTTCATAGTGCAAAGGCTTCACCAGGAGCTGCTGATGTTATTTTTTTAACATGAAGGAGACCACAGAGGTGAAGTCCCGACCCCTTCCAAGACTGCTAACAGCCGTACATGAAAGGCTGAGTCGAAAAGAGACGACTGATTGTCCTACGCACTTTAGTCCTCCTCCAAGTCTTTATTGGCCACTACCTCAAAGCACCCTGGGAGTCTGTATTTATTCAGCTACTTCCTTCCCAGTCTGTTTATGTGTTTCACCAGCGGCATTAACCCCTTTACCGCTGCGGACGAAACCTGGAAAATAAAATGTTCCTCTCTTGTGGGAATGCAAATAGATATCTGAAAATTAAGTGAAAAGAATAGTTTTAGGGGGGAAAAAACAAGAAAAAAAGTCTTCTAGGTATTTCTTACGTATTGCAGCTGTATCGCACCCCTTCTATCATTTTACCAATTTTCGTGTTGTCCAGCAGTTGGTGACGTTCACCAATAGGTGGATGTTATATTAGGAATAGATTGTAATATGATTTGTCACCCACCGAGGGATCCAAAAATTGCAGTAGAGACCTATCTCAAAAAGGGTGACCGGGAACTCCCATACAAAAGAAAAAAGTGGGTCACGTATGTATAGCCACGTCTCTCTGGGATCCGAATCTGCGTCCAAAACTCTACTATTCCTGATCGCGGGCGCACAGCCTTAAGCATCTGAAAAGCGCTTATAGATGTCCAGGCACATCACATGCTGCAAAAATGAGTCAATAAACAACAAGCAACAGATCTGATGTATAAATACAGGATAACTGTTGTGGGTCTGACCTATGAGACCTCCACTGATCAGCCTGGAGAGCGGCTGATGTGCCAGACATGGCCATATTTACCCCGTAATTTCATTCTGTTGCTTTGCTTCAGCCCTGGTGGCTGGACCACCACCTATCCCACATTTCTAAATAATAAACCATCAATATATATTCCTAGAAAAACATTTTATTCTCTAGAGAAGGATACTTCTTTTTCCACGTATGAGCCACTTTTTCACTTCTTCCCTACCTCCTGAACTCATCATTCATTTTCAAAAAACAGCTCAAATCCATCTTGGTCAGAGCAAAACGGAGAGCTGCATAGTGATATGCCAGGTTACACAGAATAGTGAAATGAGAGGTGAGAGGTAGATGAATAGAAGCAGATTCTAGCTTGCTTTTCCCAGTGCTGGATTCCCAGCTACACTGCTCAGTACTGCTGCTGAATTTTATCCATGTTCCTACTGCTTCTATCTGTGTGATATCAAAGGACAAAGAGCAGAAATCCCTCTATAAGTATGTGTAGTATTTGCATGGGAGACATCAGCTAGTCTCAACCCACTATCTCAGTGTCAATTTCCAGTTGAAGACAGAGCTCATGGGGAAGAAAATCATTGAAAAATGAAGAATGCAAGTCATATAATGACCAGAAAAATTATTATTCCTCATATACAAAAAAGGACAACTTATTCTATAAAGTTATTTAAAAGCTTAAAACAGTCAGATCTTACTAAAATAGTTTTAGTATGCCATCATCTGCCAGCTGTCCATCCCTGGTACTGGCCTCTTTGCCTTTGGCTCTGTGCTTGGCGGAGGACAGTATTTCCTGTGTCGGCATGTGATCGGGGCAGTGCATGGAGGGGGCTGGCTGACTACTTCTTTCAATAGCTATGGCAGCCCTGGGACAGCTCCTTTAATGTCTACAGTTTGGCAACAGGCTGCAGAGTCTACAGCTTTCTTGGCATTTTGCTTTGGGTATTTTCATGACATGGAAACTATAAGGTAAGATACACAATATCGGGTATTTTTTGGTCCTTTAAGACTGGCTGCTGAATGTAGCATACAGATAGGTTTTATATTTGGTCTTAAAGCAGATTTAGTTTGCTATAGGAGATAGGCACTGGAATGGCTGGATTCAATAGATATGGTGCCATCCAGGTGAACAGTATACGTCGCTCACGCACCGAGGCAGCTGGGCATACATTTTGATTTTAGCAGCTGGAAATCCAGATGGTTCACTAACATATTGTCAGCCAAAGCATCTGCTTTGTGTCAGATCCCAAAATAATGAATTAATGGGGAGGGGGCTTAGTGTCCCAAACTCTGTACATAGGGCTGAACCCAGCTTATGGAAGCAACTGGTATCGCTCTGAGATAATTCCTTGGAATCCGGCTTTGTTACATTACCGGCAGCGCAGCTAATCCCTTCATTATGTCACAAGAGCATTTAGTCCCTTTAAAGGGGTATTCCCACCAAGAATTAATACTCAAAACAACATTGACAAGTTTAACCACTTTGCTGCCAGCCAGGTGACGCAAAGTCTAAGTCTAGAATAGTTATATTGGCACAACGGAGAAAGAGGACAGGCTGCATGTAGATTTTTAAAGGCGTTTTGAACTAAGTGATCTACCTTTCAGTGTTATGCAATACCCAGTTGAATACACATCTATCATTTCTGTATGGTGAAGCTTTAGATTTTCACTTTAAATCACAGCACTAAATAAATGCTTTGATTTAAAAAAAATTAGACTTGGGGACAAAGAGATTCTATCTATCTGTACACTCATATATATCACCTTAAATACTAAAAAATTGATTTTCTTCAATCTTCAGCAGCCCGGAAAAATGCCACAAATGTTTCCTCTTAAATACTAATAAGAGATAACATAGGTTGAATATCAATAGGATTTCATTTATTAGATCATTGAAAATTCAGGAACTGCTTGATTAGGACTGGGGGTAACCTTAGTGATGACATCAATGAGGTTTCCAAATGACATAACACTAGTTATGACATCACCAAATTTTGAAAAGATAGCTCCTGTCACCTACACCTCAAAAACTTCTCTATGAAGTTCTTTTCTTAACTTTGACTCTAAAAAATGTCTTGCTATTGCTCTTATTCATTCTCGTCTGGATTATTACAAATTTCAACTAATCAGTCTCCCTCTTACTAAACTTTCCCCTCTCAATTCCACCCTGAATGCAGCATCCAGGATCATATTCCTTTCCAGCCACTACACCGATGCCTCTACCCTGTGCAAGTCATTACACTGGTTACCCATCTGCTACAGAGTCCAATAGAAACTTATCACTCTCATCAACAAAGCTCTTCACAGTTCTGCACCACTCTACATTTGCTCCCTTGTTTCAGTCTACTACCCTACCTATGCCCTCTGTTCCACTAATGACCTAAGACTGACGTCCTCAAAATTCCGAGCCTCCCACTCCTGTCTCCAAGACTTCTCGCATGCTGTGCCAATTCTCTGGAATGCACTACCCACAATTCAATTAATTCTCAATACCCACAGTTTTAAGCATGGCCTAAAAACACATTTCTTGGCGGTGAAAGGTAGTGCTGGAACCTGCGAAAGATGAGTAAAAGTGTGGTTTGTTTGTTCTTTTTACCTCCCTAAGCCGTTGGAGTAAGAATCTTTGAAAAGAGCTTCTTTATTATAGGGGTTGTGCAGGTTTTTCACAAAAGTCTACAGTCGCTCTATGTGACTGTAGACTTGTGAATCCTCACACTGCGTGCAGTGAGGACCGAGCTGCCATTCATTTGTATTGAGCTTGGCCGCGCACATCTAGTCGGAATGTGGCTGGAAGTAAGTATATCGTAGTCACATGATTGCTCGGTCTCACCACTGGCACCATTGAATCCTCGCATCCCGTACAACAAGATGAGGATACAGTGACTGCAGACTTTTGTGAAAACCCAGGACAACCCCTTTAAGAAGAAAATATAACAGCATTAAAGGACAACTCCAAATATGAAAATTTTGGCAAGGCACATCCATAATGTATGCCATAAATGCTAAAAGATGGAATTCCTACCTCTGGGTCCCACTTCTAGAGGTAGGAATGCCAAGAACTACTCTATGAAAGGTTCAAGTACCAGAGGTGGGACCACAGTCCTGTGGGTATGCCATTAAAGTCTCTGTTGAGAATACCCCTTTAATGCACCGTCATTTTGCACCTTTTAAGTCCAGAGGATAGTTCTAAAATTATGTAAAATTATTTACACTCTTAAAATATTATTTCTGATAAAAATCTATATGCATTGAAAACTTACCTGAAAGTTGGAAATGAATAAGATTTCAAGAAACAATATAGTCCCAATGTCTATATACAAAAGAGCAGGTGAATATCCTGGTTGCATAAATTGTTGACGTTTCTATGAATATTCCCCCTGGATTCTAATTAAATTGCCCCTTAAATTAACATCCTGGTAGGATCTTGCCAACTAGCAAATAATATTTGCATTCTTAACACTCAAAGTTAACTCTCAAATACCAGTACTACTTCTTTCACCTATCTTTACATCATTACAAGGACAGAAGCTTTTACTGACATTTGCAGAAATTTTCTCTCCACTTCCAATCGCATAAACACTAATCATTCAATCCAAAATGCAAGGTCATTATTAAGCAGGATGGAAGAAAAGATGAAGAACTGTCTAGAACCACCGTTCTACACCTCAACCATGTCCGAAATGTCTAACAATCTGCAATAGTCTTCCAATCCAATCTCAAAAGTCAAAGCGGCTGATACTTTAACTGCTCCATTGACCCTTACCATAAAAGTAACAATTGGACAATAGAGGATTGGATAATGGAGGAACACTACACTACTACCAGATCCTCAAAAAGGTCATCAAATCATCAACACCCTGCACCAAATATATCATGAAGGACTCCCCATCTACCATACTTCTATGCACTTTGCAGATGATAAAAATAGCCTAGCTAACAAATCCAGAAATTATTGGTTTACAGATAAAGACATATACAAAAAGGAGGCTAAATATTTTTTTTTCTCTTGAAAGTCTAATAGGTAAAGTACCAGGTTGGGTATAGGTAGACTTACAATGCTCCCCTTGTAATTTTAATATGCAAATAGCTCCTTCAGATGTCTTGCATATTCAAATTCAGATGGGAGTATTTCATGGTTTATGTCTCCTTATGCAAATTGGGCATTTTCTACAAACTTTAGACCTTATTCCCCTATCAGAGGCCTCTCACCCAGCCAATCAGTTTTTTCCTGCTTTGCACAAATGGGGAGCAAACAATTTGAAACATGTGAGATCTATAGGATTGCTTTGAATAATCAACAATTACCCGAACATTGCTAACTATACATTTCATTGTAAACCACCAATTGACAAAACAAAAAAAGACAAGATAAAAAATAAAATAAAAAAATGTAAAATAAATAAAAACAAAGTTAAAATTTGGAGGTGGAGGAACATAAGCACCATGAACCATACATTGTCAAGTGTCATCAGTATATACAAAATAATATATTTGCAATTATTTAAAAAGTGAAAATGCACTAAAGTTTTTATATATACTGTATATATATATATATATATATATATATATATATATATATATATATATAATTATTATTATATATATTTATATATAAAGTGCAAGTATACAATGTTAGGGCTAGCGGAACGCACCGAGGAAAATAGTTTTTATTGTTACTGGTGCGTTCGCAGCCCGGGGTCCACCGTGCAGGAGAACCTGCTGCTAGACAAATGGCAGCACTATATGGCGGTATTGGCTAGCTCGGTTAACTCACAGAGCAGCCATGAAAGCAAAGCTCTGCACCCTGTTAACTTCACAGGAGCACAGGCTAACTACCCAAGAGAGAGCAGTCAGTGGTCACGCATGCACACAAACTCCTCGCCGGAGGTGCCAGCATTCTAGGGGCTTATTTCAGCCGGGTCCCTGAACACAATCACACATGACCACACTGGCGCAAAGCACATAATTTAGAAAAACACTAGCGCATGGCCGTGCGGCCATGCGAGCCTTTTATAGCTGCAGCACGTACAGGACCTTCCAAGAAGGACCAATGAGAAGCTGCCGCAAAGCCTGAACACCTTCAGGACCTTCCTGGAGGACCAATGGGCTTTGCTGCAGTATCCAAGCATGTGACCCTCGATCTCCACTGAGAGATCTTACCCTGGGCATGCTCAGAAGAAGAAAAGCAGGACTTAGTCCCAGAAGCGTCTGCTCGCCGCTGCCCAGCACTGACTACAATAGCAGAAGCTGGAAGAGCAGCAGTAATCCTCCTCACAGAGTCAGATTGAGCAAGATGCTGGGACCGATGTCTCCGCTGAGCAGCCTCCACCACGGCAGGAGAAGAATGGGAGACTGCAGCGGAGATGGCCTGAGATTCCCCCTGTGCAGAGGCGGGAACTCGACCCCTAACATACTATAATATAAAAAAGTTAATGATACCTAAAGAGTAGTAATGGATAAATATATCAAATGCATGTGCCAGTCATTGAAAAAGAGCAGCAGTAAAGTCCTATAAAAATACTGAGAAAAGAGTGATGGAAAAGGTTATCCAGGTACATGGTGGAGATGCCGCACACTCCGACTAGTGTTTCACACAAGCTTCCTCGTATTTTTAATTATTCATTTACTTTTTTAATTTTATTTTTGTCGTGTGTGTTTTTTATTTTGTCTTTTTTTTTCTTTTGTCAATTGGTGCTCTAACAATAAAGTCTGTAATTAGCAATTTCCGGGTAATTGTTGATTATTCATAGCAGTCCTTTAGGTCTCATTTTACTTTGCTTGTATTATAGTACTTGACTGCACTTTTATATGTCTTGTAGTTTTGATAAACAGGGTCATATTACTTCCATTATAGGTTTCACCTTAAAACGTGTCTGTAAATGGAGTTTCTCATTTGGCTTCATATCTATGTCATGTGGAAAGATTCTTTTAAACAGTCAATACTGTCCAATCTCTCCTCTTCCTCTCTGAAGAGTTTATTTGCATATTTAAATTCCCATCGAAGGACTAGATGGCCTCTATGTCTCCTTATTCCAACTTGTCTTTCTCCACAAAGAGAACCTTTACCCTCATGTCACCTGTCAGAGGCATCTCACGTAGCCAAATCGGTTCTCCTGCTTTGCACTGATGAGGGGCAAACACCTTGAAACATGTGTCTGCAAATGGAGTTTCTCATTTGCCTTTCTATCTAAGGCCGGCGTCACACTAGCGAGTTTTACGGACGTAAGAGCGCAGAAAATACGTCCGTAAAACTCGCCAAACAAATGGCACAATTATTCTCAATGGGTCTGGTCCTATCAGCCGTATATTACGGATCCGTATTATACGGCTTTCTACGGCCGTACAAAATCGCAGCATGCTGCGTTTGTCAGCGTATTGCGCAAATAATACGCCAATGAAAGTCTATGGGGGCGAGAAAAATACGGATTCCACACGGACCAGCAGTGTGACTTGCGAGAAATACGCAGCGGTGTTAGTGAAAAGCCGGTAATTCAATTGCCGGCTTTTCATTTCTCCTTCCCCAACCCGACAGGATATGAGACATGGTTTACATACAGTAAACCATCTCATATCCCCTTTTTTTTTGCATATTCCACACTACTAATGTTAGTAGTGTGTATGTGCAAAATTTGGGCGCTGTAGCTGCTAAAATAAAGGGTTAAATGGTGGAAAAAATTGGCGTGGGCTCCCGCGCAATTTTCTCCACCAGAGTAGTAAAGCCAGTGACTGAGGGCAGATATTAACAGCCTAGAGAGTGTCCATGGTTATTGCCCCCCCCCTGGCTACAAACATCTGCCCCCAGCCACCCCAGAAAAGGCACATCTGGAAGATGCGCCTATTCTGGCACTTGGCCACTCTCTTCCCACTCCCGTGTAGCGCTGGGATATGGGGTAATGAAGGGTTAATGCCACCTTGCTATTGTAAGGTGACATTAAGCCAGATTAATAATGGAGAGGCGTCAATTATGACACCTATCCATTATTAATCCAATTGTCTGAAAGGGTTAAAAAACACACACGTTATTAAAAAGTATTTTAATGAAATAAACAAACAGGTTGTTTTAGTATTTTATTGCTCTCTCAATCCATCCGGAAGACCCTCGCTTGACAAAATAATAAACCAACAATATACATACCTTCGGATGAACTGTCAGGTCCCACGAAGTAAATCCATCTGAAGGGGTTAAATCATTTTACAGCCAGGAGCTGCGCTAAAGCACTCGCTCGTGGTTGTAAAAACCCCGGGTGCTGAAAGGAAAGCTGGGTGATCTGTACTTACATTGAGTTGCGGTGAGGCGCCCTCTGGTGGATGTTCTCATGAACTGCAGCCTTGGAAAAGTTCCCACGCTCCAGTTCATATGAGTTCATCCAGCAGAGGGTGCCTCACCGCGACTCAATGTAAGTACAGATCACCCAGCTTTCCTTTCAGCACCCGGGGTTTTTACAACCACGAGCGAGTGCTTTAGCGCAGCTCCTGGCTGTAAAATGATTTAACCCCTTCAGATGGATTTACTTCGTGGGACCTGACAGTTCATCCAAAGGTATGTATATTGTTGGTTTATTATTTTGCCAAGCGAGGGTCTTCCGGATGGATTGAGAGAGCAATAAAATACTAAAACAACCTGTTTGTTTATTTCATTAAAATACTTTTTAATAACGTGTGTGTGTGTTTTTAAACCCTTTCAGACAATTGGATTAATAATGGATAGGTGACATAATTGACGCCTCTCCATTATTAATCTGGCTTAATGTCACCTTACAATAGCAAGGTGGCATTAACCCTTCATTACCCCATGTCCCACCGCTACACGGGAGTGGGAAGAGAGTGGCCAAGTGCCAGAATAGGCACATCTTCCAGATGTGCCTTTTCTGGGGTGGCTGGGGACAGATGTTTGTAGCCACGGGGGGGCCAATAACCATGGACCCTCTCCTGGCTATTAATATTTGCCCTCAGTCACTGGCTTTACCACTCTGGCGGAGAAAATTGCGCGGGAGCCCACGCCAATTTTTTCCACCATTTAACCCTTTATTTTAGCAGCTGCAGCGCCCACATTTTGCACATACACACTACTAACATTAGTAGTGTGGAATATGCAAAAAAAAAAGGGGATATGAGATGGTTTACTGTATGTAAACCATGTCTCATATCATGTCGGGTTTAGGCAGGAGAAATGAAAAGCCGGCAATTGAATTACCGGCTTTTCACATATATCGCGCTGAATTAAATATAAATACAGAATATATATATATGTGTCTCAATGACATATATATATATATATATATATATATATATATATACTGTATATATGTTTTAACGGACATTTGAGCACATAAATCCATTAGATGTCGGTTTTGCAAGCCTGTGAGAAAATATCGCAGTACGGATGCCATACGGATTACATACGGAGGATGCCATGTTAATCTTGACCTTTAGGATTGCTACTTCCTTAGGCCGGTTTCACACGTCAGTGGCTCCGGTACGTGAGGTGACAGTTTCCTCACGTACCGGAGACACTGACACACGTAGACCCATAAAAATCAAAGCATCTGTGCAGATGTCATTGATTTTTTGCGGACCGTGTCTCCGTGTGCCAAACACGGAGACATGTCAGTGTTCGTGGGAGCGCACGTTTTACACGGACCCAATAGAGTCAATGGGTCCGCGTAAAACACGCACCTCACACGGACATTCTCCGTCTGGGGTCCGTGTGCGTGCAGGAGACAGCGCTACAGTAAGCGCTGTCCCCCCCACATGGTGCTGAAGCCGGTATTCATATCTTCCCTGTAGCAGCGTTTGCTATAGAGAAAATATGAAGAATAGTGTTAAAAATAAAGATTTAGGTGTCCGCCGCCCCCCCACCCCCTGTGCGCCCCCCCGCTGGTCAGAAAATACTTAGCCGCTCCCTCGCTCCTTCCTGGTCTGGCCGCGGCTTACTGTATGCGGTCACGTGGGGCCGATCATTTACAATCATGAATAGTCGGCTCCGCCCCTATGGGAGGTGGAGCCACATATTCATGACTGTAAATGATCGGGCCCACGTGACCGCATGCAGGAGAAGCCGCGGCCAGACCAAGAAGGAGTGACAGCCGACGGGGGACCCGGGTAAGTATTTTCTGACCAGCGGGGGGGCGCACAGGGGGTGGGGGGGCGGCGGACACCTAAATCTTTATTTTTAACACTATTCTTCATATTTTCTCTGCAGCAAACGTTACTGCAGAGAGGATATGAATCGCAGCTTCAGCACCATGCAGAGTGGGTACCACACGCTCCGTGTGGTACCCACTCGCCATACGGGCGGCACACGTGTGCCGCAGGTATGGCCTCCGTGAGTTCCCAGGCACACGGACACGGATAACTCCGGTACCGATTTATTCCGGTACCGGAATTATCTGGACGTGTGGGACAGCCCTTATAGATAGCACTATGACTTCTGACCTTTTCAAAAAGAAGCCATAGGTATGGCTTTTCTCACTGCTCTTTACAGTAAGCACAAGTAAAAGTCAGGGCCAGCCACACTTTGCAGCATTATAATGATGGCCATTCTGGCACAGAAGAGGGGCTTGATCATGTTTGAGCAAAATTTGCACCAAATTTGGACAAAAATTAACCCCTTCATGACCCAGCCTATTTTGACCTTAATGACCTGGCCGTTTTTTGCAATTCTGACCAGTGTCCCTTTATGAGGTAATAACTCAGGAACGCTTCAACGGATCTTAGCGGTTCTGAGATTGTTTTTTCGTGACATATTGGGCTTCATGTTAGTCGTAAATTTAGGTCGATAATTTTTGTGTTTATTTGTGAAGAAAATGGAAATTTTGAATTTTTATTCTGTTAAACGAGAGAGTTATGTGACACAAAATAGTTAATAAATAACATTACCCACATGTCTACTTTACATCAGCACAATTTTGGAAACAAAATTTTTTTTTGCTAGGAAGTTATAAGGGTTAAAATTTGACCAGCGATTTCTCATTTTTACAACGAAATTTACAAAACCATTTTTTTTAGGGACCACCTCACATTTGAAGTCAGTTTGAGGAGGGGTCTATATGGCTGAAAATACCCCAAAGTGACACCATTCTAAAAACTGCACCCCTCAAGGTGCTCAAAACCACATTCAAGAAGTTTATTAACCCTTCAGGTGCTTCACAGCAGCAGAAGCATCATGGAAGGAAAAAATGAACATTTAACTTTTTAGTCACAAAAATGATCTTTTAGCAACAATTTTTTTATTTTCCCAAGGGTAAAAAGAGAAACTGGACCCCAAAAGTTATTGCACAATTTTTCCTGAGTACGCCGATACCCCATATGTTGGGGGGGAACCACTGTTTGGGCGCACGACAGGGCTCGGAAGGGAAGGAGCGCCATTTTTTCAATGAAAAATTGGCTCCAATCTTTAGCGGACACCATGTCGTGTTTGGAGAGCCCCTGTGTGCCTAAACATTGGAGCTTCCCCACAAGTGACCCCATTTTGGAAACTAGACCCCCCAAGGAACTTATCTACATGCATAGTGAACACTTTGAACCCCAAGGTGCTTCACAAATTGATCCGTAAAAATGAAAAAGTACTTTTTTTTCACAAAAAAGTTCTTTTAGCCTCAATTTGTTCATTTCCACATGGGCAAATAAATAAAATGGAACCTAAAATGTGTTGGGCAATTTCTCCTGAGTACACCGATACCTCACGTGGGGTTAACCACTGTTTGGGCCCACGGCAGGGCTCGGAATGGGAGGAGCGCCATTTGACTTTTTGAATGAAAAATTATCTCCAATCGTTAGCGGGCACCATGTGGCGTTTGGAGAGCCCCTGTGTGCCTAAACATTGGAGCTCCCCCACATGTGACCCCATTTTGGAAACTAGACCTCCCGTGGAACTAATCTAGATGTGCGGTGACCACTTTAAACCCCCAAGTGCTTCACAGAAGTTTATAACGCAGAGCCGTGAAAATAAAATATCATTTTTCTTTCCTCAAAAATTATTTTTTAGTCCGCTATTTTTTATTTTCACAAGGGTAACTGGAGAAATTGGACCCCAAAAGTTGTTGTCCAGTTTGTCCTGAGTACGTTGATACCCCATATGTGGAGGGAACCACTGTTTGGGTACACGTCGGGGCTCGGAAGGGAAGTAGTGACATTTTGGAATGCAGACTTTGATGGAATGGTCTGCGGGCATCATGTTACGTTTGCAGAGCCCCTGATGTGCCTAAACAGTAGAAACCCCCCACAAGTGACCCCATTTTGGAAACTTGACCCCCCAAGGAACTTTCCTAGATGTGTGGTGAGCACTTTGAACCCCCAAGTGCTTCACAGAAGTTTACAACGCAGAGCCGTGAAAATAAAAAAATATTTTTCTTTCCTCAAAAATGATGTTTTAGCAAGCAATCTTTTATTTTTGCAAGGGTAACAGGAGAAATTGGACCCCAATAGTTGTTGCCCAGTTTGTCCTTAGTATGCTGGTACCCCATATGTATCATAGTATCATAGTTATTAAGGTTGAAGGGAGACTTTAAGTCCATCTAGTTCAACCCATAGCCTAACCTAACATGCCCTAACATGTTGATCCAGGGGAAGGCAAAAAAACCCCATGTGGTAAGAGTAAGCTCCATCATGGGGAAAAAAAATCCTTCCCAACCCCACATACGGCAATCAGACTAGTTCCCTGGATCAACGCCCTATCAAGGAATCTAGTGTATATACCCTGTAACATTATACTTTTCCAGAAAGGCATCCAGTCCCCTCTTAAATTTAAGTAATGAATCACTCATTACAACATCATACGGCAGAGAGTTCCATAGTCTCACTGCTCTTACAGTAAAGAACCCGCGTCTGTTATTATGCTTAAACCTTTTTTCCTCCAGACGTAGAGGATGCCCCCTTGTCCCTGTCACCGGTCTATGATTAAAAAGATCATCAGAAAGGTCTTTGTACTGTCCCCTCATATATTTATACATTAACATAAGATCACCCCTTAGCCTTCATTTTTCCAAACTAAATAGCCCCAAGTGTAATAACCTATCTTGGTATTGCAGACCCCCCAGTCCTCTAATAACCTTGGTCGCTCTTCTCTGCACCCGCTCTAGTTCAGCTATGTCTTTCTTATACACCGGAGACCAGAACTGTGCACAGTATTCTAAGTGTGGTCGAACTAGTGACTTGTATAGAGATAAAATGATGTTCTCCTCATGAGCATCTATGCCTCTTTTAATACATCCTATTATTTTATTTGCCTTTGTAGCAGCTGCCTGACACTGGCCACTGAATATGAGTTTGTCATCCACCCATACACCCAGGTCCTTTTCATTGACAGTTTTACCCAGAGTTTTAGAATTAAGCACATAGTTATACATCTTATTACTTCTACCCAAGTGCATGACCTTACATTTATCCCCATTAAAGCTCATTTGCCATTTATCAGCCCAAGCTTCTAGTTTACATAAATCATCCTGTAATACAAAATTGTCCTCCTCTGTCTTGATTACCCTGCAGAGTTTAGTGTCATCTGCAAATATTGAAATTCTACTCTGAATGCCCCCTACAAGGTCATTAATAAATATGTTAAAAAGAAGAGGGCCCAATACTGACCCCTGTGGTACCCCAATATGTGGGGGTAAACCACTGTTTGGGTGCACATTGGGGCTCGGAAGGGAGGGAGCACCATTTGACTTTTTGAATGCAAGATTGGCTGGAATCAATGGTGGCGCTATGTTGCGTTTGGAGACCCCTGATGTGCCTAAACAGTGGAAACCCCTCAATTCTAACTCCAACACTAACCCAAACACACCACTAACCCTAATCCCAACTCTAGCCATAACCCTAATCACAACCCTAACCCCAACACACCCCTAACCACAACCCTAACCCCAACACACCCCTAACCCTAATCCCAACCCTAACCATAACCCTAACCCCAACACACCCTTAACCACAACCCTAACCCCAACAAACCCCTAATCCTAACCACAAGCCTAATGTTAACCCTATTTCCAACCCTAGCCCTAAATCCAACCCTAACTCTAATTCCAACCCTAACCCTAAGGCTATGTGCCCACGTTGCGGATTCGTGTGAGATTTTTCCGCAGCATTTTTGAAAAATCTGCAGGTAAAAGGCACTGCGTTTTACCTGTGGATTTACCGTGGATTTCCAGTGTTTTTTGTGTGGATTTCACCTGCGGATTCCTATTGAAGAACAGGTCTAAAATGCTGCAGAATCTGCACAAAGAATTGACATACTGCGGAAAATACAATACAGCGCTTCCGCGCAGTATTTTCCGCACCATGGGCACAGCGGATTTGGTTTTCCATAGGTTTACACGGTAAATCCGCGATAAATCCGCAGCGGTTTTGCACTGTGGATTTATCAAATCCGCTGCGGAAAAATCTGCAGAGGACCAGAATACGTGTGCATATAGCCTTACCCTAACCCTAATTCTAACCTTAACCCTAACCCTAAACCTAGCCCTAACCCTAACCCTAGCCCTAACCCTAGCCCTAACCCTAGTTCTAACCCTAACCCTAGTGAAAAAATAAAAGTAAATATATTTTCTTTATTTTATTATTGTCCCTACCTATGGGGGTGATAAAGGGGGGGGGTCATTTACTATTTTTTTTTATTTTGATCACTGTGATAGGTTTTATCACAGTAATCAAAATGTACATGGACTGCACATGCGCCTTCCATTTTGGAACATGGCGGTTCCCATGGAACAGACGGACGGACACCGGGAGGCTCGGTAAGTATGAGGGGGGGATCGGAGCAAAGGGGGGGGATCGGAGCATGGGGGGTGGGATCGGAGCACGTGGAGCAGACAGGAGGACGGGGGAGCGGACAGGCGGATGGAGGGGAGCGGAGCACCGGACGGAGGACTGGGGAGGAGATCGGTGGCGGTGGGGGGGCAGATTAGGGTTTTCAGCCATGGACGATGATATTGCAGCATCAGCCATGGCTGGATTGTAATATTACAAATTGCTCTGATTGGCTGTTGCACTTTCAACAGCCAATCAGAGCGATCGTAGCCACGTGGGGGCAAAGCCACCCTCCCTGGGCTAAAGTACCACTCCCCCTGTCCCTGCAGATCGGGTGAAATTGGAGTTAACCCTTTCACCCGATCTGCAGGGACGCGATCCCGCCATGACTCCATGACGCAACATAGGCATCACAGGTCGGATTGGCACCGACTTTCATGACGCCTACGTGGCGTCACAGGTCAGGAAGGGGTTAAATTTCACATTTTGAATCAGCAATAAAAGTCCATTTCTAAGGCTGATTTTTTTTATGCAGTGGGTCAATAAGATACTGTTACACACTGCAGACCTTCTACACACAAATCCGAGGTGGAAAATCTGCTATGTAGCATGCCCGTGTGGACATACCCAAAAAATGCCCAACAGATATAATGAGCGATGTCTAAACTGTCGTAGAACAGTAGCGTAAAGCCTCTTCTGTTGGCTGGAAGTATGATTTATATATATTGCTGAAGTGTGCTATAAAGTAAGCCTTTAGCAGAAATGCAAAAATAGTATGCTGACATCACCGTTTTTCACTTCTCACTAGATTTCAAAATATTTTTTTCGAAAATGATTAAAGTATATGGAAGAACAATTCCACCATTAATCATATTCTTTGCTAAACAGAAAAGAAAAATAAATCCCTTTATTAGAAACTATAAACATTCTGTGAACAAGAACATCAAAGAAAGACGAATTGCTGCAGGAGTTGTCCACACGCTCCTTCTAGTAAACATAAAAAAAACAGTTGCAGCAAATATAATGTAAGCATTATAATCCCTCCGCAGTCAGAAATTCCAAAGTCTAAGTGTTCTGCGCTTTCTGAGACAAAAGTGTTATAAGAACAAAGGACTTGTTGAATGGATGACATACTGGTAGCCAGAGATGAGATAATTGCCGGGAATTCATTCTTTTACTTTGACCAAACCTCTCTATAGTGAGTTGGAGATGTAAGGGCTGCACCTATAATGGTGGTCTCAAGTGGCAGAGAGACCCATACTGAGCTGTCGCCTGGAGATAAGACTTCATTATTGAACACAGTGAGGTCACGGATGAAAGTGGCAGACAAGCAAGGTGACTTTATGGTGTGAAAGCATGCTACATCTAGAATGCCATCTTCATATAGAGTAAATAAAGTTAGGATATCGCGTCTCATCCATTTATGGGGGGATTGGAATTTATATTGCGCCAATTGGTACCACATGTGCACAGTAGGGTCTACTTACAAAACCTTGAGCACGGTTGAGCGGAACAATATGCCATTTGGATGCAACCGTATTCCTCATCATAAGGTAAGGATAAACTAACTTTTGTAGGTAAGTTTGGATGAATGTGACCTGGAAGTAAGGGCACTTTTTGCAGCCACTTTGTCAAATTGTGCATTGATTTTTCAAGATGCAAAGTTGTTACAATTTGAAAAATTGACTACATGAATATATGTCCCAGTAACGTTTTGATCAATTACCAGTACCTACTGGTTTTAAAAGTGGGAGAAACTGGTAGAACAGAAGTGATGCCATGGTAAACGCAAAGTCTTCTGAGTGAGTAGGCTTGACTATCTAAGTCAAACCTAAGTCATATTTTTCGAGCAAGCCAAAGACACTCGGTAGCACCTGCTAACAACTTATCTGAGCATGTTCGCTCATCACTATTAAAGGGGTATTTCCATTTTGTACTAAATATGCCATAAAGGTTGAGAACAGGGTTCCGTCTCGCATGAGTGGCAATTGAGAGGCGGTTTTGCATGTGCAAATCTTTCCATTAGCTTAAACGGGTGTTCTGAAAATTACGGAGCAAGCAAGGGACCTGCATGTATGAAATATTTATGCCCTTTCCAAATGTCCACAATGACAATATTCCTTGATTTTACAAATAACCCATTGGACCTTGATGATATGTCCTGGGTGTGCAATGATAATGTAGTTTATGATCATATCACTATGTCTTTGGAGTGTAGGAGGAAACCATAGAACCCGGAGGAAACCAACGCAAACATGGGGAGAACATACCAACTCCTTGCAGATGTTCTCTTTGGTTGGATTTGAACCCTGGATCCCAGCGCTGCAAGGCTGCAGTGCTAACCACTGAGCCACAATTCTGCATCTCTGCAGCTTTATTGGCCACATTCACCTTTTCTTTGTAAGGCCAAAGCAGTTGTCCATTTTCTTGAAATATTGGTCACTGCTCACAGTTTAGTGTAAAAAAAACAAATTATGTTGTATTTACTGTCTCCATATCCACCGTGGAGTCTCTGCCGTCGCTCCAAGTGTCTGGCATTGGATGCGACAATGACAACGCGGCAGCTAATCAGTGAGCTCAGTGTCTCTGCCAGAGTAGACGGAACCACTGAGCTCACTGATTGGCTCTGGATGTGACACCAGCGCCACGGCCAATGCCAGGCACTGCAAACAGTGGCAGAGATTCACCGGACGGAGGAACCTAAGACAGTGCGGCTTGTTCATAATTTTTTTTACCAAACTGTGCCCCAGGATCAATATTTCCTGAAAGGGGATGGTTCCTTTAATATAGAGCTGACGTAGCATGCCAGGATGTGTTTTTTATCCTTGATACACAAAATTTGGTTAAGCCTAAACTTTAAAATCATTGCTGAGCAGTAAAAGCCATCACTAGTGAAGTGATGTATCATAAGTGCAGTTGTTGCTCAATCCTTTTGGTTTGGAGCGGTGCAGCTGGCTCCTTTCATAAGCACCTGGTAGTTATCTGGGAAAAGTGTGTGGACTTCTTTGCCAGACACTCAAAAGTATAGAAAGAAAACATGTGTGCAGATGGCTATGACCTTAGGAAATGGCTGAATTCCGTGCTCATCTCAAGCCATGTGAAACAATCAGGCTCATCTCGGCACACAACTTCTGACACCTTTTTCTTTTTTCCATAAGAACTCAAAGCAAACAAAGTATTTGAAAAAAGCTCTTCCACCGCTATGATCTTTCTGTGAAATCTTTTGTTGTTGGACTGATCTATTTTCCAGCCCTCAGATAAACGTATTTGCTTTATCTTGGTTCTGAAGTGCTTAGAAAGCTGTCATTAATCAAACAGATGAATGGAAGGAGCTTATGTGTTGAAATGAAGGTTCCCGCAGAAGAGTGACAGATAGTTGTGCAAGGAACAGATACAAAAGTAGTAAAACAGGATTTGATCTTTCTGATATGAATCTGCTTCCACACTTAGGTGCCACATCAGTTGTAGACCGGTCTGAAAGCAAAAGGGTTAATGTGAAATGGAACTATGCCAGAAATTTAGAACTAATGCCAAAACCCACATCTTGTGCGGCCAGCAATCTTCAAACATTGCTAACACATATGAGAAATATTATCACTTCCTAGGCAAAGGGGCATCACTTCAGAAAAACTTCAGTGTAGACAGTCATGTAATGTAAAGGAATAATGCTCGGTACTGCTGACCAAAATGTCACATATTTCTTCAATGGGATCTGTGGGATCGTAGGATCCTAATCTTTACAGATTCTATCAAGATTTATTTGGGATTATCAAGTTTTCAATAGAATTTTGACACGAATAGAACTTCAAAACGAAGGCGGTGTACCAACATCATCAAGTTGAGGATACTCACAGCAATGGTTTTGCTTTTACTGCCTTGAACTGCAGGTTGAGCGAAACCCAACATGATCAGTTTTGAAACCAATTTTGATAACAAATGTTAAAACAATAAATCAAGTACAATATTTTGTATACATACATCTACCAAAAATCACCAGGGATCAAGCAACTTTTTAGAATTAGCTTGTCATGGGTCATGCTTGTGAAAAAGGCAAACACCATGATGCAACCACAATGGTCTAGTGGGAGATGGAAAAGTGAAGAGTTCCTCAAATGCAACTCCAACAAAAGTATTGATTATGGAAATAATAATAAAAACATTGAAAAAGTTATATATATGACTCATTTTAATCATTTACCTACCCTCTTATATCCAGTTTTGTGATTGGGAATATTGGAGGACTTCTGCTTGGCAATCCAGTCTTCTATGCCTTTCCGAGCCAAGCAAGCATTTACTGCAAAGCTGTCACCTACCAAAAAAGACGTGCAACTGTAAGTTTTCAGACAGAAGCAAATAGTCAGCTCATCCCTCCAACTATCCGATCCAACTGTGTAACATCCAACATTGACTCTGTACTTTCTAAACTGAAATCTGCATGCAATTACTGGAATTCTGCAATTACTGGCATCTACTTGATAAGCCACGTAGAATAATAAAAAAAACAACCACAGGTCCCAAAAGACCATCATATTACCGAGCGATAGTTGGCAGTTAAAATGATTCCAAGTGCACTCTATTGCTCTGGCATCAAGCGTGACCTCAATCAAGACTTATTGTAAACAAAGCTATTAAAAATTAAGTTAGAAACGTCTTTGAATTTAAAACACTTTGACCATATCAATGATCTAAGACATTCCAGGGAATTAGACTAGATCACAGGAAGCTAGCATTTCAAAGATCGACTTTAACTATTGGAAAAGCCTAGTTTACGGGGTCACTGACACATGAAGGGATTAAACAAGGACTGGTCACAGATCAAACACACTTAAGGTACCGTCACACTAAACGACTTTATAACGATATCGCTAGCGATCCGTGACGTTGCAGCGTCCTCGCTAGCGATATCGTTTAGTTTGACACGCAGCAGCGATCAGGATCCTGCTGTGATGTCGCTGGTCGCTGAATAAAGTCCAGAACTTTATTTGGTCGTTTGATCGCTGTGTATCGTTGTGTTTGACACCAAATGCAACGATACCAGCGATATTTTACACTGGTAACCAGGGTAAACATCGGGTAACTAAGCGCGGGGCCGCGCTTAGTAACCCGATGTTTACCCTGGTTACCAGCGTAAAATGTAAAAAAAACAAACAGCACATACTCACATTGCGTCCCCTGCAGTCTGCTTCCTCCTCTGACTCAGCGCCGCAAAGTGAAAGTGAAAGCAGCACAGCGGTGACGTCACCGCTCTGCTCTCACTGTACGGCGCTCAGTCAGTCAGGAAGTGGACGCAGGGGGACGTGAATGTAAGTATGTGCTGTTTGTTTTTTTTACATTTTACGCTGGTAACCAGGGTAAACATCGGGTTACTAAGCGCGGCCCTGCGCTTAGTTACCCGATGTTTACCCTGGTTACCAGGGGACCTCGGCATCGTTGATCGCTGGAGAGCGGTCTGTGTGACAGCTCTCCAGCGATCAAACAGCGACGCTGCAGCGATCGGCATCGTTGTCGTTATCGCTGCAGCGTCGCTTAATGTGACGGTACCTTTAGGCAGACACAAGTCCATCATCAGAAACTTTAAATCTTAGATCACCAGTCCCTAAAAGTTTGGTAATAAATCACTAAGACTAAATCACATTATCACAATTTCCTCCTTACATTAAATAAGATAACTTATAATATGGGATCAAAGTTCAAATTCTAAAACAGACGTAAAAATACCCATGTTTTCTGCATGTGTAACACAACTACATCGTTATCTAAGGCCCATTTTCTAAGTTTGATAACTCGAGAAATGTAATGAATATTTTTGGAAATTAGTGATGGACAATTTAATTGCAAGCATAAAGACTTTAAATAGGATACAGAGAATATGACATGAAAATTATAGATAATTATTGTTTTATACATGGGGGTGTGAGATCGTAGTTCATTAGTCAGGATTTATACTCCACAAAAAGAGTCCTGATTAACAACTCTACCACTATTATGATTCGAAAAGTTTGTAACAGCTCCCCTAGCTATTACAACTGAGAAAAATCTGTGAATTCATCAATTGTATATTGAAGGAAGAGTCTTTATCAACTTCTGCAGAAAGATCATTCACGACTGAAAAGTTCATAAGATCTCTGCTACAACCAAGAACCAACTCATGTAAATTATAGGAAGTATCTTTATCAACTTCTATAACATGATCATGATTGGAAAAGTTGTAGGATCTCCCCTACAACCAAGACCCAACTGGGAACCCATAAGATTTATATTATAGGAAAAGTCTTTATCAACTTCACTAACATGATCATGATTGGAAAAGTTGTAGGATCTACACTTGTAACCAAGAACTGGGAACCCATTACATTTTTATCATAGGAACAGTCTTTATCAACTTCTATAACATGATCAGAATTGGAAAACTTGTAGGATCTCCCCTACAACCAAGACCCAACTGGGAACTCATTACAATTATATTATAGGAACAGTCTTTATCAACTTCCATAACATCATCATTATTGGAAAAGTTCATAGGATCGCCCCTGTAACCAAGAACTGGGAACCCATTACATTTATATTATAGGAACAGTCTTTATCAACTTCTATAACATGATCATAATTGGAAAACTTGTAGGATCTCCCCTATAACCGAGACCCAACTGGGAACCCATTACATTTATATTATAGGAACAGTCTTTATCAACTTCTATAACATGATCAGAATTGGAAAACTTGTAGGATCTCCTTTACAACCGAGACTCAACTGGGAACCCATTACATTTATATTATAGGAACAGTCTTTATCAACTTCTATAACATGATCATAATTGGAAAACTTGTAGGATCTCCCCTACAACCAAGACCCAACTGGGAACTCATTACAATTATATTATAGGAACAGTCTTTATCAACTTCACTAACATGATTATGATTGGAAAAGTTGTAGGATCTACCCTACAACCAAGACCCAACTGGGAACCCATTACAATTATATTATAGGAACAGTCTTTATCAACTTCACTAACATGATCATAATTGGAAAACTTGTCGGATCTCCCCTACAACCAAGACCCAACTGGGAACCCATAACATTTATATTATAGGAACAGTCTTTATCAACTTCACTAACATGATCATGATTGGAAAAGTTATAGGATCTCCCCTACAACTGGGAACCCATTACATTTCTATAATAGGAACAGTCTTTATCAACTTCACTAACATGATCATGATTGGAAAAGTTCCAAAGATCTCCCCAACAACTGAGACTCAACTGGGACCCCATCACATCTGTATTACAGGAAGAGTCTTTATCAACTTCCATAACATCATCATGATTGGAAAAGTTCATAGGATCTCCCCTGTAACCAAGAACTGGGAACCCATTACATTTATATTATAGGAACAGTCTTTATCAACTTCTATAACATGATCATACTTGGAAAAGTCCATAACATCTCCCCAACTGAGGATCAATCACTGATGGAAGTTGTATGATTGTATTAAGTCTACAAAGAAATTGTCACACGGTGATCTATAAAAAAATTTTTTTCCCTATGAGAAATAATGGGTGGTAATGCGCAAGGTAAGATCCAAGAGTATAGGAATGTTAACTACATTCGAGTTCAAGAACTACTGACTGTAAGTCATTATTCTAATTCATATGCATAGATTAAAGTCATATAACACAATTACCTGGGTTGAGCATATAATATAAAACACAAGAGGTCCATGTAGTCAACTGCAAACTTTTTGTTCTTTGGTAACTCTTTCCTAACAAGTTTATACTCCATGCACAAGTTACATTGCTGCCTGCATACTTCTATTCTGGATCATCAGGACTGATGAAGCCCAGGACTTTTCCCTCTAGGTTACATTAAACATTTTGGCATATGTATGAAATGGTTACTACACTCCCTAACATTGCATGTGAGCTCTATTTATTACTAAAAGTTCTGAGATTTTCTGGTGGAAGGAAGGAGATACATAGACAGTTTCTGCTAAAGCTAGACCTATCAAGTCAAAGTCAGATGTTTCTTCATGCAGAGTAATCAATATACAAATAAGACAAAGTAGCAATACTGAAAACTTGAAATGTCATGTGGAGGATAGGTGCATCATTGTTTTGGGCAGAACATTAGCAAAAAGGTTAGTTTTAGAATCAGATGCATATCATATGTCAATCTGATACATGATCCCACAATAAGCATATGATGATGCATTGTAGCAGAATGTAAACAACTTAAAAAGAGGAAAATAACAAAACAAACAAGACAGACTGGGACCAACAGGCAGGAGAGCTAGTAAAGTCTGCAGGGGGATTTAATTTCCTACCTTCAGGGCTCTCTCTGGGTTTGCAAACTGCAGCTGCCAATCAGGAGAAGCAACATGAAGTACAGAAAAGAAACAAAAAAGAGATGATTAGATGTCTGACTGCAAGAAAAGAGTCATAATACAATGTATCAACAGGTAGAGCAGATAAAGACCACCACTCACCATGTTTGGAATAAAGTTTCCCCATCTCTCAGCAGGAGACCCCCAGATCCTGGACATCAGATGCACATTACAATCCAGTGAGGGTAAAATCCATGTGAACAATAGGAATCCACAACTGCAGATTATTATAGGGAGCTGTACCCCCCAAATCCAGGATCCAGAAGCAGCTAAGACCCCTAGAAGCGGTGACACCTCATGCTATCCTGTTAGAAAAGCTGCAGCTCATTCTGCCAGGCACACACACAGTCTACACAGAGCAAGGAGGAGTTAGAGGCTGGGAGAGGGGGATGAAAGGGGAGAGCAGGAGAGGAGGAGGAGGTGGGAGAGGGAGGGGATGGGAGAAGGGTTGACAAAAACAAGGGAGAGAAAAAAGAGTATCAGAACTGAGGGGAGAATTGGAGTGTGAAGTCATTAGCTGAGTGATGTTGGTAAATAAAGCGTTAATGAATTCCCTTTAGGACATGTTTGATTATGTACAGTGTAATGCTAGAGAAGCCAAAGTGAGAAAACCCCCTTAATCGCCTGCGTTGGTAAAGCAAAGAGTGACTGCGCTATTGCTCTTCCCCATCAGGATAATCCTGGCTTGCCCTATTACAATGTATATACATCCAAGAAAAGGTCGCCTCACAGATGATATCTCCTCAATAAAGGAAGAGAGGTCCATGAGGACGGGAAAATGCCAAAATATAACAATTAAAAACATGGTGAGAAAGAGAAAAAAAGATTGAGGATCCATATGCTTATGGATTTCGGGTTAGCAATAGTGATGAGCGAGTGTACTCGTTGCTTGGGTTTTCCCGAGCACGCTCGGGTGGTCTCTGAGTATTTATGACTGCTCGGAGATTTAGTTTTCATTGCCTTAGCTGGATGATTTACAGCTACTAGCCAGCTTGATTACATGTGGGGATTCCCTAGTATCCAGGCAACCCCCACATGTACTCAGGCTGTCTAGTAGCTGTAAATCATTCAGCTGCAGTGATGAAAACTAAATCTAAACACTAACAAATACTCGGAGGTCACCCGAGCGTGCTAAGGAAAACCCGAGCAACGAGTACACTCGCTCATCACTAGTTAGCAACATTAATTCATAGCCCAAAGTTCACAATCTTATGGATCCTTAATCCTTTTGATCTTTTTTTTTATTTTTCTCACCATGTTTTCAATTGTACAGTAAAAGTTAAGTTTTAACATTTTCCCATTGGTGCTGGAGCTCAGTCCTCATGGACCCTTCTTCCTTTTCTGAACTGGATACCTTCTTGGGTTCCTACACTCACTACACCACACCGTGACCAAACAAGGTCTACCAGGGTTCCTATGTGAACACAAGTGGTTTTCACACCTTCCTCCCTGGAAGGAAAGCTGATTACCTTTTTTCCATCCCCTCAAGAAATCAGAGCACAAAAGTTTTCCATGTTTTGAAAATTTTCTCGTCAGAGAGGACTAGAACTCTAGTGTCACCAATTGGAAGTAGCAATTCTAAAAGTCAATATCGACCCTTTAACGAGCCTTGCCGGATCAGGAACGATGGCTGTCTGCCATAGACTTCACTAAAAGTCACGTGCAATTTGTGATTCAAATGCGATCTGTCTGACATTTGGCTATTTTTTTCTTTTACAGTCAAATGGCAGCTCCAATTTTGTTGTGTGACAGCCAGTAACACAAATGTTATCGGTAGTGCCACTTGCCTGAAATTTGCTGTTGCATAACCAGTGTCACCATATATCCATAGCCTTTAGGGGGGTTGTCTAGCCTTAGGGTACAAGTCTGCAGTACTTTATGTGACTCTAGACTTGTGAATCCTCACATTACACACACTGTGAGGATTGTCCTGTGCCGAATTGCGATTTGCATACAAACGGTAACATGCCAACTAACGCTGGCCACGTCTAGTCGGAATGTGTCTGGAAGTTATGTGGGTAACGTGCCCACTCACAGCACACAGAGCGCGTGTGATGTGAAGATTCGCAAGTCTGCAATCACATAGAGTGTCTGCAGACTTGTGCCCTAAGGCCAGACAACCCCTTTAACAGTTTGTATCTAGTTGCTAAGTTTTCCTCTGTACAGCGAATATGTGATAACTGTCTGATTGCGTGGGGTCTGATGTCTGACTGTTTGGGTCTCCAACTAGCTCAAAAATTGGGCTCTACAGTGCCCTATCTGAATGTTTGCTGTACACAGCCGTCTCCAGCAGTCTCATAGACCTTGACTACAGTGGTGTTTCAACTTTAGCAAAACGATTCACAGGACCCTGGGTCGGCATTCTCATCGGTACTATGTGACCACCACATCATGGTTCTACCAATGTTCTGTGCCGGCAGTTGAATTCCGGCATCCTGGGCGCCTCTTATAATTACTGATAACAACAAGTGGCACCTAGGGATGTCTGCTGAGGACATTCACCGGATCCTGATCCTACTACTACAGAAAATGGCAAAACCAGGGTCTTGCAAATCTTTTTTCTCATCTCTAGTGGTGGTGTTTATGCTCAACCTCTGCTCCATTTGGACAGGACTGTTCCCTGGATCAGTAGGGGTCTGAGTGGTCAGACTCCCTAATCGATTAGTATATTATTACTAGTGATGAGCGAGTGTGCTCGTTACTCAGGATTTCCGAGCATGCTCGGGTGTTCTCCGAGTATTTTGGTAGTGCTCGTACATTATGTTTGTGTCCCCGCAGCTGCATGATTTGCGGCGGCTGCTAGACAGCCTGAATAGATGTGGAGATTCCCTAACAAACAGGCAATCCCCACATGTATTCAGGTTGTCTAACAGCTGCAAATCATGCAACTGCGGGGACTCAAACATAATCTCCGAGCACTCCCAAAATACTCGGAAAACGAGCATACTTGCTCATCATTAATTGCTACCTTCACTTTGGATAACCTACTAACTCATTACTGTTAATCTCAACTCATGTAAAAAAAATCGGAAAAACTATCACCCATGCTTTACAAATTATTATTATTATTATTATTTATTGTTATAGCGCCATTTATTCCATGGCGCTTTACATGTGAGGAGGGGTATACATAATAAAAACAAGTACAATAATCTTAAACAATACAAGTCATAACTGGTACAGGAGGAGAGAGGACCCTGCCCGCGAAGGCTCACAATCTACAAATGTCTTCTACATGTTGGCTGAATCTCCGTTCCTTGTCATCATTCTGTTTTGAACACTTTCCATAACTGTTTCTATCACTAAAATTCAGACAAATAGCGATCAAAAAAGTGAAGTAACCCAGATGTTTACTGAAAAAAAATCCTTTCTTTTATTCTCCCTTTCGCTGTTGCCTCAACACTGTCCCATCTGTGATGGAAACGACTGGCTCCTCGCACTAAATAATAATGTCAGCGTGTGCGAAATGACAAATTCCATTGTCACATATAGCAACAAATTGAGGGGTCCACGCTCCCTCCCCCCAGAACAGATGCACCCCACCTCATCTACTCCTCTTCCTGCCCCCTCTGGATGAGTCTTTGAACAGAATATTTTTCTTTTCCAGCAGCTTTTTCCGCACAGAAACACAATGGGGCCTTTGACAGCGAGACTGTGGGACATCAGCTTTGATGTTGGGATCTAATAAGTTGTGTATGTCTGCATCTAAAAACAATGCTCGCAGGCGATCAACCCAAGGAGGGAGAGCAGGAATACAGAGGGAACTGTTAAACTGCATTCAGTTGTATAAACTGTGGCTAACACACGGCAGGGACAAAATAAAAAAGTCCCTTTGATGACGGAGATTAGATCTACAATGGAGAGAATGAAAAGGGAGCTAATAATAAGCCTAAATTATGGATATAAATTATTACCACGACGTTTGTTATTTACTAACGGAGACAAACTATCACATCTTACTGGTATTTTATGCAGCTTTATCTATAAAGGTAGCCATATGTGTTAATGTTGGTTCTTCCTGAATATTTTAGTAATATAATGTATGACGGCAGCTTCGGAGCTTCAGAGAGGAGAGACCAGGATTAGGCCAGTACATACCCAATCCTTTGTTCCCGAGCACTGATAGATTTTTCTTGCTGCCACTTATTACCGTCTCCCCTTTAAAGTCCCCACTTGCACCCATCATCAGAACCATCCCTGTAATACTGACGTCAAATAACATTTTGGAGAAAAAAGCAAAAATGTACAAAAAAAGGGCATAAAACACATTTTAATGCTGCTCTGAGTGCGCAAATTTAAGGGGAGCTGGTCAAAAGAACTATTGGCTGCAGGAATGTTAATCGAACAGATAGCTTTTTATTTTTCTAGCTTTAATTGCAGTCATGTGTGTTTTACTCTGAAATGTTAACCTCATATCAAAGAAAATACAGATAGAAGATCTGGACGAGGATCATAGCCAGACATAGACAAGAGTAGTCCGGTGCCGCCCAGGCCGGCTCTGTTAGAGGTGATTGATAGGTGTTTCCCATAGGCAGAGACTTGAATATCACCTGGAGTAGCGCTAGGACAAGCTGGCCAGGGCTGCAGAATGTAGAGAGATGCAGAATGTAGAGACAGAGAGCCTGTTTCCAGTGATGTGTCACTTACTGGGCTGCTTAGTATAATTTTGATAAAATCATTGTTTTACCAGCAGGAAATTATCACTAGAGGACTCGTAAAGCTGCTGCCAGGGAGTCAAGCATATTCATGAGCACTATATAACCCTGCCCCCACCACTGATTGGAAGCTTTATGAGTAGTGTTGAGCATTCCGATACCGCAAGTATCGGGTATCGGCCGATACTTGCGGGTATCGGAATTCCGATACCGAGATCCGATACTTTTGTGGTATCGGGTATCGGTATCGAAACAACATTAATGTAAAAATGTGTAAAAGAGAGAATTAAAATAAAAAATATTGCTATACTCACCTCTCCGACGCAGCCTGCACCTTACCGAGGGAAGCGGCAGCGTTCTTTGTTTAAAATTCGCGCTTTTCTTTCCTTACGTGAAGTCCCGGCTTGTGATTGATTGCGTGCCGCCCATGTGACCGCAACGCAACCAATCACAGCAAGCCGTGACGTAATTTCAGGTCATTCAGTATTTTAAAATTACGCTCCGGCTATGTGATTGGTTGCGTCGCAGTCACATGGGCGACGCAACCAATCACAGCAAGCCGTGACGTAATTTCAGGTCATTCAGTATTTTAAAATTACGTCCCGGCTTTGTGATTGGTTGCGTCGCAGTCACATGGACGACGCAACCAATCACAAGCCGTGACGTCACGGGAGGCTGGACACGCGCGCATTTTAAAATGCGCGCGTGTCCAGCCTCCCGTGACGTCCCGGCTTGTGATTGGTTTCGTCGCTGTCAACCAATCACAAGCCGGGAGGCTGGACACGCGCGCATTTTAAAATGGCTTCCCGGCTTGTGATTGGTTGACAGCGACGCAACCAATCACAAGCCGGGACGTCACGGGAGGCTGGACTCGCGCGAATTTTAAAATGCGCGCGTGTCCAGCCTCCCGGCTTGTGATTGGTTGACAGCGACGCAACCAATCACAAGCCGGGACGTCACGGGAGGCTGGACTCGCGCGCATTTTAAAATGCGCGCGTGTCCAGCCTCCCGGCTTGTGATTGGTTGACAGCGATGCAACCAATCACAAGCCGGGACGTCACGGGAGGCTGGACTCGCGCGCATTTTAAAATGCGCGCGTGTCCAGCCTCCCGTGACGTCACGGCTTGTGATTGGTTGCGGCGCCCATGTGACTGCGACGCATCCAATCACAAAGCCGGGACGTAATTTTAAAATCCTTAAGGACCTGAAATTACGTCACGGCTTGCTGTGATTGGTTGCGTCGCCCATGTGACTGCGACGCAACCAATCACAAAGCCGGAGCGTAATTTTAAAATACTGAATGACCTGAAATTACGTCACGGCTTGCTGTGATTGGTTGCGTTGCAGTCACATGGGCGGCACGCAACCAATCACAAGCCGGGACTTCACGTAAGGAAAGAAAAGCGCGAATTTTAAGCAAACAACGCTGCCGGTTCCCTCGGAGAGGTGAGTATAGCAATATTTTTTATTTTAATTCTTTATTTTACACATTAATATGGTTCCCAGGGCCTGAAGGAGAGTTTCCTCTCCTTCAGACCCTGGGAACCATTAGGAATACCGTCCGATACTTGAGTCCCATTGACTTGTATTGGTATCGGGTATCGGTATCGGATTGGATCCGATACTTTGCCAGTATCAGCCGATACTTTCCGATACCGATACTTTCAAGTATCGGACGGTATCGCTCAACACTATTTATGAGTACAGTGTACATGGAAAGAAAGCTGTCAATCAGTGGTGGTGGCAGGTTTATACAGATAAGTGATAGATCTGTAGCAATAAAACATTGATTTGATCAAAATGACAGCAAGCAGCTCAGTAAGGGATACATCACTGGAATCAAGGTCTCTGCTCCTACATCATACTGCTATCAGATGGGATAACAAAAACCTTCTTACAGATTTCATTTAATGAGCAGCACTGACCTAACAACTGGATAGGCCATTTTTTTTAAAAGGGAACCTATCAGCTGATACTTGATGTCCAATCCACCAGCAGCATGAATCAGAGACAAGCTCCCTAATTGCAGATATCAATGTTTCAGTCTGAAACAATGCAGCATTCCAGAGGAAGTATAGTTTAGATAGGAATAAGGTCATCAAGGTTGAGCAGCTCTGCTTTCTTCTCTGTCAACTCAGCTATATGGGAAGGTCTCTCATATATGCGTATAATGACTCACCTAGTTAGCCAACTAGGCAAGTCTCCCAATTTGTCAACTATGCAAATCTCCCAATTTGTCAACTAGGTGAGTCTCCAAATTTGTCAACTAGATGAGTCTCCCAATTTATCAACCAGGCGAGATGACCTGTTGAAGCGCAATGTAAAAGCGAAACGATCGTCGTCTGTATTTGCTCCATCGTTTTATCTGCCTGCTGTTGGTATGTTGATGCCACAATAAAGGATTTTGTTGCACGGGACGGTATGTGCCTGTCCGCTTTCTTCTATATGGACATACAGAATCTTTTTCTTTGGAAGTGGCACCTGTAATCCCTGGTGTGTGTGCAGCTTCATTAACCTGAGGTCATACAGCTGTGCCTCCGCCCTGCTTCTCCCCTATGGCTCCCAATTTGTCAGCTAGGTGAGTCTCCCAATATGTCAACTAGATGAGTCTCCCAATTTGTCAACTAGATGAGTCTCCCAATTTGTCAACTAGGTGAGTCTCCAAATTTGACAACTAGGCAAGTTTCCCAATTTGTCAACTAGGAGAGTCTCCCAATTTGTCAACTAGGTGAGTCTCCCAATATGTCAACTAGGCAAGTCTCCCAATTTGTCAACTAGGCGAGCCTCCTAATTTGCCAACTAGGCGAGTCTCCCAATTTGTCAACTAGGTGAGTCTCCCAATATGTCAACTAGGTGAGTCTCCCAAATTGTCAACTAGGTGAGTCTCCCAATTTGTCAACTAGGTGAGTCTCCCAATATGTCAACTAGGCGAGTCTCCCAATTTGTCAACTAGGCGAGCCTCCTAATTTGCCAACTAGGCGAGTCTCCCAATTTGTCAACTAGGTGAGTCTCCCAATATGTCAGCTAGGCGAGTCTCCCAATTTGTCAACTAGGCGAGCCTCCTAATTTGCCAACTAGGCGAGTCTCCCAATTTGTCAACTAGGTGAGTCTCCCAATATGTCAACTAGGTGAGTCTCCCAAATTGTCAATTAGGTGAGTCTCCCAAATTTGTCAACTAGGTGAGTCTCCCAATATGTCAACTAGGCGAGCCTCCTAATGTCAACTAGGTGTGTCTCCCAATATGTCAACTAGGCGAGTCTCCCAATTTGTCAACTAGGTGAGCCTCCTAATTTGCCAACTAGGTGAGTCTCCCAAATTGTCAATAAGGTGAGTCTCCCAATTTGTCAACTAGGCGAGTCTCCCAATTTGTCAACTAGGCGAGTCTACCCTTTTGTTAACTAGACGAGTCTCCCAATTTGTCAACTAGGCGAGCCTCCTAATTTGCCAACTAGGTGAGTCTCCCAATTTGTCAACTAGGTGAGCCTCCCAATTTGCCAACTAGGCGAGTCTCCCAATTTGTCAACTAGGCGAGTCTCTCAATTTGTTAACTAGGTGAATCTCCTAATTTGTCAACTAGGTGAATCTCCCAACTTGTCATCTAGACAAGTCTCCCAATTTGTGACTTTTTTTAAAAGTTTTCTATGGAAAGTATTATTTCAAATAGAGAGACTGTCCTTCCCTGGTTTATTCCGTGGTTGTGCCGTGGTTTATGCCGATAGGTTCCCTATAAGAGAAATTCAAATTCTTAAAATATGGTCTGCAAATCTGTCTTGTATCTATAGCACAGGCAGAACAGGAGTAAACAACCTGCATCTGTTAAAGGCATGTGCAGAAGTTGATTTCCCATGCTCTGAATCATTCTTGCGATTGGCGTACATAGAACAGAGGGTGCCCTATGACGGCAGGTTTATAATGTTACATCCCACCATAAGTACAATTATACAATATGATCTTTACAATGGTTCAGCCCATCTATATTTTTTTTTTTACAAAAGTGGAAGCTGGTAAGTAACCAAGCCATGGATATGAAGTGTATGAGGACTATGAATGATGTAGGAGTAACAGATTTCACTGTTGTAAAGGGGAACATAGGACAGGAATAATGGGCAAATTAGGAAATGAGAAGGCCTGCCTGAAAAGATGTGCAATTGACAATGTTTGTTTGACATTGTTTTCAGAAGTGTTGACCTGTTGATGTTTGCTTAGGGAGAGATGATGTGCTTTTAGGTCTGATGTGTTAATTGACTAATAATGGACTATGGACACTTCAAAGATCTTGACCCTTTTTCTCTTTTTTGGGGCATGCCTAAGGGTACCGTCACACAGTGCCATTTTGATCGCTACGACGGTACGATCCGTGACGTTCTAGCGATATCGTTACGATATCGCAGTGTCTGACACGCAGCAGCGATCAGGGATCCTGCTGAGAATCGTACGTCGTAGCAGATCGTATGGAACTTTCTTTCGTCGCTGGATCTCCTGCTGACATCGCTGGATCGTTGTGTGTGACAGCGATCCAGCGATGTGTTCGCTTGTAACCAGGGTAAACATCGGGTAACTAAGCGCAGGGCCGCGCTTAGTAACCCGATGTTTACCCTGGTTACCAGCGTAAACGTAAAAAAAACAAACAGTACATACTCACATTCCGGTGTCTGTCCTCCGGCGTTCTGCTTCTCTGCACTGTGAGCGCCGGCCAGCCAGAAAGCGAGCACAGCGGTGACGTCTGACGTCACCGCTCTGCTTTCCGGCCGCTGTGCTTACACAGTGCAGAGAAGCTGAGACGCCGGAGGACAGACACCGGAATGTGAGTATGTACTGTTTTTTTTTTTTATGTTTACGCTGGTAACCAGGGTAAACATCGGGTTACTAAGCGCGGCCCTGCGCTTAGTAACCCGATGTTTACCCTGGTTACCCGGGGACTTCGGCATCGCTCCAGCGCCGTGATTGCAACGTGTGACCGCAGTCACGGAGCGATAATCATACGATCGCTGCGACGTCACGGATCGTGCCGTCGTAGCGATCAAAATGGTACTGTGTGACGATACCCTTAAAATGTGTTAAAAACACAACACTAGGAACATAGATGGTCAAAATACCAAACAGTCTAGAAACGTCAGCTTAGAAGGCGCAGGGAGCACTGGCGGTGACACTGGAGGACCTTTATTCTAGAAGAACCTTGACTGTAAGTGGTAACATAGATAATGCTATGGGCATTGTGGTTTGTATGGCTATGGGTGCATTGTGTGTCATGCTAGTAGCTGTGTGACTGTCCTAAGCTTGGAGTATTGTTACATTGGATATTATGGGTGTTTTCCCCTTTGTTGGTGTCAAAAGAGGAAGAGACAAAGGAGTGCCAGGGTGGGCCACAATGTTAGAAGGCTCTACTGGCCAAAAGCATAGCCTCTCTGCTTCCAAGCCAGCTAAATCGTATGACAATGATAGCCACAGTAGATGACAGTGATGAACAGGATGCCTGGATATGTCCTCTCTAACCCCCCCAATACACTTTAGGTTGCTGTGTGCCTAATGACGGTTTGGCCAATTTTTCAGCCAGCAGCTATATCACCCAGCACTCCCATATGCAGCGCCCCAGAGTCCTGGTCGTTGCAGTAATGTTGTTCTTCCACCAGGGGGAGCAATGTTACGTCTGAAGGCAATAAAAGAGATCTTCTGTCCAGGTATCACAACCACACACAACACACTTCACACTCCAGCCACCAGGGGGAGCAAAGGTTCTATTTATTAGGCCACTCCTCACAGTTAGGTAAAACTGGTAGTTGGAGGGAAAGTTAGAGAGTTCCTGGCTGGGGACCGAGACAGATCAGTCTCCAGAATCGAGCTGGCTGGAGGGAGTTCCAGTCAGATCCAGACTGCGGTCTGAGGAGGACGAGGGTCCACGGAGCTGCGCCTGCCCCACGTGCGGCAGCATCCAAAAGAAAGAGATATAGAAGAGAAGTGTATTGCAGTGAGTGAGAAACGAAGGCATAGCAACAAGTGGATACCAGAGAGGAGAGTGGCCGAGAGAAGCTGGTGCGCGATCTGGTAGCTGGTATACCAAGGGAGTAAGTGCTCTACGCCTTGCTTCGGAGACCGGCAGGGCAGGTGATTCCAAGTTACCTGTCTGCCCTTTATACACAGGAGGCAAGGTGGCAACCTTAAAGAGGCCGGGGCGTGCTAGAGTCCCTAACCAAAGTCTCAAGTCACCGGTCATACGTGTTTTGTTCTATCCGACCACGGGGAACAGTGAGAGGAGTAATAATGGTGAGGACCTTATTGGAGCTTATGCAAGTAAGGACCTACTGTGTTACTGTGTGCATAGGAAGGCTATTGAATTCCACCTGGATAAGGGGACTCTGGATGTGCCTTCAGACCGGCCGGACTCTGCCTACCCTGTGGTCCGTACCCTGGACTGTGGACACTGATGCCCTCAGTAAAGGTAAAGAGACTGCAACCTTGTGTCCTCGTTATTCACTGCGCCTCACACCATTCACCATCTACACTCTGGAAAGCCCTGGGGATACACTTCACCTGTGGGAAGGTATACCATCAAGCTGCCACAACATCACCCCAGCGGACCCCTAAGCAACGTCGGTCACTCTGACCGAATACCACAGGTGGCATCATGAACATTTCCCCTTTAAAGACCTTTCCCATATATAAACTCTTTTACTGGACACCCCCGAGAGCCATGGACCGGGTCAGCCACCATGACCTTCCCCCGAACCGAAGGACCCGGTGCCGAGTACCCCATTGCCCTACTCTGGGGGCGATTCACATACACAGCACCCAACTGCCACGTGCTCCTGTATCCTCTCTTAGAGAGCCACTGCCAGACACCTCTTATAGACCGAAAGGATTGGAAGTCCCAAATCGGATATGATGGATAATTCTGCCCCCTGACATCATCTGTCGGGGACAGGATGAAGTTCCCTATACACATTAAACTGTCAACTAATCCTGTTGATATTGTGAGGGGCACCAGGGCCGTAGTCGTGGCCCGCAATGATAGCTGCTGGAGCACACCCTGGCCACTTGACACAAACATACACTGTCCCATTTGTGGCATACCTTCTGTAACGTCTCCTGCACCATCAGGGTCCCCTCTGGTCTGCTGTGGGCTCACTCCTGCTGGTTCCACACAAAGAGAGACAGAGTCCAGTTTAAACTTATAACAAACAACTTTACTTGCATTCTTTTGCAGTACGTCCAGTTCAGTTACAGAAATTTCACAGGGAACATCACAGTATGCATCCTTTTCTTTTCCTTTGCTTTGCCCTACTTCTTCCAGAATGCACCGGGGTCGTACCATTTCATCCAGTACTGCAGCTCTCCTTCTGTCCAGCTTCACTACCTTTATGAGTTCCCCTGTCCGTTTTGCAACAGACATAAGGGCATCTGCCCATGTAGTAAGCTGCCACATCTTGGTGCTGCCTTGCCTACCACTGTTGCTGTTTTCTTCAGTTCCCAAGCCCTGGATGCCTGGGCTCCCAGCTTCAAACATTAGGGGGCCCACTGTGTTTTCCGGGCTCTAGGGCCCTAATGGACTGTCTGGGCTCCCTGGCCCGTCTGGGCTCCCTGGCCCTACTGGGCTGTCTGGGCTCCCTGGCCCTACTGACTAAACACAGGAAATGCTCCTGTCTTACCCTCAGTAGATCCCTCCTATGTTAACTAGTTGCTATTCTTCTACTATCTAGTCCTAACATGCCCCCTCTAGTGGGTTAACCTAGTACTGCACTCTCCCTGTATACAATAGCAGCATTACAATATATAACCATATATACAGAGTGGTACATTTGCACTTAACAAACGTTTAACCGAAATATGTGTGAGGTTTAGAACAGTCTTTGTTACCCCTTGCAATATCAGTCAGTTAAATGTTAATCTAATGTAGTAAGTCTTAAAGGGAATCTGTCAACAGGTTTTTGCTATGCAATCTGGCAGCAGCATGATGCAGGAGCTGAGATCCTGATTCCAGCAACATATCACGTAGGTTACTGGGTGCAGCAGGTGTGTTGCATCACTATTTTCTTTGCTGCAGATCTAGCAGTTCCCTAAATGCTGAGCTGTGTATAACCCCACCCAGACCACTGATTGGCTGCTTTCTGTGTACACTGTAAATTGACAGAAAGTTCCTAATCACTGATAGGGGCGTGGTTGGACCTGAGAGATGCTTGAAATCTAATCTAATCTAATCCTGTAGTGATAATCTCCTGCTGATAAAACACTGATTTTATTGAAACAGCAACACAGCCCACTCACTAAGTGACACATTGCTGGAATCAGAGTCTCTGTCCAAACATCATGCTGATCTCGAATTACATAACGAAAACCTGGTGACAGATTCCCCTTAAATCATAAGGGTTTGAAACAATTTTAACATTTGGTCTAGATTATATTTTTTTGGTCACTCGGGGTCTGACTCCATTGTCCATCATGAAATGAAATAATTGCATTCTTACCTTCTGGACTGGTGTTATTCTTACAACCACAGTGGTTTGTCATGTGATACTTTAAGGGTACGTGTCCACGGTCAGGAAACGCTGCGTGTTTGATGCTGCGTGGGGCCGCAGCGTCAAACACGCAGCGTCCAGATGTTCCAGCATAGTGGAGGGGATTTTTTGAAATCCCGTGTCCACTATGCGTGGAAACATGCACGCGGCGGCCCTGCGACTCCGGACATGCTGCGCGTCTTTTCAGATCGCAGCATGTCCGTGTTCCTTGCTGCAATGCTGCGTCGCCACAAGGAATAACACAGGGCCCTATGCGAGGGTGCGATGATCCCGGATGTGTACAATGAACACATCCGGCATCATCACGTCCCAGAAGGGGGCGGGGCTTAGCACAGAGCGGCTTTGCCGCTCCGACGATACCGCCGGTCATCCTGATCGTGGACACGTACCCTTAGGGTATGTGTCCACGTTCAGGAAACGCTGAGTTTTTGACGCAGCGTTGAGCAGCATGCATAAAAAATGCAGCATCCGGATATTACAGCATAGTGGAGGGGATTTCATGAAATCCTGTCTCCACTATGCAGTAAAAGACGCATGCGGCACACCCGAGAAAACTCACATGTGGCGCGTCTTTTAAGAACGCAGCATGTCCTTACATTGCAGAAAAAACTCAAGGACAACGCAGGTGACCTGCCAGTGACCTCAGGTGCAGATTTGGTCAGGATTTTACCTGCATAAAATCCTGACCAAATCCTGATGCAATCCTGAACGTGGACATATAGGGTATGTGTCCACGTTCAGGATTGCATCAGGCTTTGGTCAGGATTTTCCATCAGTATTTGTAAGATCATCGCCCCCCTCCCATAGGGCCCTGTGTTATGCCTTGCGGGGACGCTGCGTCCCCGCAAGGTGTACGGACATGCTGCGATCTGAAAAGACGCGCAGCATGTCCAGAGTCGCAGGCCCGCCGCGTGCGGGTTTCCATGCATAGTGGACACGGGATTTCAAAAAATCCCCTCCACTATGCTGGAACATCTGGACGCTGCGTGTTTGACGCTGCAGCTCTGCGCAGCGTCAAACAAGCAGCGTTTACTGACCGTGGACACACACCCTAAGGGTACGTGTCCACGATGAGGATGGCCGGCGGTTTCGTCGGAGTGGCAAAGCCGCTCGGCGCTAAGCCCCGCCCCCTTCTGGGACGTGATGATGCCGGATGTGTTCATTGTACACATCCGGGATCATCGCACCCCTCGCATAGGGCCCTGTGTTATTCCTTGCGGCGACGCAGCGTCGCCGCAAGGAACACGGACATGCTGCGATCTGAAAAGACGCGCAGCATGTCTGGAGTCACAGGGCCGCCACGTGCGTGTTTCCACGCATAGTGGACACGGGATTTTAAAAAATCCCCTCCGCTATGCTGGAACATCTGGACGCTGCGTGTTTGACGCTGCGGCCCCACGCAGCGTCAAACATGCAGCGTTTCCTGACCGTGGACACGTACCCTAAGGGTATGTGTCCACGTTCAGGATTGCATCAGGATTTGGTCAGGATTTTTCATCAGTATTTGTAAGCCAAAACCAGGAGTGGGTGATAAATGCAAAAGTGGAGCATATGTTTCTATTATACTTTTCCTCTAAGGCTACTTTCACACTAGCGTCAGGCTCAGCCCGTCGCAGTGCGTCGGGCCGAGGTTCCCGATGCTAGCATTGTCTCCGCCGCACAACGGGGGCAGCGGATGCATTTTTCCAGCGCATCCGCTGCCCCATTGTGAGGTGCGGGGAAGTGCGGGGAGGTGGGGGCGGAGTTCCGGCCGTGCATGCGCGGTCGGAAAAAGAGGACCGTCGTGAGCAAAAAACGTTACATGTAGCGTTTTTTTGGTCCCGACGGTCCACCACAACACGGCGCAACCATCGCACGACGGTTGCGACGTGTGTCAATCCGTCGCAATACGTCGCTTAATGTTAGTCTATGGGGAAAAAACGCATCCTGCAAGCACTTTTGCAGGATGCGTTTTTTCGGCAAAACAACGCATTGTGGCGGATTGCAGTTAACGCTAGTGTGAAAGTAGCCTAAGGCAGGAGACACACTGGTGCGAGATACGGCCGAGTCTCGCTGGTTATGAGCAAGCTGTGGCACCTGCACTCCGGAGCGGAGCATGCAGCTCCATGTATTGCTATGCAGCTGCACTCTCCGCTCCGGAGTGCCGGTGCCACAGCTTGCTTTTAACCAGCGAGACTCGGCCGTATCTCGCACCAGTGTGTCTCCGGCCTAATTGTTCCACTCCTGGTTTTGGCTTACAAATACTGATGAAAAATCCTGACCAAATCCTGATGCAATCCTGAACGTGGACACATACCCTAAAGGGAACCAGTCCAATGACAGCATGAATCAGAGCCTGGCTACCCAGTTGCAGCCAAGTATACTTTTCTCACACAACGAGAGACCTGTCAATCGCTTGGAGCAGAGCTGGGAAAAGCTGAGGTTTGGGCAGCATGAATCACGTGACAAGTCCTCTTTACGCTTGAATTTATTTTAGCTTCAGGTCTAGAGTCTGAATTTTTTAAGGGTACTAGGGTCTAAATACATTTTTGGGGTTCGGATGTACATTAATTATGAACTATCATGAAGGGGTCTTAGTTCATTTTTCTATTTGTAAGCACAAGTTTAGCTTTAATAAAAATTGAAATTATTATGATTCCCCACCAATTTTATAAATATTGGATTACTTATTTGATGCTCATCCTTCATGCACAATTTTTCTTGTTGCTATTGGAAACAGATGTGAAACTTGACATATATACCTCTGAACTGAGCTCCAAGGGCATTTTTTTAGATTACCACCCACTGCTTAATGTATAGACTGTACTTTCCAGGATGCTACTCTCCAAAACAACCCCTCTGTAGATGTTAAACCTGCTAGAAAACCATTAAATGGAATGTGTCATCAGAAAATCAGCTATAGTTCACATTTGGCTTTGGTACTAAATCCATTTTCTTAAAAAAAAAAATCTTTTTTTTCATATGACAATTTGCATTAAAAATAAAAAAAAATTATTGTGCTCCTTTTACATTGGCCACTAGGGACACTTCCTGTTGTTTCTGGAAATGTACATATCAGACCCTATCTTTTGAATTGAAACATCTAATGAGTGTGTGAAAAAATTCACTGTGAAAGGACAGAGATGATGTAAACTGTGACATAAACTATTGTGGGTTGTGTATCCTATGTTACAAGCTTTGTATAAGGGTATGTGCACACGTCAGGATTTCTTGCAGAAATTTCCTGAAGAAAACCGGAAATTTTCTGCAAGAAATCCGCATGTTTCATTTTGCGTTTTTTTTCTTCAAGTTTTTTCGTGTTTTTTTTAGCATTATGCAAACGGAATTAGCTTGCAGAATGCTAAAGTTTTCCAAGCAATCTGTAGCATCGCTTGGAAAACTGATTGACAGGTTGGTCACACTTGTCAAACATAGTGTTTGACAAGTGTGACCAACTTTTTTCTATAGATGCAGCCTATACAGCATCAATAGTAAAAGATAGAATGTTAAAAATAATAAAAAAAATAAAAAAAATGGTTATACTCACCTTCTGCAGACAGCCGATCTCCTCAGCGGTGTCTGTTCCTATAGATGGTGTGTGCAGGACCTTCGATGACGTCGCGGTCACATGTCCGCGACGTCATTGCGGTCATGTGACCACGACGTCATCGCAGGTCCTTCACACACACACCAGCTATAGGAACGGAAGCGGCAGCATGCACCGCTGAGAGGCGGGAAGACTCCGGGGGCCATCGAAGGTGAGTATATGACTATTTTTTATTTTAATTCTTTTTTTTTTTTTTACCAATTATACGGTGCCCAGTCCGTGGAGGAGAGTCTCCTCTCCTCCACCCTGGGTACCAACCGCACATGATCTTCTTACTTCACGCATGGTGGGCATAGCCACATGCAGAAAGTAAGCAGATCAATGTATTCCTAGTTGTGCGGAATCCCCGCAATTCCGCAAATTTAATGAACATGTTGCTTTTTTTTCCGCGATGCAATTTTTTCACGGAAAAAATGCAACATTTGCACAAGATATGCGGAATACACTGAAAATATTGGGAGGCATATGTATGCATTTTTTTTCGCGTTTTTATCACGTTTTTATAGCGAAAAAACGCGAAAAAAACGCAAAAAATACTGAACGTGTGCACATGGCCTAAAGGTGTTACCCGTCATTGTAATCGCTCCTCTGCTGATAAGGAATGCCCTGCAGAAAAGTCTTCCTCAAAGAACAGAAGGTATAAGTATAAAAAAGCCATTGTAAATATTGCAAGATTACTAATTAGCCTATTCAAAAATTCATGAAAAGAAAATACAAATGTCAGTGTTCGTGGGAGCGCACGTATTACACGGACCCATTAAAGTCAATGGGTCCGTGTAAAACACGGACCACACATGGACCTTCTCCGTGTGCAGTCCGTGTGGCATGCAGGAGACAGCGCTACAGTAAGCGCTGTCCCCCCCACATGGTGCTGAAGCCGCCATTCATATCTTCTCTGCAGCAGCGTTTGCTGCATAGAAGATATGAATAATAGTGTTTAAAAGAAAGATCTATGTGTCCGCCGCCCTCCCACCCCCTGTGCCCCCCCCCGCTGTTCTGAAAATACTCACCCGCCTCCCTCGCAGTGTTCTGTGCTGGCCGCCCCTTCTACTGTATGCGGTCACGTGGGGCCGCCGATTAGAGTCATGAATAGGTGGCTCCACCTCCCATAGGGGTGGAGCCGCCTATTCATGACTGTAAATGAGCGGCCCCACATGACCGCATACAGTAGAAGGTGCGGTCAGACCAAGAAGCATCGACAGCCAACGAGGGAGCGGGTGAGTATTTTCAGAACAGCGGGGGGGGCGCACAGGGGGTGGGGGGGCGGCGGACACATAGATCTTTCTTTTAAACACTATTATTCATATCTTCTATGCAGCAAATGCTGCTGCACAGAAGATATGAATCGCGGCTTCAGCACGATGCAGTGTACCACAGGCGTGGGTACCACACGCTCCGTGTGGTACCCACTCGGCACACGGGCGGCACACGTGTGCCGCACGTATGGCCTACGTGAGCTCACGGGCACATGGACACGGATAACTCCGGTACCGATTTTTTCCGGTACCGGAATTATCTGGACGTGTGGGACAGCCCTAAAGGGAACCTGTCACCGCCCCCCAGTCGTTTCAAACTAAAAGAGCCACCTTGTGCAGCAGTAATGCTGCATTCTGACAAGGTGGCTCTTTTAGTTCTGGGTGCTGTAACTGCAGAAATAATCAGTATTATAATTTGTCTGAAATACCTGCTCCTCAGTCAAGGAGGCCGGCGTTTCCCCCCTGCTTCAGACAGCACACAGCTGTCACTCGCATCTTCTTGGCGCCGGGCGCCGCCTCCTCCACACAGCTGTTTTCAAAAGTAGCCGGCGCCTGCGCTCTTTTCCCCTGCCTGGTGCAGGCGCAGTGAGTGCTGCCCGTCTTTCCTCATATGCAGTCCAGCTGACTGCGCCTGCGCGGCCGCCCTGCCTGTGAATCCCAGCCCCGCAATGTGAATAAATCATAAGTCACTGCGGGGCTGGGAATCACAGGCAGGGCGGCCGCGCAGGCGCAGTCAGCTGGACTGCATATGAGGAAAGACGGGCAGCGCTCACTGCGCCTGCACCAGGCAGGGGATAAGAGCGCAGGCGCCGGCTACTTTTGAAAACAGCGGTGAGGAGAAGGCGGCACCCGGCACCAAGAAGATGTGAGTGACAGCTGTGTGCTGTCTGAAGCAGGGGGGAAACGCCGGCCCACTTGACTGAGGAGCAGGTATTTCAGACAAATTATAAAACTGATTAGTTCTCAAGTTACAGCACCCAGAACTAAAGGAGCCACCTTGTCAGAATGCAGCATTACTGCTGCACAAGGTGGCTCTTTTAGTTTGAAATGACTGGGGGGGGGGGGGGGTGACAGGTTCCCTTTAAAGGAGCTGCAGGAATTTCTGGCAAGTACTGGTTGTGTACTGCATGTGACAACAATCTCCTGTATTCTTCATATATCCGGCTTGTATGGTGGGTGGAAATAGGGAAGCCTGTTCTTACATAGAAAAACATCCAAGTTCGGCTACCATATACAGGTCCTTCTCAAAAAATTAGCATATAGTGTTAAATTTCATTATTTACCATAATGTAATGATTACAATTAAACTTTCATTTATTATAGATTCATTATCCACCAACTGAAATTTGTCAGGTCTTTTATTGTTTTAATACTGATGATTTTGGCATACAACTCCTGATAACCCAAAAAACCTGTCTCAATAAATTAGCATATCAAGAAAAGGTTCTCTAAACGACCTATTACCCTAATCTTCTGAATCAACTAATTAACTCTAAACACATGCAAAAGATACCTGAGGCTTTTAAAAACTCCCTGCCTGGTTCATTACTCAAAACCCCCATCATGGGTAAGACTAGCGACCTGACAGATGTCAAGAAGGCCATCATTGACACCCTCAAGCAAGAGGGTAAGACCCAAAAATAAATTTCTCAACAAATAGGCTGTTCCCAGAGTGCTGTATCAAGGCACCTCAATGGTAAGTCTGTTGGAAGGAAACAATGTGGCAGAAAACGCTGTACAACGAGAAGAAGTGACCGGACCCTGAGGAAGATTGTGGAGAAGGACCGATTCCAGACCTTGGGGAACCTGAGGAAGCAGTGGACTGAGTCTGGTGTGGAAACATCCAGAGCCACCGTGCACAGGCGTGTGCAGGAAATGGGCTACAGGTGCCACATTCCCCAGGTAAAGCCACTTTTGAACCATAAACAGCGGCACTGGACTGTTGCTAAGTGGTCCCAAGTACTTTTTTCTGATGAAAGCAAATTTTGCATGTCATTCGGAAATCAAGGTGCCAGAGTCTGGAGGAAGACTGGGGAGAAGGAAATGCCAAAATGCCTGAAGTCCAGTGTCAAGTACCCACAGTCAGTGATGGTGTGGGGTGCCATGTCAGCTGCTGGTGTTGGTCAACTGTGTTTCATCAAGGGCAGGGTAAATGCAGCTAGCTATCAGGAGATTTTGGAGCACTTCATGCTTCCATTGGCTGAAATGCTTTATGGAGATGAAGATTTCATTTTTCAGCACGACCTGGCACCTGCTCACAGTGCCAAAACCACTGGTAAATGGTTTACTGACCATGGTATTACTGTGCTCAATTGGCCTGCCAACTCTCCTGACCTGAACCCCATAGAGAATCTGTGGGATATTGTGAAGAGAAAGTTGAGAGACGCAAGACCCAACACTCTGGATGAGCTTAAGGCCGCTATTGAAGCATCCTGGGCCTCCATAACATCTCAGCAGTGTCACAGGCTGATTGCCTCCATGCCACGCCGCATTGAAGCAGTCATTTCTGCCAAAGGATTCCCGACCAAGTATTGAGTGCATAACTGAACATTATTATTTGATTGTTTTTTGGTTTGTTATTAAAAAACACTTTTATTTGATTGGACGGGTGAAATATGCTAATTTATTGAGACAGGTTATTGGGTTATCAGGAGTTGTATGCCAAAATCATCAGTATTAAAACAATAAAAGACCTGACAAATTTCAGTTGGTGGATAATGAATCTATAATATATGAAAGTTTAATTGTAATCATTACATTATGGTAAATAATGAAATTTAACACTATATGCTAATTTTTTGAGAAGGACCTGTACATACACAATACATATTAAAAGGTCATCTTGACATGGTTGGATGGCTTTTGCACGCTTTGATCAAAAAAACGCTCACTAAGTATGTTATGTTTTTAATGTTTGCAGCAATATTGGAGTTCATGTATGCTAGGGTTGGCGGAACGCACCGAATATATACAGTACAGACCAAAAGTTTGGACACACCTCATTTTTGTAGTGCTTGATGGTTTTTGCCACTGCACTTGGGTACACTTTCAAAGTTTTCCCAATTTTTCGGACTGACTGACCTTCATTTCTTACAGTAACGATGGCCACTCGTTTTTCTTTACTTAGAGAATGCCAAGCAGTCATCAAAGCAAAAGGTGGCTACTTTGAAGATCCTAGAATATAAGACACAATTTCCGTTGTTTCACACTTTTTTGTTAAGTATATAATTCTGCATGTGTTAATTCATAGTTTTGATGCCTTCAGTGTGGATGTACAATTTTCATAGTCATGAAAATACAGAAAAATCTTTAAATGAGAAGGTGTGTCCAAACTTTTGGTCTGTACTGTATATATATGAGACAGTAGGTGTGTTCGCATCCTGGGGTCCACCGTGCAGGAGAGAAACCTGCTGCTAGTAACAGGCGGTACTATATGGTGGTATAAGCAAACTCTGTTACTTCACAGATTCACTACGAAAAGAGAACGCTCTGCCCTGTTAACCTCACAGGAGATCACAGCTACCTAATAGAGCCAACAGTGGTCATGCAGTCAGAATAGCACACAAGCAGTTGGTGGAGCTGGAATTCTAACGGCTATACGCCAACCCTGAATCCACATACACCAAAACTCCTCACCGGAGGTGCCGGTATTCTAGGGGTTTATTTCAGCCACACCCACTCCACATACAACCATGACCACACTGAGGCTGAGCCCATAACATAGGTTTGATACTAGCGCATGGCCGTGCGGCCATCCGAACCTTATATAGTTTTAGCACTCAAGGACCTTCCTAGTGGTCCAACAGGAACCGCTTCAGGACCTGCGCATGTGACTCCCGACCTCCAATGGGAGGTTGTCCCATGGGCATGCCCAGTATGGGAAAAGCGGGACTTAGTCCCAGAAAGATTTGCTCGCTGCTGATCAGCGCTGGCTTCAAAGGCAGAGCCTGTAAGAACAATAGTAACCAGTCGCCCAGTATCAGCCTGAGTCAGAAGATGAGACCGACATCTCCGCTGAGCAGGCTCCACTGTGGCTGGAGAGGAATGGGAGACCGCAGTGAAGATGGTTCAAGATTCCCCCAGTGCAGAGGCGGGAACTCAACACCTAACATTAGGGTCCCTCCCTGGACCTTGCTATGCTCGAAGGCAGCAATGAGCTGCAGAGCTCGAATGTGCTCAACAGGCTCCCAGGACCTGTTCTCTGGGCCATAACCCTTCCAGTCTACCAAATAAAATTTTTTGCCACGTACCACCTTGCACCCCAAAATAGCATTCACCTCGTATTCGTCCGTAGACGAAGCCGATGTCCCGGCAGATGACTCGGAAAACCGGGACATGTATACGGGCTTTAAGAGGGACACATGAAAGGTGTCGGTGATACCTAGGGGTGGAGGAAGGGCCAGATGGTAGACCATAGGGTTAACCTGTTCGAGGACCTTGAAGGAACCCAAGTAACGAGGTACAAACTTAGTGGACTCAACTTGCAGCCTGATGCTACTGGCGGATAGCCACACTAAGTCACCAGGAGCAAAGGTCGGAGCAGGGCGCCGATGTGCATCGGCGGAGGACCTCATTCTCTCCTTGGAGACCCGGATGGCATCCTGAGTGTGGTCCTAAATGTCCCGTGCCTCCACAGCCCAGTCTGCCACCCTGGTGTTGGCGGAAGACACGGGCATAGGCACAGGAACCTGCTGATGCTGGCCGTAATTAAGGAGGAAAAGAGTCTGACCGGTGGAGTCAGCTATGGCGTTGTTAAGCGCAAACTCCGCCCACGTTAGCAAGGATGCCCAGTCATCCTGCCTGGCAGAAACAAAATGTCGTAGATATGTGACCAGAGTCTGGTCGGCCCTCTCTACCAACCCATTCGTCTCGGGATGATATGCTGAGGAGAGATTCAACTCAATGCTGAGTAGACGACAAAGCTCTCTCCAGAATTGAGACGCAAACTGGGGACCCCATTCACTGACAATTTTGTCTGGCATACCGTGTAGGTGAAAGATATATTTGATAAACAACGCCGCCAGAACCCGTGCAGAAGGTAGCCATGGAAGAGGCACCAAGTGCGCCATTTTGGAAAAATGGTCGGTGATCAACCAAATAATGGTGCAACTACGAGACTTAGGTAAGCCCACCGCAAAATCCATCTCAACCATCTCCCAGGGCCTGTCCGCCACCGGCATGGGGTGAAGCAGCCCAGCTGGCCATTGACGAGGAGACTTGTTCTTGGCGCAGGAGACACACGCCCGAACATAGTCTGCGACATCATAGGCCATATGCAGCCATCAAAAGGACACCTGAGCTACTGGCGAGGACCCAGTAGCTCAGATGTCCTTTTGGTACCAAAATGTCCACCCACCCTGGACGAGTGAGCCCAAGAGAGAACCTCCGGACGCAAACTTGATGGTACAAAAGTCTTCCTCAGACTCTCAGAAGGGACAATAAGCCGAGGCTCCTCTTCCTCCTCCTATGATACAACGGAGCAAGAGAGAGCGTCGGCACGAATGGTCTTCTCCCCAGAAAGAAAATGGAGGGTGAAATGGAACCGGGAGAAGAACAAGGACCATCTGGCCTGGCGAGAATTTAACCGCTGGGCTGTCTGTAAATAGACCAAATTCTTGTGGTCTGTGAATACTTGGAAGGGAAAACGAGCCCCCTCCAAAAGATGTCTCCACTCTGAGAATGCCAAATTCATTGCTAGCAACTCCCTGTTCCCGATGGAATAATTCCTCTCCGCTGGTGTGAAGGTCTTGGAAAAGAAGAAGCAAGGATGCTTCCGACCTTGAGCATCCTTTTGGAAGAGGACTGCTCCAGCACCAACGGATGAGGCATCCACCTCCATTATAAATGGCTTATCTACATTGGGGCAATGTAGGATGGGAGCGCTAGCAAAATGAAATTTATTAGAAGTGAAGGCCTTGGAGACCTCCTCAGACCACAATTTGGGATTTGCTCCCTTCTTGGTGAGGGCTACCAAGGGAGCTACCAAAGTTGAGAAATGAGGGATGAACTGGCGATAATAGTTAATAAACCCCATAAAGCGCTGCACCGCTTTAAGAGAATGGGGTTCTTGCCAGTCCATCACAGCCTGTAAGTTTGTCAGGATCCATAGCCAATCCCTGGGCAGAGATGATATAGCCCAGGAAAGGTAAGGACTCCTGCTCAAACACACGTTTCTCCAACATGGCGTAGAGGGAATTTGTTCGTAAGAGGTCGAAGACACTGCAAACATCTCTCCGGTGTTAATATCTGGAGAGTAGATGAGAATATCATCCAAATAGACTATGACCGAGGTGGAGAGCATATCCCGGAAGATATCTTTTACAAAGTCTTGGAAAACGGCTGGGGCATTACAGAGCCCAAAGGGCATCACTAGATATTCATAGTGCCCATCCCTGTTGTTAAAAGCCATCTTCCATTCGTCCCCCTCACGGATGCTAATCAGGTTGTAAGCACCCCGCAGATCTAGTTTAGTAAATGCCCTTGCTCCCCGAAGTCTATCAAAAAGCTCAGATATCAGGGGCAGGGGATACTTATTCTTAACGGTGATGGCATTAAGACCCCTGTAGTCTATGCATGGACATAGTTGCCCGTTCTTCTTCTGAACGAAGAAGAACCCAGCCCCTGCAGGTGACACTGACTTTCTAATGAATCCTCTTGCCAGATTTTCCTGGATGTACTGTGACATTGCCTCTGTCTCCGGGAGAGATAATGGATAGACTCCACCCTGGGGAGGCTCAGCACCAGGCAAGAGGTCAATAAGACAGTCATAGGGGCGGTGAGGTGGAAGGGTCTCCGCAGCCCTTTTGGAGAACACCTCCGCATAGGGCCAATATTGCTTGGGGATAGATCTGCGGGTACCTCAGTAGTAGCAACCTGAACGCTTTCCCCCTGACATCTACCCCCACAACCACAAGATTCACCCCATCCCAAAATTCTGCCTGTGGACCACTCAATATGAGGAGAGTGGTACCGTAGCCAAGGTATTACTAACAGGACCTCATTAATTCCCTCAGGAATGACGAGCAGAGATATAATCTCCTGATGAGATGGCGACATGGACAGAGTGAAAGGGATGGTCTGGTGTGTTATCTGTGAGAGCAGTGTCGACCCATTCACCACTCGTACGGTTACTGGTTGAGCTAGCATTACCGGGGGTACTGCGTAACATTGGGCGAAGGCAGAAGACATAAAATTGCCCTCCACCCCAGAATACACGCAGAGCTCTACCGAGTGAGTGAATGAGCCTATTGTAATTGTCCCCTTAAAGGACAATTTGGAGTCAAACGTCGCCGTGTCTAGAGTACCTCCACATACTACCACTAGATGCTGACGTTTCCTCGACCGATGGGAACATATGGTGGCAAGATGTCCTGACTGCTGGCAAACATGGCAGACCTTGAGTGCACGAGCGGTCTGGGACTTAGAAGATTATTATTATTTAGCCGGAGGGCCCCTTACTGCCATCTGCAGACTTATCCCCACAGCCTGTAACTGTCTCACTGCATGCGTTCTGCCCCTTGGGCAGACTGCCTTGGTGTCTGACAGAACCACGAAGTGTCTTTCCTATTGGAGCGCCCCCACGTTAAGGGCAATGGGGTACTCGGCACCGGGTCTATCTCTCTCAGTTCTGGGGATGTTACGGTGGCCTGACCTGGTCCGTGGCCCTTCTGAGGGGCATCCAATTAAAGGTGAAGTTTGTCTGGTGTTCGTGACGCCAGCTGTGGTATTCGGTCAGGGTGACCGACGCTGCTTAGGGGTCCGCTGGGGTGATGGAATGGCAGCTAGATGGTATACCTTCCCACAGGTGAAGTATGTCCCCAGGGCTTCCCAGATGTCCAGAGTACCGTTCACAGGGCAGGCAGAGTCCTGCTGGTCCGAAGGCAAATTCAAAGTTCCCTTAACCAGGTGGAAATCAGTAGCCTTCCTACTAGCGCCTGTGTGTTGTAGTACCTCCCTGCTGAGCACCACGGGATAGTCCTCACAAGTTTCGTGGATGTTTCTGATGTTCTCTCTCTCTCTGTCCTCCAGATGGTATGGATAGGACAACCCGTATGACTGGGATAGCCTGGGGCTTGTTTGTAGGGACCCTAGAGATGCCCCGACCCCCACAATTTGCCACCGTGTCTTCTTAGGTATTAAGGTCGGGCAGCCAACTTGGAATTGACTGTCCTGCCAGTCTCTGAAGTAATGCATAGAGACAATTACTCCCTCGTTGTTCCGGCCACCGGCTATGTGCCTCAGAAGGAGGCTGCCGATCTCGGGGCAGAACTCCTCCCGGTATTATCTCCTTGTGCTGTGACTTAGTTTCTCACTCTCCACAATACACTTCTCTTCATGTCCTTTCTTAGGATGCTGCCGCACGTGGGGCAGGCGCAGCTCCGTAGCTTTCTATCTCGTGCTAGGCTTCTGCCAGGATCCCACCCCTGACAGGGACCCTCTGTCTGCAGCTCAGATGTTCCTCCTTTTCCCCCTGTCTGCCTGACAGGTCCTCTCTGCGTCAAACCCAGGCAGCTTCTGACTAACTTCCTATCCAACACACCAGTTTTACCCGTGTGTGAGGAGTGCCCTAATAGATAGAAGCAAGGCTCCCCCTGGTGGACTGGAGTGTGAGGTGTAGTGTGTGACTTGTGATACCTGGCAAGGTGAACTCCTTTAGTACCATCAGACGTAATATTACTCCCCCTGGTGGAAGAGCGACATTACTGCAGCAACCAGGACTCTGGGGCGCTGCACTCCCCCCCGTTAAATCCAGTACTCCGGGACTGGGAAAAGAAGAACAACAATACATGTTAGCAAAAGACATACAACATTTTTGGAATGCTGTAAACAAATTAATTTAACAGTGCTTCCCTTTATGGGAGGTGAGGACACTTGAACGTTGCAAACAAGAACATATTTACATTGTGCAATAAGCAGATTGGAAACAGTTATTATCTATCTATAGAACCAATTACCCATACAGGTATTCTATCTACTAAATACTAAGTGCTATCTCTCAACAATAAGTTAACAATTTCTTTCCCTAAGTGCAAAGTTTATCAACCATCTATCTATGGCTCTCTAGAGGACTCACTAACCCCTACGGGTTCACTTTATTGAAATGCTGAACAGGCTTCACCTCCACTACAGGCTAGACCGTATCTTTCTTCCAACTTTCTCTTGTCCTCAATTTTATTTAAAGTACATCATTAAACATTTCTTATCACTAGCTTTCTAACTACATACTATTACTATGTAAAACATTATTACTATCTAACTTCTTAAGGCAACACTATCATGTTTTGACTAAGTGCAACAAGTGAACATTCCCTTTAAGAGGGAATCCAAGTCTTTTCAGAGGTAGTGCAAACAATCACATCATTAATTTTCAAGTTGGTTTAAAGCAGTATGACGTGATCTGAGGGACCCGTTACGAACCCCCAAATGTTGGTCTTGGGTGGGCTACAAGACGTGTAATCCTGACCCGGAATTCTGCCACACCAATGGGGTTTTTCGTCAGGTCTGTGAAGCAAAGCAGTTATTTTACAGCATAATTAACAGCAGTTTCTGTTAAGAGGCAGTCTCTGTAAAAGCCTGTTATGTAAAACCAGTAGAGAGCACCTTTAAGAAGGTGCAAACTATGTACAGGAACAGTTTGTGACCATGCACAGTTCATGATTCCGAAGTTCTTTGGAAGAAAAAATAGAAAAACTTGAAACAATAGGAATCCCGGGTAAACAAAGGGATCCCTTTAAGAATTAACCCTAAACGGGTTTAAGCAGCAAAGGAAGAACAAACAGTTAAAAGAACTATATACAGTTTTCGGTTCTCCGAGGTTTACTCTGGCGGCCTCCACCAGGGCTTTACCTCACATGTAGCCCTCTGTGGTTTGGGATAGTTCGCGTCCAAGCTCACTCCCGGTGCCAAGTACACTCCGTGACTTTGTTTCTCATGCACGGTCAGGTCATGCGCAGCGATAAAAGTCTGGGTGGTCTGGTGGATGATGCACGTTACAGCGGGGGTTGCCGCAGTCGCCTCAGCGGTAAGGTCTTCCTCCAGGGTCCTGGGTACTGCCCAGAGGGCTGTGCATTTCTGCACATCCCGGGCCCACCAGCTGTTTTCTTTTTGGTACCGGCGGTAGGTCACAGCATCTCCAGGTTTCAGGACGGAGTCCGCGCAGGCAGGACTCCACCTCATCCCGGTGAACATGGGCTCTCACCGATGACCCGATCTCCTGGATGAATCCCTTTTCTTTTTGAGGTTGGTATACCACCACAACACCCCACTTCGGTAGTAAGTCGTCCAGCAAGTCGCCTTGAGCCTCCCGCTCAACGTCTCTCTTGTACTCTGCGATCAGATGCCGCTAGTATTCTCCCCATGGGAAGGGCCCAAGGTTATGCTTGCGTAGTTCCGGGCCTGGTGACGGAGGCTCCGGGGTTCCAGCAGCCGCGGAGACAATCGAGGTAAAGGCGGGAGGGATGCAAAATCCCGGCATATCAGGGCACCGAGTACTGTCATGATCTCAATGGCAAGAGATCATAGCATCAGCATATATAGGAACTAGCTCTTGGAAGATGGAAACTGAGCTGACCATGAACTAAACCTAACGCACAACTAGCAGTGGCCGGGTAGCATGCCTACGTTGATTCTAGATGCCCAGCACCAGCCGGAGGACTAAATAAAACTAGCAGAGGAAAATATTAGTCCTAGCTCACCTCTAGAGAAATACCCCGAAAGGAGACAGAGGCCCCCCACATGTATTGGCGGTGAATCAAGATGAAATAACAAACGTAGTATGAAAATAGGTTTAGCAAATTTGAGGTCCACTTACTACATAGCAGAAGACAGGAAGGACACTTTCATGGTCAGCTAAAAACCCTATCAAAACACCATCCAGAAATTACTTTAAAACTCTGGCATTAACTCATAACACCAGAGTGGCAATTCCTGTTCACAAGAGCTTTCCAGACACAGTAACGAAACTACAGCTGTGAACTGGAACAAAAATGCAAAAACAAACATGGACAAGAGTCCAACTTATCTAGTAGTTGTCTAGGAGCAGGAACAAGCACAGAGAGGCTTCTGATAACATTGTTGACCGGCAAGCAACTAACAGAGCAGCAAGTTTATATAGCGACTCCCACATCTTGATGGGAACAGGTGAACAGAGAAGATGAAGACACCAGTTCAATTCCACCAGTAGCCACCGGGGGAGCCCAGAATCCAAATTCACAACAGTACCCCCCCCTCAAGGAGGGGGCACCGAACCCTCACCAGAACCACCAGGGCGATCAGGATGGGCCCTATGAAAGGCACGAACCAGATCAGAGGCATGAACATCAGATGCATTCACCCAAGAATTATCCTCCTGGCCGTATCCCTTCCACTTGACCAGATACTGGAGTCTCCGTCTGGAAACACGAGAGTCTAAGATTTTCTCCACAACGTACTCCAACTCACCCTCAACCAACACCGGAGCAGGAGGCTCAACGGAAGGCACAACCGGTACCTCATACCTGCGCAATAATGACCGATGAAAAACGTTATGAATAGAAAAGGATGCAGGGAGGTCCAAACGGAAGGAAACAGGGTTAAGAATCTCCAATATCTTATACGGGCCGATGAACCGAGGCTTAAACTTAGGAGAAGAGACCCTCATAGGGACAAAACGAGAAGACAACCACACCAAGTCCCCAACACGAAGACGAGGACCAACACGACGACGGCGGTTAGCAAAAAGCTGAGTCTTCTCCTGGGACAACCTCAAATTGTCCACCACCTGCCCCCAGATCTGATGCAATCTCTCCACCACAGCATCCACTCCAGGACAATCCGAAGATTCCACCTGACCAGAGGAAAATCGAGGATGAAACCCCGAATTACAGAAAAACGGGGACACCAAAGTGGCAGAGCTGGCCCGATTATTGAGAGCGAACTCCGCCAATGGCAAAAAAGCAACCCAATCATCCTGGTCAGCAGACACAAAACACCTCAGATATGTCTCCAGGGTCTGATTAATCCGCTCAGTCTGGCCATTCGTCTGAGGATGGAAAGCGGACGAAAAAGATAAATCTATGCCCATCCTAGCACAGAATGCCCGCCAAAATCTAGACACGAATTGGGTCCCTCTGTCAGAAACGATATTCTCAGGAATACCATGCAAACGAACAACATTTTGAAAAAACAGAGGAACCAACTCGGAAGAAGAAGGCAACTTGGGCAGAGGAACCAAATGGACCATCTTAGAGAAACGGTCACACACCACCCAGATGACAGACATCTTCTGAGAAACAGGCAGATCTGAAATAAAATCCATCGAGATGTGCGTCCAAGGCCTCTTAGGAATAGGCAAGGGCAACAACAATCCACTAGCCCGAGAACAACAAGGCTTGGCCCGAGCACAAACGTCACAAGACTGCACAAAGCCTCGCACATCTCGTGACAGGGAAGGCCACCAGAAGGACCTTGCCACCAAATCCCTGGTACCAAAAATGCCAGGATGACCTGCCAACGCAGAAGAATGAACCTCAGAGATGACTCTACTGGTCCAATCATCAGGAACAAACAGTTTATCAGGTGGGCAACGATCAGGTCTATCCGCCTGAAACTCCTGCAAGGCCCGCCGCAGGTCTGGAGAAACGGCTGACAATACCACTCCATCCTTAAGGATACCTGTGGGCTCAGAGTTACCAGGCGAGTCAGGCTCAAAACTCCTAGAAAGGGCATCCGCCTTAACATTCTTAGAACCCGGTAGGTATGACACCACAAAATTAAACCGAGAGAAAAATAATGACCAGCGCGCCTGTCTAGGATTCAGGCGCCTGGCGGTCTCAAGAAAAACCAAATTTTTGTGGTCAGTCAATACCACCACCTGATGTCTGGCCCCCTCAAGCCAATGGCGCCACTCCTCAAAAGCCCACTTCATGGCCAAAAGCTCCCGATTCCCAACATCATAATTCCGCTCAGCGGGCGAAAATTTACGGGAAAAGAAGGCACAAGGCCTCATCACGGAGCAGTCAGAACTTTTCTGCGACAACACTGCCCCAGCTCCGATCTCAGAAGCGTCGACCTCAACCTGAAAAGGTAGAGCAACATCAGGCTGACGCAACACAGGGGCAGAGGAAAAACGGCGCTTAAGCTCCCGAAAGGCCTCCACAGCATCAGGGGACCAATCAGCAACATCAGCACCCTTCTTAGTCAAATCGGTCAATGGCTTAGCAATATCCGAAAAACCAGCAATAAATCGACGATAAAAGTTAGCAAAGCCCAAAAATTTCTGAAGACTCTTAAGAGAAGAGGGCTGCGTCCAATCACAAATAGCTTGAACCTTGACAGGATCCATTTCAATGGAAGAGGGGGAAAAAATATATCCCAAAAAGGAAATCCTCTGTACCCCAAAAACACACTTAGAACCCTTCACACACAAAGAATTAGACCGCAAAACCTGAAAAACCCTCCTGACTTGCTGGACATGAGAGTCCCAGTCATCCGAAAAAATCAGAATATCATCCAGATACACAATCATAAATTTATCCAAATAATCGCGAAAAATATCATGCATAAAGGACTGGAAAACTGACGGAGCATTTGAAAGACCAAAAGGCATCACTAAATACTCAAAGTGGCCCTCGGGCGTATTAAATGCGGTTTTCCACTCATCCCCCTGCCTGATTCGCACCAAATTATACGCCCCACGAAGGTCAATCTTAGAGAACCACTTGGCCCCCTTTATGCGAGCAAACAAATCAGTCAGCAACGGCAATGGGTATTGATATTTAACAGTGATTTTATTCAAAAGCCGATAATCAATACATGGTCTCAAAGAGCCGTCTTTTTTTGACACAAAGAAAAAACCGGCTCCTAAGGGAGATGACGATGGCCGAATATGTCCCTTTTCCAAGGACTCCTTTATATATTCACGCATAGCAGCATGTTCAGGCACAGACAGATTAAATAAACGACCCTTTGGGTATTTACTACCCAGGATTAAATCTATGGCACAATCGCACTCTCGGTGCGGAGGTAACGAACCAAGCTTGGATTCTTCAAAGACGTCACGATAGTCAGACAGGAACTCAGGAATTTCAGAGGGAATAGATGATGAAATGGAAACCACAGGTACATCCCCATGAGCCCCCTTACATCCCCAGCTCAACACAGACATAGCTTTCCAGTCGAGGACTGGGTTGTGAGATTGCAGCCAAGGCAATCCTAGCACCAAATCATCATGTAGATTATACAGCACCAGAAAGCGAATAATCTCCTGGTGATCCGGATTAATACGCATAGTTACTTGTGTCCAGTATTGTGGTTTATTATTAGCCAATGGGGTGGAGTCAATCCCCTTCAGAGGAATAGGAGTCTCCAAAGGCTCTAAATCATACCCACAGCGTTTGGCAAAGGACCAATCCATAAGACTCAAAGCGGCGCCAGAGTCGACATAGGCGTCCGTGGTAATAGATGACAAAGAGCAAATCAGGGTCACAGATAGAATAAACTTAGACGGTAAGGTGCAAATGGAAACAGATTTACCAAGCTTTTTAGTGCGCTTAGAGCATGCTGATATAACATGAGTAGAGTCACCACAATAGAAACACAACCCATTTTTCCGTCTAAAATTCTGCCGCTCGCTTCGGGACAGAATTCTATCACACTGCATACTCTCTGGCGATTTCTCAGTGGACACCGCCAGATGGTGCACTGGTTTGCGCTCCCGCAAACGCCTATCGATCTGAATAGCCATTGTCATGGACTCATTCAGACCCGCAGGCACAGGGAACCCCACCATAACATCCTTAATGGCATCAGAGAGACCCTCTCTGAAAGTCGCCGCCAGGGCGCACTCATTCCACTGAGTAAGCACAGACCATTTACGGAATCTTTGGCAGTAAATTTCCGCTTCATCTTGCCCCTGAGATAGGGACATCAAAGTTTTTTCTGCCTGAAGCTCCAAATGAGGTTCGTCATAAAGCAACCCCAAGGCCAGAAAAAACGCATCCACATTGAGCAACGCAGGATCCCCTGGTGTCAATGAAAAAGCCCAGTCTTGAGGGTCGCCCCGGAGCAAGGAAATCACAATCCTGACCTGCTGTGCAGGATCTCCGGCAGAGCGAGATTTCAGGGACAAAAATAATTTGCAATTATTTCGAAAATTCTGAAACCCAGATCTATTCCCCGAGAAAAATTCCGGCAAAGGAATTCTCGGCTCAGATACAGGTGCATGACAAACAAAATCTTGCAAATTTTGTACCTTCGTGGCGAGATTATTCAAACCTGCAGTTACACTCTGAAGATCCATTGCAAACAGGTGAACACAGAGCCATTCAAAGGAGAGAAAAAAAAAAAAATTTCAGCAGACTACTTATTTCTCTCCTTTCTCAGCCAAGGATTTTAACCCTTTAGTGGGCCGGTCAAACTGTCATGATCTCAATGGCAAGAGATCATAGCATCAGCATATATAGGAACTAGCTCTTGGAAGATGGAAACTGAGCTGACCATGAACTAAACCTAACGCACAACTAGCAGTGGCCGGGTAGCATGCCTACGTTGATTCTAGATGCCCAGCACCAGCCGGAGGACTAAATAAAACTAGCAGAGGAAAATATTAGTCCTAGCTCACCTCTAGAGAAATACCCCGAAAGGAGACAGAGGCCCCCCACATGTATTGGCGGTGAATCAAGATGAAATAACAAACGTAGTATGAAAATAGGTTTAGCAAATTTGAGGTCCACTTACTACATAGCAGAAGACAGGAAGGACACTTTCATGGTCAGCTAAAAACCCTATCAAAACACCATCCAGAAATTACTTTAAAACTCTGGCATTAACTCATAACACCAGAGTGGCAATTCCTGTTCACAAGAGCTTTCCAGACACAGTAACGAAACTACAGCTGTGAACTGGAACAAAAATGCAAAAACAAACATGGACAAGAGTCCAACTTATCTAGTAGTTGTCTAGGAGCAGGAACAAGCACAGAGAGGCTTCTGATAACATTGTTGACCGGCAAGCAACTAACAGAGCAGCAAGGTTATATAGCGACTCCCACATCTTGATGGGAACAGGTGAACAGAGAAGATGAAGACACCAGTTCAATTCCACCAGTAGCCACCGGGGGAGCCCAGAATCCAAATTCACAACAGAGTACCCGCTCATGAGGTGACTCTGCCGACGCCACTCCATTCCTCTGGGGTTGGTGCCAGAGCTGGTACAGGCAGTGGAGGTCCTGTGGACAGCTCCCAGGGGTCCATTCTCTCCAGCGGTGGCATGCCGGAGTAATCCTCCGGTGACGGGGGTCTGTGCGGGGCCATTCTTTTGTGAGGGTCCCCTCTGATCTCCAGCTCTATTCCTTCCTCCCCTGGGGATCGGTTTCGTTTTTGCTGTCTCCGCCCACCATGGAGAATAAGGAGGCGGACTTCGGTTGCTGACGGACACGCCTTCAAGATACAGAAATATTTAGACTGGGCGGCCATTATTCTTCGAGCTTCTCAGTTCGTTCACCCCCACAACTCCACGCCCTTCTTCTTCTCCTGCGCTCCTCGTGGCGTCATAATGGCGGCAGTTTTGGCAGGAATTTTGGCGGAAAATGGCAATACACAGTCTTTAGGCAGATCACAGTTCCACTACAGTTCTGACACAGTTCTTAGGCACACATGACCTGATTTTCAGGCTTAAGTAGATCCTGTTCGTGACGCCAAGATTTGGAGTGCCCCCACGTTAAGGGCAATGGGGTACTCGGCACCGGGTCTATCTCTCTCGGTTCTGGGGATGTCACGATGGCCCGACCCGGTCCGTGGCCCTTCTGAGGGGCGTCCAATTAAAGGTGAAGTTTGGTGTTTGTGATGCCAACTGTGGTATTCGGTCAGGGTGACCGACGCTGCTTAGGGGTTCGCTGGGGTGATGGAATGGCAGCTAGATGGTATACCTTCCCACAGGTGAAGTATGTCCCCAGGGCTTCCCAGATGTGTAGGTGGTGATGGTGGACGATGTAAGGCACAATGAATAACGAGGACACAAAGGTTGCAGTCTCTTTACCTTTTACTGAAGACTTCAGCGTCCACAGTCCAGAGTACCGTTCACAGGGCAGGCAGAGTCCTGCTGGTCCGAAGGCAAATTCAGAGTTCCCTTAACCAGGTGGAAATCAGTAGCCTTCCTACTAGCACCTGTGTGTTGTAGTACCTCCCTGCTGAGCACCACGGGATAGTCCTCACAACTTTCGTGGATGTTTCTGATGTTCTCTCTCTGTCCCCCAGATGGTACGGATAGGACAACCCGTATGACTGGGATAGCCTGGGGCTTGTTTGTAGGGACCCTAGAGACGCCCCGACCCCCACAATTTGCCACCGTGTCTTCTTAGGTATTAAGGTCGGGCAGCCAACTTGGAATTTACTGTCATGCCAGTCTCTGAAGTAATGCGTAAAGTCAATTACTCCCTCGGTGTTCCGGCCACCGGCTACGCGCCTCAGAAGGAGGCTGCCGATCTCGGGGCAGAACTCCTCCCGGTATTATCTCCTTGTGCTGTGACTTTGTTTCTCACTCTCCACAATACACTTCTCTTTGTGTCCTTTCTTAGGATGCTGCCGCATGTGGGGCAGGCGCAGCTCCATAGCTTTCTATCTCGTGCTAGGCCTCTGCCAGGATCCCACCCCTGACAGGGACCCTCTGTGTAATAATTATAGGGGATAATTCAGGAGACTCTTTGCGTGGAACAAAACAACAGGACACAGTTTTATAACTGGTAAAGTTTATATTATCACACGGTGATTCAAGCAGGTGCAGAGAGACACTCAAGTCCACAACACTTGGTGCAAATAATAAACGCAGCTTAGCAGTCAATAGGAAACTTCAGAGGTAGATGCAAACAAACAGAAAGTCTATGAAGCACAGTTATACTTGAGGAAACTTGACATGAATAGATCCTTGACTTAGTCCAGACACAGATAGATACGCTATTAGGCAGTTCAAATGATATCTTAGCTCAACCAGGGAGGCCTGGTTAATAGTCTCAGGTTTTGCAGAGCAGAAACAGCTTACATGTCCAGCAAATGCAGATGGAAGTAACACGAGCAGCAGATGAAGGAGGATTACTGAACACTGGTGTATGCAGCAGGAACTCAGAGCAGAGTGGCAGGATCTCCAACACAGGTTCACAGGAGCAGGTGCAGGTGCAAGGCCAGGGAGTAATCAGGAGCTGGATGCAAAGCAGAATAATCTAGCACAGACTGAAGGCTGGGGTGGAGTTGTATAGCAGGAAGACAAGTGCACATGAGACCAAAGATGCCATGTTGGAAAAGGGCAGTAATGCACAAAAGGTAAAAAATGTTCAGAGTCCTGACATTACTCCCTCCTTAGAAGCGGCCTCAGGACGATCCTGGACCTGGTTTCTCAGGGAATCTCTGATGAAAACGAGAAATCTTCTGTTGGGCATTGATGTTTTCCACAGGTTTTGTCCAAGTTTTTTGTGAAGGAACATTTAACTTCAGATTCTTAGTTGCTAACCACACGGAATCTCCTACCTTAAACATGAGTGCAGGTTTACGGAATCTATCAGCTGATCTCTTATAACGTTCTTGAGCCGTGGTCAGGGATTCCTTAAGAACCTCCAGATTTTGTCTCATCGCAGTCAGCCTTTCCTCCACTGCTGGAACCGGAGAATTAATTGGAGACCTAGGTAAAATACACGGATGATAACCCAGATTGGCAAAGAAAGGTGTAAATTTAGTGGAGGCGCTCTGAGAATTATTATATGAAAATTCGGCTAACAACAACAACTCCAACCAATCATCCTGGGGATGGCTGACATAGCATCTTAGATATTGTTCCAGCGTCTGGTTGGTACGCTCAGTCTGACCATTTGTCTGGGGATGGTAAGCAGAAGAGAGACAGACATTAATATTGAGTGCAGAGCAAAACCCCTTCCAGAATCTTGAAGTGAACTGTACTCCACAGTCAGAGATGATCTCATCCGGCACCCCATGCAACTGAAAGACATTCTGTATAACCAAGTTCACTGTATCTTTAGCAGAGGGGAGGCCGGTGCATGGAACAAAATGAGCAGCTTTAGTCAGGCGATCAACTACCACCATGATTGTATTCATGCCCCCCGATGTAGGCAGCTCCACAATAAAGTCCATTGATATAGACCCCCAAGGGCAGGTTGGAACAGGTAATGGTTGTAGAAGACCCATAGGTGCCACATGAGGAGTCTTGTAACGGGCACACACCTCGCAAGAGAGAACATAGTCCTTGGTATCCTTCAGGCAAGTTGGCCACCAGAAGAATTGGTTCAGGAACTCTTGTGTCTTCTGTACCCCCCTGTGACCAGCCAACTTGGAGTCATGTACCAACTTGAGGATCTGCAGACGGATGACCTCCGGGACGTAGATACGTCGATCTCTGAACCACATGCCACCCTTAAAGGCAAGATTAATATCCACAGGTGAGTTGGCCAGAAATACATCACCTTCATAGGCCTCCCTGCACTCCTTCCACAAGTCCTGATCGTGGATAACTCCGATGAAATTGGCATCAGATAGAATGGTCTTGGACGGAGCTCCAGGTACGGAATCCACAGCATGGATTCGGTATAAAGCATCAGCCTTCCCATTACGAGAACCTGGACGGTACGAGATAACAAAGTTAAATTGATTTAAAAATAAGTTCCAACAAGCCTGACGAGGAGAAAGACATCTAGCGGATCTAAGGAACTCTAGATTGCGATGGTCAGTAAGCACTATGATCTGTTGTGCAGCTCCTTGCAGATGATGCCACCATTCTTTGAAAGCCGCAATAATAGCCAGCAATTCCTTGTCTCCCACGTCGTAATTCTTCTCTGCTGAGGTTAGTCTACGGGAAAAGAAAGCACAAGGATGTAGCAGACCCTTCTCTCCAGTTCTTTGGGAGAGAATAGCCCCCAAAGCATTATCAGAAGCGTCCACCTCCACAATGAAAGGATGTGTTGGATCTGGGTGTATCAACAGCAGTGCTGATGTGAAACAGATCTTCAGCCAATCAAAAGCTTCTTGAGCCTATGATGACCACTTAAAGGGCTTTTCCTTCTTTGTCAAGGAAGTAATGGGACGGACAATATCAGAAAAATTTCGAATGAAGCGTCTGTAGAAATTTGCAAAACCAATAAAACGTTGGACCTCTTAATGTTCTTGGGTGCCGACCAGTCAAGGATAGCCTGAATCTTACCAGATTCCATGTTCAGCCCCTGGGGAGAGATGATATAACCCAAGAAGTACCTCAGAACGATGGAACTCGCATTTCTCCGGCTTGATATACAGTTGTTTCTCTTTCAGACGTCTTAAAACAGTTTTGACATGTTCTTCATGTTCCTGTAGAGAGTCAGAAAAGATTAGTATATCGTCCAAATAGATCACCACAAACTGGTCCAACAAATCTCTGAAGATGTCATTAACAAGGTGTTGAAATGCTGCAGGGGCGTTACAAAGCCCGAAGGGCATCAGAAGAGATTCAAAGTGTCCATACTGGCATCTGAATGCTGTCTTCCACTCATCCCCTGGACGAATACGCACCAAATTATAAGCCCCACGAAGATCCAGCTTAGAGAACACCTTAGCATGGCGGACTCTTTCCAGTAATTCGGTAATCAGAGGCAAAGGGTAACGGTTTCGTACGGTTACCTTATTGAGTTCCCGATAGTCAACACAGGGTATCAGGGTCCCATCCTTCTTCTTTACAAAAAAAATGGGTGCCCCTGCTGGTGAGGAAGAAGGACGTATGAAGCCTTTGGCCAGATTTTCATCAATATACTCCTTTAAGGCTTGAAGCGCAGGTGCCGCCAAAGGGTATACGTGACCAAAAGGAATATCTGCCCCAGGAAGTAACTCAATGGAACAGTCATAATTAGTGTTGAGCATTCCGATACCGCAAGTATCGGGTATCGGCCGATACTTGCGGTATCGGAATTCCGATACCGAGATCCGATACTTTTGTGGTATCGGGAATCGGAATCGGAAGTTTCCAGTGTATGGTTCCCAGGGTCTGAAGGAGAGGAAACTCTCCTTCAGGCCCTGGGATCCATATGAATGTGTAAAATAAAGAATTAAAATAAAAAATATTGATATACTCACCTGTCCAGAGGCCCCTGGACATCACCGCTGGTAACCGGCAGCCTTCTTTGTTTAAAATGAGCGCGTTCAGCACCTTCCATGACGTCACGGCTTCTGATTGGTCGCGTGCCGCTCATGTGACCACCACGCGATCAATCACAAGCCACGACGTCATCCCTCAGGTCCTAAATTCCCTTCTAGGAATTTAGGACCTGAGGGATGACGTCACGGCTTCTGATTGGTCGCGTGGCGGTCACATGAGCGGCACGCGACCAATCAGAAGCCGTGACGTCATGAAAGGTGCTGAATGCGCTCATTTTAAGCAAAGAAGGCTGCCGGTTCACAGCGGTAAGGTCCAGGATGCGTCGGAGAGGTGAGTATATCAATATTTTTTATTTTAATTCTTTATTTTACACATTAATATGGATCCCAGGGCCTGAAGGAGAGTTTCCTCTCCTTCAGACCCTGGGATCCATCAGGGATACCTTCCGATACTTGAGACCCATTGACTTGTATTGGTATTGGGTATCGGTATCGGATCAGATCCGATACTTTGCCGGTATCGGCCGATACTTTCCGATACCGATACTTTCAAGTATCGGACGGTATCGCTCAACACTAGTCATAATGCCTGTGTGGAGGAAGTTGATCTGCATTCTTCTTGTCACAGAGGTCAGAGAACTCTTTATATGCTGGAGGTAAAGAAGATACCTGTACATGTGGTTCCGTAGCCATGGACTCAGGGACAGCTTCTGTTAACGCTGAGTTGCTCCTTGTTGGAAAGATAAACTCCTTTGTCTCCCAGTTGATAATTGGGTTCTGAGAATGCAACCAAGGAATGCCTAAAATCACAGGAAAATGAGGAGAAGAAATTAGCAAGAAAGAAAGTTGCTCCTGATGATTAGGCTCCAACAAAATTTCAAGGGGTACGGTCTCCTGATCCACAGGCCCAGAGATTAAAGGTGACCCATCCACTGTTTCCATGGTAATTGGAGAGGCTCTTTGCTGAATTTTAATACCATGTTCCTTGGCAAATGCGATAGCCATGAAATTGCCACCTGCACCAGAGTCAATAATAGCTGAACTGGAAATCCACTTTCCTGAACACAGGATCTTAATAGGGAGAGAACAGTGAGAGTTCTTTTCCTTCAGCTCCTTGGGGGGTGAAGTCATACAAAGTGAATGGAATACAGCGTTTAAAGGCAGGCTACATTCAGAGATGTCAGATTCATCATCACAGTTGTCATACTCCCCTATTGCTGCTAGCACCTTGTTAGGCCGTCTAGGACACTTAGGACAATTGATCAAGAAGTGGTCAGACTGGCCGCAGTAGAAACATAAACTTTCACAAAGGCGATGCTCCCGGCGCTCATTGATCTCGCGTCTCTGAACGGAATCAATTTGCATGGGCACCTCCTCCACTTCCCGAGATGTTTTACCTGCAGGCTCTTTGGAAGGAAGGGAAAAGTTAGAAATACGGTTATATGCAGCAAATTTCTCCTGCCTACGCTCAGTAAGGCGAATGTCTATGCGCACACAATGCTGTATAAATGTCTCTAGTTCTTGTGGTGACTCTGAGCGAGCTAGTTCATCTTTTACAATACTAGACAGACCCCTTTTAAAAATAGGCAATTGTGCATAACTGTCTCAATTGGTATCTACCGCCAATCTCCTGAATTCAGTGGCATACTCAATAACAGAACGTTTAGCCTGGTGTAAAGACAACAAAGCAGATTCAGCGGTTGCATGGCGATTAGGGTCATCAAACATTAATGCCATAGCGGCCAAGAAATCATCCAAGTCATTTAACCGTGGGTCACGAGACTCAATCATCGGATTCGCCCAGGCGAGCGCTCGTGAGGTCAGTGTAGCATTATTACACACAATACTTTGGATCTATCAGTAGGAAAATGGTCAGCATGCACATCAAAATATAGCATACATTGATTCACAAAGCCACGAAATTTGTCGCGATCACCATTAAATCTGAATGGGGGCAACTTAGGTGGGCTAGCTGGTGGCAGTTGCCCAGAGGGTAAAGTCACTTGTGCAGCTATTTGCGTGCTTATGTCCTGAAAAGCCCGTCCATACTGGGACTCTATGCCAGCAAGTTTGTTTTCCTGGGCTGCCATGCGATTGCTTAAGTCCTGCAAAGTTTGTCCAAACACTTGTTGATTGTGTTCAAAGCTTCCAAACTTCTTTTGCAGACCTTCCACATCTTTCTGCAGTGATCTAATTATGGAAAACACCTGCTCTAATCTGCTCTCTGCAGTCATTGTTCCAGCAGTCTCCTTTTTTTTTTATGGCTAGATTATCCTGTAATAATTATGGGGGATAATTCAGGAGACTCTTTGCGTGGAACAAGACAACAGGACACAGTTTTATAATTGGTAAAGTTTATATTATCACATGGTGATTCAAGCAGGTGCAGAGAGAAACTCAAGTCCACAACACTTGGTGCAAATAATAAACGCAGCATAGCAGTCAATAGGAAACTTCAGAGGTAGATGCAAACAAACAGAAAGTCTATGAAGCACAGTTATACTTGAGGAAACTTGACACGAATAGATCCTTGACTTAGTCCAGACACAGATATATATGCTATTAGGCAGTTCAAATCATATCTTAGCTCAACCAGGGAGGCCTGGTTAATAGTCTCAGGTTTTGCAGAGCAGAAACAGCTTACATGTCCAGCAAATGCAGATGGAGGTAACACGAGCAGCAGATGAAGGAGGATTACTGAACACTGGTGTATGCAGCAGGAACTCAGAGCAGAGTGGCAGGATCTCCAACACAGGTTCAAAGGAGCAGGTGCAGGTGCAAGGCCAGGGAGTAATCAGGAGCTGGATGCAAAGCAGAATAATCTAGCACAGACTGAAGGCTGGGGTGGAGTTTTATAGCAGGAAGACAAGTGCACATGTGTTGTGAATTCTGTTCTCGAGCTCCCTCCTCTGGGTATGAATGATACTTCGGTGAGTTCTGTTCATGGACTCCCTCTGGTGGCTGTGAGTGGAACTGCTGGTTCTGAGATTCCTTCTCCAGCTGATCTCGTTCAGGCCTTGGCTGGCTGCTCTATGTAACTCCACTCAGAGCTTTACTTGATGCCAGCTGTCAATGTCCTAGTACTGGTTCAGTTCTCTTGGATCTTTCAGATGACCTGTCTATTTCAGCAAAAGCTAAGTCCCTGCTAGCTTATTTGTTACCATTGTGTTTTTGTCCAGCTTGCTATTATGATTTAATCTTGTTTGCTGGAAGCTCTGGGATGCAGAGTGGCATGTTGTGAAATTGGATTTTGGGCTCCCCCGGTGGCCACTGGTGGAATTGAACTGGTGTGCATCATCCTCTCTGTTCACCTGTTTCCATCAGGATGTGGGAGTCGCTATTTAGCCTTGCTCCTCTGTCACTTCCATGCCGGTCAACATTGTAATCAGAAGCCTTTCTGTGCATGTTCCTGCTGCTAGACAACTCCCAGCTAAGTTGGGCTTTAGTCCTTGTTTGTTTTTGCATTTTGTTCCAGTTCACAGCTGTAGTTTCGTTTCTGTGTCTGGAAAGCTCTTGTGATCTGAAATTGCCACTCTGATGTTATGAGTTAATACTAGAGTCTTAAAGTAATTTCAGGATGGTGTTTTTTGATAGGGTTTTCAGCTGACCATGAAAGTGCCCTTTCTGTCTTCCTGCTATCTAGTAAGCGGACCTCAATTTTGCTAAACCTATTTTCATACTACGTTTGTCATTTCATCTAAAATCACCGCCAATATTTGTGGGGGCCTCTGTCTGCCTTTCGGGGAAATTTCTCTAGAGGTGAGCCAGGACTATATTTTCCTCTGCCAGGATTAGTTAGTCCTCCGGCCGGCGCTGGGCGTCTAGGGATAAAACGCAGGCTACGCTACCCGGCTACTGTTAGTTGTGCGGCAGGTTTAGTTCATGGTCAGTTTAGTTTCCATCCTTCCAAGAGCTAGTTCTTATGTTTGCTGGGCTATGTTCTCTTGCCATTGAGAACCATAACAGTTTGACCGGCCATAAAGGGTTAAATTAATTGACAGAGAAAGGAGAGATAAGAGAAGTCTGCTGAAGATTTTTTTTTTTTTTTTCCTTCAGTTCTGAGTGTGCTTGTAATTGAATCTCTTGCAAGTCTGCCTATATTGCAGCCTTTCTCTCTCTCTCTCCTTCTAATCCTGGAATGGCTCTGTGTTCACCTGTTTAAAATGGATATTCAGAGTTTAGCTGCAGGTTTGAATAATCTCACCACGAAAGTTCAAAATTTACAAGATTTTGTTGTTCATGTTCCTATATCTGAACCTAGAATTCCTTTGCCTGAATTTTTCTCGGGGAATAGATCTTGCTTTCAAAATTTCAAAAATAATTGCAAGTTGTTTTTGTCCCTGAAATCTCGCTCTGCTGGAGATCCTGCTCAGCAGGTCAGGATTGTGATTTCCTTGCTCCGGGGCGACCCTCAGGATTGGGCTTTTGCATTGGCTCCAGGGGATCCTGCGTTGCTCAATGTGGATGCGTTTTTTCTGGCCTTGGGGTTGCTTTATGAGGAACCTCAGTTAGAACTTCAGGCGGAAAAGGCCTTGATGTCCCTATCTCAGGGGCAAGACGAAGCTGAAATATACTGCCAGAAATTCCGTAAATGGGCTGTGCTTACTCAGTGGAATGAGTGCGCCCTGGCGGCGAATTTCAGAGAGGGTCTCTCTGATGCCATTAAGGATGTTATGGTGGGGTTCCCTGTGCCTGCGGGTCTGAATGAGTCCATGACAATGGCTATCCAGATCGATAGGCGTCTGCGGGAGCGCAAACCTGTGCACCATTTGGCGGTGTCTACTGAGAAGACGCCAGAGAATATGCAATGTGATAGAATTCTGTCCAGAAGTGAACGGCAGAATTTTAGACGAAAGAATGGGTTGTGCTTCTATTGCGGTGATTCAACTCATGTTATATCAGCATGCTCTAAGCGTACTAAGAAGCTTGAAAAGTCTGTTTCAATTGGCACTTTACAGTCTAAGTTTATTCTATCTGTGACCCTGATTTGTTCTTTATCATCTATTACCGCGGATGCCTATGTCGACTCTGGCGCCGCTTTGAGTCTTATGGATTGGTCCTTTGCCAAACGCTGTGGGTATGATTTGGAGCCTCTTGAAACTCCTATACCCCTGAAGGGGATTGACTCCACCCCATTGGCTAGCAATAAACCACAATACTGGACACAAGTAACTATGCGGATTAATCCGGATCACCAGGAGATTATTCGCTTTCTTGTGCTGTATAACCTACATGATGTGTTGGTGCTTGGATTGCCATGGCTGCAATCTCATAACCCAGTCCTTGACTGGAAAGCTATGTCTGTGTTAAGCTGGGGATGTAAGGGGACGCATGGGGACGTACCTGTGGTTTCCATTTCATCATCTATTCCCTCTGAGATTCCTGAATTCTTGACTGAATATCGTGACGTTTTTGAAGAACCTAAGCTTGGTTCATTACCTCCGCACCGGGAGTGCGATTGTGCCATAGATTTGATTCCGGGTAGTAAATACCCTAAGGGTCGTTTATTTAATCTGTCTGTGCCTGAACATGCTGCTATGCGAGAATATATAAAGGAGTCCTTGGAAAAGGGACATATTCGTCCTTCGTCATCTCCCTTAGGAGCCGGTTTTTTCTTTGTGGCTAAGAAAGATGGCTCTTTGAGGCCGTGCATTGATTATCGGCTTTTGAATAAAATCACGGTTAAATATCAATATCCGTTGCCACTGCTGACTGATTTGTTTGCTCGCATAAAGGGGGCCAAGTGGTTCTCTAAGATAGATCTCCGTGGGGCGTATAATTTGGTGCGAATTAAGCAGGGGGATGAGTGGAAGACCGCATTTAATACGCCCGAGGGCCACTTTGAGTATTTGGTGATGCCTTTTGGTCTTTCAAATGCCCCTTCAGTCTTTCAGTCCTTTATGCATGACATTTTCCGTGATTATTTGGATAAATTTATGATTGTGTATCTGGATGATATTTTGATTTTTTCGGATGACTGGGACTTTCATGTCCAGCAGGTCAGGAGGGTTTTTCAGGTTTTGCGGTCTAATTCCTTGTGTGTGAAGGGTTCTAAGTGCGTTTTTGGGGTTCAAAAGATTTCCTTTTTGGGATATATTTTTTCCCCCTCTTCCATCGAGATGGATCCTGTCAAGGTTCAGGCTATTTGTGACTGGACGCAACCCTCTTCTCTTAAGAGTCTTCAGAAATTTTTGGGCTTTGCTAACTTTTGTCGTCGATTTATTGCTGGTTTTTCTGATGTTGTTAAACCATTGACTAATTTGACTAAGAAGGGTGCTGATGTTGCTGATTGGTCCCCTGCTGCTGTGGAGGCCTTTCGGGAGCTTAAGCGCCGCTTTTCTTCCGCCCCTGTGTTGCGTCAGCCTGATGTTGCTCTTCCTTTTCAGGTTGAGGACGACGCTTCTGAAATCGGAGCTGGGGCAGTTTTGTCGCAGAGAAGTTCCGATTGCTCCGTGATGAGACCTTGTGCCTTTTTCTCGCGTAAATTTTCGCCCGCCGAGCGGAATTATGATGTTGGGAATCGGGAGCTTTTGGCCATGAAGTGGGCTTTTGAGGAGTGGCGTCATTGGCTTGAGGGGGCTAGACATCAGGTGGTGGTATTGACTGACCATAAAAATCTAATTTATCTTGAGTCCGCCAGACGCCTGAATCCTAGACAGGCGCGCTGGTCGTTGTTTTTCTCTCGGTTTAATTTTGTGGTGTCCTACCTGCCGGGTTCTAAGAATGTTAAGGCGGATGCCCTTTCTAGGAGTTTTGAGCCTGACTCCCTTGGTAATTCTGAACCTACAGGTATCCTTAAGGATGGAGTGATATTGTCTGCCGTTTCTCCAGACCTGCGGCGGGCCTTGCAGGAGTTTCAGGCGGATAGACCTGATCGTTGCCCACCTGGTAGACTGTTTGTTCCTGATGATTGGACCAGTAAAGTCATTTCTGAGGTTCATTCTTCTGCGTTGGCAGGTCATCCTGGAATCTTTGGTACCAGGGATTTGGTGGCAAGGTCCTTCTGGTGGCCTTCCCTGTCTCGAGATGTGCGAGGCTTCGTGCAGTCTTGTGACGTTTGTGCTCGGGCCAAACCTTGTTGTTCTCGGGCTAGTGGATTGTTGTTGCCCTTGCCTATCCCGAAGAGGCCCTGGACGCACATCTCGATGGATTTTATTTCGGATCTTCCTGTTTCTCAGAAGATGTCTGTCATCTGGGTGGTGTGTGATCGTTTCTCTAAGATGGTCCATTTGGTTCCCCTGCCTAAGTTGCCTTCTTCTTCCGAGTTGGTTCCTCTGTTTTTTCAAAATGTGGTCCGTTTGCATGGTATTCCGGAGAATATCGTTTCTGACAGAGGTACCCAATTCGTGTCTAGATTTTGGCGAGCATTCTGTGCTAGGATGGGCATAGATTTGTCTTTCTCGTCTGCTTTCCATCCTCAGACTAATGGCCAGACCGAGCGGACGAATCAGACCTTGGAGACATATTTGAGGTGTTTTGTGTCTGCAGATCAGGATGATTGGGTTGCTTTTTTGCCTTTAGCGGAGTTTGCCCTCAATAATCGGGCCAGCTCTGCCGCCTTGGTGTCTCCCTTTTTCTGTAATTCGGGGTTTCATCCTCGATTTTCTTCTGGTCAGGTGGAATCTTCGGATTGTCCTGGAGTGGATGCTGTGGTGGAGAGGTTGCATCAGATTTGGGGGCAGGTAGTGGACAATTTGAAGTTGTCCCAGGAGAAGACTCAGCTTTTTGCCAACCGCCGGCGTCGGGTTGGTCCTCGGCTTTGTGTTGGGGACTTGGTGTGGTTGTCTTCTCGTTTTGTCCCTATGAGGGTTTCTTCTCCCAAGTTTAAGCCTCGGTTCATCGGCCCGTACAAGATATTGGAGATTCTTAACCCTGTGTCCTTCCGTTTGGACCTCCCTGCATCTTTTTCTATTCATAATGTTTTTCATCGGTCATTATTGCGCAGGTATGAGGTACCGGTTGTGCCTTCCGTTGAGCCTCCTGCTCCGGTGTTGGTTGAGGGCGAGTTGGAGTACGTTGTGGAAAAAATCTTGGACTCCCGTGTTTCCAGACGGAAACTCCAGTATCTGGTCAAATGGAAGGGATACGGTCAGGAGGATAATTCTTGGGTGACTGCCTCTGATGTTCATGCCTCCGATTTGGTCCGTGCCTTTCATAGGGCTCATCCTGATCGCCCTGGTGGTTCTGGTGAGGGTTCGGTGCCCCCTCCTTGAGGGGGGGGTACTGTTGTGAAATTGGATTTTGGGCTCCCCCGGTGGCCACTGGTGGAATTGAACTGGTGTGCATCATCCTCTCTGTTCACCTGTTTCCATCAGGATGTGGGAGTCGCTATTTAGCCTTGCTCCTCTGTCACTTCCATGCCGGTCAACATTGTAATCAGAAGCCTTTCTGTGCATGTTCCTGCTGCTAGACAACTCCCAGCTAAGTTGGACTTTAGTCCTTGTTTGTTTTTGCATTTTGTTCCAGTTCACAGCTGTAGTTTCGTTTCTGTGTCTGGAAAGCTCTTGTGATCTGAAATTGCCACTCTGATGTTATGAGTTAATACTAGAGTCTTAAAGTAATTTCAGGATGGTGTTTTTTGATAGGGTTTTCAGCTGACCATGAAAGTGCCCTTTCTGTCTTCCTGCTATCTAGTAAGCGGACCTCAATTTTGCTAAACCTATTTTCATACTACGTTTGTCATTTCATCTAAAATCACCGCCAATATTTGTGGGGGCCTCTGTCTGCCTTTCGGGGAAATTTCTCTAGAGGTGAGCCAGGACTATATTTTCCTCTGCCAGGATTAGTTAGTCCTCCGGCCGGCGCTGGGCGTCTAGGGATAAAATGCAGGCTACGCTACCCGGCTACTGTTAGTTGTGCGGCAGGTTTAGTTCATGGTCAGTTTAGTTTCCATCCTTCCAAGAGCTAGTTCTTATGTTTGCTGGCCTATGTTCTCTTGCCATTGAGAACCATAACAGTGGCACCACCGCGCCGTGAGTCGGTGCGGTGGTTTCTTTTGCACCCTCTGCGTGGTTTTTTGTTAGTTTTTTATGCTGACCGCAAAGATACCTATTCTATCCTCTGTCTGTTTAGTTAGTCTGGCCTCCTATGCTGAATTCTATTTCATTCCTGTGTTTGTGACTTCCATCTTAACTCACAGTCAATATATGTGGGGGCTGCCTATTTCTTTGGGGAATTTCTCTGAGGCACGGTAGGCTGTATTTTCTATCTTTGGGGGTGGTTGGCTCTTGGGCTGTGAAGAGGCATCTGGGTAGAGTCGGGAACGCTCCACGGCTGTTTCTAGTTGTTGTGATAGGATTAGGGGTTGCGGTCAGTAGAGCTCCCACTTCCCAGAGCTCGTCCCGTATTGCTAGTTTGGTCATCTGGTCATTTCTAGTGCTCCTAACCACCAGCCAAACATAACACACATGAGACCAAAGACGCCATGTTGGAAATGGGCAGTAATGCACAAAAGGTAAAAAATGTTCAGAGTCCTGACACTCTGTCTGCAGCTCAGATATTCTTCCTTTTCCCCCTGTCTGCCTGACAGGTCCTCTCTGGGTCAAACCCAGGCAGCTTCTGACTAACTTCCTATCCAACCCACCAGTTTTACCCGTGTGTGAGGGGTGCCCTAATAGATAGAAGCAAGGCTCCCCCTGGTGGACTGGAGTGTGAGGTGTAGTGTGTGACTTGTGATACCTGGCAAGGTGAACTCCTTTAGTACCATCAGACGTAATATCACTCCCCCTGGTGGAAGAGCGACATTACTGCAGCAACCAGGACTCTGGGGCGCTGTACTATATCTCCCTGCTCTGTGCTGCTCTGCTCTTTGCCCCTCCCATCTACTTAACTCCTTGCATCCTGTGCCTTAACTAATACTCTTATCTATCCTATTCTCAGTATATAAAAAATGCATCACATTACAATATATGACACTGAACATTAGCATCAGGGAACATGAATAACTGTCAGGGTGCCGCACGTGACACATGTGCTCAGTGTTCAGGAGAGAGGAAGCACACGAGGGTCACTGCCACCTCCTTACAGAGACACAACTTGGAGTCTCCACATTTCAAAAAATTGTTAGTAACATCAGCATCAGTAGCAACAGCAGGCACAAAAGCCATGACAAAGGTGTCACAGACTGGAATAAAGCAAGATCAATGCAGCACATTAAAAACTACACAATCGCCTAGTCTATCCAGTCTGCTACTGGAGTATAAGGGTATGTGCACACGTCCGGATTTCTTGCAGAAATTTCCTGAAGAAAACCGGAAATTTTCTGCAAGAAATCCGCATTTTTTTTTTTGCGTTTTTTTTTCTGTTTTTTTTTGCGTTTTTTTTAGCATTCTGCAAGCGTAATTAGCTTGCAGAATGCTAAAGGTTTCCAAGCGATCTGTAGCATCGCTTGGAAAACTGACTGACAGGTTGGTCACACTTGTCAAACATACTGTTTGACAAGTGTAACCAACTTTTTACTATAGATGCTGCTTATGCAGCATCTATAGTAAAAGATAGAATGTTTAAAAATAATAAAACAAATAAAAAAATGGTTATACTCACCCTTTGCAGACAGCCAATCTCCTCAGCGGCGTCCGTTCCTATAGATGCCGGTGTGGTTCAGGAACTTCGATGACGTCGCGGCTTGTGATTGGTCGCGTGAGTCACATGAGCGGTCAGGTCACGCGACCAATCACAAGACAGCGACGTCATCACAGGTCCTGAACCACACCATCTATAGGAACGGAAGAGAGAGCATGCACCGGAGAGGCGGGAACACTTCAGGGGCCATCAGAGGGTGAGTATATCACTATTTTTTATTTTAATTCTTTTTTTTTTACCAATTATATGGTGCCCAGTCCGTGAAGGAGAGTCTCCTCTCCTCCACCCTGGGTACCAACCGCACATAATCTGCTTACTTCCCGCATGGTGGGCATAGCCCTGTGTGGGAAGTAAGCAGATCAATGCACTCCTAGGTGTGCGGAATCCCCGCAATTCCGCATTTTTAATGAACATGTTGCTTTTTTTCCGCGATGCAATTTTTTCGCGGAAAAAAATGCCACATTTGCACAAAAAATGCGGAATACCCTGTAAATAATAGGAGGCATACGTAAGCGTTTTTTTCGCATTTTTATCACGTTTTTATAGCGAAAAAACGCGAAAAAAACGCGAAAAATCCTGAACGTGTGCACATGGCCTAAAAGTCATTGGAGATTTATGACTTGTTTATCTGTATGAAAGTTAGGTGGTCTGCACTTTCAGTGGACAGTCGGATGCACTTATCCCTCAGGACATCAGCAGCATAGCTGAAGACAAGTTCTGAGAGAATGCTGGCTGCTGGGCATGACAAGATTGACAGGTAAGCTTTTTAAAGACCAAAATGCCAAAGGGTTTAAATCCCCCTGATGGAATTGATATTGAGCTTGAGATACTCCTGCACCATCCTCACCAGTCGTTCACTATTTGTCAGACTTGTACTTTTTTCTGCTGGTGCACGGGCTGGTCTAAAAATGTGTGAAACGACTCATGGAAATTGCTTTGGCCACATACACTACTGCTGCTGTTTTTGCCTCATCAGTGCAAAGTATGAGAACTGATGCAAGGATTCCCGACTTTCCTGGTGTCTGTTCGCCCTGATCCAAGATGGAGTCTTGGATCTTGCCCTGTCATGGATCTTCCTGTCTGTCCTGATTATTTAAGTCCGGGTCTTGTGTTCACCTGTGCCTGAATATTTTGTGCTGCTGGCTCCTGAGCATCTGCCTGTTTGCTGGTTAACTCCCTGCTTCTGCTGCTCACTACTCAGATCTGCCTCACTCCATTCAGCTACCTCTCGCCTCTGGAACTGCCATGACGAGCAGCACACCAGTGGAAGGATTTCCTTTGTGTACAAAACTTTTCCCAGTGTTGTGCCTCTTTGCACCACACCAGGTGAGCAAGATTCAAGCTGTGTTTTCTCTCCAAGAAAGTTCTACTCATCTACTACGCTTAGATGGCGCTCTCCCTCTTTCTCCCCTCATCCTCTTTTTTCTAGGACGTCATTCACATGACGCATCATCTGTGAACTATTGGACTCCTACTAACAAGAACTGTGCACACGTATGAGCAAGTGTTGCTGGACTTCATCATTTAAATACTGTGTGCATTTGCACTATAACCTTATTGGACTTCCTTGTTCAAGTGTCTTGTTTACTTCCACATAATTTCCTTGCTGGACTGGTTTACATTAGCGGTCGCGCCCTGCTACTCAGTTTGCTGTGATTTTCTATATAGAGCTGAGGACCTCGTTACAATTGCAAGAATATCTGTACTATGTTTTGTTTGCTATCCTGTTGGCTATTTTCTATATAGAGCTGAGGACTTCGTTACAGTTGCAGAAATATCTTAGTTCTGTTTACATTTCTGTTTTTGAGTAAATACATCTTTTGCTGCAACTTTGTTCTCAGACTGGCTTTATCCCATGCTATCAGATTCCGTAGTACCCATATAATTATTACAACTGATCTGGCTAGGCGAGAGGCTCTGGACTGAGGTCTAAGGGGTAAGGATTCTTCTTGTGGAGAGTGACATACCAGCTCTTGCTTGTCAAGGTAAGGAGTCTTATTTTGCACTGACGAGGGCAAATAGCCTGAAACACTGTGTCTGCAAATTGAGACACTGATTTGGCTTTTATCCTAAGTCATATTTCAAGACCCGTTAAAGGGTTGATTGTGACTTGTAGGATCACTACTTCCAACAGGTGGCGCTATAGAGTTCAAGTCCTCGTTTTCTCTGAAAAGGCAATTTGCATATTACATTTTCCAGAGGAGCATTGCACGGAGGATAAGCCTCCTTACCTTGACAAGCCAGAGCTGGTATGTCACTCTCCTCAAGGAGAACCCTTACCCCTTAGACCTCAGTCCTACATCTGCCACTCATCCATCTGTTACGGATCAATGTTTAAACTAGAAAAACTAGTCCAAGTACTGTCTCAGTCCCTGTCCCATGCATCCATGCTGCTTAATTATACTATTTTTACCCTGGGTCAATTGATTACACTTTTCCTGGTGTCTTTCACTAATTTGAGGTGTTTTGGCAGCTTTTTGGCCCCCTTGAAGCTGCTGTCTCTGCATTTGTTTTTTCCTCCCATTAAATTCAAAGGGGTTCGGATATGTTCGACAAACCTTTCAGCAAACATCGGGATGATCGCTGATCTGAACTGAACCTTGAAAGGTTTGCTCATCTTTAATGGCGAATAAGCCTTTTGTTCTGCTCTGACCTGGTCAAGCTTTGAAACCTGTCACTCACAGCCCTTTGACTCTCGACCCCCTCTATTATTGCTACTGTTACAACTGCACACTGAAGGGGTTTTTATAATGCCATGCCAAGTAGGATACAAACTATTGGCATGGAATTATATCTCCAATATTCTTCACATATACAGTATATAGATATTTATTTATATATTTATTTGGGAGTGGATCTATATCATGTCTTGATCTTTAAAGACCCTGGCAACACTCCTTGCTATTGGCATAAAAAATCTCAACATTTTACTTATTAGATGACAGTGCAGATTTCCATTAATCTAGTATCTTGTCTTTTTGTTGTTTACTAGTCTTTTGTTGTTTGTGATCCTCAGTAGTTTCCACTTTGCAGGAATTCAACCCCAAAGGCTTGCTTCTTGCAGTCTCCTCTGGAGAGTTGATGTTGAGAATGTGTCTGGTAATCCTGATGAACCTGCAGCACAGGTAATTCTTGGTCTTCCTTTCCTGTAGCGGTCCTCGTGAGAACCAGTTTCATCATTGTGATTGATAGTTTTCATGACAGCACTTGAAGATACCTTAAAGGTTACAGCAATTTCCCAGACTGACTGAGTTTCTTACCGTAAATTAATGATGGACTGTCACTCCTCTTTACTCAGTAGAGTTTTTAGATTGAGTAATAAAGTAGAGCTCAGCAAGCTTCTCCTGCTCACGCCAGGCTCTGTATATACTATGTCCAAAGATAGTGAGCTTATCACAGGAGGGGGTGTGGTCTGACCAGGGATCACATGCCATGTAGTCAAGGCAGTGATAATCTCCTGCTGATAAAACCTCCATTGTATGGAAACAACAGTACACAACCTAACATGTAACATATCTCTGAAATCAGTGTCTCAACCCATACCTCATGCTGCCCTCAGATTACATAGAAAAACTCTGCTGACAGATTCCTTGTAAATAAAAGTAATTCCAGGTGTTTAAGCAATGAAGCTTCTAGAAAGAATGCAAAGAGGGTGTAAAGCTGTCATCAAAATACAAGGGGGTACTTTAAGGAATCTATGGCTTAACTTGTTTACTTCATGTGTGTTTTTTTACGCCTTGTTCCCAAATGTGTCCCTTTCTGGTTTTATTGCTTTCAGCCTGAATCTACAATGTGCACATTCTGATAAGAACATGAAAAATCACTGCATGGAAAGGGGTGTCAAAAGTTTTGCATGATAATGTACATGTAAAACAAAAAAAGCTGATTTACACAACAGGTTCTGACAAAACATCTCCTTTTAAATGGTGATCACAGGTAAATATGGTTGTCCTCCTTTAACATTTCCCTAAAAAAAAAGTTCTGCTGTATGACGCCATGCAATGATTTGATACGTGCGCTCTCATAAAATGACCTTTCATGAAAACTAAGTTTGAAACTCGACAGCTCCATAGTACGAGCATGTTCATCAGATTCGGGAACACGGCCCTTTAACTGAGGGTGAGGCTTCTTCAAACATACAGCAACATCTGAACTTTTCAACTATTTTATCAACAAAGCTAAAGGAACAAAAAGATTCTTTTGTGGGAAACTCGAAAAGAATTACATGGCAGAGTTTTTATAGTTAAAGATCCACTTGGGATAAAAGGAATTTGAGGAGAAAACTTTCTTTTTTTTTCTAAGACTGACTGCAGAAATAGTTTTCATTTGAAATCATAGACTCAGTGTGTGAACCTGCCCATGAGAAATGGTCCGATGTTCTCACCGGAGAGAATCTAACCTCCCCGATCATCCACCATTAGCGGGACAGCAATGCCCTAAGTAACGGGACTGATCCAGCTGGCCGCTCCCATTTCAAGATTTCCAGCCAGCTACACATTTCAGATCTGTACTATATATTCAACACCCTGGTGGCACTAAAAGAGTAATCGTAATTTTTTTTTTCTTTTTTTTAGAAATCAACTTTGTGATATATGTTTTTTGGAGAAATCCGCTTCTTTCTCCTACTGGATTGATCTTTCATTCTCAAAATTCTCAATCCACGTGTAAAATCTGTGTTCGCTGAAGACAGATAGTAACACTACTGAAATAGGAAATGACAGTTAGTGCTCATAAAGTTCTATGGAGAACTGTAACTTCAGGAGATCTTGCAGTAGAATGTCTGGCTCCACCTCTAGCTCCTCCCTCCTCTCCAGAGAATCTTATAAGCACCAACCGTCATCTCCTATCTCAATCAATACAGATTTTACAATTTTTACCCCTAAATTGAGTATGAATTATCGAGAAAAAAATGAATTCTCCTATAAGATATATTACAAGGTTAATTATTTTCATGTGTGCTATTGAGTTACGAAATAAAAATTGAAAATGATGGTTACTCTTTAAAATGGGCCAATGAATGATTGTTCATCATTGATCAATAACTCCAAAATAGAGATCGACAAAAAATATTTGATTGCCCTAGGCTGTTGGCCAATGCTGTCCACGGCTGTTGGCATAGGGCAAGATTTACCTCTATGCCGGCAATCATTTGACCTGCAGTCCGGGCCACTCTGCTGCTTCTTAGGCTCCTGTGATGATATGACATTGTGGCACAGTGGACTCCATGATATCGCAGTGGCTGGGTAAGCAGCAGAGAAGGCCAGGATGCCAGACAAAGGATTGCCAGGGCAGAAGTGCCCCTGAGGAACGAACTACACACTGGATCAGGTGGTACATCGGTCCCTTTCTTGTGGTTCCAGGACCCTTTCTTGCAATTACATTTAAATGTTGTTTTTAAAAATAATTTTCTAATAAAAAGTGTTTATTATGGTACCATGGTTGAGATCAGTGTATTTCTTGATCAAACCCTCTTGTGATATATTTAATAGTAAATGGTACAGTATCCCCTAGGGGGAGTTATATCTAATATTGAGCAAATCACCGTGTATATATAACACTGGATCAGGGTAGTTAGAATCTTGGTGTTTAAGCTCATCCCAAACATATCAGATACCACATTGGACAATATAGAATTTTGTTCTGCGAATGATCATTTGCAATGTTTGAAATCAGCCAATTTATATGAGCATTATGTAATATGTATGGGCTCCTTACACCTCCCAAATCACATAGCACGATGGAGATCTGTCAGCTACATGAATGGGTCATGTTTTACCATCTAAAGGTGAAAGGAGAAATTGCAGGGCCAAAAAGAATACAGAAAATGGGCCTCTAAAAAGCTTTAAATACTGTATATCTTTAATCAAAATGTAATTGTGCCATTTGAGATCATTACCCATGATAGTAATGGCCGGTATGTATTTGTTAGTGATGGCCATTACTCAGCTACCAAATGGTTGAAATGAAACAAAGAGTGAAAAATGTAAAGGGTGTGAATACTTTCCGTACCCACTGTAAATGTATACGAGTATATATACATATATATATTTGTTCATTTTTTGATATGTCTGTGCATATGTGTGATATATGTAAACCTGTACGTTTATGCATGCTAAACAATTGTGGGAATCAGACCTACTGAAATCTAGACATAGAGGGCTTAAAGTGAACTTGTCATTTCCAGAAATGTTATTTACTTTGCAGATATGTGGTTAGTCTGCAGGGAAATAGCATTTAAACTCTCTGCCTTCATGCCTTACTGGATCAGCAGGTGCAGGGAGAAAATGAACTTTTATTACGGTGGTGCAGGGAGCAGGGAGCAGTTACAATCACTACACAATGAGTGCTGTAATCTCTCTGGCACTTTGGTTAAGAGCTTGTCATGCAGCATATGTGTATAGCATGTGTCCAAACTAGGCTATCAAAGTGCGAGGGAGTCATTACTGCACGTTCACTGTATAGTTACTGATGGCTGTAGCCACTCACTGCACCACCCTGATGACTGGACGCAAGTGGCTCAAGGGAGGATATAACATCATTGTCTCCCTGTAGCCGCTGCTCCAGTAGGGCAAGGAGGCAGGATTGTAAAGCCACTTACCTGTAGATTAAATTCAATATCTGCAAGCTAATAGTGATTCTGGACAAGACAAGTTCCTTTTAAAGGGAACATGACAGCTGTTACATGCTGGTCAATCCACAGGCAGCACGTATCAGGCACTGGCTGTATGATTTCAACCAGAAATGTTTGATTCTGGTGTTTCAGAAAAAAACATACATCAAAAGCCACTGGAGACCAAGCTGCATGGGAGACTAGTCGGACAGGCGGGTCCTCCGCCGCTTCTCTCCACCCACTGACATTGAGTGACAGGTCTCTCCTTGCGTACGTGTACAGGGAGACACCTACAAGTCATTGGCAGCGGACGGAGAAAAGCCCCTGGGGACCTGACTAGTATTCCCTGTGGGTCGGTCCCCAGAAATCTTTTAAAGAATGTTTTTTTGTGAAATGCCATGTTTCATCGTCAAACATTCATAGCTGTAATCATATAGCCAGTGTCTTATATATGCGTCCCGTGGATCAGACACCATGTATCAGTTGTGAGGTTCCCTTTAACATCTCGTCTACCTATATATACATGGACTAATCAGGACAAGTTTCAAAAATGTCATGAAATGTTATGTTATACACATTGTATTTAGACCTTGTAACTCTCCGTAGCTGAGAGAGACATATTTCTGGATGTTCTACTACGGAATCTGTTCAAAATTTGTTAAAGTATTAATGCTTAATACTCCTTCATGTCTTGTATCTATCAACAATTATAGAAAGAATTAAAACTGAACTATATGGTGAGTACTAAACAAAATGCAGTTTCTAGCTGCTCTCTGTGTTCTGGCAAGCTACCAATGAAATATTAATTGTCCTTTATTAAATCGATCACATCTGACACATCCTGACTGTGTAACATATCACACAGGTCACAATGGTCCATAATGAAAAATCTGTACAAAACTCCAGGGATTGAGAATAATATATTTTTCACAGGAAACATCCAACCTTTACAAAAGAAGAAAACGAAATACATCCTGAAAGGAAAAAGTTGGCAAATCAACAAACTCAGACTTTGCTTGAAAGCAAATCCATTATAACAAGCATCTGGTCCACTCCTTCGTTACAATGTAGGGTGCAATACTCAATATCAAGCAGCAGCTGAAAGAGCAGACACAATTTAGGGTTTAGGAAAAGATAGGCAAATCAATATGTGCCCCAAACATCATTTAAATCTTTTTAAACCACTCTTCTTTTTTATGCCATGTTATTCGTTGACATTTTTTGCACAAAATTCTTGAAAATGGCCAATGTGGTTCATGAATTTTGTGCAAGATCAAAAATGCCATTTATTTTTGTCTGGTAAATATTTTGCAACTTTTTCATTCATTTTTAGGCTCCGGACTTTAATATAAAGGGCTATAGTGATATAAAAAGATGGGTGATTTCATTAATAAATGAGGTGATGGGACCTATTTGTAATAGTAGGCTGGAAAAGTTGACAGATTTCACTTAGAAAAAAACATACCTTAGATATGGTTTTATGAACATGTACATGGTCATGAGATGGACCTTCTAAGGACTGTACAAATGACCAGGGAATATAATTTATGCATGGAAAGAAGATGACTCAATATGCTTATAGCTAAGGGTTAACTGAAAAATAATCAAATATCTTGATATTTGAATTTACAATTTTTCAATGGAAATTGGAGAATCAATTCACTGCAAGTCAAAAGTTCACCAAAGCCTCAAATTTTTCAATTACATTGTCCTGAGAAATTGATCAAACTATTCCATTTTCCTCACACACTAATCACTTCCACTTCTGTGCTGTCACACATTGTATGTACAGTTTGTCCGTGTTTTATGGCTTAGCTGAGAACTGTGATGTAACGGGCTGGGAACCACTGTGCCGAAGCTCAAGGAAGACCTGGAGGTACATGACTAGAATCCTTACCGAATCTGACCATGGATTCGCAGCAGCTAACGACACCGAGATCCGAGGCTAGGCAAAGGAGGTGGTCCAGGTGCTACTCCAGGACTGACCTTGGGTAGATGGCAGCTGACCCCCTAGGAACAGGTAGCTTGGATAGCCTGAGGGAATGTCCAACAGATGCAGGCAAGCAGAGTAAGATGACAGTTTCCACAGATGCAGATGGGACCAGCTGACATTGAGATTAGCACTGGCATTTGCAGCGGGATCGGCTGACATTGAGATGACAACTGGCAGGTGCAACTGAACTGGCTGATGTTGAGATGAGCACTGGCAGGTGCAACAGGACCAACTGATGATGAGATGAGAACTGGCAGGTGCAGTGGGAGCGGCTGCTGTTGAGTTGAGCACTGACGGGTGCAGTGGGACCAGCTGCCATTGACATGAGTAGGGTTGAGCGACCTTTACATTTATAGGATCGGGTCGGGTTTCACGAAACGCGACTTTTTCAAAAGTCGGGTCGAGTGAAATCGGCCGATCCTATAAAAAAGTCGGGGTCGGCCGAAACTCGAAACCCAATGCAGTGCATTGGGTTTCCAATGGTTCCCAGGGTCTGAAGGAGCGGAAACTCTCCTTCAGGCCCTGGGATCCATATTTAAGTGTAAAATAAAGAATTAAAATAAAAAATATCGCCATACTTACCCTCTGATGCGCCCTGGTACTAAGCGGGAACCTTCCTTCCTTAGAATCAGCCTTCCAGGACCTTGCGGTGACGTCGCGGCTTGTGATTGGTCGCGCGGCCGCCCATGTGACCGCTCGCGCAACCAATCACAAGCCGCAACGTCACCGTGACGTCACCGAAGGTCCTGGAAGAGCTGATTCTTAGGAAGGAAGGCTGCCGGAAAGAAGCCGAGGGTGAGTATATTCCTATTAGGTATATACTCACCCTCGGACACGCCCTGCTTCTTTCCGGCAGCCTTCCTTCCTAAGAATCAGCCCTTCCAGGACCTTCGGTGACGTCACGGTGACGTCGCGGCTTTTGATTGGTCGCGCGAGCGGTCACATGGGCGGCCGCACGACCAATCACAAGCCGCGACGTCACCGCGACGTCACTGCAAGGTCCTGGAAGGCTGATTCTAAGGAAGGAAGGTTCCCGCTTAGTACCAGGGTGCATCAGATGGTAAGTATAGCGATATTTTTTATTTTAATTCTTTCTTTTACACTTAAATCTGAATTCTGATACCAATTCCCGATATCCTAAACATATCGGGAATCGGTATTGGAATTCCGATTCCAGATTCAGAAGATCGCCGACTTCATGGCCGACCCCACACAGGAGTCGGGTCGGGTTTCATGAAACCCGACTTTGCCAAAAGTCGGCGACTTCTGAAAATTGCCGACCCGTTTCGCTCAACCCTAGACATGAGTACTAGCAGGATGAGTACTGGCAGGTGCAGCAGGACTGGCTGATGTAGAGATAAGCACTGGCAGGTGCAGCAGCTGGGATACGAGCACAACATTATACAGGCACCTCCATGTTGGAGAAGGTGCTTTAAATAGTAAGTGTCCTCCAGCTATTGGCTGGGGACACTTTTGAGGAATGCCTGCTGCTCCTTTAAGAAAGGGGAAGTGTGCACACGAGCATCCTAAAAACAGTGCTCGGGGACCCATGTGCAATGAACCCACCTTGGGTAGCAGCAGACATGGAAGAAGCAAGACGGGGAACGTGGCAAGGAGTACGCTTGCGTCTCTGCAAGGAGAAAGGGACTGCAGGTGGAGATGCCGACACTACATGTGACATTCTCTCACTAGCCAAATTCACCAAAACAATGGCTGCTACATTCCCTGCCTTGGCATTTATACTGGCTATGATTATCTTTCCTGATTGACTGTGAAGTGATCGCTGCAATGCATTATCGGGAAGCATGCCATAGATCATGTGATATTACTCGGGCTGATGCAATCTTTTGCAATATATAAAATGACCGTGTACATTTTAGGCAATTCATGCAAAGCAAATAGTAAATTGTACAAATTTACCGGCTTTAGAATACTCCTAAAAAATTCTGCACTAATTGAATTTGCATTGAATCAATTTGTTTATCATTAGTTAAAATTTGCGGAAAGTCTAGAAATTTCAAAATAAAGTACTGTACAATGCAAACGGATGAAGATAACAGGAAGTGAAAAAAATCTGTAACAATTTTAGTGAATGCTGAAGTTTTGACTTTTCTAAAAAAAAAAAAAAATCTGATTTGGTAACACACTAGTTAATTAGCTTATCCGCTTCTTCAAAAGATCAGGAGTTTGGGACAGAAAGATGGTTTTAACTATTAAATGCAAACGCAATTAGGCCAGTGAGGATGAGTCAGATAGAGATCCCCTTTCATGTAGGCATATAAAAGGATATGCATGGTTTTGTCTGAAATGACAACCAGAGCAGGTTTACTAATGGGTATCTAATAGAAAAAGAGAATTTTACGATGCTCATTAATTACAAAAGTGTCATGTGCTCCTGGCAGAGTGATAATCCCTCCCTGTAGATTAGGAAGCTTCCACAAAGGACTTCAAAGGGTTTCTCAGCCTATCCCCTAGGACATGCCTACTGCAAACTGCACAGTCTAACCAAGCAAGGCTAGAAGAAGGGTTTGCGGGTCTGCCTTAGAGAGAATACTAAGAAAAGATACAATAGGTGTATAGCCTGATGGGGAAGCAGTTTGTACAGTCAATAAAAACAAGATCTGGAAGCTTCTCTGTGTGGAAAAGTTTTGTTTAAAGTAAGGCAAAGCCAATTGATCATGTCTACATCATGGCACGAAAGATGGAATATAAATTGGAACTCATATAAAAGCCTAATTCAGACTTCTGTTTTTCACTTGTTCTCTCTGTAATTTTCAAGGATAGAACGCATACTCATTATAGTCTCTAGAGCTAGATAATCCAAAATACGCCAGTAAATAAATCAAACAATCAAAAAAATCTTACTTAAAGGGAACCTGTCACCTGAATTTGGCGGGACCAGTTTTGGGTCATATGGGCGGGGTTTTTGGGTGTTTGATTCACCCTTTCCTTACCAGCTGGCTGAATGCTGGCCGCAATATTGGATTGAAGTTCATTCTCTGTCCTCCGGAGTACACGCCAGTGCAAGACAATATTGTCTTGCGCAGGCGTGCACTCCGGAGGAGAGAATGAACTTCAATCCAATATTGCAGCCAGCATGCACCCAGCGGGTAAGGAAAGGGTGAATCAAACACCCGAAAACCCCGCCCATATGACCCAAAACTGGTCCCGCCAAATTCAGGTGACAGGTTCCCTTTAATAACCATGATTTTATTAATACAAAAGAAACTAAAAACAACATAACACAAAGACGTGATTACTTAAAGAAGTCATGGGAGAGCGGGAGAGGACCAAGTGATCTCATGAACATGAATCCTACAAATAGTAATAATGGTAAATGTATGAACCGAACCAGTGTTTTTATTGGCCAAATTAAATATGTATAATCTAAAAACAATTATTTAATATACCAAATTAATTATATGGAAACTAAATCAATAAATACATAATTTGTTAATATAAAAATTGATTGAATGTGATGAGAAAAGGTATATAAAATACATAATTAATTAGTATAGAATCATATGAATAATGTGCAACTACAGATCTGCAATAACATTGAACACTGGTTGGTCTAGCTAAATTAACAAGAAGTACAGTAAATGAATAAAATGCCCTAGCATGTACAGGCCTACGGCTTCCCATTGCCATGCCATGCACCCCAACATGTTTCACCTACCGCTTCCTCAGGGAGTGACCACATTTCTCTATTAGCATGTTTATTTATTTAATTTAGCTATACGAACCAGTGTTTACTATTATTGCAGGTATTTAGTTAGTTGTATTATTCACATTTATCTATTGGTTATACAGTGTTTGGCCATGGTCTTATACTTGCACTACAGCTGTTTTGAAAAAAAGCTGGAGGTTACTTCTTGTAGAAGAGGTCACCTCTAGTGATGAGCGAGTATACTCGTTGCTCGGGTTTTCCCGAGCATGCACGGGTGGTCTCCGAGTATTTGTTAGTGCTCGGAGATTTAGTTTTTGTTTTCCCAGCCGCATGATTTACAGCTTCTAGCCAGCCTGAGTATATGTGGGGGTTGCCTGGTTGCTAGGGAATCCCCACATGTAATCAAGCTGTCTAGTAGCCGCAAATAATCTAGCTGCGGCAAGGAAAACTAAATCTCCGAGCAGTCACAAATACTTGGAGACCACCCGAGCGTGCTCGGGAAAACCCGAGCAAAGAGTATACTCGCTCATCACTAGTCACCTCATCATCATTCAGTTAACTATAACTATTTATGTATAGTTAACTATACATAAAAAATCACATTATTAATACATAATGAATGCCTCAAAAAATGACCAAGGACCTCAGCAAAACAACACACAACCATTCACATAGAGTAGTTTGTAACACTAGATGATGTGGTCAAGTGGAGTCTATGAAAAACGGGACTAGGAGTACTCACAGCAAAAATTAAGGCAAAATGCCAATCATAGAACCGGAATAATTCAACCTAGCAAAATCAATGTTGAAGGGCAGCACGGTGGCGCAGTGGTTAGCACTGCAGCCTTGCAGCGCTGGAGTCCTGGGTTCTAATCCCACCCAGGTGTAATAATTATAGAGGATAACTCAGGAGACTCTTTGCGTGGAACAAGACAAGTACAGGACACAGTTTTATAAGTGGTAAAGTCTATATTATCACACGGTGATTCAAACAGGTGCAGAGAGAAACTCAAGTCCACAACACTTGGTGCAAATAATAAACGCAGCTTAGCAGTGTTCAGAGAAAAATGCAATCAAGCAGAAAGTCTATGAAGCACAGTTGTTCTAGAGGATTGTTATGATCCCAATGGCAAAGGATCTCAGAGATTACAGCAAAGTCTGCAAACATAAATACCAGCTCATAGGGACGTGGTAACTAGGCTGACCATATACCTGATCCTAGCACAAACACTAACAGTAGCCGGGGAACGTGCCTACGTTGATCCTAGACGTCTCGCGCCAGCCGGAGAACTAACTAACCCTATAAGGGAAAATAAGACCTCTCTTGCCTCCAGAGAAAAGACCCCAAAGTAATACAAGCCCCCAACAAATAATAACGGTGAGGTAAGAAGAAAAGACAAACGTAAGAATGAACTAGATTTTAGCAAAGAGAGGCCCACTGACTAATAGCAGAATATAGTAAGATGACTTATATGGTCAGCAAAAACCCTGCAAAATATCCACGCTGAATATCCAAGAACCCCCAAACCGACTAACGGTGTGGGGGGAGAATATCAGCCCCCTAGAGCTTCCAGCGATATCAGGAATCACATTTTGTACAAGCTGGACAAAAATATAATCAATGCAAATGATCAAAAATAAGAAAGCAGGACTTAGCTTATCTTGCAAAGAACCAGGACCTGAAGACAGGAGCAAACAGAAATGAACTGATTACAACGATGCCAGGCACTGGACTGAGAATCCAGGAAGTTTAAATAGCAACACCCCAGGCCTAACGAAGCAGGTGAGTACCAACCTGGTAAAAGACAATCCAAGTGCCAAATCACTAGTGACCACAAGAGGGAGCCAAGAAGTATAGTTCACAACAGTACCCCCCCTTTAAGGAGGGTTCACCGAACCCTCACCAAGACCACCAGGGCGACCAGGATGAGCAGCGTGGAAGGCACGAACCAAATCGGCCGCATGAACATCAGAGGCGGCCACCCAGGAATTATCCTCCTGACCATAGCCCTTCCATTTGACCAAATACTGAAGCCTCCGTCTAGAGAGACGAGAATCCAAGATCTTCTCTACCACGTACTCCAACTCGCCCTCAACCAACACCGGAGCAGGAGGCTCAACAGCAGGAACCACAGGCACAACGTACCGCCGCAACAAAGACCTATGGAACACGTTGTGAATGGCAAACGACACCGGAAGATCCAAACGAAAAGAAACCGGGTTAAGAACTTCCAAAATTTTATAAGGACCAATAAAGCGAGGCTTAAACTTAGGAGAGGAATCCTTCAGAGGGACATACCGAGAAGACAACCAAACCAAATCCCCAACACGAAGTCGGGGGCCCACACCGCGGCGGCGGTTGGCAAAACGCTGAGCCTTCTCCTGTGACAACCTCAAGTTGTCCACCACAAGATTCCAAATCCGCTGCAACCTATCCACCACGGAATCCACCCCAGGACAGTCAGAAGACTCAACATGACCCGAGGAGAAACGAGGATGAAAACCAGAGTTGCAGAAGAATGGCGAAACCAAAGTAGCGGAACTAGCCCGATTATTAAGGGCAAACTCCGCCAATGGCAAGAAGGTCACCCAATCATCCTGGTCCGCAGAAACAAAACATCTCAAATAAGCCTCCAGTGTCTGATTAGTTTGCTCCGTTTGACCATTAGTCTGAGGATGGAAGGCAGATGAAAACGACAAATCAATGCCCATTTTAGCACAAAAAGATCGCCAGAATCTGGACACAAACTGGGATCCTCTGTCGGACACGATATTCTCCGGAATGCCGTGTAAACGAACCACATTCTGAAAAAACAAAGGAACCAGATCGGAAGAGGAAGGCAACTTAGGCAAGGGTACCAAATTGACCATCTTGGAAAAACGATCACACACCACCCAGATGACAGACATTCCTTGAGACACCGGAAGATCAGAAATGAAATCCATGGAAATGTGTGTCCAAGGCCTCTTCGGGACGGGCAAGGGCAGAAGCAACCCGCTAGCACGAGAACAACAAGGCTTAGCCCGAGCACAAGTCCCACAGGACTGCACAAATGACCGCACATCCCGTGACAAGGAAGGCCACCAAAAGGACCTAGCCACCAAATCTCGGGTACCAAAAATTCCCGGATTCCCTGCCAACACCGAGGAATGAACCTCAGAAATGACTTTGCTGGTCCATTTATCAGGAACAAACAGTCTGTCGGGTGGACAAGAGTCAGGTCTACCAGCCTGAAATCTCTGCAACACACGTCGCAAATCAGGAGATATGGCCGACACGATTACTCCCTCTTTAAGAATACCAGCTGGCTCCGAGACTCCAGGAGAGTCAGGCACAAAGCTCCTAGAAAGAGCATCAGCCTTAACATTCTTCGAACCAGGCAGGTACGAGACCACAAAGTCAAAACGAGAGAAAAACAATGACCAACGAGCCTGTCTAGGATTCAGGCGCTTAGCAGACTCGAGATACATCAGATTTTTGTGATCAGTCAAGACCACCACACGATGCTTAGCACCCTCGAGCCAATGACGCCACTCCTCAAATGCCCACTTCATGGCCAACAACTCCCGATTACCAACATCATAGTTCCGCTCAGCAGGCGAAAACTTCCTAGAGAAAAAAGCACATGGTCTCATCACAGAGCAACCAGAGCCTCTCTGCGACAAAACAGCCCCAGCACCGATCTCAGAAGCATCCACTTCAACCTGAAAGGGAAGTGAGACATCAGGCTGGCACAAAACAGGCGCCGAAGTAAACCGGCGCTTCAGCTCCTGGAAGGCCTCCACGGCTGCAGGGGCCCAACTAGTCACATCAGAACCTTTCTTGGTCATATCCGTCAAAGGTTTAACAACGCTAGAAAAGTTAGCGATAAAGCGACGGTAGAAATTAGCAAACCCCAAGAACTTCTGAAGACTCTTAACAGACGTGGGCTGAGTCCAATCATGAATAGCTCGGACCTTGACTGGGTCCATCTCCACAGCAGAAGGGGAGAAAATAAAACCCAAAAAGGAAACCTTCTGCACTCCAAAGAGACACTTTGAGCCCTTCACAAACAAAGCATTATCACGCAAAACCTGAAACACCATCCTGACCTGCTTTACATGAGAATCCCAATCATCCGAGAAAACCAGAATATCATCCAGATAAACAATCATAAATTTATCCAGATACTTCCGGAAGATATCATGCATAAAGGACTGAAACACTGAAGGAGCATTAGAGAGCCCAAAGGGCATCACCAAGTATTCAAAATGACCTTCGGGCGTATTGAATGCAGTTTTCCATTCATCTCCCTGCCTAATGCGCACAAGGTTGTACGCACCACGAAGATCTATCTTGGTGAACCACTTGGCACCCTTAATCCGAGCAAACAAGTCTGACAATAGTGGCAAAGGATACTGAAACTTAACAGTGATTTTATTCAGAAGCCGATAGTCTATACAAGGTCTCAAAGACCCGTCCTTCTTGGCCACAAAAAAGAATCCCGCACCAAGATGGGAAGAGGATGGACGAATATGCCCCTTCTCCAAAGACTCCTTGACATAAGAACGCATTGCGGCATGCTCGGGTACAGACAAATTAAATAATCGTCCCTTAGGAAATTTACTGCCAGGAATCAAATCTATTGCGCAGTCACAGTCCCTATGAGGAGGAAGAGCACTGGACCTGGACTCACTGAATACATCCTGATAGTCACACAAATACTCAGGAACCTCTAAAGGAGTAGAAGTAGCAATAGACACCGGCGGAGAATCGCAATGAATTCCCTGACAACCCCAACTCGACACCGACATAGCCTTCCAATCCAAAACAGGATTATGGGTCTGTAACCATGGCAGACCCAACACGACCAAATCATTCATTTTATGCAGAACAAGAAAACGAATCACGTCCCGATGTTCAGGAGTCATGCACATGGTCACTTGTGTCCAATACTGCGGTTTATTTTCCGCCAGTGGCGTAGCATCAATTCCTCTGAGAGGAATAGGAACTTTTAAAGGCTCCAGGACAAAACCACAGCGCTTGGCAAACGACAAGTCCATAAGACTCAGGGCAGCACCTGAATCCACAAACGCCATAACAGGGTAGGAAGACAATGAACAAATTAAAGTCACAGACAAAATAAATTTAGGCTGCAAATTACCAATGGAGACAGGACTGAGAACCTTGGTTAGGCGTCTAGAGCATGCTGATATAACATGTGTAGAATCACCACAGTAAAAACACAGCCCATTCCGTCGTCTATGATTTTGTCGTTCGGTTCTAGTCAGGATTCTATCACATTGCATTGCTGGATCGGGGTTTCTATCACATTGCATTGAAACAGGTGTCTGTTCAGACAACACCGCCAGAGGATTAGCGGATTTGCGCTCCCGCAAACGCCGATCAATCTGAATAGCCAGCGCCATAGAATCATTCAGACTTGTAGGAATTGTGAAACCCACCATCACATTCTTAATGGCTTCAGAAAGACCATTTCTGAAATTTGCGGCCAGAGCACATTCATTCCATTGAGTAAGCACGGACCATTTCCGAAATTTTTGGCAATACACTTCGGCTTCATCCTGGCCCTGAGAGATAGCCAGTAGAGCTTTTTCTGCCTGAATTTCAAGATTAGGCTCCTCATAAAGCAATCCGAGCGCCAGAAAAAACGCATCAATATCCGCCAATGCCGGATCTCCTGGCGCTAACGAGAAAGCCCAATCCTGAGGGTCGCCACCCAAAAAGGAGATAACAATTTTAACTTGCTGAGCTGAATCTCCAGACGAACGAGGTTTCAAAGATAGAAACAATTTACAATTATTCCTAAAATTCCTAAATTTAAATCGATCTCCAGAGAACAGCTCAGGAATAGGTATCTTAGGCTCAGACATAGGACTGCTAACAACAAAATCCTGAATGCTCTGCACTCGTGCAGCAAGCTGATCCACACTAGTAATCAAGGTCTGAACATTCATGTCTGCAGCAAAGCTTACAGCCACTCTGAGAAAAAGGGGAAGGAAGAAAGAGGAGAAAAAAAAAAACCTCAGAACTCCTTTTCTTTTAATCCCACTTCTGCAATGCATTAACTATTCATTGGCCTGGCATACTGTTATGATCCCAATGGCAAAGGATCTCAGAGATTACAGCAAAGTCTGCAAACATAAATACCAGCTCATAGGGACGTGGTAACTAGGCTGACCATATACCTGATCCTAGCACAAACACTAACAGTAGCCGGGGAACGTGCCTACGTTGATCCTAGACGTCTCGCGCCAGCCGGAGAACTAACTAACCCTATAAGGGAAAATAAGACCTCTCTTGCCTCCAGAGAAAAGACCCCAAAGTAATACAAGCCCCCAACAAATAATAACGGTGAGGTAAGAAGAAAAGACAAACGTAAGAATGAACTAGATTTTAGCAAAGAGAGGCCCACTGACTAATAGCAGAATATAGTAAGATGACTTATATGGTCAGCAAAAAACCCTGCAAAATATCCACGCTGAATATCCAAGAACCCCCAAACCGACTAATGGTGTGGGGGGAGAATATCAGCCCCCTAGAGCTTCCAGCGATATCAGGAATCACATTTTGTACAAGCTGGACAAAAATATAAACAATGCAAATGATCAAAAATAAGAAAGCAGGACTTAGCTTATCTTGCAAAGAACCAGGACCTGAAGACAGGAGCAAACAGAAATTAACTGATTACAACGATGCCAGGCACTGGACTGAGAATCCAGGAAGTTTAAATAGCAACACCCCAGGCCTAACGAAGCAGATGAGTACCAACCTGGTAAAAGACAATCCAAGTGCCAAATCACTAGTGACCACAAGAGGGAGCCAAGAAGTATAGTTCACAACAGAGGATACTTGACACGAATAAATCCTTGTCTTAGTCCAGACACAGATAGATATGCTTATAGGCAGTTCAAATCATATCTTAGCTCAACCAGGGAGGCCTGGTTAATAGTCTCAGGTTATTGCAAAGCAGCAGCAGCTTACATGTCCAGCAAATGCAGATGAAGTAAACACGAGCAGCAGATGAAGGAGGATTACTGGAAACTTGTGTATGCAGCAGGAACTCAGAGCAGAGTAGCAGGATCACCACACAGGTTCACAGGAGCAGGTGTATAGCCAGGGAGTAATCAGAGGTCAGGAGCTGGATGCAAGGCAGAATACTCTAGCACAGACTGAAGGCTGGGGTGGAGTTTTATAGCAGGAAGACACAGTGCACATGAGACCAAAGATGCCATCTTGGAAGAGGGCAGTAATGCACAAAAGGTAAAAAATGTTCAGAGTCCTGACATTACTCCCTCCTTAGAAGCGGCCTCAGGACAATCCTGGACCTGGTTTCTCAGGGAATCTCTGATGAAAACGAAAAATCTTCTGTTGGGCACTGATGTTTTCCACAGGTTCCCAAGAGTCTTCCTCAGGGGGATATCCCTGCCATCTTATCAGATATTGGAGCCGATTCCTGCGAATCCTGGAATAAATAATTTCATCCACCACAAATTGTTCTTGCCCATCAATCACCACAGGCTGCGGAGGTGGCACAACATGTCCCTGGAAGGTATTAGGAGATACAGGCTTTAGTAAAGATACATGAAAAACTGGGTGTACCTTCATTGTCCTAGGCAGCTTCAGCCGGCAGGCCACAGAGCTCACAATACTGTTGATCTTGAAAGGGCCAATGAATTTCTGTCCAAGTTTTTGTGAAGGAACATTTAACTTCAGATTCTTAGTTGCTAACCACATGGAATCTCCTACCTTGAACATGGGTGCAGGTTTACGGAATCTATCAGCCGATCTCTTATAACGTTCTTGAGCTATGGTCAGGGATTCCTTCAGAACCTCCAGATTTTGTCTCATTGCAGTCAGCCTTTCCTCCACTGCCGGAACCAGAGAATTAATTGGAGACCTAGGTAAAATACACGGATGATAACCCAGATTGGCAAAGAAAGGTGTAAATTTAGTGGAGGCGCTCTGAGAATTATTATATGAAAATTCGGCTAATGGCAACAACTCCAACCAATCATCCTGGAAATGGCTGACATAGCATCTTAGATATTGTTCCAGCGTCTGGTTGGTACGCTCAGTCTGACAATTTGTCTGGGGATGGTAAGCAGAAGAGAGACAGACATTAATATTGAGTGCAGAGCAAAACCCCTTCCAGAATCTTGAAGTGAACTGTACTCCACGGTCAGAGATGATCTCATCCGGAACCCCGTGCAACCGAAAGACATTCTGTATAACCAAGTTCACTGTATCTTTAGCTGAGGGGAGGCCGGTGCATGGAACAAAATGAGCAGCTTTAGACAGGTGATCAACTACCACCATGATTGTATTCATGCCCCCTGATGTAGGCAGCTCCACAATAAAGTCCATTGATAAAGACCCCCAAGGGCGGGAGGGAACCGGTAATGGTTGTAGAAGACCCATAGGTGCCACATGAGGAGTCTTGTAACGGGCACATACCTCGCAAGAGAGAACATAGTCCTTGGTATCCTTCAGGCAAGTTGGCCACCAGAAGAATCGGCTCAGGAACTCTTCTGTACCCTGTGTCTTCTGTACCCCCCTGTAACCAGCCAACTTGGAGTCATGTACCAACTTGAGGATCTGCAGACGGACGACCTACGGGACATAGATACGTCGATCTCTGAACCACATGCCACCCTTAAAGACAAGATTAATATCCACAGGTGGGTTGGCCAGAAATACATCACCTTCATAGGTCTCCCTGCACTCCTTCCACAAGTCCTGATCGTGGATAACTCTGATGAAATTGGCATCAGATAGAATGGTCTTGGACGGGGCTCTAGGTACGGAATCCGCAGCATGGATTCGGGATAAAGCATCAGCCTTCCCATTACGAGAACCTGGATGGTATGAGATAACAAAGTTAAATTGATTTAAAAATAAGTTGCAACGAGCCTGACGAGGAGAAAGACATCTAGCGGATCTAAGGAACTCTAAATTGCGATGGTCAGTTAGTACTATGATCTGTTGTGCAGCTCCTTGCAGATGATGCCTCCATTCTTTGAAAGCCGCAATAATAGCCAGCAATTCCTTGTCTCCCACGTCGTAATTCTTCTCTGCTGAGGTTAGTCTACGGGAAAAGAAAGCACAAGGATGTAGCAGACCCTTTTCTCCAGTTCTTTGGGAGAGAATAGCCCCCAAAGCATTATCAGAAGCGTCCACCTCCACAATGAAAGGTTGTGTTGGATCTGGGTGTATCAACAGTGGTGCTGATGTGAAACAGATCTTAAGCCGATCAAAAGCTTCTTGAGCCTGTGATGACCACTTAAAGGGCTTTTCCTTCTTTGTCAAGGAAGTAATGGGACGGACAATATCAGAAAAATTTCGAATGAAGTGTCTGTAGAAATTTGCAAAACCAATAAAACGTTGGACCTCCTTAAAGTTCTTGGGTACTGGCCAGTCAAGGATAGCCTGAATCTTACCAGATTCCATGTTCAGCCCCTGGGGAGAGATGATATAACCTAAGAACTGTATCTCAGAACTATGGAACTCGCATTTCTCCGGCTTAATATACAGATGTTTCTCTTTCAGACATCTTAAAACAGTTTTGACATGTTCTTCATGTTCCTGTAGAGAGTCAGAAAAGATTAGTATATCGTCCAAATAGATCACTACAAACTGGTCCAACAAATCTCTGAAAATGTCATTAGCAAGGTGTTGAAAAGTTGCAAGAGCGCTACAAAGCCCGAAGGGCATCACAAGAGATTCAAAGTGTCCATACCGGCATCTGAATGCTGTCTTCCACTCATCCCCGGATGAATATGCACCAAATTATAAGCCCCACGAAGATCCAGTTTAGAGAACACCTTAGCATGGCGGACTCCTTCCAGTAATTCGGGAATCAGAGGCAAAGGGTAACGGTTTCGTACAGTTACCTTATTGAGTTCTCGATAGTCAACACAGGGTCTCAGGGTCCCATCCTTCTTCTGTGATACCTGGTCAGGTGAACTCCTTTAGTGCAATCAGACGTAACATCACTCCCCTTAGTGGCAGAGCGACATCACTGCAATGACCAGGACTCTGGGGCGCTGCACTCCCCCCGGTTAAATCCAGTACTCCCGGACTGGGAAGAAGAACAACAATACATGTTAGCAAAAGACATACAAAATTTTGAAATGCAATGAACAAGTAAATTTAACAGTGCTTCCCTTTATGGGAGATGAGGACACTTGAATGTTACAAACGAAAACATATTTACATTTTTACTCAAGGTTATAAATAACACTTATGACTAACTTGACTATAAATAACCATCATTACCCAGCCGGGTATTCTATCTACTAAGTGCAAATTTTGAAAAATAATTTAACTTTTCCTTTAAGGGCGTATAAGCTGAACCCACTAAAGGCTTACTATAAAACTCTAAAATATAAATTAACTTTGTCTTTATTTCTCTTTTCTAAATGCAACACTTTTCTTTATTCTCTGACTTTGAACATGCAGGACCGCCTGGCTACTCGTCCGGGCCTACTGCCTCTTTTCTTCTATAAGCTCAATTTTTATTCACAGTATAAGATCAATCAACCATTTCTCTATGGTTTCCAGGAGGACTCACTAACCCCTACAGGTTCACTCATTGAAATTCGGCTTTCAACTCTTTCCTGTCCTCAATCTCTAGTAACATCATCGAACATTTTCTATTATTTCTCAAATAACTACACACTATTCATTACTATTCAACGTTCTTAAAGTAACATTATACTTAAGTGCAACACCTGAACATTCCTTTTAAGAGGGGACCAAGTCTCTTTGAAGTAGTGCAGACTCTCTATCTGCAAGTCCGTTTAAGGCAAGAACTTCTGCGCTGTATTCAAGAACAGTCTCTTCAAAAAATTCTCCTTTTTGTAAAACCAGTAGGGGGCACCTTTAAGAAGGTGCGAACTATTTACAACACAGTTTGTGAACCATTCACCGTCCATGATTCGGCAGTCTTTGTAAACAATGATGAGCAAAAGCAAAAACAAAAAGCAAAAACAATAGGGATCCCGGGTAAACGAAGGGATCCCTTTAAGGACAACCCTGGTCGGGTACTAGCAGCAAAACAGTAGAAGACAAACAAATAACTATTTACAGTTCCATGACTTTGAGGCTTACTCTGGTTCTGGCGACAGCGACTTCACCTCGCCGACCACCCTTCTCAGCCGAGAACGGGTGGGACCCAAAGTCACACGATGGGCCTGGGCAGCCTGGTGGTCCGTAGCGGAGGCTTCTGTCATCTTTCCCGCAACGGGTACCGTCCCCTGAGTCTCAGTAGTGGCCTGAAGAGTTGCACACCGCTGGACGCCCCGGGCTGTCCAACCGGTCCCTTTTTGCCACCGGGTGTAGGTCACGGCATCCCCGGGTTCCAGGTCGCGGTCCGCATCGATCTCTCCATAGCAAGGCTCCACCTCACTCCGGGTGACGTGGACCTTTAGTGGCTCCCCAATCTCCTGGATGACTCCCCTTCCTTCATGGGAGTTAAAGATGACCACCACACCCCACTTCGATGGTGGGACCTCCACATCACCCGTTAGGTCGATCGTGGCCACAGGTCGGGGCCACCAGGTGTCGTCGGCGTTTCATCACTGGCAGGATCCTCAGGTCCGGCTCCCGTGGCTCACGATCCACTGGCAGGGTTCGTGGGTCTGCCGCGGTCGGAGCTGGTAGAGTGGGGGACACGGGGGACAGGCGGATCTCCATAGGATGGCCCAACCGGGAACTCACACGAGCATGGGCTTCTCGGCAGCGCGCCAGCTGCCGGGCTTCAGCTGCGGCTTCCCAGTCATCAGGAGACTGTCTGCTGGGCCTCCCCATCGGTTGCTCCGCGATGGTCAGTCCCTGCAGCAACGGTGAATCCGGGACTGCCGCGGGTGATTCAGCCCTGCGCTGGGCCTGGTCGTCCCCATGCGGTGCCCTGGAAGTCGCCATCTTTGTCCCCCCCTCTGGATCTTCTTCCCGCACTCTTTTTCGGGGGTGGCCCCGTCTCCATGGTCTCCACCCTCCATAAAGAATGAGGAGGCGGACCTCAGCCGCTGACGGACATGTCCTCAGGATACAGCAATACTTAGACTGGGCGGCCATTATCTTTCGCGCTCTTCAGCTTGTTTACGCCCACTTCCACGCCCTTCTCCTAATCCTGCGCTCCTCTCAGCGCTGTAATGGCTGCAGTTTTGGCGGGAATCGGCAATGCACAGTCTTTGCAATAAGTCACAGTTCAAGCACAATTCAGACACAGTTCCAAGGCACACATGACCTGATTCTTCAGGCTTAAGTAGATCCTGTTCGTGACGCCCCCAGACGCAGGGCCGCGGGGTTACTCGGTACCGGGCCTCTCTGTCTCGGTCCTGGGGTTGTCACGGTGGCTAGACCCGGTCCGTGACCCTGCTAAGGGGTGTCCAATGAAAGGTGTGATGATGGTGCGTGGTGCAAGGTGTGATGAATAACGAGGACACAGGGTTGCAGTCTCTTTACCTCTTTACTGAAGGCTTCGGGATCTGCCATCCAGAGCACTGCTAACAGGGCTGGCTGAGACCGGTCGGTCTGAAGGCACATCCAGAGTTCCCTTTGCAGGTGGAAATCAGTGCCTACCTTCTAGCACCTGTGTGTTGTAGTACCTCCCTGCTGAGCACCACGGGATAGTCCTCACAACTGTTGTGTCTGTTTCTGATGTTCTTCTCTCTCCGTCCCCCAGATGATATGGCTAGGACGCACCCGTATGACGGGGTAGGCCTGGAGTTATTTTATAGGGACCCTAGAGACGCCCCTCTCCCACAGTTGCCTCCGTTGTCTGCTTAGGTGATTTAGGTGAGACAGCCAACCTATAATTAACTGTCCTGCCGCTGTTTGAAGTAATGCTTAGAGCCCAATACCTCCTCGGCGTTCCGGCCACCGGCTACGCGCCTCAGTAGGAAGTTGCCACGATCTTAGGGTACGACTCTTACTGGTTCTATTCTCCTTTGTGCTGTGATCTCGTTTCTCACTTCTCCACAATAAACCTCGCTTCGTGTCCTTTCTTAAGATGTCACCGCAACGGGTGCAGGCGCGGCTCCGTAACGATCTGTCCTTTTCGCTAGGCCACTGTCAGGATCCCACCCCTGACAGAGACCCCCCTGAATCTTCCCAGGAACTCCCTCTCTCACAGGTTGTTGCCTGGGCAAAACCCAGTCAGCTTCTCTCTAACTTCCTATCCAACCCCCAGTTTTACCAGAGTGTGAGGAGTGGCCTAATACATAGAACCCTTTGCTCCCCCTGGTGGCCAGAGTATGAAGTGTAATGTGTGACTGTGATACCTGGTCAGGTGAACTCCTTTAGTGCAATCAAACGTAACATCACTCCCTTTAGTGGCAGAGCGACATCACTGCAACGACCAGGACTCTGGGGCGCTGCACTAGCGGGACATGTCGGTTTCAAGAAAACTCTTGATCTAATATCTCGTTACTACTGGTGGCCAACTCTTTTGAAGGATGTCCAAGCTTTTGTGGTCTCTTGTCCCTCCTGTGCCAAGAACAAAGTACCCAGGCGGCCCCTTCTGGGCTTCTTCTTCCTCTTCCAGTGCCTACCGCTCCGTGGCAACATATCGCAATGGATTTCTTAACTGATCTGCCTCGTTCCTGTGGTTGTACCGTCATCCTCGTGGTTGTGGACCATTTTTCTAAAATGGCACATTTCATTGCTCTTCCTGGTCTGCCTTCGGCTCCTGAACTGGCAAAGATTTTTTTTTAACATATTTTTCGCATTCATGGTCTTCCACAGCACATTGTTTCTGACCGGGGAGTTCAGTTCACCGCCCGTTTCTGGAGATCTCTCTGTAAGTCATTGAACATTTCGCTTGATTTTTCTTCGGCCTATCATCCACAGTCCAACGGCCAAGTGGAGCGTACCAATCAGATCCTGGTTACTTATCTCCGGCATTTCTCCAACGCTCATCAAAATGATTGGTCTGACTTACTACCATGGGTTGAGTTTTCTTATAATAACCACACCAGCGAAGCTTCTACCAAATCTCCATTTATTGTCGTCTACGGACAACACCCTGGTCTTCCTCTACCAGTTCCTCCTGTCTCTACTGTGCCAGCGGCAGATCTTCTGTCTAGAGAATTCTCCAGGGTTTGGCAGGAGACCAAGTCTGCTCTCGAACTAGCTCAGCATAGGATGAAGAGTAGTGTTGAGCATTCCGATACCGCAAGTATCGGGTATCGGCCGATACTTGCGGGTATCGGAATTCCGATACCGAGATCCGGTACTTTTGTGGTATCGGGTATCGGTATCGAAACAACATTAATGTGTAAAATAAAGAATTAAAATAAAAAATATTGCTATACTCACCTCTCCGACGCAGCCTGGACCTCACCGAGGGAACCGGCAGCGTTCTTTGCTTAAAATGCGCGCGTTTACTTCCTTCCGTGACGTCACGGCTTGTGATTGGTCGCGTGCCGCCCATGTGGCCGCGATGCGACCAATCACAGCAAGCCGTGACGTAATTTTCAGGTCCTCAATGCCTAATTCTAGGCATTCAGGATTTTAAAATTACGATCCGGCTTGTGATTGGTCGCGTCGCAGTCACATGGGCGACGCGACCAATCACAAGCCGTGACGTCACGGGAGTCAGGGAACGCGCACATTTTAAAATTACGTCACGGCTTGTGATTGGTTGCGTGCCGCCCATGTGACCGCGACGCGACCAATCACAGCAAGCCATGACTTAATTTCAGGTCCTGAATGCAGAATTAGGCATACAGGACCTGAAATTACGTCACGGCTTGCTGTGATTGGTCGCGTCGCGGTCACATGGGCGGCACGCAACCAATCACAAGCCGTGACGTAATTTTAAAATGCGCGCGTTCCCTGCCTCCCGTGACGTCACGGCTTGTGATTGGTCGCGTCGCCCATGTGACCGCGACGCGACCAATCACAAGCCGGATCGTAATTTTAAAATCCTGAATGCCTAGAATTAGGCATTGAGGACCTGAAAATTACGTCACGGCTTGCTGTGATTGGTCGCGTCGCGGCCACATGGGCGGCACGCGACCAATCACAAGCCGTGACGTCACGGAAGGAAGTAAACGCGCACATTTTAAGCAAAGAACGTTGCCGGTTCCCTCGGTGAGGTCCAGGCTGCGTCGGAGAGGTGAATATAGCAATATTTTTTATTTTAATTCTTTGTTTTACACATTAATATGGATCCCAGGGCCTGAAGGAGAGTTTCCTCTCCTTCAGACCCTGGGAACCATCAGGGATACCGTCCGATACTTGAGTCCCATTGACTTGTATTGGTATCGGGTATCGGTATCGGATTAGATCCGATACTTTGCCGGTATCGGCCGATACTTTCCGATACCAATACTTTCAAGTATCGGACGGTATCGCTCAACACTAATGAAGAGGCATGCAGATAAAAGGCGTCTCGATTCTCCTGTGTTCCATCTGGGGGATAAGGTCTGGCTTTCTTCTAGATTTATTCGCCTTAAAATCCCTTCACATAAACTGGGTCCCCGTTATATTGGTCCTTTTGAGGTTTTGGCACATATTAACAACGTTTCTTACAAACTTAAGTTACCTGCCTCTCTTCGTATCCCTAATTCCTTTCATATATCTCTCCTTAAACCTGTAGTTTTTAATCGGTTTCATACCTCGACTCTTTCTTCACCTTCGCCTGTTTCCGCAGACAATGTTTTTGAGGTTAAGGACATTTTGGCCATGAAAAAAATTAGAGGTAGACATTTGTTTTTGGTCTACTGGAAGGGTTTTGGTCCTGAGGAGAGATTCTGGGAGCCTCGGGAGAATATTCAGGCTCCTCGAATATTAGCTAAGTTTCTTTCTGGCCTAAATAGGAGGGGGTACTATCATACCGCTGCTGCCGCCTCCTCGCTCGCTCCCGGCCTCTGCTTCTCGTGCGCGCACGCATACCAGGTTCAGTGCTGCGCGTGTGCACTTCTGATCTTCTGTCGGCATCTCCTCTATGGTCCTGGAGGACTAGTACCCGGAAGTCGGTCCTCCTTATTGTCCTCTCTATGGTTCTGGAGGTCTGTTACCCGGAAGTGCTACCCTGCCTTTAGGTATTTAAACTGCTTCCTGCTGTCCCTCTGTGCCTGGTTATCATTTGTTCCTTCAGGTGTTCCTGGCCGCTCTTAGTCTCTGTGAAGTTCGTTTTCCCTCTGACTTTGGGTTTATCCGGTCTTTCCTCTATCCTGCTAGCCTCTGCGTTCCCTCAGTTCCTCCGCCAGTCCCTGCACTGCTGCAGTTTACCCACCAGTCCTATGCCTCTGCAGTACTCACCTTTCCTGTGGTCCTACTACCTCCGCCTCTTCTTGGTCTTCTCCCGTCCTGGTCCTCCAGCTTCCGTGGCGATAGTCCCTCACGGGCCTGCCCCTAACTCTCCCTGTATATCTGGTCAGCTCATCCGTGAGGGGTTCGTCGTCGCGGTCTAGAGGGTCCACTTTCCGTTTTCCCTCTTTGAATCGTCACACTCACATTTGGACTGCACTCGGATGACATCTGAGTGCAGCCTGATTCTTACAGCATAACATTTATGTCTAATACATCATTTATCTGAGTCCCTCTTCTATCTAATTTTTGGCAGTTTTTGCTTCCTTCTGAAATGAAACTGAAATTTCCATTTTTTTTTAATAAAAAATTTAATTTTGGTGTATTTAAATTATTATTTTATAAATCCTTTTAAAATTTTGCCTCACATACAAGTCATTATACTGGAAAGAATGTTTTTTTTTTTCCTGTACACTCCAATTTATTGTCGATTTTGAATGTTTTATTGTCAGTCCTTAAAGTAGAGCAAACGTGTAACACCATTGTTCTCAGCAGCAATATGTGAGTCAGAGTTGCTTCCAGGGGTCTTCCCCATACTGTTCTCCTTCCATTCAGCACTTTTTCCATCCATTTCTACATTTTCACTGTCCTCCAGACCTTCTTGTAGGGTCTACTAGAAAAATGCTTGAATTTCCTATTGACTCCCATTATACTCATTACTTGAAATGAGCATCCGAGCATAAAGAATTGCTTGGTTCGAGTAACGAGCATCCTAAGATTTTAGTGCTCGCTCATCACAGTGTCAGTGAGCATCTGTATGCATACTGAGGTGAAGGCTTTTGGAGGCTTGACTGGTGTCAAGAGGGGCAGCAAAGAAGTGACTTTTGTCTAATTACAACATCTAGGACAAACTAATAAACTGTTATTGTGCAGGAAATACAGGTATTGAACTGCATATATGGTTATAAATGAACACATTCAAATCCCTAAAATTGCAAACAATGTATAATTTTATGCCTCTTTAAATATACTCTCACAACGCCTTGTGTGATCTCGACAAAAAGATAATTTAATATTAGATGGCACAGAAAGCTGTACAATATACACTCACCGGCCACTTTATTAGGTACACCATGCTAGTAACGGGTTGGACCCCCTTTTGCCTTCAGAACTGCCTCAATTCTTCGTGGCATAGATTCAACAAGGTGCTGGAAGCATTCCTCAGAGATTTTGGTCCATATTGACATGATGGCATCACACAGTTGCCGCAGATTTGTCGGCTACACATCCCAAAGATGCTCCATACAAGGCAGGATGGATCCATGCTTTCATGTTGTTTACGCCAAATTCTGACCCTACCATCCGAATGTCGCAGCAGAAATCGAGACTCATCAGACCAAGCAACGTTTTTCCAATCTTCTACTGTCCAATTTCGATGAGCTTGTACAAATTGTAGCCTCAGTTTCCTGTTCTTAGCTGAAAGGAGTGGTACCCGGTGTGGTCTTCTGCTGCTGTAGCCCATCTGCCTCAAAGTTCGACGCACTGTGCGTTCAGAGATGCTCTTAGGCCTACCTTGGTTGTAACGGGTGGCGATTTGAGTCACTGTTGCCTTTCTATCAGCTCGAACCAGTCTGCCCATTCTCCTCTGACCTCTGGCATCAACAAGGCATTTCCGCCCACAGAACTGCCGCTCACTGGATTTTTTTTCTTTTTCGGACCATTCTCTGTAAACCCTAGAGATGGTTGTGCGTGAAAATCCCAGTAGATCAGCAGTTTCTGAAATACTCAGACCAGCCCTTCTGGCACCAACAACCATGCCACGTTCAAAGGCACTCAAATCACCTTTCTTCCCCATACTGATGCTCGGTTTGAACTGCAGGAGATTGTCTTGACCATGTCTACATGCCTAAATGCACTGAGTTGCTGCCATGTGATTGGCTGATTAGAAATTAAGTGTTAACAAGAAGTTGGACAGGTGTACCTAATAAAGTGGCCGGTGAGTGTACATTATATACAATGGGTACGGAAAGTATTCAGACCCCTATACATTTTTCGCTCTCTGTTTCATTGCAGCCATTTGATAAATTCAAAAAAGTTCATTTTTTTCTCATTAATGTGCACTCTGCACCCCATCTTGACTAAAGAAAACAGAAATGTAGAAATGTTTGCAAATTTAATAAAAAAGAAAACTGAAATATCATATGGTCATAAGTATTCAGACCCTCAGCTCAGACACTCATATTTAAGTCACATGCTGTCCATTTCCTCGTGATCCTCCTTGAGATGGTTCTACTCCTTCATTGGAGTCCAGCTGTATTTAATTAAACTGATAGGACTTGATTTGGAAAGGCACACACCTGTCTACGTAAGACCTCACAGCTCACAGTGCATGTCAGACCAAATGAGAATCATGAGATCAAAGGAACTGGCCAAGGAGCTCAGAGACAGAATTGTGGCAAGGCACAGATCTGGCCAAGGTTACAACAGAATTTCTGCAGTACTCAAGGTTCCTAAGAGGACAGTGGCCTCCATAGTCCTTAAATGGAAAAAGTTTGGGACCACAAGAAGTCTTCCTAGACCTGACCGTCCAGCCAAACTGAGCAATCGTGGGAGAAGAGCCTTGGTGAGGTAAAGAAGAACCCCAAGATCACTGTGCCTGAGCTCCAGATATGCAGTAGAGAGATGGGAGAAAGTTCCACAAAGTCAACTATCACTGCAGCCCTCCACCAGTTGGGCCTTTATGGCAGAGTGGCCCAACGGAAGCCTTTCCTCAGTGCAAGACATATGAAAGGAAAGATCTGCAAGGAAGAATGTCAGAGGATCCCCAAATCTAGGTGAGAAAAACTTGTTGCATCATTCCCAAGAAGACTCATGGCTGTATAAGCTCAAAAGGGTGCTTCTACTCAATACTGAGCAAAGGGTCTGAATGCAGCGCCCCAGAGTCCTGGTCGTTGCAGTACTGATGCTCCGCCGCTAAGGGGAGTGATGGTACGTCTGATGGCACTGAAGAAGTTCACCTGACCAGGTATCACAGACACCAATACACTTCATAGTCTGGCCTCCAGGGGGAGCTAAGGGTGCTATGTATTAGGCCACTCCTCACAATCTGGTAAAACTGGGGGTTAGATAGAAAGATAGAGAGAAAGCTGACTGGGTTGGAACCAGGCTACATCCTGTGGCAGAGGGTGTTGCAGGGGAAGATTCAGGGGGGTCCCTGTCAGGGGTGGGATCCTGACAGAGGCCTAGCGAACAGGAAAGAACATTAAGGAACCGCGCCTGCATTACATCGCGGCGGTATCTCAAGAAAGGACAAGAAGCGAGGTTTATTGTGGAGAGTGAGAAACGAGATCAAAGCAAAAAGGAGATAACACCAGTAGGAGTCGTGCTGTAAGATCGAGGCAACATCCTATTGAGGCGCGTAGCCGGTGGCCAGAACACCGAGGAAGTATTAGGCTCCAAGCAATACTTCAAACAGAGGCAGAACAGTTGATTTTAGGTTGGCTGTCTCACCAAAATCACCTAAGAAGACATAGGGGGCAACTGTGGGAGAGGGGCGACACTAGGGTCCCGGAAGAACTCCAGGCCTTCCCGTCATACGGGTGCGTCCTATCCATATCATCTGGGGGACGGAGAAGAACGTCAGAACAGACATAAGTTGTGGGAAATAACATCAGAAACAGACACAACAGTTGTGAGGACTATCCCGTGGTGCTCAGCAGGGAAGTACTACAACACACAGGCGCTAGAAGGTAGGCACAGATTTCCACCTGCAAAGGGAACTCTGGAGGTGCCATCGGACCGGCCGGTCTCACACAGCCCTGTTAACCGTACTCTGGATTGAGGACCTTGAAGCCTTCAGTAAAGAGGTAAAGAGACTGCAACCCTGTGTCCTCGTTATTCATCGCGACCTGCACCACGCACCACCACTTACAACTTTCATTGGACGCCCCTTAGCAGGGTCACGGACCGGGTCTAGCCACCGTGACAACCCCAGAACTGAGACAGAGAGGCCCGGTGCCGAGTGTCCCGCGGCCCTGCGTCTGGGGGCGCTCCATGAATACTTACGACCATGTGAAATTTCAGTTTTTCTATATTAATAAATTTGCAAAAATTACTACAATAGTTTTTTTCAGTCATGATGAGGTGTAGAGTGTACATTAATGAGAAAAAATGAACTTTTTTGAATTTACCAAATGGCTGCAATAAAACAAAGAGTGAAACATTTAAAGGGGTCAGAATACTTTCCGTACCCACTGTATATGTATGTATATATGCATATGAATGAAGAACATCGTCAAAGTACATGATGCACAGAATATATACTATATAGATAATGGCACGCACTCACTTCTCCTTCTCCCCATCCACCGGTATCTTTTTCATTATTTCATGGTATGCCAGGATTCAACGCTTGCAATTTCTATTTTTGTACACAACGATGTTGCATGTGCTGACTGGTGTGGCGAGGGAGGCAGAAACAATTATGCTGGAGTGAGTTAGGCATTCTGAACCCTGTACAAGACCGAATATGTTGGAATCCAATTAGCGGGCTGATTATATTAGAACTAGATGGCAGCCCGATTCTAAAGAATCGGGAGTCTAGAATCCATATATACTTTATTTATTCAAATGTAAGAATAATACAATTAATAAATAATAGTACGAAAGAACAAAAAATGGCTGCACTCACCAGCTCTTGACAATTCTTGACAGTACGGCACATTTCTGATTGGTCGCTCGCGGCAGGCGGCAACCAATCAGAAAAGTGCCGCGCACCACGAAGGCATATATCTTTGTCCACCCTGAGCGGGTGTAGGACGCTGGTGACGTCACTTATCTCCGGACATTATCTCCGGACAAAGCCACGGAAGTTGGCACAAATTGCCGGAAGTAGTATTCTAGGCAATTATATATTAGATTTTAATGTTATCAGTGTTTACCTTTGAACGTTTATATTGTATTGTCCTGTCACCAGCCATGTGTACGATTATCGGCCGAAAGCCTCTCTGGAACCAATAATCACCCCATGTAAAGGTATCTTTATAAGTTAAAGATTCAGAATACTATGACTTTTATCATATCCTGAACAGTCAAGTTTTTTATGAACCGTTAAGGTTTTCTGGTTGAAGTAAAAAAAACTCTGAGTGTTTACAGTTTGAAACCATAAAATGTTGAAAAATTATGTCATTCTTGAGTATATCACTCAATGGTGCTCATAAACGTGTCAAATTTGATCTATAATATACTTTAATATACGTTACTTTAATATACTTAAGAACAGGGCCCCAGACATCACACAGGGGGTCTGAAACACCGCACAGTGGTCCAAAATATTGCTGTGCTCTGCCTGGGGCCCCATATGCTGCCTGGGGCCCCTGTGCTCTGCCTGGGGCCCCATATGCTGCCTGGGGCCCCTGTGCTCTGCCTGGGGCCCCTGTGCTCTGCCTGGGGCCCCATGTTCTGCCTGGGGCCCCTGTGCTCTGCCTGGGGCCACTGTGCTCTGCCTGGGGCCCCATATGCTGCCTGGGGCCCCTGTGCTCTGCCTGGGGCCCCATAGGCTGCCTGGGGCCCCTGTGCTCTACCTGGGACCACTGTGCTCTGCCTGGGGCCCCATATGCTGCCTGGGGCCCCTGTGCTCTGCCTGGGGCCACTGTGCTCTGCCTGGGGCCCCATATGCTGCCTGGGGCCCCTGTGCTCTGCCTGGGGCCCCATATGCTGCCTGGGGCCCCTGTGCTCTGCCTGGGGCCCCTGTGCTCTGCCTGGGGCCCCATATGCTGCCTGGGGCCCCTGTGCTCTGCCTGGGGCCACTGTGCTCTGCCTGGGGCCCCATGTTCTGCCTGGGGCCACTGTGCTCTGCCTGGGGCCCCATATGCTGCCTGGGGCCCCTGTGCTCTGCCTGGGGCCACTGTGCTCTGCCTGGGGCCCCATATGCTGCCTGGGGCCACTGTGCTCTGCCTGGGGCCCCATATGCTGCCTGGGGCCCATGTGCTCTGCCTGGGGCCCCATATGCTGCCTGGGGCCCCTGTGCTCTGCCTGGGGCCCCATGTTCTGCCTGGGGCCCCTGTGCTCTGCCTGGGGCCACTGTGCTCTGCCTGGGGCCCCATATGCTGCCTGGGGCCCCTGTGCTCTGCCTGGGGCCCCATATGCTGCCTGGGGCCCCTGTGCTCTGCCTGGGGCCCCTGTGCTCTGCCTGGGGCCCCATATGCTGCCTGGGGCCCCTGTGCTCTGCCTGGGGCCCCTGTGCTCTGCCTGGGGCCCCATGTTCTGCCTGGGGCCCCTGTGCTCTGCCTGGGGCCACTGTGCTCTGCCTGGGGCCCCATATGCTGCCTGGGGCCCCTGTGCTCTGCCTGGGGCCCCATATGCTGCCTGGGGCCCCTGTGCTCTGCCTGGGGCCACTGTGCTCTGCCTGGGGCCCCATAGGCTGCCTGGGGCCCCTGTGCTCTGCCTGGGACCACTGTGCTCTGCCTGGGGCCCCATATGCTGCCTGGGGCCCCTGTGCTCTGCCTGGGGCCACTGTGCTCTGCCTGGGGCCCCATATGCTGCCTGGGGCCACTGTGCTCTGCCTGGAGCCCCATATGCTGCCTGGGGCCCCTGTGCTCTGCCTGGGGCCCCATATGCTGCCTGGGGCCCCTGTGCTCTGCCTGGGGCCCCTGTGCTCTGCCTGGTGCCCCATGTTCTGCCTGGGGCCCCTGTGCTCTGCCTGGGGCCACTGTGCTCTGCCTGGGGCCCCATATGCTGCCTGGGGCCCCTGTGCTCTGCCTGGGGCCCCATATGCTGCCTGGGGCCCCTGTGCTCTGCCTGGGGCCACTGTGCTCTGCCTGGGGCCCCATAGGCTGCCTGGGGCCCCTGTGCTCTGCCTGGGACCACTGTGCTCTGCCTGGGGCCCCATATGCTGCCTGGGACCACTGTGCTCTGCCTGGGGCCCCATATGCTGCCTGGGGCCCCTGTGCTCTGCCTGGGTGTAGGACACTGGTGACGTCACTTATCTCCGGACATTAGCTCCGGACATTAGCTCCGGACATTAGCTCCGGACATTAGCTCCGGACAAAGCCACGGAAGTTGGCACAAATTGCAGGAAGTAGTATTCTAGGCAATTATATATTAGATGGGCATTTCCTGAAGGAAATACATGGTGCTTGAACAGTGCTACCAGCTTTACAGCAGCACTTTTCACACACGGGACTGGGGGGCGCGCTTACTTTTGCACCCGGGGCCGGGGGCGCGCTTACTTTTGCACCCGGGGGCGCACTTACTTTTGCACCCGGAGGCGCACTTACTTTTGCACCCGGGGGCGCACTTACTTTTGCACATGGGGGCGCACTTACTTTTGCACCCGGGGGCGCACTTACTTTTGCACCCGGGGGCGCACTTACTTTTGCACCCGGGGGCGCACTTACTTTTGGGGCCGCACTTACTTTTGGTGGGCGGGGCTCCTCGGCCTCCGATTTGGTTGGTGGGGCCCCTCGTCCTCCGATTTGGTGAGTGGGGACCCTCGGCCTCCGATTTGGTGGGCGGGGACCGGCCTCCGATTTGGTGGGCGGGGACCCTCAGCCTCCGATTTGGTGGGCGGGGACCCTCGATCTCCGATTTGGTGGGCGGGGACCCGAGGCCTCCGCTTTGGTGGGCGGGGCCCCTCGGCCTCCGATTTGGTGGGCGGGGTCCCTCTGCCTCCGATTTGGTGGGCGGGGACCCTCGGCCTCCGCTTTGGTTGGCGGGGCCCCACGGCCTCCGATTTGGTGGGCAGGGTCCCTCTGCCTCCGCTTTGGTGGGCGGGGCCGCTCGGCCTTTGATTTGGTGGGCGGGGCTCCTCGGCCTCCAATTTGGTTGGTGGGGCCCCTCGGCCTCCGATTTGGTGGGCGGGGCCCCTTATCCTCCGATTTGGTGGGCGGGGACCCTCGGCCTCCGATTTGGTGGGCGGGGCCCCTCGGCCTCCGATTTGGTTGACGGGGCCCCTCGGCCTCCGATTTGGTGGGCAGGGACCCTCGGCCTCCGATTTGGTGGGCGGGGCCCCTCGGCCTCCGATTTGGTTGGTGGGGCCCCTCGGCCTCCGATTTGGTGGGCGGGGACCCTCGGCCTCCGATTTGGTGGGCGGGGACCCTCGGCCTCCAATTTGGTGGGTGGGGACCCTCGGCCTCCGATTTGGTGGGCGGGGACCCTCGGCCTCCGATTTGGTGGGTGGGGACCCTCGGCCTCCGATTTGGTGGGCGGGGCCCCTCGGCCTCCGATTTGGTGGGCGGGGCCCCTCGGCCTCCGCTTTGGTGGGCGGGGCCCCTCGGCCTTCGATTTGGTGGGCGGGGCCCCTCGACCTCCGATTTGGTTGGTGTGGACCCTCGGCCTCCGATTTGGTTGGCGGGGCCCCTCGGCCTCCGATTTGGTTGGCGGGGCCCCTCGGCCTCCGATTTGGTGGGCGGGGACTCTCGGCCTCCGATTTGGTGGGCGGGGACCCTCAGCCTCCGATTTGGTGGGCGGGGACCCTCGGCCTCCGATTTGGTGGGCTGGGACCCTCGGCCTCTGATTTGGTGGTCGGGGACCCTCGGCCTCCGCTTTGGTGGGCGGGGCCCCTCGGCCTCCGATTTGGTGGGCGGGGACCCTCGGCCTCCGATTTGGTGGGCGGGGACCCTCGGCCTCCGATTTGGTGGGCGGGGACCCTCGGCCTCCGATTTGGTGGGCGGGGCCCATCGGCCTCCGATTTGGTGGGCGGAGCCCATCGGCCTCCGATTTGCTGGGCGGGGACCCCCGGCCTCCGATTTGGTGGGCAGGGCCCCTCGGCCTCCGATTTGGTGGGCGGGGACCCTCGGCCTCCGATTTGGTGGGCGGGGACCCTCGGCCTCCGATTTGGTAGGCGGGGCCCCTCGGCCTCCGATTTGGTGGGCGGGGACCCTCGGCCTCCGATTTGGTGGGCGGGGACCCTCGGCCTCCGTTTTGGTGGGCGGGGCTCCTCGGCCTCCGATTTGGTGGGCGGGGCCCCTTGGCCTCCGATGTGGTGGTTGGGGCCCCTCGGCCTCCGCTTTGGTGGGCGGGGCCCCTCGGCCTCCGATTTGGTTGGCGGGGCCCCTTATCCTCCGATTTGGTGGGCGGGGACTCTCGGCCTCCGATTTGGTGGGCGGGGACCCTTGGCCTCCGATTTGGTGGGCGGGGCCCCTCGGCCTCCGATTTGGTTGGCGGGGCCCCTCGGCCTCCGATTTGGTTGGGGGGGCCCCTCGGCCTCCGATTTGGTGGGCGGGGACCCTCGGCCTCCGATTTGGTGGGCGGGGACCCTCGGCCTCCAATTTGGTGGGTGGGGACCCTCGGCCTCCGATTTGGTGGGCGGGGACCCTCGGCCTCCGATTTGGTGGGCGGGGACCCTCGGCCTCCGATTTGGTGGGCGGGGACCCTCGGCCTCCGATGTGGTGGGCGGGGCCCCTCGGTCTCCGCTTTGGTGGGTGGGGCCAGGCCCCTCGGCCTCCGCTTTGGTGGGCGGGGCCGCTCGGCCTTCGATTTGGTGGGCGGGGCTCCACAGGTAGACTATTAATCTGTTTTGAAACAAAGCTTTGAAGAATATCATCTTCCATCCATCTTTATCAGCAGCGTAGATTTGGACACCCGGTTTCACCATTTTGTCTTTGTTATTTCAGTGCTGTGATTGATGCCAATTGACCGAGGCTACCCAATTGAGGACGGGAAGAGGAAGTGAACTTTGTTTAGGCCTCCTTTTCTAGAAACTTTTCCATTGGAGCAACAAGTGCTGTCCCTGGAGAGGTCTGTTTGGATATCCAGGGTTCTGTCTAGTGATGCTGTCATTGCCAGGTCAAAATCCAATGACCAATATCTTGGACCATCTGTATGCAAGTTTGGAACTGTGGCTCCCTGTGGAGATTTTCCACCTTGGATTTTATCACTTACCTGTTACTGTAGGGTGTGGTGTTTGATGTGCGCTGAATCCTACAGATCTTTGCAGTGGAGTTTTTACCATGCGCAATACTGACCCTGCATTTTATACCCGAGGTTCATCTATAATTGTCTAGCAAGCAGCAATGATGACCTCAAGGTCTCAGGGTCGTAGGTGTTACATTGGAGTATACTTCTCCTAGATGGTGTAAGACAGCTGCTGGACAGGTCATTGAGAGGAGATATGTATCATCAAGGCTGGTAGCCTCAGTGGTGTAAGCCCAGAAAAGCAGGCTCCAGCATGTATAGTGCTGAAAGAGTTAATAGGGTGTGTTCAGGGCCTGGTTCTTATGAGCAGTCAGAGAGAAGGGTGAGACTGAATGCTCACATATCCTCACCGCTGGGCGTGATAAGGTAGATAAAAAGGGGACAAGTTATCTCATTCAGTGTCTGTGTCTGGAGGTGTGTAGACCTCCAGTATCGCTTGTGTTTGCTAAAGGACTCAAGAGCTGGACACTGACCTAAGCAAATGAACCTGCAATATTGTATGGACTATTTATCTTTTATCTCAGGGAACGGTGTCATTAATGTCGCCTGACCCAGTGCTCCATTCAAACTCTTCCTCTCTAAAACTCTCCCGTTTCTGGTTGGTTTGTCAGGGTCTCATTTCTTGTCTCTTATGTCACACTTTTTACAGTTTTATAACGTATGCATTCAAAAGTAGCAAACTATGTGGTTTTGCCATGTTTCCATAGAGGAGAAACTTGGGATAGAAGGGTGGCTGTTGTAAATTCTGCTTTTGGGCTCCCTCTGGTGGTTGTAGGTGGTAATGCAGTTGTCCCTGAGTTGCAGTCCTGGTCAGGTGTATCTGCTGATTGCAGTTCTGACTGGGGTATTTAGGCGTGCAGGATTCATTAGTCCTTGCCAGTTGTCCATGGTTGTTGGGAGGTTTTGGTCCTGGTTTGGTTCCATCTGCCTTCTGCCAAATCAGCAAAGATAAGTGTCTGGTTCTGTTTCTGTGGCACACATGCTGTGTGCTTAATAATTCTGTGCTATTCAGTGTTTTTTTTGTCCAGCTTAGATTGTCAGTATTTTCTCAGTCTTGTTGGATTCTCTGGAGTGGCAGATATACATTCCATGTCTTTAGTTAGATTGTGGAACTTTTTGTATTATCCGCTGTGGATATTTTTGGAAGGGTTTTAATACTGACCGCTTAGTATTCTGTCCTATCTTTCCCTATTTAGCTAGAGTGGCCTCTTTTGCTGAATCCTGTTTTCTGCCTGCGTGTGTCTTTCCTCTCCTACTCACAGTCAATATTCGTGGGGGGCTGCCTATCCTTTGGGGGTCTGCTCTGAGGCAAGGTAGTATTCCTATTTCCATCTATAGGGGTATTTAGTCCTCTGACTGTGTCGAGGTGTCTAGGGTTTGTTAGGCACACCCCACGGCTACTTCTAGTTGCGGTGTTAGTTTAGGTTTTGCGGTCAGTACAGTTTCCACCTACTCCAGAGAAAGTTCATGCGGCTCCAAAGTCACCGGATCATAACAGGTGACGTTCATTCATTAGAAGTGAAGCGCATCTCCCTATATGTGAAGGGAGGAGGCAGAGCTTAGTACTGCAAATGCTCACAGGCAGCTCTACTAACATTCTAGGGTAGGTTTCTGCCAGTGTAATAAAACAGGGGCAATTTTAATTCTATAGTGATTACCTCCCTTGTTAAAACTATTGTGATATGCTAATTAAATGTATTTAGGATTTTATTTATAACTAGATGGTGGCCCGATTCTAATACATCGGGTATTCTAGAATATGCATGTCCACGTAGTATATTGAACAGCCTACGTAGTATATTGCCTAGCCACATAGTATATTGCCCAGCCACGTAGTATATTGCCCAGCCACGTAGTATATTGCCCAGCGATGTAGTATATTGCCCAGTTATGTAGTATATTGCCCAGTGACGTAGTATACAGTACAGAGCCACGTAGTATATTGCCCAGCCACGTAGTATATTGCCCAGCGATGTAGTATATTGCCCAGTGACGTAGTATATTGCCCAGTGACGTAGTATATTGCCCAGTCACGTAGTATATTGCCCAGCCACGTAGTATATTGCCCAGCCACGTAGTATATTGCCCAGCGATGTAGTATATTGCCCAGTTATGTAGTATATTGCCCAGTGACGTAGTATACAGTACAGAGCCACGTAGTATATTGCACAGCGACGTAGTATACAGCACAGAGTCACGTAGTATATTGCCCAGCCACATAGTATATTGGCCAGTCACGTAGTATATTGCCCAGCTACGTAGTATATTGCCCAGCCATGTATATCACAGGTTAAAAAATAAAAAATAAACATATACTCACCTTCCGAGGGCCCCTTGTAGTTCTGTCGCCTGTGTGCGGTGCAGGCGGCAGCTTCTGGTCCCAGGGTGTGATGACGTCGCGGTCACATGACCGTGACGTCATGGCAGGTCCTTCTCAAGCAGGCGCACAGGACCTGTGATGACGTCGCGGTCACGTGACCATGATGTCATGGCAGGTCCTTCTCGCATACCATCCTTGCCACCGGAACCTGCCGCTTGCATGGAGCAGTCATTGAAGCGTCGCGAGGAGCGGGAAAGGCGGCGGAAGGTGAGTATATAATGATTTTTTTTTTTAATTATTATTTTTAACATTAGATGTTTTTACTATTGACGCTGCATAGGCAGCATCAATAGTAAAAACTTGGTCACACAGGGTTAATAGTGGCAGTAACGGACTGAGTTACCCGCGGCATAACGCGTTCCGTTACCGCTGGCATTAACCCTGTGTGAGCCGTGACTGCGGGGAGTATGGAGCGGGCGTCGGGCAGAGACTGCAGGGGAGTAGGGAGGGACTAATCGGACTGTGGCCGTCGCTGATTGGTCGCGGCAGCCATGACAGGCAGCTGGCGAGATCAATCAGCGACTTGGATTCCATGACAGACAGAGGCCGCGACCAATGAATATCCGTGACAGAAAGACAGAAGGACAGACAGACGGAAGTGACCCTTAGACAATTATATAGTAGATGACATTTTCTTTAGTTATTTACTTTTCTCTATTCCTGGTGAACCCAATAATAATAATAATTCAGTCTACGTATCATACAATCCCCACAGGTTTATGACCACTTCATTCATATTCACATTATTTCTGCAGATCTTATGTAAAAGGATGAATATAATTTAAATGCGAAATTTCCGAAAAATAGCACAAATACAATATAAAAGATATGCAATATAAAAAGGTATATACTTTATAGAGTTTTGCTTTCAACTGCCTTTGTAAATCTCCAGTGGAGTGGGAGAACCTGGAAACATTATAGTATGGAAACTGCTCTCAGTCTAGATGGAAATGCAAATATGTAAACCCCACTGTGCACAACTCCCTTACTTGAACAATAGCTCTTGTGTATGTGTAGTCATACCTTACAGCGATATATATATATATATATATATATATATATATATACATATATATATATATATATATATATATATATATATATATATATATATATATATATATATTGTGAGGTGCCAAGGGGAGAAGTACTAGAAAACAGATATGTTTCTCCCCGTTTCATTTCATATGTCTCCCAGTATTGATTGTGAATAGTGTTGAGCGATACCGTCCGATACTTGAAAGTATCGGTATCGGAAAGTATCGGCCGATACCGGCAAAGTATCGGATCTGATCCGATACCGATACCCGATACCAATACAAGTGAATGGGACTCAAGTATTGGAAGGTATCCCTGATGGTTCCCAGGGTCTGAAGGAGAGGAAACTCTCCTTCAGGCCCTGGGATCCATATTAATGTGTAAAATAAAGAATTAAAATAAAAAATATTGATATACTCACCTCTCCGACGCAGCCTGGACCTTACCGCTGTGAACCGGCGCCTTCTTTGCTTAAAATGAGCGCGTTTATGGCCTTCCATGATGTCACGGCTTCTGATTGGTCGCGTGCCGCTTATGTGACCGCCACGCGACCAATCACAAGCCGTGACGTAATTCTCAGGTCCTAAATTCCTAGAATCATTTTAAGCAAAGAAGGCTGCCGGTTACCAGCGGTGATGTCCAGGGGCCTCCGGACAGGTGAGTATATCAATATTTTTTATTTTAATTCTTTATTTTACACATTAATGTTGTTTCGATACCGATTCCCGATACCACAAAAGTATCGGATCTCGGTATCGGAATTCCGATACCGCAAGTATCGGCCGATACCCGATACTTGCGGTATCGGAATGCTCAACACTAATTGTGAAGATGTTTATTTCAATGTAATCCGGTCCTGGCTTCTTTAGTGATCAGCGTGGAAAGGACTGGTGCTTCCCCTCCACACATGCAATCCAGGTTTTGACTCCTGACTGCTTCAGCTGATATAATCAGAAGCTGCTGGGATCTCACTCTCATCATCTGCTGGTCTGGGGGAGCTGACACAGTAAGACGGCATGAACTTCTTTGTTATTGTGTAGGTTTATTTTGTAGTTAGAATCTTATTGTTAGTTAGTGGCCAGACAGCCTTTGACATTTTATTTTATGTTTAGTAAGCGTAACATTGTATGACAAGTTGTGTGTACAATAAATACACCTGGCTCATATCTGTGTGGAACTCGCCAACCTGCTATTGTCCATTGTGACTCCATAGCCACCTGCTTGGGCTAAAGGAAAGATCCCTGCTGAGTTATATCCCCACAAATGGTGTTTCGAATGCGGGCATAGTGGCTGTTGGACTGTGACTGCAGAGAAAGCGCTCTGTGTATGTCCTGGCTGAAAGCTCCTGTGTTTTTGAAGAGCCAAGAGTCCAGTAATATGGAGGAACTAGTGAAACAGTTATTGCAGGCAAATGTTCAACAACGGGAGACCAATACTTACTTCCAGCAAGCCCTGGACCAGCAAAACCAGATGCAGCAAGAGCAGTTGAATGCAATAAAGCAGGCTTTGGTTCGGCAGCCCCGAGATGAGGAAGACCGTGCACAAAGTGTTGCTAGTGCACGGAAAGCCGTACAAAAGACTCTGCTTAAAATGACTGCTGACGATGATGTGGAAGCGTATCTCACCGTATTTGAACGTATTGCAGAACGTGAGCACTTACCGGTGGATAGATGGGCTGAAGTGGTTGCTCCATTTCTGAGCGGAGAGCCACAAAAGGCCTATTACGATCTAAGTGGAGTGGATGCTATGGATTATACCAAACTAAAAGGCGAAATCCTGGCAAGGCTGGGAGTAAACACATATGTACGAGCACAGAGGGTACATTTGTGGACTTTTGTGGAGCATCAGCCAGCCCGCTCACAAATGCATGATCTCATCCATTTAGTAAAAAAATGGCTGCAACCAGAGACTTTGACATCCACACAGATGGTGGAACGTGTTGTTCTAGACAAGTACCTACGGTCCTTACTCGCTAAGATACAGAGGTGGGTTGGACAGGGGGACCCATCGACGGCCGACCAGTTGGTGAATATGGTCGAACGCTACAATGCTTCTGAAAGCCTACTCCAAGGGACATTATCACCTCGCTGGGCTCCCAAGAAATCGCCAGAAAATCCTGCGAAACCTACTTCATCTTCAAAAGAAGAGAACGTTGCAATGAAGGGTAGCCGACCCACAAAGGACTACGGAGGCAGTACGGTCTCACAGCAAGCCAGCAGACCCTTTCTGGGGTCCCCAGCAAGGAGTCAAGGACCTATACAGTGTTGGTGATGTCACGGGCTTGGCCATGTAGCAGCTAACTGCCCAATGACTACAGAGCCAATGGACTGTAACGCTATGAGGCGTCTTTCGTTATATGTACAGTCGGTCTGTGTTGCAGAGGTCCTTACAGGAGACAAACGACACGTGTGTTGCCTTGAGGTCGATGGCCATAGTGTGAATGCCGTCTTGGATTCCTGCAGTCAAGTAACTCTGGTACATGCCAGTTTGGTGGACCCTAGAGCCCTAACAAACTTAACCGTGGGCATTAGTTGTATCCATGGCGATATTAAAAACTACTCCACTGCCTGGGTCACCCTTGCCACGCCAATGGGAACCAAAAGACATCAAGCGGCAGTCCTAAAGTCTATGGGACATGACGTAATATTGGGGAGAGACTTTCCCTTATTTTGGGACTTGTGGAGCCTTAGAAATGGCATGACCACTCTAGTTGAAGACGGTGCCGTGGGGCTACCCCCTGACCCATTGCAGCAAAATGAAAGGGGACCCATCTCAGAGGAAACTCCAGAATCTGTAGACTCTCCTCTGGCTGTATATGCAGGCGAGGCAGATGAACTAGAGGAGGCTATAGAAATGCTGGGCCTTGAGCTGGCCCGTGGTAAGTTTGGGACCGCTCAACACCAGGATCCTACTCTGGCAAGGGCATGGGAAAATGTAAAGGTCTCTGAGGGAAGACCATTGTACCCAGGGGCTCAAAATGAGTTCCCACATGTGGCGGTGCAACAGGGTATGCTGTATCACATAGATAAAGTGTGAGGAGTGGTGGTAGAGCAACTAGTGGTGCCCAAGTCCTTTCGCCAAGTAGTTTTGGATCTGGCACATAAACATCCCTTGGGGGGACATCTGGCCAGAGAAAAAACAAAACACCGTATTCTGCAACGTTTATTTTGGCCGGGTCTAGGGGGAGACGTGACCCAGTATTGTCAGTCCTGTCCTACGTGACCGCACCTATGTCACATTTTAGAAGCCCCCTTGTGCCCTTACCAATAATAGAGGTGCCCTTCGAGAGGATAGCAATGGATATAGTCGGTCCATTAGTTAAATAAATCTACCCCGGGGTCATCAGTACATTTTGGTAGTACTAGATTATGCCACTCGTTATCCTGAAGCAGTACCCCTGCGGAATGCCAATGCGAAGGCAATTTCAAAGGAGCTTGTTAATATGTTTTCTCGCACCGGCATTCCGAGGGAAATACTAACGGATCAGGGGACCCCCTTTATGTCTCGTATACTTAAGGACTTATGTAAACTACTAAAAATCTCCCACTTGCGTACTTCAGTATATCACCCTCAGACTGACGGGTTGGTGGAGCGATTTAATAAAACCTTGAAGGGAATGTTGAAAAGGGTGGTAGACAAAGACGGGAGGGATTGGGATGCTCTCCTACCATATCTCCTGTTCGCTATACGTGAGGTACCCCAATCCTCCACAGGCTTTTCGCCTTTTGAGTTAGTTTATGGGCGATGTCCTAGAGGCCTGTTAGACATTGCCAAAGAGACTTGGGAACAAGAGGTGACTCCTTATCGTAGTGTAATTGAACACATAATGCTTATGCAAGATAGAATTGAGGCAGTCATGCCAATAGTTAAAGAATGTTTAGAAAGTGCACAACATGCCCAAAGTACGGTATACAACCGAGCAGCTAAAACACGAGTCTTTCAACCTGGAGACAGAGTGTTAGTATTAGTACCTATTGTAGAAAATAAATTTCTTGCGAAGTGGCAGGGCCCATACGAGGTCTTGGACAGAATAGGTGAAGTGAATTATAAGATACACCAGCCAGATAAGAGAAAAACTGAACAAATCTACCACATAAACTTGCTTAAGGCCTGGCGGGACAGGGAGAGCCTAATGGCAGGAGCTGCCCTTGATGGGGGACCTCGAAGGGTACCACCATCTATGGTAAATGACCCCCAGGTAGCACTGCCAGAAGTGGGTATTGCAGAGACACTATCCAAAAGTCAAAAACAAGAGACCAAAGAATTCATACAGAGAAACGCAGAGGTTTTCTCAGAACTTCCTGGCCGTACTCACTTAATTAAACATGACATTGTTACTGATCCACAGGCGTGTGTACGGCTAAAACCATATCGAATTCCAGAGGCTTGGAGACAAGCCATTGCCAAGGAAGTCGAGAAAATGTTAGAGCTTGGAGTTATTGAGGAGTCCCGGAGCGATTGGGCTAGCCCAATCGTACTGGTGCCCAAACCCGATGGGACTATTCGATTTTGTAATGATTTTCGGAAATTAAATGAGGTATCGAAATTTGATGCCTACCCGATGCCAAGAGTTGATGAACTTATAGAGAGACTGGGTTCGGCCAGGTACATATCCACTATTGACTTAACAAAAGGTTATTGGCAGATTCCCCTTACGGATTCAGCCAGGGAGAAAACTGCCTTTTTCATGCCCCAGGGACTGTTCCAGTACCGTGATATGCCATTTGGGTTGCATGGTGCCGCAGCCACCTACCAACGTCTAATGGATATTGTCCTAAAACCCCATGTCCAGTATGCGTCTGCATACTTGGACGATATCATTGTCTTTAGTGATGACTAGGACACACATTTGTCGAAAGTACAAGCCGTCTTGGACTCACTAAAAACCGCTAGTTTGACTGCCAATCCCAAGAAATGTACTTTGGGATTGGAAGAGGCTCGCTATCTGGGATATAGCATAGGGCGAGGAGTCGTAAAGCCACAGTCCAATAAAGTGGACGCTATTCAGAGTTGGCCACGACCGGTCACCAAAAAACAAGTTGGTACTTTTTTTAGGAATCGTTGGTTATTATAGGCTCTTCATCAAACATTTTGCCACCATCGCGGCCCCTCTCACAGATCTTACCAAAGGGTCGAAATCTGTCACAGTAAAGTGGAACGCAGAAGCAGAGGAGGCCTTTCAACATTTGAAAACTGTCCTCTGTGGCCAACCAGTGTTGGTTGCCCCTGACTTTAAATGCGAGTTTATTGTCCAAACGGACTCCTCTGATGTTGGCCTCGGTGCGGTGTTGTCATAGGAAGTGAATGGCGAGGAACACCCAGTGGGCTATCTAAGCAGAAAACTTACGAGGGCAGAAAAGCATTACAGTGTGGTTGAGCGGGAAGCCCTGGCTGTGAAATGGGCCCTATACACCTTACACTATTATTTACTAGGTGGCCAATTTAGGCTAGTGACGGACCATTCACCCCTAATGTGGATGTCCCGGGCAAAAGAGGGCAATGCGAGGGTGACACGCTGGTTCTTAGCATTGCAAGGTTTAAAATTTTCCGTTGAGCACAGTGCAGGCGCAGCGCACTGGAATGCAGATGTGTTGTCTAGAATGCACTGCTTGGCAACTCGTTGTGTCCGACCCTACGGGCTCGAACAGAGGAAGGGGGTGTGTGAGGTGCCAAGGGGAGAAGTACTAGAAAACAGATATGTTTCTCCCCGTTTCATTTCATATGTCTCCCAGTATTGATTGTGAAGCTGTTTATTTCAATGTAATCCGGTCCTGGTTTCTTTAGTGATCAGCGTGGAAAGGACTGGTGCTTCCCCTCCACACATGCAATCCAGGTTTTGACTCCTGACTGCTTCAGCTGATATAATCAGGAGCTGCTGGGTTCTCACTCTCACCATCTGCTGGTCTGGGGGAGCTGACACAGTAAGACGGCATGAACTTCTTTGCTATTGTGTAGGTTTATTTTGTAGTTAGAATCTTATTGTTAGTTAGTGGCCAGACAGCCTTAGACATTTTATTTTATGTTTAGCAAGCGTAACATTGTATGACAAGTGTGTACAATAAATACGCCTGGCTCATATCTGTGTGGAACTCGCCAACCTGCTATTGTCCATTGTGACTCCATAGCCACCTGCTTGGGCTAAAGCAAAGATCCCTGCTGAGTTATATCCCCACAATCTATATATATGTATATATATATATATAATGTCTGCTACTGTCTGCCAAACAAAACAATTACTGGAAATTAAACATTATACAATAGTTTGTAAGGAAGCAATGAAAATACTGTAATACACCTAATACAAAAAATATATAATTTTACAAAATAAAAAGTTAAAAGCACAGAGCTAATTCCATGGCATAGACAGTCACAGGAATACGGTTGAACGATCAATCGATGACAATGAGTTCAATGGGCAGTCTCAATCAATACACTCTCATACACAGAAACAGAAGGATTTCTGCTCTTTTAACTTTAAGTAGCACACAGAAACAAGTAGCGTGGAAGACATTATACAGCAGTACTGAGCAGTGTTTCTGTAAATACAGTTCTGTGGAAAGCTTGATCATTTGCAAGGAAGCTGCTGCTGGATTTATGTGCAGGCTTTAATACCGAACAGATTTGAACTGTTTGAGTGGATGGTGACTTCAGAATTCATTTTGAAAGAGAAAGGATCTATAATATAATGCTGGGAGTGTCACTCTGTCCGAAGCCTTTATAGACTGTGCAAGCGCAAGCGCTGGCGCAGTCTGGACCCCACAGAGTGACGCTCCCAGGAGATCGCGGTATGCGTAAGCACTGAACGCACACCGCGATCTCCAATGGAGAAGCAGGGATGTGCCAGGAGGGTGAGTATATGCTATATTTACTTGTCCCCGTTCCAGTGATGCGCGCTGCTCCATCCTCCGACTGCGACTGTTCAGTCAGAGGGCGGCGCGCATTAACGCGCTTAATGCGCGCCGCCCTCTGACTGAACAGTCACAGGCAGAGGACCCGGAAGATGGAGTGGAGCGCAGCAGTGGAACGGGGGACAGGTAAATATAGCAAGTGCCGGGGGCCTGAGCTAGCGGCGACTCCGGCACCTGACCCCCCCAGCGCGCCGGTGTCCCCGCCTGCTCAGGCCGCCAGCACTCAGCGCCCAGCACAGCCGCCCGCACTCACCACTGCCACGCACAGCCGCCCGCACTCACCACCACCACGCACAGCCGCCCGCACTCACCACCGCCACGCACAGCCGCCCGCACGCACAGCCGCCCGCACTCACCACCGCCACGCACAGCCACCCGCACTCACCACCGCCATGCTCAGCCGCCCGCACTCACCACAGCCACACACAGCCGCCCGCACTCGGCACCGCCAAGCACAGCACCGCCACACACAGCCGCCCACACTCAGCACCGCCAAGCACAGCACCGCCACGCACAGCCGCCCGCACTCAGCACCGCCACGCACAGCCGCCCGCACTCAGCACAGCCGCCCGCACTCAGCACAGCCGCCCGAACTCAGCACAGCCGCCCGAACTCAGCACAGCCGCCCGCACTCAGCACAGCCGCCCGCACTCAGCACAGCCGCCCGCACTAAGCACAGCCACCCGCACTCAGCACAGCCGCCCGCACTCAGCACGCAGGATGGGAGCACATGACAGGATGGGGACGCAGGATGGAGCAGCACATGATAGGATGGGGCGCAGGATGGAACAGCACATGACAGGATGGGGATGCAGGATGGAGCAGCACATGACAGGATCAGGGCGCAGGATGGGAGCACATGACAGGATGGGGATGCAGGATGGAGCAGCACATGTCAGGATGGGGGCACAGGATGGAACAGCAGATGACAGGATGGGGATGCAGGATGGAGCAGCACATGACAGGATCGGGGCGCAGGATTTGAGCACATGACAGGATGGGGATGCAGGATGGAGCAGCACATGACAGGATGGGGGCGCAGGATGGAGCAGCACATACCAGGATGGACACCATATACCAATATAAATGCTCGCCACCCGGGCGTAGAACGGGTTCAATAGCTAGTTAGGTATAAGAAGAGATGGACGGACCCCTGGATGTTCAGGTCTGGCGGGTTCAGCCGAACAGTAAAAAAAAAAGTTTGGGTACCAGAACAGTACCCAGACCTGAATCCCATTCACTTCCATGTGGGGCCTGAACATCAAGTGTTTGCCACGCTGGCATTTGCATGATAGCATGGCAAACATTGCTTCTGATCTGTGGTAAAATCATTATCGCTGGTCAAATGACAGCATGAGTCCATAGCTGTAGTCGGAGGTAAAAATTTAGCTTCCGCTTACTGGTGTTGGCTGATGGGACTACTGCTCCCTTCGGCCTATGACTTCTGCTGCTAATAACAGCAAGAACAGGAGCGGCTGATAGGAGTATTCATCAGCTGGCACCTGGTCTCTAAATAAATAATAATAATAATTTAAAAAAAAACGGCATGGGTTCGCCTGTATTTTTGATAACCAGCCAGGCAAAACTCACAGCTGGGGCTGCAACCCTCAGCTGTCAGCATTACCAAGGCTGGTTATCAAGAACAGAGCAGTCCCCTCGCTGTTTTTTTAAATAATTTAAATAAATAATTTAAAAAAAGCATTGGATCCCCTCATTTTTCACAACTAGCCTTGCAAAAGCAGACAGCTGGGGGCTGCTATTCTCAGGCTGGTAAGTTGCAATGGATATTCCCCCCCAGCCTATAAATAGCAGCCCTCAGTTGCCCAGAAAAGGGGCATCTATTAGATGTGCCAATTCTTGTGCTTTGCCCAGCTCTTTCCACTTGCCCTGAAGTGGTGGCAAGTGGGGTTCATATTTGTGGTGTTGATGTCACCTTTATATTGCCCGTTGACATCAAGCCCACGGGTTAGTAATGGAGAGGCGTCTATAAGACACTAGTAATGAGTGAGCATGCTCGGTAATGCTCAGTGTTTGCCCGAGCATCACAATGCTCGTGACACTCAGTGAGGGCTGACCATTTCCGGGGTTGCTCTGTGGGAGTTCAGCTCTCCACTCTTTAGAGCACCAATCAACATGCAGGGATTGTCTGGCATGCACTGTAATGCCGCAGCCATGTTGGTTGTGGCATTACAGTGATTGGCTGGCCACAGAGCGTCATCAGGTCTATATCAGACCTGGCACTGCCCTGCTCGTCACACAGCTCCGGAATCAGCCAGTGTAGGGACAGTTGCTGCAGAGATAGGGAGAGAATTGTATTAGAAGGTGTGGGTTTACCATTATTGAATACACATATCCAGCTAAACCAACAGTCCTTCTAAGGACTAATTACGGGGTATTTAGATATCAATGCTAGGCAGGCAGGCAGTGTATGTGGCATACTTCTTTGCATACAGCAAGAGGTCCATTCCATTACTGTCTGCTGCTGCTTATTACAAATATTGACTGCATATACATAGCCCCAGGTATCGGTGGCCAGGAATATTTTTTTAGTGTCTTAATCCTGATTATTTTATTCAAAAGCAATCCAGAGCACACATATTTTTTTTTACTTCGTTTGCTTGTTGGCACTGCAGAATAAAGCCAGATCCGTCCCATAGTACAGCTTGAAAATCCAGCTATTTTAAACAGGGGTTTGGCCATCACAGTGATCACATCTGAGTGCGCAGAAAATTCTGCCATTTCTGTGCTACTGTAAAAAAATTTTGGAGTGTCTTATACAAGTTCTTGACACCAGTTTGCTGCATAAAAAAAATTACCTACAGGGCAGATATTTTACACTGGGTTTTATTCACCACATGGATCGCATATCATTGTTCTCCAAATTGTGCCATTTGAGCCCTCGGTTGAATTTTTTTTGCTGTGTCTTAGCCTAGTTATTCACACCAGTTTGCTGCGAAAAAAAAAAAATACAGGCCAGATATTTTAAAGTGGGGTATCTCCGTCACATGCCTCAACTATCAGTGGGCTAAAAATTGTGACATTTGAGGGCTCCATTGAACTGTTTTTGCTGGGTCTTAGTCTAGTTATTGACACCAGTTTGTTGAAAAAAAAACTTGTTAACTACAGGCCAGATATTTTAAACTCTGGTTTTCCCGCACACGGATCACATATAAGTTCGCTCCAAATTCAGGCATTTGTAGTGAATGTGTAAAATATTGTAGTCCATTTAAAATGGGCAAGGCGCATGGCAAGGGATGGGGAAGTGGACGTGATGGTAGGCCGTGGGCAAGCTGAAATTGAGCCACAACAAACACCCACATCTTCTCACTCGACCTTCCTGTCACAATTACTAGGGGAGCACAGCAGCATACCAATATTGAACCCAGAGCAGTGTCAAAAGGTTGTTGGTTGGATAGCAGATAATGCTTCCAGTAACTTTGCCCCCACCACCACCCTGTCTTCCACACAGTCAAGTCTGAGTAGCCGTGAGTGTCGACCGCATATTCCTCACCCTGATCCTCCTTCTTCTCACAATGCCAAGTGCCCAGAGACAACTGATCCCACACTTGGACACTCCGAAGAGCTGTTCACTTTTCCATTTAGAGATTCGGGCCTCTCTCCCAGTCTACTTGAAGCAGAGCAAGAGGAAATTGTATAAAACGATGCCCAAATATTTGAGCAGCCACAGTCAAACAAATGTGACAGTTGGAACATGTCACAAGAGGTGGATGATGATGAGACACAATTGCCAGAAAGTCAGGAAGAGGACCAGGGTGCGGAAGTGGAAGACGAGGTGGTGGATGATATAGTAACTGACCCAACATGGCAGGAGGACATGCAGAGCAAGGACAGCAGCACATAGGGGGAGGGAGGCATAGCACCCCAACAGGCAGGAAGAAGCAGTGTGGTGGCCTCAGACAGAAGGCAGGCAAACATTCCCTTTAACACCAACACGACGGACGTTGGCAGTACAACTGTTAGGTCTTACAGAGTCTGGTTGTTTTTTAAAGACTCTGCCAATAACCCCAAACAGGCCATTTGCACCACCTGCCATGCCTGCATCAGCAGGAGTAAGAAAACTACCAGCCTGACCACCAGCATGATCAGGCACATGACAGCAAAGCACCTGACTTTGTGTGTCAAACCCTAGGGTCCAGGAACAGTGTCTGCGGGTGACACCACTGCTTCTTCCACTGTTGTGCATGCAAGCCAATCCTCTGTCCATGGTGCATGTGAAGATGCCTCCTGCCCTGCACCTGTCATTTCACACACTGAACTAGCACCATCATCAAGTATGTCCACGTCCTTGTCTAAGTGCAGCTTTCTGTTGTCCATATACCATTCCTTGGAATGCAAGTGGAAATACACTGCCCACGCCCCACAGGCCACACTACTAAATTCACATATTTCTCATCTGCTTGCTCTCAAAATGTTGCCTTTTAGGCTCGTGGAAATGAAAGCTTTCCGCAACCTGATGGCGGCGGCCGTCCCAAGGTACTCGGTTCCCAGCCGCCACTATTTCTCCCAGTGTGCCATCCCCGCATTGCACAAGCATGTGTCCCTCAACATTAGCCGTGCCCTCAACAATGCTGTTACTGGGAAAGTCCACATAACCACGGACACGTGAACAAGTGATTTTGGGCAAGGATGGTACATCTTCCTGATGGCACACTGGTTTAACATAGTGGAAGCTGGGACCCAGTCGGACCTTGGGATGGGACACATCCTCCCGATGCCGAGGATTGCAGGTCCTTTGTCAATCAGGGCCCCACAGTCTACAGCTCCTCTTCAGCCTCCATCTCTGAAATGACCACATCAGTCAGAAGTTGGAAGCAATGCAGCACTGCCTCAGCCAAGCGGCAACTGGCTGTGCTGAAGCTAATATGCTTAGGTACAAACTGCACAATGCTGAAGAGTTGTGGACAGCTCTGAAAGAGCAGGCAGATCTGTGGCTGACACCACTGAACCTACAGCCAGGCATGGTCGTGTGTGACAATGGCCCGAGCCTGGTGGCGGCTCTGAGGCGAGGCGAGCTCCTACACGTACCATGCCTGGCCCATGTGCTTAACCTCGTTGTTCAACGATTTCTCAAAAGCTACCCAAAGCTGCCAGATCTGCTTGTCGAAGTACGCCACCTGTGTGCCCTTTTTAGAAAGTCAGCTACAGCTTCCGCCGCCCTTGCCGTGCTTTACCGACTGGTGTGTGATGTCCCCATGCATTGGAACTCTACACTGCAGATGTTAGAAAGGAGTTGTGTTATGATGACCTTGTGGTTAGGAGCACTAGGAATGACCTGATGAGCAAACTAGAAATACAGGACAAGCTCTGGGAAGTGGGAGCTTTGCTGACCGCAACCCCTAAACCTATCACAACAACTAGAAATAGCCATGGAGTGTACCTGACTCTGCCTAGACGCCTCTTCACAGCCTAAGAGCTAACTACCCCTAAAGATAGAAAATAAGGCCTAACTTGCCTCAGAGAAATTTCCCAAAGAAATAGGCAGCCCCCCACACGTATTGACTGTGAGTTAAGAGGGAAGTCACAAACACAGGAATGAAATAGGTTTCAGCAAAGGAGGCCAGACTTAACTAAACAGACTTGAGGATAGAAAACCAAAAAACCACGCAGAGTGTGCAAAAGAGACCCCACACCGACTCACGGCGTGGAGGTGCCACTCTGCATCCCAGAGCTTCCAGCTAGCCAGGCAGAATCATGATAGCAAGCTGGACAGAAAACAGTGGTAAACAAAATAAGCTAGCAGGGACTTAGCTTTTGCTGGAGTAGACAGGTCATCTGAAAGATCCAAGAGCAAACTGAACCAGTACTAGGACATGGCCAGCTGGCATAAAGTAATGATCTAAGTGGAGTTAAATAGAGCAGCCAGCCTAGGACTAAACGAGGTCAGCTGAGGAAAGAACCTCAGAACCAGCAGCTCCACTCACAGCCACCAGAGGGAGTCCATGGACAGAACTCGCCGAAGTACCATTCATAACCACCGGAGGGAGTTCGAGAACAGAATTCACAACAGTACCCCCCCCTTGAGGAGGGGTCACCGAACCCTCACCAGAGCCCCCAGGCTGATCAGGACGAGCCAAATGAAAGGCACGAACAAGATCGGCAGCATGAACATCAGAGGCAACCACCCAGGAATTATCCTCCTGACCATAACCTTTCCACTTGACTAGGTACTGAAGTTTCCGTCTCGAAATACGAGAATCTAAAATCTTCTCCACCACATACTCCAACTCCCCCTCAACCAACACCGGGGCAGGAGGGTCGACGGAGGGAACTATAGGAGCCACATATCTCCGCAGTAACGACCTATGGAACACATTATGGATGGCGAAAGAAGCTGGAAGGTCCAAACGAAATGACACAGGATTAAGAATTTCAGGAATCTTATAAGGATCAATGAAACGAGACTTAAACTTAGGAGACGAAACCTTCATAGGAACATAACGAGACGATAACCAAACCAAATCCCCAACACGAAGTCGGGGACCAACACAGCGACGGCGGTTAGCGAAACGTTGAGCCTTCTCCTGGGACAATGTCAAATTGTCCACCACATGAGTCCAAATCTGCTGCAACCTGTCCACCACAGAATCCACACCAGGACAGTCAGAAGGCTCAACCTGTCCTGAAGAAAAACGAGGGTGGAAACCAGAATTACAGAAAAAAAGCGAAACCAAAGTGGCCGAGCTGGCCCGATTATTAAGGGCGAACTCAGCCAAAGGCAAGAAGGACACCCAATCATCCTGATCAGCAGAAACAAAGCATCTCAGATATGTCTCCAAAGTCTGATTGGTTCGTTCGGTTTGGCCATTTGTCTGAGGATGGAAAGCTGAAGAAAAAGACAAATCAATGCCCATCTTAGCACAAAAGGACCGCCAAAACCTCGAAACAAACTGGGAACCTCTGTCCGACACGATGTTCTCCGGAATGCCATGTAAACGAACCACGTGCTGGAAAAACAATGGAACCAAATCAGAGGAGGAAGGCAATTTAGGCAAAGGTACCAAATGGACCATCTTAGAGAAGCGATCACAAACCACCCAGATAACTGACATCCTTTGAGAGTCAGGGAGATCTGAAATAAAATCCATGGAAATATGCGTCCAGGGCCTTTTTGGGACCGGCATGGGCAAAAGCAACCCACTGGCACGAGAACAGCAGGGCTTAGCCCGAGCACAAGTCCCACAGGACTGCACAAAAGAACGCACATCCCGTGACAAGGAAAGCCACCAAAAGGATCTAGCCACCAAATCCTTGGTACCAAAGATTCCAGGATGACCAGCCAACACCGAACAATGAACCTCAGAGATAACTCTACTAGTCCATCTATCAGGGACAAACAGTTTCTCCGCTGGGCAACGGTCAGGTCTATCAGCCTGAAACTCCTGCAGCACCCGCCGCAAATCAGGGGAGATGGCAGACAAAATTACCCCCTCTTTGAGAATACCAGCCGGCTCTGGAACTCCCGGAGAATCAGGCACAAAACTCCTTGAAAGGGCATCAGCCTTCACATTCTTAGAACCCGGAAGGTACGAAACCACAAAATCGAAGCGGGAGAAAAACAGCGACCATCGAGCCTGTCTAGGATTCAACCGCTTGGCAGACTCGAGATAAGTCAAATTCTTGTGATCCGTCAAGACCACCACGCGATGCTTGGCTCCTTCAAGCCAATGTCGCCACTCCTCGAACGCCCACTTCATGGCCAACAACTCTCGATTGCCCACATCATAATTGCGCACAGCAGGCGAAAACTTTCTAGAAAAGAAAGCACATGGCTTCATCACTGAGCCATCAGAACTTCTTTGAGACAGAACAGCCCCTGCTCCAATCTCAGAAGCATCCACCTCAACCTGAAACGGGAGCGAAACATCTGGCTGACACAACACAGGGGCAGAAGAAAAATGACGCTTCAACTCCTGAAAAGCCTCAACGGCCGAAGAGGACCAATTGACCACATCCGCACCTTTCTTGGTTAAATCAGTCAATGGTTTAACAACACTAGAAAAATTAGCGAAGAAGCGACGGTAAAAATTAGCAAAGCCCAGGAATTTCTGCAGGCTCTTCACAGAAGTAGGCTGAGTCCAATCATAAATGGCCTGAACTTTAACAGGATCCATCTCGATAGTAGAAGGGGAAAAAATGAAGCCCAAAAATGAAACCTTCTGAACTCCAAAGAGACATTTAGACCCCTTCACAAACAAGGAATTAGCACGAAGGACCTGGAACACCATTCTGACCTGCTTCACATAAGACTCCCAATCGTCCGAAAAGACCAAAATATCATCCAAATATACAATCATGAATCGATCCAGGTACTTTCGGAAGATGTCATGCATACAGGACTGAAACACAGATGGAGCATTAGAAAGCCCGAATGGCATCACCAGGCACTCAAAATGGCCCTCGGGCGTATTAAATGCTGTTTTCCATTCGTCGCCCTGTTTAATACGCACAAGATTATACGCCCCTCGAAGATCTATCTTAGTGAACCAGCTAGCCCCCTTAATCCGAGCAAACAAATCAGACAGTAGCGGCAAAGGGTACTGAAATTTGACGGTAATTTTATTGAGAAGGTGGTAATCTATACAAGGTCTCAGAGAACCATCCTTCTTGGCCACAAAAAAAGAACCCTGCTCCCAACGGTGATGAGGACGGGCGAATATGCCCTTCCTCCAAGGACTCTTTTACATAACTCCGCATAGCGGCGTGTTCTGGCACAGACAAATTGAACAGTCGGCCCTTTGGAAACTTACTACCAGGAATCAAATTAATAGCACAATCACAATCCCTATGAGGAGGTAGGGCACTGGATTTGGGCTCATCAAATACATCCCGGTAATCTGACAAGAACTCAGAGACTTCAGAAGGATGGGAAGATGAAATTGACAACAATGGGGCATCCCCATGTACCCCTTGACAACCCCAACTGGACACAGACCTTGATTTCCAGTCCAATACTGGATTATGGACCTGTAGCCATGGCAAACCCAAAACGACCACATCATGCAGATTATGCAACACCAAAAAGCGAACATCCTCCTGATGTGCAGGAGCCATGCACATGGTCAATTGAGTCCAGTACTGAGGCTTATTCTTGGCCAAAGGCGTAGCATCAATTCCTCTCAATGGAATAGGATACTGTAAAGGCTCCAAGAAAAAACCACAGCGCCTGGCAAACTCCAAGTCCACCAAATTCAGGGCAGCACCTGAATCCACAAATGCCATAACAGAATAGGATGACAAAGAGAAAATCAGAGTAACGGACAAAATAAATTTTGGCTGTACCGTACCAATGGTGGCAGACCTAGCGAACCGCTTAGTGCGTTTAGGACAATCAGAGATAGCATGAGTGGAATCACCACAGTAAAAACACAGCCCATTCTGACGTCTGTATTCTTGCCGTTCAGCTCTGGTCAAGGTCCTATCACACTGCATATGCTCAGGCCTCTGCTCAGAAGATACCGCCAAATGGTGCACAGTTTTGCGCTCACGTAAGCGTCGATCGATCTGAATGGCCAAGGACATAGACTCATTCAGACCAGCAGGCGTGGGGAATCCCACCATAACATCCTTAAGGGCTTCAGAAAGACCCTTTCTGAAAATTGCCGCCAGGGCACACTCATTCCACTGAGTAAGCACAGACCACTTTCTAAACTTCTGACAATATACCTCCGCTTCATCCTGACCCTGACACAAAGCCAGCAAGATTTTCTCTGCCTGATCCACTGAATCTGGTTCATCATAAAGCAGCCCAAGCGCCAGAAAAAACGCATCTACATTACGCAATGCAGGATCTCCTGGCGCGAGGGAAAATGCCCAGTCTTGAGGGTCGCCACGCAGCAAAGAAATAATGATTTTTACTTGCTGAATGGGGTCACCAGAGGAGCGGGGTTTCAAAGCAAAAAACAGTCTACAATTATTTTTGAAATTCAGGAACTTAGATCTATCCCCAGAAAACAAATCAGGAATTGGAATTCTGGGTTCCAACATCGGGTTCTGAACTACATAATCTTGAATGCCTTGTACCCTTGCAGTGAGTTGATCCACACAAGAGGACAGACCTTGAATGTCCATATCTACACCTGTGTCCTGAACCACCCAGAGATTTAGGGGAAAAGAAAAACAAAACACGCTGCAGAGGAAAAAAAAAATGGTCTCAGAACTTCCTTTATCACTCTATTGAGATGCATTAACACTTTACGGGCCAGCTGTACTGTTATGATGACCTGGTGGTTAGGAGCACTAGGAATGACCTGATGAGCAAACTAGAAATACAGGACAAGCTCTGGGAAGTGGGAGCTTTGCTGACCGCAACCCCTAAACCTATCACAACAACTAGAAATAGCCGTGGAGTGTACCTGACTCTGCCTAGATGCCTCTTCACAGCCTAAGAGCTAACTACCCCTAAAGATAGAAAATAAGGCCTAACTTGCCTCAGAGAAATTTCCCAAAGAAATAGGCAGCCCCCCACACGTATTGACTGTGAGTTAAGAGGGAAGTCACAAACACAGGAATGAAATAGGTTTCTGTTGTGATCCGCTTTTTGGGCTCCCCTGGTGGTGGCTGGTGGTACTGGAGGCTTGTGTGTGCTTTTCTCCCTCAGCTCACCTGTTTCCATCAGTTTTGGGAGTTCCCTATTTAGCCTTGCTCTCCAGTCACTTCCTTGCCGGTCATCATTGTAACCTGAGTCATTCAGTTGCATGTTCCTGCTACTAGTCTGCTGATCAGCTAAGTGGACTCTTGTCCTTTTTGTTTTGTATTTTTTTGTCCAGTTTACAGTTTTGTCATTCCCTGTTACTGGAAGCTCTTGTGGACTGAAATTGCACTCCTGTGTCATGAGTTGACACAGGAGTCTTAAAGTAATCTCAGGATGGGTTTTTGAAAGGGTTTTTCAGCTGACCGTGAAGTCCTCTTTTGTATCCTTCCTCTATCTAGTAAGTGGACCTCGCTTTGCTAAATCTACCTTCATACTGTGTATGTCTTTTCCTCTGAACTCACCGTTAATATATTTGGGGGCTACTATCATCTTTGGGGAATTTCACTAGAGGTAAGCCAGGTCTGTTCCTTCCTCTTCCAGGCGTAGTTAGTTCTCCGGCTGGCGCGTGGCATTTAGGCAGCCGTAGGAATGCTCCCTGGCTACTGTTAGTTGTGTGGTAGATTTAGGTCACGGTCAGCTTGAGTTTCCATCACCCGAGAGCTAGTCTGTTATTTTGTGCTTCTGATGTTCCCATGCCATTGGGGAATCATGACAGTATGACCGGCCGCTGTTAAAGTAATTGGCAGAAGAAAGGAGAGTAAAAGAAGTCTGTAGATTTTTTTTTTTTTTTTCCTTCTCATGTTTGCTACTTAGTTGGCTCAGTTGTATTTCTGCTCTATTTATAGCCTTGCCTTTCTCTCCTTCTAACCCTTGAATGGCTCTGATCTCTCCGGTTTAAGGATGGACCCTCAGAGTTTGGCTGCAGGTTTTAATAATCTTGCTACGAAGGTTCAGGATTTACAGGATTATGTTATACGTACTCCTATTTCTGAACCTAAGATTCCTACACCAGAGGTATTTTCCGGAGATAGATCTCGGTTTCTGAATTTCAAATGTAATTGTAAATTATTCCTTTCTCTCAGACCTCACTCCTCTGGAGATCCTGTTCAGCAGGTTAAGATTGTGATTTCTTTGCTGCGAGGTGACCCTCAAAATTGGGCATTTTCATTGACACCAGGGGATCCTGCGTTGCTCAATGTGGATGCGTTTTTTCTGGCTTTAGGGTTGCTGTATCAGGAACCTAATTTGGAGATTCAAGCTGAAAAAGCTTTAATAGCCCTGTCTCAAGGGCAAGATGAAGCTGAGATATACTGCCAAAAATTTCGTAAATGGTCTGTGCTTACTCAGTGGAATGAGTGTGCCCTAGCGGCAAATTTCAGAGAGGGCCTTTCTGATGCCGTTAAGGATGTCATGGTGGGGTTTCCTACGCCCACAGGTCTGAATGAGTCCATGACAATGGCGATTCAGATTGATCGGCGTTTGCGGGAGCGCAAACCCGTGCACCATTTGGCGGTATCTTCTGAAGGGATGCCAGAGAAAATGCAATGTGACAGAATTCTGTCAAGAAGCGAGCGGCAGAATTATAGGCGCAAAAATGGCTTGTGCTTCTACTGTGGTGATTCCGCGCATGTTATATCAGCATGCTCTAAACGTACTAGGAAGGTTGACAAGTCTGTTTCTATTGGCACTTTACAGTCTAAATTTCTTCTGTCTGTAACTCTGATTTGTTCATTATCAGTCATTACCGTGGATGCCTATGTGGACTCTGGCGCCGCTCTGAGTCTCATGGATTGGTCCTTCGCCAGGCGCTGTGGGTTTGATTTGGAGCCTCTGGAAGTTCCTATACCTCTAAAGGGTATAGATTCTACACCTCTGGCTTGTAATAGACCACAGTTCTGGACGCAAGTGACTATGCGTATGACTCCAGACCATCAGGAGGTGATTCGCTTCCTCGTGTTGCATAATCTACATGATGTTTTAGTGCTTGGATTACCATGGTTACAATCTCATAACCCAGTACTGGACTGGAAAACTATGTCTGTGTTAAGCTGGGGATGTCGGGGGGCTCATGGGGACATACCTTTGGTTTCTATCTCGTCATCTATTCCCTCTGAGATTCCGGCTTTTTTGTCGGATTTTGGGGATATTTTTGAGGAGCCTAAAATTGGTTCTCTCCCTCCCCACAGAGAGTGTGATTGCGCCATAGATCTGATTCCAGGCAGCAAATTTCCAAAGGGTCGTTTGTTTAACCTATCTGTACCTGAGCATGCTGCCATGCGAGAGTATGTTAAGGAGTCCCTGGAAAAGGGACATATTCGTCCTTCTTCGTCACCTTTAGGAGCTGGGTTTTTCTTTGTCTCTAAAAAGGATGGCTCGCTGAGGCCTTGTATTGATTATCGACTCCTAAATAAAATTACAGTCAAATATCAGTATCCGTTGCCGCTGCTTACTGATTTGTTTGCTCGTATAAGGGGGGGCTAAGTGGTTCTCCAAGATTGATCTCCGGGGGGCGTATAATTTGGTGCGAATTAAGCAAGGGGATGAGTGGAAAACCGCATTTAATACACCTGAGGGCCACTTTGAGTATTTGGTGATGCCTTTCGGCCTTTCTAATGCACCTTCAGTTTTTCAGACCTTTATGCATGATATTTTCCGTGAATATCTGGATAAATTTATGATTGTGTATTTGGACGATATTTTGATTTTTTCTGAGGACTGGGAGTCTCATGTTCAGCAGGTCAGGAGGGTTTTTCAGGTCTTGCGGGAGAATTCTCTGTGTGTAAAGGGTTCTAAGTGTGTTTTTGGGGTTCAAAAGATTTCTTTTTTGGGGTACATTTTTTCCCCTTCTTCTGTTGAGATGGACCCTGTCAAGGTTCGGGCTATTTGTGACTGGACGCAGCCTACTTCTCTAAAGGGTCTTCAGAAATTCTTGGGCTTTGCTAATTTTTATCGTCGATTTATAACTGGTTTTTCTGGTGTTGCTAAGCCTCTTACGGATTTGACTAAGAAGGGTGCTGATGTTGCCAATTGGTCCTCTGCCGCTGTGGAGGCCTTTCGGGAACTTAAGCGCCGCTTTTCGTCTGCCCCTGTGTTGCGCCAGCCCGATGTCTCTCTCCCCTTTCAGGTTGAGGTCGATGCTTCCGAGATCGGAGCGGGGGCGGTTTTGTCGCAGAAAAGTTCCGATTGCTCAGTGATGAGACCTTGTGCGTTCTTTTCTCGAAAATTTTCTGCTGCCGAAAGAAATTATGATGTCGGTAATCGGGAGCTTTTGGCCATGAAGTGGGCATTTGAGGAGTGGCGTCATTGGCTTGAGGGTGCTAGACATCAGGTGGTGGTTTTGACTGATCACAAGAATCTGATTTACCTTGAGTCTGCCAGGCGCCTGAATCCTAGACAGGCGCGCTGGTCGTTGTTTTTCTCTCGGTTTAATTTTGTGGTCTCATATCTACCAGGTTCTAAGAATGTGAAGGCGGATGCCCTTTCTAGGAGTTTTGAGCCTGATTCCCCTGGTGATTCGGAACCTACAGGTATCCTTAAGGATGGGGTGATATTATCCGCTATTTCCCCAGATCTGCGACGTGCTTTGCAAGAGTTTCAGGCGGATAGACCTGATCGCTGTCCACCTGGTAGACTGTTTGTTCCTGATGATTGGACCAGTAGAGTCATCTCGGAGGTTCATTCTTCTACGCTGGCGGGTCATCCTGGAATTTTTGGTACCAGGGATTTGGTGGCTAGATCCTTCTGGTGGCCATCTCTATCTCGAGATGTGTGTGTTTTTGTGCAGTCTTGTGATGTGTGTGTTCGGGCCAAGCCTTGTTGTTCTAGGGCTAGTGGGTTGTTGTTGCCCTTGCCTATTCCAAAGAGGCCTTGGACGCACATCTCTATGGACTTTATTTCTGATCTTCCTGTCTCTCAGAGGATGTCTGTTATCTGGGTGGTGTGTGACCGTTTTTCTAAGATGGTTCATTTGGTGCCATTACCGAAGTTGCCTTCCTCGTCTGAGTTGGTTCCTTTGTTTTTTCAAAATGTGGTTCGCTTGCATGGTATTCCTGAAAATATCATTTCTGATAGGGGTACCCAGTTCGTTTCTAGATTTTGGCGGGCATTCTGTGCCAGGTTGGGCATTGATTTGTCTTTTTCGTCTGCCTTCCATCCTCAGACTAATGGCCAGACGGAGCGAACTAATCAAACTTTGGAGACGTATTTGAGGTGTTTTGTGTCTGCGGATCAGGATGATTGGGTTGCCTTTTTGCCGTTGGCGGAGTTTGCTCTTAATAATCGGGCTAGTTCTGCCACTTTGGTTTCCCCTTTCTTTTGCAATTCGGGGTTTCATCCCCGTTTTTCTTCTGGTCAGGTGGAATCTTCGGATTGTCCGGGAGTTGATGCTGTGGTGGATCGGTTGAATCGGATTTGGGGACAAGTGGTGGACAATTTGAATTTGTCCCAGGAGAGGACTCAGCGGTTTGCTAACCGCCAGCGTCGGGTTGGTCCTCGCCTTCGTGTTGGGGACTTGGTGTGGTTGTCTTCCCGTTTTGTCCCAATGAGGGTTTCTTCTCCTAAATTTAAGCCTAGGTTCATCGGTCCCTATAGGATTTTGGAGATTATTAACCCTGTTTCCTTTCGTTTGGACCTCCCGGCATCTTTCGCTATCCATAATGTGTTCCATCGGTCGTTGTTGCGGAGATACGAGGTGCCGGTGGTTCCTTCTGCTGAGCCTCCTGCTCCTGTGCTGGTTGAGGGTGAATTGGAGTATGTTATAGAGAAGATCTTGGACTCCCGTATTTCCAGGCGGAGACTCCAGTATCTGGTTAAGTGGAAGGGCTATGGTCAGGAAGATAATTCTTGGGTAACTGCCTCTGATGTTCATGCCTCGGATTTGGTTCGTGCCTTTCATAGGGCTCATCCAGGTCGCCCTGGCGGTTCTTGTGAGGGTTTGGTGCCCCCTCCTTAAGGGGGGGGTACTGTTGTGATCCGCTTTTTGGGCTCCCCTGGTGGTGGCTGGTGGTACTGGAGGCTTGTGTGTGCTTTTCTCCCTCAGCTCACCTGTTTCCATCAGTTTTGGGAGTTCCCTATTTAGCCTTGCTCTCCAGTCACTTCCTTGCCGGTCATCATTGTAACCTGAGTCATTCAGTTGCATGTTCCTGCTACTAGTCTGCTGATCAGCTAAGTGGACTCTTGTCCTTTTTGTTTTGTATTTTTTTGTCCAGTTTACAGTTTTGTCATTCCCTGTTACTGGAAGCTCTTGTGGACTGAAATTGCCACTCCTGTGTCATGAGTTGACACAGGAGTCTTAAAGTAATCTCAGGATGGGTTTTTGAAAGGGTTTTTCAGCTGACCGTGAAGTCCTCTTTTGTATCCTTCCTCTATCTAGTAAGTGGACCTCGCTTTGCTAAATCTACCTTCATACTGTGTATGTATTTTCCTCTGAACTCGCCGTTAATATATGTGGGGGCTACTATCATCTTTGGGGAATTTCACTAGACGTAAGCCAGGTCTGTTCCTTCCTCTTCCAGGCGTAGTTAGTTCTCCGGCTGGCGCGTGGCATTTAGGCAGCCGTAGGAATGCTCCCTGGCTACTGTTAGTTGTGTGGTAGATTTAGGTCACGGTCAGCTTGAGTTTCCATCACCCGAGAGCTAGTCTGTTATTTTGTGCTTCTGATGTTCCCATGCCATTGGGGAATCATGACAGGTTTCAGCAAAGGAGGCCAGACTTAACTAAACAGACTTGAGGATAGAAAAGGTATCTTTGCAGGCAGCATAAAAAACTACCAAAAAACCACGCAGAGTGTGCAAAAGAGACCCCACACCGACTCACGGCGTGGAGGTGCCACTCTGCATCCCAGAGCTTCCAGCTAGCCAGGCAGAATCATGATAGCAAGCTGGACCGAAAACAGTGGTAAACAAAATAAGCTAGCAGGGACTTAGCTTTTGCTGGAGTAGACAGGTCATCTGAAAGATCCAAGAGCAAACTGAACCAGTACTAGGACATTGCCAGCTGGCATCAAGTAACGATCTAAGTGGAGTTAAATAGAGCAGCCAGCCTAGGACTAAACGAGGTCAGCTGAGGAAAGAACCTCAGAACCAGCAGCTCCACTCACAGCCACCAGAGGGAGTCCATGGACAGAACTCGCCGAAGTACCATTCATAACCACCGGAGGGAGTTCGAGAACAGAATTCACAACAGAGTTGTGAGCAGATGAGGGCAGTTGTTGACTACCAGCATCAACAAGGCTATCGGTATTCAGTTCAGACTCCACACATAAGACCTTAGGAGTGGACATGCATGTCAAACATATGTACCATCCTACAAAACTTTGAGGAGTCCACCAAGATGGTGAGCGGCAATGACGCCATAATTAACGTCACCATCCCACTTCTCTGTGTTCTGAAACACTCTCTGCTCACAAAGAGGGTGCATTGCAGGTGGAGCAAGATGAGACGGAGCAAGGAACCATACAGGATGATGACACACAGCACAGACTCATCTCCCAATGTGGATTGGGGGACAATGAGAAATTTGAGGAGGAGGTAGAACAGGAGCTAGTTTCATGCACTATAGACAGTACTACAAGCACAACTGTCATACAGTCTGTTCAGCGTGGATGGCCTGAGGACATGGAGGAGGAGGAGGAGAGCATGGTAAGTCATTCACTTGGTGAGGACACGGATGTCTTGCCTGTTAGCAGTCTGGCACTCATGGCTGAGTTTATGTTATGCTGCCTTTCCCGTGACCCTCACATTCTCAAAATTTTGGGTGACAGTCATTACTGGTTGGTGACATTTCTAGACCCACGCTGCAAGGAGAACTTTCTATCTCTTATTCCAGAGGCAGACAGGCATACTAAAATGGTGCAGTACCAGAGGGCCCTTGTTGTGGAATTATTAAAAAGATTCCTATCTGAAAATGCTGGTGGCAGAGATCACAGTTCGTTGGACAACCAATGAGTACAGGTGAGAGAGACACAACTCAAATCCAGGAGAGGCAGGGTAACACAGGTAAAGTTCTGGGAGACTTTTCTAAGACCTTCCCATCACACTGGCACTGAATCGCAGGGTACTCTCACAAGGAGTGCAAAGTTTTGGAAGATGCTGAGGGAGTACCTTGCTGACTGTACCAACATTCTCCATGATTCCTCTGTGCCTTATAATTATTGGGTATCCAAGCTGGACATGTGGCATGAACTGGCGCTCTATGCCTTGGAGGTCCTGGCCTGCCCTGCTGCTAGCGTTTTGCCACAGCGGATATTTAGTGCTGCTGGTGAAATTATAGCTAATAAGTGCATCTGCCTGTCAACTGAAAATGCTGACGGGCTGACTCCTATAAAAATGAACAAGGGCTGGATTGGGCAAGAATTCTCTACACCACAAAATAATAGCATCAAAACAAACTCAACTTTTGGGACATCTATTCCCATGCACATCTTCACACCCACACATGGGTATACACTTCCTGATTTGGACTATTTGCTGTTGTCGTCCTACTCCTTCTCCTCATACTCATCATCCATCAGAAATAGATCACCATGGTGACCATGGACCATGATGCAACACCCACGTTATTGTTTTTAAGGGTGTTTATGATGCCCATAAACCAAATGTTTTGACAGTATGATGCTGTACACCCCCCAGTGTGAAATGTTTGTCAGCCCATACACTTACTGCAAGGGCTTTACAAGTATAGGAGACTTGCTCCTTTGTAATGGTAAAAGATTTTTAGTAGGCCATCCTCCATGTCTCTTCATCCACCACCACTTGATCAACAGGGTTACTATGGTCCGTGATGCAACACCCACATTATTGTTTTTAAGGGTGTTTATGATGCTCGCAAGCCAAATGTTTTGACAGTATGTTGCTGTATATCCCCCAGGGGGAAATGTTTGTCTGCCCATACACTTACTGCATGGGCATTACAAGTATAGGAAACACGCTCCTTTGTAATGGAAAGAGAAATTTAGTAGGCAGTCCTCCACGTCTCTTCCAAAGGGTATTGGGGTGCATCCAAATTTGGTGCAGGCATTGCATTCACTGCGTAGTCAAACAGTAAGGGAGATCCACTTCCTAATAATGTGAACTTTGTTGGTTGGTCAGCTTCAACAACGCAATTCTCCACTGCCAGTTCTTCTTCGGGCTCAACACTTAAATGCTCCACTGCCGGGTGTTCAGCCTCAACACTGCAATTCTCCACTGCTGGTTCTTCGGGCTCAACACTGCAATGCTTCACTGCAGGTTCTTCAGGCTCACCACTGCAATTCTCCACTGCAGTTTCTTCTGACTCAACACTGACATTCTCCACTGCAGGTTTTCCAGTTTTAACACTGACATTCTCCACTGCCGGGTCTTCATCCTCAACACTGCAGTTATCCAATGCAGGTTCTTCAGGCTCAATAATTAAATGCTCCACTGCAGGGTGTTTAGCCTCAACACTGCAATTCTCCACCACTGGTTCTTTGGGCTCAACAATTTACCGCATAGCCACACAGTATGAGAGTACCAAATTTCTACTAATGGGAACAATTCTTTCAGGTGGCCATCCAGGACATCTGTTCAAAGGGTTATTGGGCCTGGTCATTAACGTGCAAACCACCCTTGGGTGTTAAGGGGATAAGCAAGCATTAACCCTCAGACAATCAAACAGAGATAATTCCCCAACAATACCACAGTTATCACAACTATGAAATTGCATTTAACTAAGGACTTATCTGCAACCACGGACTTACTGACAGTCCTCACTCCGCTCAGCGGCCCTCGCTTGTAGTCTCTGGAACTTGCAGTCCACCCAACAGCACAGGTGTTTCTGCTGGAAAGTTCTGAAACAAACACTTACCTCACAGATGCCCGATGTGATATAATGTCACTGGTGATCACTGTATTACCTGTACACTATATATAGACCTCCTGTGTGCAATGTCACTGGTGACCACTGAATTACTTGTACACTGAATCTATACACTGTATACTATGTACATTGCTCCTATGTAAAATGACACTGGTGACCCCTGTATTACTTGTACACTATAAATAGAGCTCCTGTGTATAATGTTATCAGTGATCACTGTATTATTGGTACACTGACACTATATACAGAGCTCCTGTGTATAAGGTAGCTGGTTATTACTGATTACCTGTCCACTACACACTATATACAGAGCTCCTGTGTGTAATGTCAATGGTGAGCCACTGTATTACCTGTACACTGACACTATACACTGTATACTCTGTAAAGAGCTCCTGTGTATAATAGCACATATGGTAATATTAGTATTGTGCTTTTTTAATTAATGATCAATATTGTAGTACTAGATGGTGGCCTGATTCTAACACATTGGGTATTCTAGAATATGTATGTAGTATATAGCACAGCCCACGCAGTATATAACACAGCCCACGCAGTATATAACACAGCCCACGTAGTATATAACACAGCCCATGTAGTATATTGCACAGCCACGTAGTAGATATCACATCCCACGTAGTATATAGCACAGCGATGTAGTATATAACACAGGCCATGCAGTATATAACACAGCCCAAACAGTATATAACACAACCAACATAGTATATTGCACAGTCACGTAGGATATAGCACAGCCCACATACTATATAGCACAGCGAGGTAGTATATAACGCAGCCCACGCAGTATATAACACAGCCCACGTAGTATATAGCACAGCGACGTAGTATATAACACAAGCCATGCAGTATATAACACAGCCCACGCAGTATATAACACAGTCCACATAGTATATAACCCAGCCCACGTAGTATATAGCACTGTGGGCACCATATCCCTGTTAAAAAAACAATTAAAATAAAAAATAGTTATATACTCACCTTCCGGCGGCCCCCGGATCCAGCCCAGGCCTTTAGCGATGCTCCGTTCCCAGTAATGCCTTTTGGCAATAACCCGTGATCATGTAGCTGTCTCGCGAGACCGCTGCGTCATCATCTCGCTACGTGATCTCGAGTCATTGCCGCAATGCATTCTTGGGACTGGAGCATCGCGAGGAGAGGGAAAGGGTGCCGCGGACGCCGGAAGTTGAGAATATAATGTTGTTTTCTTTATTATTATTATTATTATTATTTTTAACATTATCTGTTTTTACTATTGATGCTGCATGGGCAGCATCAATAGTGAAAAGTGAAGCGGTGTTTAACTCCCGCCCCGTTATTGCAGAATCAGCGACCCGGGATTTCCGTTACGGAAGTTACAGACAAACAGACGGAAGTACCCCTTAGACAATTATATATATAGATTTGGCCACTATGGGATGGAAATATGTGGTCTGGTGATGGTGTGGCGATATTTGTTCCTTGTATGTTGTATAATTCAGTCACTATGAGGTGGTAATATGTGGTCTGGTGATAGTGTGGCGGTATTTGTTACTTGCATGTTGTATAATTCAGTTACTATGAGGTGATAATATGTGGTCTGGTCATGGTGCGGCAGTATTTATTCCTTACATGTGGTATTATTTGGTCACTATGTGGTGGTAATATGTGGTTTGGCCATGGGGTGATGGTGTTTTTTTCCTTGTATGTGGTATTATTGATCATTTTAAGAAATGTATGTGACACATTCCCTTAAAGAAAGATAAATAAAAATATCATATAAAGAGTGTTGGGTATTTTTACAAATGTTTAATAGGTTAGAGTAGAGTCGGGCCTGCCAAATGAGTCTAATTTGTCATGGTGGTGGCTTAAAAAAATCTTTTGACCAAAACAAAAGCTGATGGCTATATATGTGATATGGTGTTTGATAAGAACTGTTAATGTGTGATTGGTGAGGACGGAGTGCAGAAGTCGAGTTTTTCCGAGAGTGGGCAATGGGACTGTGGAAGGTCTCTGGGGTGCAGGCGGAAGTGAAGTTTTAAGGGGGCCGGAAATTTTGCTAGTATGTGTGTTAGGCATCAGGATTCCCACGCTGTATGGTATAGATCCCTAGCCTTATGTGTCTCTGCAGTCTCCCATTCAGGTTCGGCTGCTGCTGAGCATGGACATCGGTCCCAGCATTGTGCTCAGGCTCATGGTGTTCGTTTGGTTACTGCTGGCTCACCATTCAAGCCTATGGTAACCAGCGATAGGCAGCGGCAATCTGACACTCTGAAGCCTAAGTCCAGAAATCACCTTACTGAGCATGTCCATGATGTGGCGTCTTCTCATTGGTGGTCGGACATCAGCTGCTCTGGTGATGTGGCAGTGCAGGATTGGTCCATGGGCAAGGTCCTGTTCAACTAGACATGAGCCTAGTGCATAAAAGGTTCTCAGAGGCACACGCCGGTGCACTAGTATCATTTATGTGTGGCTGTTGCCAGTGCATACTCTACCACTCTGTCTGCATGTGTTGTGTGTCTGTCTAGCCTTGGGACTGTACACGTAGGCAGGCAGCTAGTGTCAGTGGGGGCAATTAGCAGTTGGCTTAGCATCTGGTTCCTACATGTGTGCGGTTAGCAAAGCAGAGTTCCAGAGCAAGCACAACCCTAGTCAGGGTATTATGCAGAGCATCTGTTCCATTTCTGTGTGTGTGACACAGCTCAATTGCAGAGCACCTCTTTCATTTCTGTGTGACGTTCACACTGTGTGGCGTTAACCCAGTGTGTACGGGTAATTGCTCGCCGTGTGTTCCATCATGTTTCACTAGCAGCAGTTTTCCATCTTTGCACGGTGGACTCCGGTTTGCGATTGCGCTTTATTATTTATTTTATTTAGCGCAATCTGCCAACCCTAACAATGTGTCTTGAAATTCCTGGTGGCAGCCATGATCAGAGATAACTAATTTACAACTGATCTCTGCATCTAAATGGTTTGACAAACAGAGGCACCAAGATTAGCAAGCAAGGACTAAAGGTACCTTAACACATAACGATTTTGTTAACGATATCGTTGCAACGTCACACTTTTTTGTGACGTAGCAACGATCCCGCTAACGATCTCGTTATGTGTGACAGCGACCAACGATCAGGCCCCTGCTGGAAGATCGTTGGTCGTAGGGAATGATCAGGACCTTTATTTGGTCGCTGATCACCCGCTGTCATCGCTGGATCGGCGTGTGTGACGCCGATTCAGCGATGTGTTCACTTGTACCCAGGGTAAACATCGGGTTACTAAGCGCAGAGCCGCGCTTAGTAACCCGATATTTACCCTGGTTACCATTGTAAAAGTTAAAAAAAAAAAACACTACATACTCACATTCCGATGTCTGTCACGTCCCCCGCTGTCAGCTTCCCGCACTGACTGTCAGTGCCGGCCGTAAAGAAGAGCAAAGCGGTGATGTCACCGCTGTGCTCTGCTTTACGGCCAGCGCTGACACAGTCAGTGCGGGAAGCTGACGGCGGGGGACATGACAGACATCGGAATGTGAGTATGTAGTGTTTTGTTTTTATTAAACTTTTACAATGGTAACCAGGGTAAATATCGGGTTACTAAGCGCGGCCCTGCACTTAGTAACCCGATGTTTACCCTGGTTACCCGGGTGCTGCAGGGGGACTTCGGCATCGTTGAAGACAGTTTCAACGATGCCGAAGTCGTTCCCCTGATCGTTGGTCGCTGGAGAGAGCTGTCTGTGTGACAGCTCCCCAGCGACCACACAACGACTTACCAACGATCACAGCCAGGTCGTATCGCTGGTCGTGATCGTTGGTAAGTCGTTTAGTGTAACGGTACCTTTAGTACCCTCCAGTTGTACCCTGTGTATATTCTGATTAGATCCTGTTTTAAGCAGATGGTCAGAACAACAGTCGGTCAGTGTGTAGCACATTTTACATCAAAAATCCATCACTGATTTTTGTGTCGACTTATCCAATTAGATAGATAAAATTGTTTGCGAAATCTGCCACATAAATTGACAATCTGAATATCCGCGCCACAGGTCAATTTTCATGCAGAAGGGTTCTGCAGCATCTGCAGTTTGTAAAAGTATTAGGGTACGTCTCCACGTTCAGGAAACGCTGCGTGTTTGATGCTGCGCAGAGCCACAGCGTCAAACACGCAGCGTCCAGATGTTACAGCATAGTGGAGGGGATTTTATGAAATCCCGTCTCCACTATGCGTGGTAACACGCATCCGGCGGCCCTGCGATTACGGACATGCGGCACATCCTTTAAGATCGCAGCATGTCCGTTTACCTTGCGGCAACGCTGCGCCGCCGCAAGGTAAAGCACAGGGCCCTATGTGTGGAGTGCAATGATTCCGGATGTGTGCAATGAACACATCCGGCATCATCGCGTCACAGAAGGGGGCGGAGCTTAGGGCGGAGCAGGTTTGCCGCTCCATCCAAACCGCCGGCCATCCTGAAGATGGACACGCACCCTTCGGGCTCTTGCACATGACTATATTTTGGGTCTGAGTGCACGCCTACAAAAACATCGGATGGTGCTCAGACCAATGTTATTCTATGGGGCCATGCACATGTGCAATTTTTTCCTCCCAATAAGCCAGTCCGTGGAAAAAAATCACAGCATATCTGATTTAGTTCCAATTATCGGATCACACATGGCCCGGCAAGTCAATGCGCCCTTGGAAAAAATTGTCCTGCACTTGGAATACATCTGAGTGCAATCCAACTTTCATGGACTGAGATAACGGAGAACATATCTGATTTTTTTCTCCATCTTCTCTCCCAAGAGAATTGGATCACACTATGCTCATATTCTCAACAAAATCTAATCAGAGTTTGATGAGAGTGTGAATAGCATAATTGGCCCGATTCTCTCAGATGAGAGAAAATACGCTGGTGGGACCCTGGCCTTACTGTAATTTCCTGTGGATTTTACCTGTGCAAATCAGGAGATAAAATCTTCAGCATTCTCCCTTGTTTGGCTACCTAGTTCTCACGATGAGTCTTTTGTGCGTTTTGTCCACTGCGTACTTTTGTGCATAACAGACTGGTGTATTACAGTTCTAGCAAAGGGGATGCGACTTATGTAAAACTCATGCCAACTGTGCTGTTTTTTAACAATGCAAACAGGAATTCTAGTGCCACCTATTGGATGTAACAATACTAAAAGTCAATAGCGACCCTCTAAAGGGCCTTAACATATAGATCAGGATAAAAAGCCAAACCAAAAGCTTAATTTGCAGACACTATTTTTTTTTCCTAAGGTGTTTGCCCCTTATCAAAGCAAATGAGAAATGTTACCCCTTAAATCCACCTTTCAGAGGCCTCTCACTCTGCAAAATAAGTGCTCCTACTTTGCACTGATGAGGGGCAAACACGCTAAAACATGTATATGCAAATGGAGATTCTGGGTTGGCTTTCATCCTAAGTCATGTGGCAAAGTCCTTTAAAGGGTCGATAATATCTTTTAGGGTTGTTTGTAGTGTTGAGCATTCCGATACTGCAAGTATCGGGTATCGGCCGATACTTGCGGTATTGGAATTCCGATACCGAGTTCCGATATTTTTGTGATATCGGAATCGGAAGTTCCCAGTGTATGGTTCCCAGGGTCTGGAGGAGAGGAGACTCTCCTTCAGGCCCTGGGATCCATATTCATGTAAAAAATAAAGAATTAAAATAAAAAATATGGATATACTCACCCCTCCGGAGGCCCCTGGACCTTACCGATGTAACCGCCAGCCTCCGTTCCTAAGAATGAGGAGTTTAGGACCTGCGATGACGTCGCGGCTTGTGATTGGTCGCGTGAGCGGTCACATGAGCGGTCACGCGACCAATCACAAGCCGCGACGTCATCGAAGGTCCTTCACTGCTCATTCTTAGGAACGAAGGGTGCCGGTTACGTCGGTAAGGTCCAGGGGCCGCCGGAGGGGTGAGTATATCCATATTTTTTATTTTAATTCTTTATTTTTTACATGAATATGGATCCCAGGGCCTGAAGGAGAGTTTCCTCTCCTTCAGACCCTGGGAACCATCCAGGATAGCTTCCGATACTTGTGTCCCATTGACTTGTATTGGTATCGGGTATCGGTATCGGCGATATCCGATATTTTTCGGGTATCGGCCAATACTATCCGATACCGATACTTTCAAGTATCGGAAGGTATCGCTCAACACTAGTTGTTTGATCTAATATGTGGCTCTAGAGTTCCTATCCTCCTCTCAAAGAGGTCTGAAGAGGCTATTTGCCTATTTATATTTTCAGGGATTCATTGCATGGCCTGTAGGTCTCTCTACACCAACTTCACTCTCCACAAGTAGAAACTTTACCTCTTAGGGCTTGTTCACACCATCCTTTTTGTCCTGCAGATTTTTCAGGTCCTGATTTGGAAATCCCGCAGTGCAAAACCGCGGTGGATTTCCGTGCTGTTTTTTGTGCGGTTTCTTCTGCGGATTCCACTGCGGTTTTACAACTGCACTTTCCTATTGGTGCAGGTGGAAAACAGTTGCAGAATCCGCAGAAAGAAGTGACATGCTACTTCTTTTTTACCGCAGAAAATCAGCGCGGATTTTCCAGCGGAAAACAGGAAAGTGGGAACAGCGGATTTGGTTTTCCATAGGGTAACATTGTACTGTACCCTGCATGGAAAACGTCTGCGGATCCGCAGCTGCAAATCCGCTGCGGATCCGCAGCAAAAACCGCAGTGTGTGAACATATCAAGATAAAGATACAAAAAGCATAAATATTTAATCTTAGCCAGGAGCATAACTGTGATTACTAGGGTTGAGCGACTTTCATTTTTTTAAGATCGAGTAGGGTTTTTGGGAAACCCGATTTTGTCCAGAGTCGAGTCGAGTGCAGTCGGCCGATTATCGCTAAAAGTCGGGGATCGACCGAAACACGAAACCCAATGCAAGTCAATGGGGAAGCATAGTCGGCAGTGAGTGGAGGCCAGGAAAACACCTACAGTGCCCATTTTAATGCCAAAAACATCCATTCTTGTTTCTGAAGCTTGCCAATCTTAATTAACTGTATAATAATAGTTGGGCATAGGGAATTGGGGGAAAGTTGTGGGGGGAGTAGGGCTGGCTCAAGTTTTTCGTGGGCCCAGGAAATGCGGACTACGTCACGGCGGTGTTGCAGGGAAAGGTAAGTATTTAAAAGTTGCAAGTGCTGTGATCCTGAGCAAGCAGGGGGGGGCCCACTCGTTCGCATTGCCACTGGCACAGGGCCCCTCAAAGTACGGCGGTGTGTTTGCATGGCGGGGGCGCCTCCCACCAGCAGCGACACTTTTGCGTACTCTGAGGGGCCCTGTGCCAGTGACGTCGCCAACGAGTATGCCCCCCCACCTGATGAAGGAACCTGCACTTTCATCTGCACCTTCCTCTTTGTCCCTGTGTAAGGTGGTATAACATGCGGGAAGGGGAACCTTACTTTCAGCAGGGTCAGATTCTGGCTGTGTAGAGTACAAGGGGAATGTAGTGGTCTAGGTCAATGTACCAGCAGACTCATTTAGCAGTGGCTGGGCAATGGGCAGGATGAGGAGGAAACAGATATAGGGCCAAAGAATAAAGTAGGCTACATGCAGTTCAAAATTGGTAACAGGACTAAACAGGCGGCATTGCTTTGTTCAGTGGAGTAGCAAACCCAAGAGCAGCAGACACTGTTTCAAGGGCCTAACCACACTAGTAGGCCAAATGCAGTTTAATATCTGATAGTATAGGGCGAAAGCCAGAATGTGGAAGCTCAGCTTTGTTCAGTTGAGGACAACACCAGGGAGGGGCAGACACCTTTAGTAGGCCGGAAAAGCCTATTGCATTTTTTAAAATGGTAATTTGGAGCAGAAGGTTGAAGCTCAGCTTTATTTAGTTGAGGGCAACACCAGGGAGGGGCAGAAGCCGTTAGTAGGCCCTAACCACCATTTTTTTTTTTTAAAACCACTTAATGAGAGCCGGAAGGTTGAAGCTCAGCTTTATTTAGTTGAGGACAACACCAGGCAGGGGCACACAGACAGACACCTTTAGTAGGCCGGAAAAGCCTATTGCATTTTTTAAAATGGTAATTTGGAGCAGAAGGTTGAAGCTCAGCTTTATTTAGTTGAGGGCAACACCAGGGAGGGGCAGAAGCCGTTAGTAGGCCCTAACCACCATTTTTTTTTTTTAAAACCACTTAATGAGAGCCGGAAGGTTGAAGCTCAGCTTTATTTAGTTGAGGACAACACCAGGCAGGGGCACACAGACAGACACCTTTAGTAGGCCGGAAAAGCCTATTGCATTTTTTAAAATGGTAATTTGGAGCAGAAGGTTGAAGCTCAGCTTTATTTAGTTGAGGACAACACCAGGCAGGGGCACACAGACAGACACCTTTAGTAGGCCGGAAAAGCCTATTGCATTTTTTAAAATGGTAATTTGGAGCAGAAGGTTGAAGCTCAGCTTTATTTAGTTGAGGACAACACCAGGCAGGGGCACACAGACAGACACCTTTAGTAGGCCGGAAAAGCCTATTGCATTTTTTAAAATGGTAATTTGGAGCAGAAGGTTGAAGCTCAGCTTTATTTAGTTGAGGACAACACCAGGCAGGGGCACACAGACAGACACCTTTAGTAGGCCGGAAAAGCCTATTGCATTTTTTAAAATGGTAATTTGGAGCAGAAGGTTGAAGCTCAGCTTTATTTAGTTGAGGACAACACCAGGCAGGGGCACACAGACAGACACCTTTAGTAGGCCGGAAAAGCCTATTGCATTTTTTAAAATGGTAATTTGGAGCAGAAGGTTGAAGCTCAGCTTTATTTAGTTGAGGGCAACACCAGGGAGGGGCAGAAGCCGTTAGTAGGCCCTAACCACCATTTTTTTTTTTTAAAACCACTTAATGAGAGCCGGAAGGTTGAAGCTCAGCTTTATTTAGTTGAGGACAACACCAGGCAGGGGCACACAGACAGACACCTTTAGTAGGCCGGAAAAGCCTATTGCATTTTTTAAAATGGTAATTTGGAGCAGAAGGTTGAAGCTCAGCTTTATTTAGTTGAGGGCAACACCAGGGAGGGGCAGAAGCCGTTAGTAGGCCCTAACCACCATTTTTTTTTTTTAAAACCACTTAATGAGAGCCGGAAGGTTGAAGCTCAGCTTTATTTAGTTGAGGACAACACCAGGCAGGGGCACACAGACAGACACCTTTAGTAGGCCGGAAAAGCCTATTGCATTTTTTAAAATGGTAATTTGGAGCAGAAGGTTGAAGCTCAGCTTTATTTAGTTGAGGGCAACACCAGGGAGGGGCAGAAGCCGTTAGTAGGCCCTAACCACCATTTTTTTTTTTTAAAACCACTTAATGAGAGCCGGAAGGTTGAAGCTCAGCTTTATTTAGTTGAGGACAACACCAGGCAGGGGCACACAGACAGACACCTTTAGTAGGCCGGAAAAGCCTATTGCATTTTTTAAAATGGTAATTTGGAGCAGAAGGTTGAAGCTCAGCTTTATTTAGTTGAGGACAACACCAGGCAGGGGCACACAGACAGACACCTTTAGTAGGCCGGAAAAGCCTATTGCATTTTTTAAAATGGTAATTTGGAGCAGAAGGTTGAAGCTCAGCTTTATTTAGTTGAGGACAACACCAGGGAGGGGCAGAAGCCGTTAGTAGGCCCTAACCAAAGTTGAAGGCCAAAGGCAGTTTAATTTCTGATACTATAGGCCGAAAGCCAGAAGGTGGAAGCTCCGATTTAGACAGTGGAGGACAATTTGAATTAGGGACTGCAGACAGACTTAGTAGGCTGTCCCCTGTGGACCATGCATCCACCACATTAACCCATTGCGCCGTAATGGACACGTAATCTTCCGTGGCCATGCCTACAGGTCCATGCGTCTGTTGTCAGGTGCACCTTTGTACTCACAGATTGCCAGAGTGCATGGACAAAGCGGTCTTCTACATGCTGGTGGAGGGTTGGGATGGCTTTTCTCGCAAAAGAAGTGTCGACTGGTTAGCTTGTAGCGTGGTACAGCGTAGTCCATCATGGCCTTATTAATAGTAAATAAAATATATAACTAGGCTCTATGAACTTTTAAATAGGTTCCAGGGGTACACGGGCAGCATTGGTGTGGTCAGTGGAGGAGTATTGCAAGTAGGGGCTGCAGACAGGCTATCAAAGGCCTAAAATAACAAACAGTAGGCAGTCATGGCAGTTTTACATCGGTTACATGGATACACAGGCAGGCACTCCAGGCAGCATTGTGGTCAGTGGAGGAGTATTGCAAGTAGGGGCCGCAGACAGGCTATCAAAGGCCTAAAATAACAAACAATAGGCTCATTGCAGTTTTACAGCGGTTACATGGATAGACGGGCAGGCAGCTTGGTGGTGAGTGGAGGAGTATTTAAAGTAGGGACCGCAGACAGGCTATCAAAGGCCTAACATAACAAACAATAGGCTCATGGCAGTTTTACAGCGGTTACATGGATACACGGGCAGGCAGCTTGGTGGTCAGTGGAGGAGTATTTAAAGTAGGGACCGCAGACAGGCTTCAAAGGCCTAACATAAGAAAATGGGCTGGCTGTAGGCACTTTATAATTGGTTCCAGGGGTACACGGGCAGCAGTGGTCTGGCCAGTGGAGGACTAGTGGAAGGAGGGACCGCAGACAGGCTTCAAAGGCCTAACATAAGAAAATGGGCTGGCTGTAGGCACTTTATAATTGGTTCCAGGGGTACACGGGCAGCAGTGGTCTGGCCAGTGGAGGACTAGTGGAAGGAGGGACCGCAGACAGGCTTCAAAGGCCTAACATAAGAAAATGGGCTGGCTGTAGGCACTTTATAATTGGTTCCAGGGGTACACGGGCAGCAGTGGTCTGGTCAGTGGAGGACTAGTGGAAGGAGGGACCGCAGACAGGCTTCAAAGGCCTAACATAAAAAAATGGGCTGGCTGTAGGCACTTTATAATTGGTTCCAGGGGTACACGGGCAGCAGTGGTCTGGCCAGTGGAGGACTAGTGGAAGGAGGGACCGCAGACAGGCTTCAAAGGCCTAAAATAACAAACAATAGGCTCATGGCAGTTTTACAGCGGTTACATGGATACACGGGCAGGCAGCTTGGTGGTCAGTGGAGGAGTATTTAAAGTAGGGACCGCAGACAGGCTTCAAAGGCCTAACATAAGAAAATGGGCTGGCTGTAGGCACTTTATAATTGGTTCCAGGGGTACACGGGCAGCAGTGGTCTGGTCAGTGGAGGACTAGTGGAAGGAGGGACCGCAGACAGGCTTCAAAGGCCTAACATAAAAAAATGGGCTGGCTGTAGGCACTTTATAATTGGTTCCAGGGGTACACGGGCAGCAGTGGTCTGGTCAGTGGAGGACTAGTGGAAGGAGGGACCGCAGACAGGCTTCAAAGGCCTAAAATAACAAACAATAGGCTCATGGCAGTTTTACAGCGGTTACATGGATACACGGGCAGGCAGCTTGGTGGTCAGTGGAGGAGTATTTAAAGTAGGGACCGCAGACAGGCTTCAAAGGCCTAACATAAGAAAATGGGCTGGCTGTAGGCACTTTATAATTGGTTCCAGGGGTACACGGGCAGCAGTGGTCTGGTCAGTGGAGGACTAGTGGAAGGAGGGACCGCAGACAGGCTTCAAAGGCCTAAAATAACAAACAATAGGCTCATGGCAGTTTTACAGCGGTTACATGGATACACGGGCAGCTTGGTGGTGAGTGGAGGAGTAGTGCAAGGAGTGTCTGTCCCAGTACTCCCAAAATATAAATAGATGTTAATGTCTCGCAAAACAACCAAAACAAAAAAAAAGGTGGCATACTTAGGTACAGGGGTGGGCTCATCTGCTGAGTTTCTGACATAGTAATTTGGCAGTAACTATTTAATGGTGCCAATATAGGACACAGACACAGACTACTTTAAGTTGCATCGTAGATGTCTACAAATTTGTATTGTCAGTGCCAGACATTGAATGATGTCAGCGAATAGACTAAAGATTGGTGGAGCTGTGCGACATAATTTTGCATGTGGTAGAGCACATTTTGAGCTGGGGTAGGGGGGAACTCTCTAGAGGCCGGCGGGACCGCCCCAGGGCCCCTCATGTTACAACGGTGTGTCTGACGTTGGGTGTGCACCACCACCGCCAGAGACACTACATTGTACTATGAGGGACCCAGTAGCAATGCCGTCAACCAAAAGCGAGCACACCCACCTCTTCAGACAAACAGCAGTCTCACGGGTGCTTGCGCCAAGTCGCGATACCACGGCCCCGTGTGGGGAGTTTGGCCATTTAGGGAGGTGTAAACATGTCGTATGCTGTACAATCAGCTGCAGCAAATTAGACATTAGAAAAGTAATTCACAGGCAAGAGCCTTTCATAGGAAAGCTAGGTGTCGGCCGGGCAAGGTGGGGCAAAAGATTTCGAAATCCAGTTGTGGTTCATTTTAATGAATGTTAGATCGTCAACATTTTGGGTAGCCAGACGAGTCCTTTTTTCGGTTAATATTGAACCTGCAGCACTGAATACTCTTTCTGATAGGACACTTGCTGCCGGGCAAGCAAGCTCCTGCAATGCATATTCTGCCAATTCTGGCCAGGTGTCTAATTTGGAGGCCCAGTAATCAAATGGGAATGACGGTTGAGGGAGAACATCGATAAGGGATGAAAAATAGTTAGTAACCATACTGGACAAATGTTGTCTCCTGTCACTTTCAATTGATGCAGCAGTACCTGTCCTGTCTGCGGTCATAGCAAAATCACTCCACAACCTGGTCAGAAAACCCCTCTGTCCAACGCCACTTCTGATGTGTGCACCCCTAACACTCCTAGTCTGCTGCCCCCTGGAGCTCGTGTGAGAACGATCACGTGCGCTGTGTGCTGGGAATGCCTGAAGCAAACGGTCAACAAGAGTTGATTGTTTGGTTGCTAATATTAGTTCCAAGTTCTCATGTGGCATAATATTTTGCAATTTGCCTTTATAGCGTGGATCAAGGAGGCAGGCCAACCAGTAATCGTCATCGTTCATCATTTTCGTAATGCGTGTGTCCCTTTTTAGGATACGTAAGGCATAATCCGCCATGTGGGCCAAAGTTCCAGTTGTCAAATCTCCGGTTGTGATTGGTTGAGGGGCAGTTGCAGGCAAATCTACGTCACTTGTGTCCCTCAAAAAACCAGAACCCGGCCGTGACACGCAACCAATTTCCTGTGCCCCCGGGAAAGGTTCGGCATTAAAAATATACTCATCCCCATCATCCTCCTCGTCCTCCACCTCCTCTTCGCCCGCTACCTCGTCCTGTACACTGCCCTGACCAGACAATGGCTGACTGTCATCAAGGCTTTCCTCTTCCTCTGGTGCAGACGCCTGCTCCTTTATGTGCGTCAAACTTTGCATCAGCAGACGCATTAGGGGGATGCTCATGCTTATTACGGCGTTGTCTGCACTAACCAGCCGTGTGCATTCCTCAAAACACTGAAGGACTTGACACATGTCTTGTATCTTAGACCACTGCACACCTGACAACTCCATGTCTGCCATCCTACTGCCTGCCCGTGTATCCTCCCACAAATAAATAACAGCACGCCTCTGTTCGCACAGTCTCTGAAGCATGTGCAGTGTTGAGTTCCACCTTGTTGCAACGTCTATGATTAGGCGATGCTGGGGAAGGTTCAAAGACCGCTGATAGGTCTGCATACGGCTGGCGTGTACAGGCGAACGCCGGATATGTGAGCAAAGTGCACGCACTTTGAGGAGCAGGTCGGAGAACCCAGGATAAGTTTTCAATAAGCACTGCACCACCAGGTTTAAGGTGTGAGCCAGGCAAGGAATGTGTTTCAGTTGGGAAAGGGAGATGGCAGCCATGAAATTCCTTCCGTTATCACTCACTACCTTGCCTGCCTCAAGATCTACTGTGCCCAGCCACGACTGTGTTTCTTGTTGCAAGAACTCGGACAGAACTTCCGCGGTGTGTCTGTTGTCGCCCAAGCACTTCATAGCCAATACAGCCTGCTGACGCTTGGCAGTAGCTGGCCCATAATGGGACAACTGGTGTGCAACAGTGTCATCTGCCGATGGAGTGGTTGGCAGACTGCGTTCTGTGGAAGAGCTGTAGCTTCTGCAGGAGGACGAGGAGGAGGAGGAGGAGGGGGTGCGAACGCCTACAGCCAACTGTTTCCTAGACCGTGGGCTAGGCACAACTGTCCCTAAATTGATGTCGCCTGTGGACCCTGCATCCACCACATTCACCCAGTGTGCCGTGATGGACACATAACGTCCCTGGCCATGCCTACTGGTCCATGCATCTGTAGTCAGGTGCACCTTTGTACTCACAGATTGCCTGAGTGCATGGACGATGCGCTGTTTAACATGCTGGTGCAGGGCTGGGATGGCTTTTCTGGAAAAAAAGTGTCGACTGGGTAGCTCGTATCGTGGTTCAGCGTACTCCATCAGGGCTTTGAAAGCTTCGCTTTCAACTAACCGGTAGGGCATCATCTCTAACGAGATTAGTCTAGCTATGTGGGCGTTAAAACACTGTGTACGCGGATGCGAGGATAAGTACTTCCTTTTTCTAACCAGAGTCTCATGTAGGGTGAGCTGGACTGGAGAGCTGGAGATCGTGGAACTTTCGGGTGTGCCGGTGTACATGGCAGACTGAGAGACGGTTGGAGACGGTATTGTTTCCGCCGGTGCCCTAGATGCAATATTTCCTCCTACAAAACTGGTGATTCCCTGACCCTGACTGCTTTTGGCTGGCAAAGAAACCTGCACAGATACTGCCGGTGGTGCGGAAAATGGTGGCCTTACAGTGACGGAAGGGATGTTGCGTTGCTGACTAGCTTCATTGGCCGAGGGTGCTACAACCTTGAGGGACGTTTGGTAGTTAGTCCAGGCTTGAAAATGCATGGTGGTTAAGTGTCTATGCATGCAACTAGTATTTAGACTTTTCAGATTCTGACCTCTGCTTAAGCTAGTTGAACATTTTTGACAGATGACTTTGCGCTGATCAGTTGGATGTTGTTTAAAAAAATGCCAGACTGCACTCTTCCTAGACTCGGATCCCTTTTCAGGGATTGCAGACTGAGCTTTAACCGGATGGCAACGCTGTGCTCCAACAGGTTTTGGCTTTGACACGCGTTTTGGGCCAGATACGGGCCCGGCAGATGGAACCTGTTGCGATGTTGATGCCTGCTGCGGCCCCTCCTCCACCTCCGCTTCTGAACTACTGCCGCCTGCACCCTGTTCCCCCAATGGCTGCCAATCGGGGTCAATAACTGGGTCATCTATTACCTCCTCTTCGAGCTCGTGTGCAACTTCGTCTGTGTCACTGTGTCGGTCGGTGGTATAGCGTTCGTGGCGGGGCAACATAGTCTCATCAGGGTCTGATTGTGGATCTGTACCCTGAGAGGGCAATGTGGTGGTCTGAGTCAAAGGAGCAGCATAGTACTCTGGCTGTGGCTGTGCATCAGTGCACTCCATGTCAGAATATACTTGTAATGGGCATGGCCTGTTAAATGTTTCACTTTCTAAGCCAGGGACGGTATGTGTAAAGAGCTCCATGGAGTGACCCGTTGTGTCGCCTGCTGCATCCTTCTCTCTTGTTGTAGTTTTTGCTGAGGAGGACAAGGAAGCGACTTGTCCCTGACCGTGAACATCCACAAGCGACGCGCTGCTTTTACATTTACCAGTTTCGGAAGAGGAGGCAAAAGAGCTAGAGGCTGAGTCTGCAATGTAAGCCAAAACTTGCTGTTGCTGCTCCGCCTTTAAAAGCGGTTTTCCTACTCCCAGAAAAGAGAGCGTTCGAGGCCTTGTGTAGCCTGACGACGAAACTGGCTCCACAGCTCCAGACTTAGGTGGAATATTTTTATCCCCACGACCACCTGATGCTCCACTACCACTACCATCATTACCAGCTGACAATGAATGCCCACGACGACCTCTTGCACCAGACTTCCTCATTGTTTTAAAATCTTAACCAAAGTAACTTTATTTGTTGCTGTCAAACAACTTACACGGTGAGCTATAACTTCAGTATGATTTCAATATCCCTTAACAGGTTGGTGAGACCACAAGGAAAATCAGGCACAATGTTACACACTCTGTTTTCTGTGGCACAAAATCACAGAGATGACACACACGCAGGACTGTCACTCAAGCACTAATGTCAATATTAATCTCCCAAATAATTTATTTATTTTTTTTCTCAGGGAGACTTTAGAAACCAAATAATATTAAAAAAAAAAAAAAAAAAAAAGGCTTTCTATGGCCCACAATTAGAGAGAGAGAGGTGGCACACCCAGGAGTCAAGACTGGCGCACAAGCTGAAAGGGCAATATTACTCTCCCACTGTTTTTTTAAGTTTTTTTTTTATTTCAGGGAGACTTTAGAAACCAAATAATATAAAAAAAAAAAAAATATATAGGCTTTCTATAGCCCACTGAATGAGAGAGAGAGGTGGCACACCCAGGAGTCAAGACTGGCACACAAGCTGAAAGGGCAATATTACTCTCCCACTGTTTTTTTATGGTTTTTTTTTTTTTTTCAGGGAGACTTTAGAAACCAAATAATAAGAAAAAAAATAAATAAATAAATAGGCTTTCTATAGCCCACTGAATGAGAGATAGCACACACAGCAGTGGCACACAAGCCCTGACTGAGGCCAATATTTTTCTCCCACTGATTGATGTAGTGTTTTTGTGTTGAGGTAGATTTTAGAACACAAATCAAGGAAAAAAAAAAATGCTTTCTATGGCCCACTGAATGAGAGAGAGGTGGCACACCCAGGAGTCAAGACTGGCACACAAGCTGAAAGGGCAATATTACTCTCCCACTGTTTTTTTATGTATTTTTTGTTTTTTAAGGGAGACTTTAGAAACCCAATAATATTTAAAAAAAAAAATAAATAGGCTTTCTATGGCCCACTGAATGAGAGGGAGAGAGGTGGCACACCCAGGAGTCAAGACTGGCACACAAGCTGAAAGGGCAATATTACTCTCCCACTGTTTTTTTATGTATTTTTTTTTTTCAGGGAGACTTTAGAAACCCAATAATATTTAAAAAAATAAATAAATAGGCTTTCTATGGCCCACTGAATGAGAGGGAGAGAGGTGGCACACCCAGGAGTCAAGACTGGCACACAAGCTGAAAGGGCAATATTACTCTCCCACTGTTTTTTTATGTATTTTTTGTTTTTTAAGGGAGACTTTAGAAACCCAATAATATTTAAAAAAATAAATAAATAGGCTTTCTATGGCCCACTGAATGAGAGGGAGAGAGGTGGCACACCCAGGAGTCAAGACTGGCACACAAGCTGAAAGGGCAATATTACTCTCCCACTGTTTTTTATGTATTTTTTTTTTTCAGGGAGACTTTAGAAACCCAATAATATTTAAAAAAAAAAATAAATAGGCTTTCTATGGCCCACTGAATGAGAGGGAGAGAGGTGGCACACCCAGGAGTCAAGACTGGCACACAAGCTGAAAGGGCAATATTACTCTCCCACTGTTTTTTTATGTATTTTTTTTTTTTTTCAGGGAGACTTTAGAAACCCAATAATATTTAAAAAAAAAAATAAATAGGCTTTCTATGGCCCACTGAATGAGAGGTAGAGAGGTGGCACACCCAGGAGTCAAGCCTGGCACACAAGCTGAAAGGGCAATATTACTCTCCCACTGTTTTTTATGTATTTTTTGTTTTTTAAGGGAGACTTTAGAAACCCAATAATATTTAAAAAAAAAAAATAAATAGGCTTTCTATGGCCCACTGAATGAGAGGGAGAGAGGTGGCACACCCAGGAGTCAAGACTGGCACACAAGCTGAAAGGGCAATATTACTCTCCCACTGTTTTTTTATGTTTTTTTTTTTTTTTCAGGGAGACTTTAGAAACCAAATAATAAGAAAAAAAATAAATAAATAAATAGGCTTTCTATAGCCCACTGAATGAGAGATAGCACACACAGCAGTGGCACACAAGCCCTGACTGAGGCCAATATTTTTCTCCCACTGATTGATGTAGTGTTTTTGTGTTGAGGTAGATTTTAGAACACAAATCAAGGAAAAAAAAAAATGCTTTCTATGGCCCACTGAATGAGAGAGAGGTGGCACACCCAGGAGTCAAGACTGGCACACAAGCTGAAAGGGCAATATTACTCTCCCACTGTTTTTTTATGTATTTTTTGTTTTTTAAGGGAGACTTTAGAAACCCAATAATATTTTTTTAAAAAAATTAATAGGCTTTCTATGGCCCACTGAATGAGAGGGAGAGAGGTGGCACACCCAGGAGTCAAGCCTGGCACACAAGCTGAAAGGGCAATATTACTCTCCCACTGTTTTTTTATGTATTTTTTGTTTTTTAAGGGAGACTTTAGAAACCCAATAATATTTAAAAAAAAAATAAATAGGCTTTCTATGGCCCACTGAATGAGAGGGAGAGAGGTGGCACACCCAGGAGTCAAGACTGGCACACAAGCTGAAAGGGCAATATTACTCTCCCACTGTTTTTTTATGTATTTTTTGTTTTTTAAGGGAGACTTTAGAAACCCAATAATATTTAAAAAAATAAATAAATAGGCTTTCTATGGCCCACTGAATGAGAGGGAGAGAGGTGGCACACCCAGGAGTCAAGACTGGCACACAAGCTGAAAGGGCAATATTACTCTCCCACTGTTTTTTTATGTATTTTTTGTTTTTTAAGGGAGACTTTAGAAACCCAATAATATTTAAAAAAAAAATAAATAGGCTTTCTATGGCCCACTGAATGAGAGGGAGAGAGGTGGCACACCCAGGAGTCAAGACTGGCACACAAGCTGAAAGGGCAATATTACTCTCCCACTGTTTTTTTATGTATTTTTTGTTTTTTAAGGGAGACTTTAGAAACCCAATAATATTTTTTTAAAAAAATAAATAGGCTTTCTATGGCCCACTGAATGAGAGGGAGAGAGGTGGCACACCCAGGAGTCAAGACTGGCACACAAGCTGAAAGGGCAATATTACTCTCCCACTGTTTTTTTATGTTTTTTTTTTTTTTCAGGGAGACTTTAGAAACCCAATAATATTTAAAAAAAAAAAATAGGCTTTCTATGGCCCACTGAATGAGAGGGAGAGAGGTGGCACACCCAGGAGTCAAGACTGGCACACAAGCTGAAAGGGCAATATTACTCTCCCACTGTTTTTTTATGTATTTTTTTTTTTTCAGGGAGACTTTAGAAACCCAATAATATTTTTAAAAAAAATAAATAGGCTTTCTATGGCCCACTGAATGAGAGGGAGAGAGGTGGCACACCCAGGAGTCAAGCCTGGCACACAAGCTGAAAGGGCAATATTACTCTCCCACTGTTTTTTTATGTATTTTTTGTTTTTTAAGGGAGACTTTAGAAACCCAATAATATTTTTTTAAAAAAATAAATAGGCTTTCTATGGCCCACTGAATGAGAGGGAGAGAGGTGGCACACCCAGGAGTCAAGACTGGCACACAAGCTGAAAGGGCAATATTACTCTCCCACTGTTTTTTTAGGTATTTTTTTTTTTTTCAGGGAGACTTTAGAAACCAAATAATATTAAAAAAAAAAAAAAAAAAAATAGGCTTGCTATAGCCCACTGAATGAGAGATAGCACACACAGCAGTGGCACACAAGCCCTGACTGAGGCCAATATTTTTCTCCCACTGATTGATGTAGTGTTTTTGTGTTGAGGTAGAATTTAGAACACAAATCACGGAAAAAATAAATAGGCTTTCTATGGCCCACTCAGTGAGAGATGGCACACACAGGGATGGCACTGTAGCAGAAATGCCAATCTTAATCTCCCACAAAAAAAACAAAAAAAAAACAGGGACTGTCCTACAATTACTATCTCCCTGCAGTAATGTAAGCCAGGTATGGCAGGCAGCAATAGGAGTGGACTGATGCACAAATTAAATAAAAAGTGTGGACAAACAAAAAAGATAGCTGTGCAGAAAGGAAGGAACAAGAGGATATGTGCTTTGAAAAAAGCAGTTGGTTTCCACAGTGGCGTACACACAGCAATACAGCTATCACGGAGCCTTCTAGGGCAGCCCAATGAGCTACAGCGCTGAGGGGAAAAAAAAAAAAAAATAGCTTCCACAGTCCCTGCACACCGAAGGTGGTGTTGGACAGTGGAAATCGCTGCAGCACAAGCGGTTTGGTGGTTAGTGGACCCTGCCTAACGCTCTCCCTGCTTCTGACGAAGCGGCAGCAACCTGTCCCTAAGCTCAGATCAGCAGCAGTAAGATGGCGGTCGGCGGGAACGCCCCTTTATAGCCCCTGTGACGCCGCAGACAGCAAGCCAATCACTGCAATGCCCTTCTCTAAGATGGTGGGGACCAGGATCTATGTCATCACGCTGCCCACACTCTGCGTTCACCTTCATTGGCTGAGAAATGGCACTTTTCGCGTCATTGAAACGCGACTTTGGCGCGAAAGTCGCGTACCGCATGGCCGACAAGCACAGGGGTCGGATCGGGTTTCATGAGACGCCGACTTAGCCAAAAGTCGGCGACTTTTGAAAATGATCGACCCGTTTCGCTCAACCCTAGTGATTACTCCTCTCAATCTATACCACAAGTCCAAAAAATGGTGGACAATTATATACTATTGCCAAAAAATGAGTACTAAGTACTCACAGACCACCATACTACCAAAGATAAAATCAATAAAGTTTATTGAAACAACAGACACTCCCCTTGAGAAAGCACGTGAGTTGCGAAACGCGCGTCGGGGCGTTCTTACAGCGGCACTTGTGATGGGTAAGCACTGACAGAGAACATTTTCTAACTGCTTTTTGTGCTTTCATTGTGCTTAAAGCTCTATCTATCCGGGTACAACATATTACTTATCTGCCTTAAAGGATTTTTTATGAGCTGCACCTTTAGCACAAAGATATATTTTACATCAATAATGTTCATTATTATGTTTACAACTGCTGCTGGGCATGGAATTTAGACTGACTCTTTTTGTATATATCCTCATACAGTATGATGTATTATTTTAAATGTTGTTTCAATAAACTTTATTGATTTTATCTTTGGTAGTATGGTGGTCTGTGAGTACTTAGTACTCATTTTTTGGCAATAGCGTGTGAACATAGCCTTAAATTCCCTATTTAAAACATGACACACCATAAAAGGGATTAAAAATGTAGCCACCCACTTGTCATTAAACATAAAAGTGTACACTCACCGGCCACTTTATTAGGTACACCATGCTAGTAACGGGTTGGACCCCCTTTTGCCTTCAGAACTGCCTCAATTCTTCGTGGCATAGATTCAACAAGGTGCTGGAAGCATTCCTCAGAGATTTTGGTCCATATTGACATGGTGGCATCACACAGTTGCCGCAGATTTGTCGGCTGCACATCCCAAAGATGCTCCATACAAGGCAGGATGGATCCATGCTTTCATGTTGTTTACGCCAAATTCTGACCCTACCATCCGAATGTCGCAGCAGAAATCGAGACTCATCAGACCAAGCAACGTTTTTCCAATCTTCTACTGTCCAATTTCGATGAGCTTGTACAAATTGTAGCCTCAGTTTCCTGTTCTTAGCTGAAAGGAGTGGTACCCGGTGTGGTCTTCTGCTGCTGTAGCCCATCTGCCTCAAAGTTCGACGCACTGTGCGTTCAGAGATGCTCTTAGGCCTACCTTGGTTGTAACGGGTGGCGATTTGAGTCACTGTTGCCTTTCTATCAGCTCGAACCAGTCTGCCCATTCTCCTCTGACCTCTGGCATCAACAAGGCATTTCCGCCCACAGAACTGCCGCTCACTGGATTTTTTTTCTTTTTCGGACCATTCTCTGTAAACCCTAGAGATGGTTGTGCGTGAAAATCCCAGTAGATCAGCAGTTTCTGAAATACTCAGACCAGCCCTTCTGGCACCAACAACCATGCCACGTTCAAAGGCACTCAAATCACCTTTCTTCCCCATACTGATGCTCGGTTTGAACTGCAGGAGATTGTCTTGACCATGTCTACATGCCTAAATGCACTGAGTTGCCGCCATGTGATTGGCTGATTAGAAATTAAGTGTTAACAAGAAGTTGGACAGGTGTACCTAATAAAGTGGCCGGTGAGTGTATATTCGCGCTTAGACCTCAAGTCCTAGTGGGATATGGTGTACCTTATGGGAACCCTATTAGCAGCCAAAAATAAAAAGGGTTAGAGCAATTAAATCAAGAAAGCAGGATGAGAAACAGTATGGGCTGTAATCTAGGGAAACCCACAAATAAATCACAATAACAAGCTCAATGGCTCTTGTTACACAGGTTAATAGCAATCTGGCATTTGGGTTAAAACAAATGTTAGTTCCAGTTGATGTCCATGTAAAGTATGTAAACATAGAGAGACCTCCTGTAAGGTGCACTTGTGCCTGCTGACCCTGAAGAAGGAGACAAACGTGTAGGAAGTTTGGTCCTCCTCATGCTCCGTAGCAGCTTCAGTCACATGCCGTTGACATCACACAGGTCCTGCATTGACCAGAAGCAGATTCTACCTGAACAGTGTGACCGGCGTATCGTGTACTGCGGGAGCCCGGAGCTGCTGTCACCGGCCGGGAGAGCGCTACCTTTTTATCAGTCTAAATAGACTGCAACGTTCCTACTAGAAGCCCCAGACCAGGATTTTACCTAAATCCTCGCGGAGACATTTTTGCCTGGACATCTGCACAGGTATTAATACCCTCATGCATTCTCATTGACTTTACTACCCTGGATATAACTATTGTTCACCACTTTACCGCCAAGTAAAGCAGTTTATATTTCAGCAGGCACAAGTGCACCTTACAGGCGGTCTCTATGTCTACATACAGCAGGGGTGTCAAACTGCATTCCTCGAGGGCCTCAAACCATGCGTGTTTTCAAGATTTCCTTAGCATTCCACAAGGTGCTGGAATCATTCTGTGCAGGTGATTAAATTATCACCTGTGCAATACAAGGTAATCCTGAAAACATGACCTGTTTGCGGCCCTCGAGGAATGCAGTTTGACACCTCTGACATACAGTATGTTACATGGACATCAACTGGAACTAACATTTGTTTTAACCCAAATGCCTGATTGCTATTAACCTGTGTAACGAGCTATTGAGCTTATTGTGATCTATTTGTGGGTTTCTCTAGATTACAGCCCATACTGTTTTTTTTTTTTGTGTGCTGCTAATAGAGTTCCCATAGGGTACACCATATCCCACCGGAACTTGACGTCTAAGCGCGAAGATACACTTTTATTACAAAATGAGAGTGGTCTAAGTTAGATAATTTTTGCAGAAAATCTACAGAAACAAATACTCACTGTGGGAACACAGGCCAATACTGACAAACCTAATAATTGAATATTTCGAGTTCTAGAGTCGAATCAGTATTGGGCTGCTAACCAAGCATATATCAGGATCTGATGTATCCGAGCAAAGGAGGCACAGTTCTTGCCACACTGCACATAGTGGATCGGACATTTTTGCCCCTTTGCCTTTATTACTTTATGAACAATGGTTCTCTTCAGCATTCACTGTTGCACCTGTACTTGAGACATTGCTATCTTCTTTACTGGGGTGTCTATCTATCAATGTTTTTTTGTTGAACACCTGGAATATTAGTTGGGAAACACATATTACAGGCTTGTACCCAGATCACGCACTAGTCTATTAATAAAGAATAAAAGACTATTCTGTGATTAAATAAAAGTGACACAGTGTTCTTTATCAATCCCTTATGCTTTTCATGTTTTTCTTTGCAGTCACTCAATTAAAAACTTCATTTTTCTGGTTACGTGAAGGTCAAATTACATTTAAACTCGGTAAAAAATTCATAAACAAAGTGTATCAGAAATTTGTAAAACTGTAACAGCTCTTTAATTCAAAACCAGGCCATTTACACCTATTTTTGGGATTTTTCATATATGCAGTTCAAAGAGCTGTGTATTTTTTTCTCATATAGATATTCAATTAATTTTTTTTAACAAATACATGGAGTTTAATTTTTATGTCATTTTCATACTTTTTTCGTTTATCTTTTTCCCAATTTCTAGCGATATCAGTGGGAAATTAAAAGAAATGTGTCTGTCTTTACATTTCTTCATTTGTTTTTTAAAACCAGAAAGGACTTAACTCTTACCAAAATTTGTCCTTACCAATCCGTCATGAATGCAGTGGCAAGGATCATATTTCTGGCTAGTCACCATACCGATGTCTCCACCTTGTGCCAGTCATTGCACTGGTTACCCACTTGCTACAAAATACAATACAAATACATTGCTCTCACCCATAAAGCTCTCCATAGTTCTGCACCGCTCTACATCTCCTCCCTCATCTCTGTCCATCACCCTATCCATGCTCTACATGGTGTAACTGGTCTAAGGCTAGCATCTTCCATAATCCGAACCTTCCACCTCCGTCTTCAAGACTTATCACTTGGTGCCCCATTTTTCTGGAATGCAGTAGCCTGGAAGCTCTGATTGAGACATGGTGGCTCAGTGGTTAGCATTGCAGCCTTGCAGTGCTTGGGTCCTGGGTTCAAATCCCACCAAGGACAACATCTGCAAGGAGTTTGTATGTTCTCCCTGTTTTTGTGTGGGTTTTCCGGTTTCCTTTTAGAGAAATCTAGATAGTGAACCCCAAAGGGGATAGTACTGATGATGGTCTGTAAAGCACTGTGGAATTCATAGGGCTATATAAGTTTGTAACATCAATAAAAAAAACTAAATAAGACCCAGCCCCCAAATTTAAAAATACTTCTCTTTAGAAAGACCTGTCACCTCACATCACTGATCTAACTGTTCCCCTTTCTAATTTTTCCTTAGAATCTGGTCCATCCAATTCATCTGCCTCCATGTACCCAGTAGCACTTGGTAACTGTACTTAGACAGATATTGGCTGGTGACCGGATCCTGCAGCTTTATATTATAACCACTATATATCTATATATATAATTGTCTAAGGGTTTTTCTGTCTGTCTGTCTGTCTGTCCCGTTTATTCATTCGCTGATTGGTCGAGGCCGCCTGGGCCTCGACCAATCAGCGACGGGCACAGTATCGACGTAGAAATCCCGCGTCTCTGATTGGTCGAGGCCACCAGGCCTCGACCAATCAGCGACGGGCACAGTATCGACGTAGATGTCATAATGGTTGCCATGGCGATGATGATGTCAAAAAGGTTGCCTCGACCAATCAGCGACGGGCACAGTCGGAATCCTCATTGTCCATATACTACGGGGACATGCATATTCTAGAATACCCGATGCGTTAGAATCGGGCCACAATCTAGTATATATAAAATTGTCTAAGGGGTACTTCCGTCTGTCTGTCTGTCTGTAACGGAAATCCATTGTCGCTGATTGGTCGCAGCCTGGCGGCCGCAACCAATCAGCGACGACCCCAGTCCGGCCGAGAATTAGTCCCTCCCTACTTCCGTCCAGTCAGTGCCCGATGCCGGCTCCATACTCCCCTCCAGTCAGTGCTGACACAGGGTTAATGGCAGCATTAACGAACTGCGGTATGCCGCGGGTAACGCACTCCATTAACGCTGCTATTAACCCTGTGTGACCAACTTTTTACTATTGATGCTGCCTATGCAGCATCAACAGTAAAAAAATCTAATGTTAAAAATAATAAAAAAGCAAAAAACCTGCTATTCTCACCTTCCGTCGTCCGCCAATGCGCGCGCAGCTGCCGCCAGCTTCCGTTCCCAGAGATGTATTGCGAAATTACCCAGAAGACTTAGCGGTCTCTCGAGAACACTAAGTCATCTGGGTAATTTCGCAATGCATTACTGGGAACGGAAGCTGGCGGCAGCAGCGCGCGCATCGGGACAGCTTCGCTGGACGCGGGCGGGTGAGTATATAGCTATTTTTTACTATGTGGGCTGTGTTATATACTGCGTGGCTGCTATATACTACGTGGCCAGTGTTATATACTGCGTGGGCTGTGTTATATACTGTGTGGGCTGTGTTATATACTATGTGGGCTGTGTTATATACTATGTGGGCTGTGTTATATACTGCATGGGCTGTGCTATATAACACAGCCCACATAGTATATAGCACAGCGAGGTAGTATATAACACAGCCCACATAGTATATTGCACAGCCACACAGTATATAACACAGGCCAAGTAGTATATAGCACAGCGATGTAGTATATAACACAGCCCATGCAGTATATAACACAGCCCACAGAGTATATAACACAGCCCACGTAGTATATAGCAGTGTGGGCACCATATCCCTGTTAAAAAACAATTAAAATAAAAAATAGTTATATACTCACCTTCCGGCGGCCCCCGGATCCAGCCCAGGCCTTTAGCGATGCTCCTTTGTTATGACCTGGTGGGTACGGAGCGGTACTGAGATGACCTGGTGGGCAAAACCAATCATGGACTCACTACGGAGCAGCACTGAAATGACCTGGTGTTATGATCCTAGTGGCTGAGGATCACAAAACGGACTAGCTAAGTTTATGAACATAGACACGAGCTCTAGGGAGGTGGTAACTGGACTGACCGCAAACCTGATCCTAACCAACACACTAAAGGTAGCCGGTGAACGTGCCTAAAATCCTGGACGTCTCGACGCAGCCTGAGAAACTATCTACTCCTGGAGGGAAAGTAAGACCTCACTTGCCTCAAGAGAAATCACCCCAAAGATATAGGAAGCCCCCAACAAATAATAACGGTGAGGTAAGGGGAAAACACAAACGTAGAAATGAAAACAGATACAGCAAATGAGGCCCGCTAATACTAGATAGCAGAAGACAGATAGGGAACTGTGCGGTCAGTAAAAAACCCTATGCAAAATATCCACGCTGAGAATACAAGAACCCCCACACCAACTAACGGTGTGAGGGGAGAAACTCAGCCCCCTAGAGCTACCAGCAAGCAAGGAAATCACATATTAGCAAGCTGGACAAGAAACAAAAATAACCCAAGAAACATATGACCACTGATGGTCAAAAAATGAACCAAGCAAAACTTAGCTTCTCTTGAAGAGACTGATAACGAAGGACTGCAGGAGAGCTCCAAAATAGCACTGAAGACATTGACAGCAGGCAACAACTGAGAGTCCAGGTGAACTAAATAGGAAACCAGCTAACAGATAACGAGACAGCTGATCAAGCCTCAGACCTGCAGAATGACACAAAGAGCCACCAGAGGGAGCCCAAAGACAGCACTCACACAGTACCAGTTGTGACCACAAGAGGGAGCCCCAAAACAGAGTTCACAACACTTGGTGGGTAAAACAAAAATAGGACTAGCTCTGAGGAGGTGGTAACTTTACTGACTGCAATCCCTACTCCTAACACCAACACTAGAAATAGCCGTGGAGTGTACCTAACTCTGCCTAGACGCCTCTGCACAGCCTAAGAACTAGCTACCCCTAAAGATGGAAACGGAAAGCTTTCTCGCCTCAGAGAAACCCCCAAAGGAAGATAGCCCCCCACAAATATTGATGGTGAGTGGAGAGAGAAATGACAAACTCAGAAATGAAACTAGATTTTTTAGCAAAGGAGGCCAATACTATCTAAATAGACAGAGATAGGATAGGTTGCTGTGCGGTCAGTATAAAAACTAAAAGTCCATGCAGAGTTTACAAAAATAACCACCACACCGACTCACGGTGTGGAGGGGCAAATCTGCGACCCCAGAGCTTCCAACTAGCTGGAATATTTCATAATGACAAGCTGGACAAAAGAGACATAAATTGAACTGAACAGAAGGTCATAAGCAGGGAAACACCCAAAAAGTAGCAGACTTATCTTAAGCTGAAAATGGACTGGCCAACAGAGAACTTCCAGGAAAGGACTGAATCCACAGGAAATACATTGACAGCTGGCATCCACTAAAGCCCAAAGCCCAGTTAAATAACAAGGCCAGGAAACCGATTAGTGAACGCAGCTGCTAAGTTCCACTTGAAACCACAAGAGGGAGCCCAAGAGCAGAACTCCCAAAAATACCATTCGCAACCACAGGATGGAGCCCAAGAACGGAATTCACAACACTCCTTGCACCGCTCCATTCCCAGTAATGCCTTTCAGCAATAACCCTTGATCATGTAGCGGTCTCGCGAGACCGCTAGGTCATCATCTCGAGGGACCGCTACGTGATCTTGAGTCATTGCCGCAATGCATTCTTGGGACCGGAGCGTCGCGAGGAGCGGGAAAGGGTGCCGCGGACGCCGGAAGGTGAGAATATATATTTTTTATTTATTATTATTTTTAACATTATCTGTTTTTACTATTGATGCTGCATAGGCAGCATCAATAGTAAAAAGTGAAGCGGTGTTTAACTCCCGCCCCAATATCGCTGATTGGTCGCGGCCGGCTGGCCGCGATCAATCAGCGACCCGGGATTTCCATTACGGAAGTTACAGACAAACAGACGGAACTACCCCTTAGACAATTATATATATATAGATTTGGTCACTATGGGATGGAAATATGTGGTCTGGTCATGGTGTGGCGGTATTTGTTCCTTGTATGTTGTATAATTCAGTCACTATGAGGTGGTGATGGTGTGGTGGTATTTGTTACTTGTATGTTGTATAATTCAGTCACTATGAGGTGATAATATGTGGTCTGGTCATGGTGCGGCAGTATTTATTCCTTACATGTGGTATTATTTGGTCACTATGTGGTGGTAATATGTGGTTTGGCCATGGGGTGATGGTGTTTTTTTCCTTGTATGTGGTATTATTGATCATTTTAAGAAATGTATGTGACACATTCCCTTAACCCCTTCCCGACCTTTGACGCCACGTAGGCATCATGAAAACCCGTGCCAATCCGACCTATGACGCCTATGTGGCGTCATGGAAAGATCGCATCCCTGCAGATTGGGTGAAAGGGTTAACTCCTATTTTACCCGATCTGCAGGGAGAGGGGGAGTTGTACTTCAGCCCAGGGGGGTGGCTTCACCCCCCCGTGGCTACGATCGCTCTGATTGGCTGTTGAAAGTGAAACGGCCAATCAGAGCGATTTGTAATATTTCACCTATGAAAATGGTGAAATATTACAATCCAGCCATGGCTGATGCTGCAATAGCATCTGCCATGGCTGGAGACCCCGATCTGCCCCCCCCACCCCACCGATCGCCCCCCCAGTCGTCCTTTCTGCCCCGATCTCCTGTCCGCTCCCCTCCTCCCTCCTGTCCGCTCCCCCGGTCCTCTTGTCCGCTCCCCCGGTCCTCCGATCCCCCCCCCCGTGTTCCGATCCCACCCCCCCATACTTACCTAGCTTCCATGTCCCTCCCGGTGTCCGGCCGTCTTCTCCATGGGCGCCGCCATCTTGGAAAATGGCGGGCGCATGCGCAGTGCGCCCGCCGGATCTGCCAGCCGGCAGATTCATTACAAGTACATTTTGATCACTGTGGTAGGTTCTATCACAGCGATCAAAATAAAAAAATAATAAATAAACCCCCCCCTTTATCACCCCCATAGGTAGGGACAATAATAAAATAAAGAAAATATTTTTTTTTCTTTTTCCACTAGGGTTAGGGTTAGAACTAGGGGTAGGGTTAAGGTTAGGGGTAGGGTTAGGGTTACGAGTAGGGTTAGGGGTAGGGTTATGGCATGTGCACACGCAGCGGATCGGCAGCGGATCGGCAGCGGATCGGCAGCGGATCGGCCGCGGATCCGCAGCGGATCGGCAGCGGATCGGCAGCGGATCGGCCGCGGATCCGCAGCGGATCGGCCGCGGATCCGCAGCGGATCGGCCGCGGATCGGCAGCAGATCGGCCGCGGATCCGCAGCGGATCGGCCGCGGATCGGCAGCGGATCGGCCGCGGATCCGCATTGGATCGGCAGCGGATCCGCAGCGGATCGGCAGCGGATCCGCAGCGGATAGGCCGCGGATCCGCAGCGGATTGGCAGCGGATCCGCAGCGGATTGGCCGCGGATCCGCAGCGGATGGGCCGCGGATCCGCAGCGGATCGGCCGCGGATCCGCAGCGGATCGGCCGCGGATCCGCAGCGGAACGGCCGCGGATCCGCAGCGGATCGGCCGCGGATCCGCAGCGGATCGGCCGCGGATCCGCAGCGGATCGGCAGCGGATCCGCAGCGGATAGGCCGCGGATCCGCAGCGGATTGGCCGCGGATCCGCAGCGGATTGGCCGCGGATCCGCAGCGCATTGGCCGCTGCGAATTCGAAGCAGTTTTCCATCAGATTTACAGTACCATGTACACCTAAGGAAAACCAAATCTGCTGTGCCCATGGTGCGGAAAATTCCGTGCAGAAACGCTGCGTTGTATTTTCCGCAGCATGTCAATTCTTTGTGCGGATTCCGCAGTGTTTTACACCTGTTCCTCAATAGGTATCCGCAGGTGAAATCCGCACAAAAAAACACTGGAAATCTGCTGTAAATCCGCAGGTAAAACGCAGTGCCTTTTACCTGCAGATTTTTCAAAAATCGTGCGGAAAAATCTCACACGAATCCGCAACGTGGGCACATAGCCTTAGGGTTAGGGTTGGAATTAGAGTTAGGGTTGGAATTAGGGCTAGGTTTTGAAATAGGGTTAAGATTAGGCTTGTGGTTAGGGTTACGGATAGGGTTAGGGGTGTGTTGGGGTTACAGTTGTGGTTAGGGTTGGGATTAGGGTTACGGTTGGGATTAGGGTTAGGATTAGGGTTAGGGTTGGAATTAGGGTTGCGGGTGTGTTGCGGTTAGGGTTGTGGTTAGGGGTGTGTTGGGGTTAGGGTTGTGATTAGGGTTATGGCTACAGTTGGGATTAGGATTAGGGGTGTGTTGGGGTTAGTGTTGAAGTTAGAATTGAGGGGATTCCACTGTTTGGGCACATCAGGGGTCTCCAAACGCAACATGGCGCCACCATTGATTCCAGCCAATCTTGCGTTCAAAAAGTCAAATGGTGCTCCCACCCTTCCAAGCCCCGACGTGCGCCCAAACAGTGGTTTACCCCCACATTTGGGGTACCAGCGTACTCAGGACAAACTGGGCAACAACTGTTGGGGTCCAATTTCTCCTGTTACCATTGCAAAAATAAAAAATTACTTGCTAAAACATAATTTTTGAGGAAAGAACAATTATTTTTTATTTTCACGGCTCTGCGTTATAAACTTCTGTGAAGCACTTGGGGGTTGAAAGTGCTCACCACACATCTAGATAAGTTCCTTCGGGGGTCTAGTTTCCAAAATGGGGTCACTTGTGGGGTGTTTCTACTGTTTAGGCACATCAGGGGCTCTGAAAATGCAATGTGACGCCCGCAGACCATTCCATCAAAGTCTGCATTTCAAATGTCACTACTTCCCTTCCGAGCCCTGACATGTACCCAAACAGTGGTTTACCCCCACATATGGGGTATCAGCGTACTCACAACAAACTGTGCAACAAATATTGGGGTCCAAATTCTCCTGTTACCCTTGTGAAAATAAAAAATTGCTTGCTAAAACATCTTTTTTGAGGAAAGAACAATTATTTTTTATTTTCACGGCTCTGCGTTGTAAACTTCTGTGAAGCATTTGGGGGTTGAACGTGCTCACCACACATCTAGATAAGTTCCATGGGGGGTCTAGTTTCCAAAATGGGGTCAATTGTGGGGGTTTTCTACTGTTTAGGCATATCAGGGGCTCTGCAAACGTAACATGATGCCCGCAGACCATTCCATTAAAGTCTGCATTCCAAAACGTCACTACTTCCCTTCCGAGCCCCGGCATGTGCCCAAACAGTGGTTTCCCCCACATATGGGGTATCAGCGTACTCAGGAGAAACTGGACAACAACTTTTGGGGTCCAATTTCTCCTGTTACTCTTGCAAAAATCAAAAATTCGGGGCTAAAAAAATATTTTTGAGGAAAGGAAACACATTTATTATTTTCACGGCTCTGCGTTATAAACTTCTGTGAAGCACTTGGGGGTTCAAAGTGCTCACCACACATCTAGATAAGTTCCCTTGGGGGTCTAGTTTCCAAAATGGAGTCACTTGTGGGGAGTTCCTACTGTTTAGGCACATCAGGGGCTCTGCAAACGCAACCTGATGCCCGCAGAGCATTCCATCAAAGTCTGCATTTCAAAACATCACTACTTCCCTTCCGAACCCCGACGTGTGCCAAAACAGTGGTTTACCCCCACATATGGGGTATCAGCGTACTCAGGAGAAACTGGACAACAACTTTTGGGGTCCAATTTCTCCTGTTACTCTTGCAAAAATAAAAAAATTCTGGGCTAAAAAAATATTTTTGAGGAAAGGAAACACATTTTTTATTTTCAAGGCTCTGCGTTATAAACTTCTGTGAAGCACTTGGGGGTTCAAAGTGCTCACAACACATCTAGATAAGTTCCCTTTGGGGTCTAGTTTCCAAAATGGAGTCAATTGTGGGGAGTTCCTACTGTTTAGGCACATCAGGGGCTCTGCAAACGCAACCTGACGCCCGCAGAGCATTCCATCAAAGTCTGCATTTCAAAACGTCACTACTTCCCTTCCAAACCCCGACGTGTGCCAAAACAGTGGTTTACCCCCACATATGGGGTATCAGCGTACTCAGGAGAAACTGGACAACAACTTTTGGGGTCCAATTTCTCCTGTTACCCTTGGGAAAATAAAAAATTGTGGGCTAAAAAATCATTTTTGAGAAAAGAAAAATTATTTTTTATTTTCATGGCTCTGCATTATAAACTTCTGTTAAGCACTTGGGGGTTCAAAGTGCTCACCACACATCTAGATTAGTTCCTTGGGAGGTCTAGTTTCCAAAATGGGGTCACTTGTGCAGGAGCTCCAATGTTTAGGCACACAGGGGCTCTCCAAACGCGACATGGTGTCCGCTAATGATTGGAGCTAATTTTCCATTCAAAAAGCCAAATGGCGTGCCTTCCCTTCCGAGCCCTGCCGTGCGCCCAAACAGTGGTTTACCCCCACATATGGGGTATCATCGTACTCAGGACAAACTGGACAACAACATTTGCGGTCCAATTTCTCCTATTACCCTTGGGAAAATAAAAAATTCTGGGCTAAAAATCATTTTTGAGGAAAGAAAAATTATTTTTTTATTTTCACGGCTCTGCGTTATAAACTTCTGTGAAGCACCTGGGGGTTATAAGTGCTCACTATGCATCTAGATAAGTTCCTTGGGGGGTCTAGTTTCCAAAATGGGGTCACTTGTAGGGGAGCTCCAATGTTTAGGCACACAGGGGCTCTCCAAACGCGACATGGTGTCTGCTAACGATTGGAGCTAATTTTCCATTCAAAAAGTCAAATGGCACGCCTCCCCTTCCGAGCCTTGCCGTGCACCCAAACAGTGGTTTACCCCCACATATGAGGTATCGGCATACTCAGGAGAAATTGCCCAACAAATTTTAGGATCCATTTTATCCTGTTGCCCATGTGAAAATGAAAGAATTGAGGCTAAAAGAAATTTTGTGTGAAAAAAAAGTACTTTTTCATTTTTGCGGATCAATTTGTGAAGCACCTGGGGGTTTAAAGTGCTCACTATGCCTCTAGATGAGTTCCTTGGGGGGTCTAGTTTCCAAAATGGGGTCAATTGTGGAGGAGCTCCAATGTTTAGGCACACAGGGGCTTTCCAAACTCGACATGGTGTCCGCTAACGATGGAGATAATTTTTCATTCAAAAAGTCAAATGGCGCTCCTTCCCTTCCGAGCCTTACCATGTGCCCAAACAGTGGTTTACCCCCACATGTGAGGTATCAGCGTACTCAGGACAAATTGGACAACAACGTCCCTGGTCCAGTTTCTCCTTTTACCCTTGGGAAAATAAAAAAATTGTTGCTAAAAGATCATTTTTGTGACTAAAAAGTTAAATGTTCATTTTTTACTTCCATGTTGCTTCTGCTGCTGTGAAACACCTGAAGGGTTAATAAACTTCTTGAATGTGGTTTTGAGCACCTTGAGGGGTGCAGTTTTTAGAATGGTGTCACTTTTGGGTATTTTCAGCCATATAGAACCCTCAAAATGACTTCAAATGTGAGGTGGTCCCTAAAAAAAATGGTTTTGTAAATTTTGTTGTAAAAATGAGAAATCACTGGTCAAATTTTAACCCTTATAACTTCCTAGCAAAAAAAAAAATTGTTTCCAAAATTGTGCTGATGTAAAGTAGACATGTGGGAAACGTTATTTATTAACTATTTTGTGTCACATAACTCTCTGGTTTAACAGAATAAAAATTCAAAATGTGAAAATTGCGAAATTTTCAAAATTTTCGCCAAATTTCTGCTTTTTTCACAAATAAACTCAGAAATTATCGACCTAAATTTACCACTACCATGAAGCCCAATATGTCACGAAAAAACAATCTCAGAATCGCTAGGATCCGTTGAAGCGTTCCTGAGTTATTACCTCATAAAGGGACACTGGTCAGAATTGCAAAAAACGGCAAGGTCATTAAGGCCAAAATAGGCTGGGTCATGAAGGGGTTAAAGAAAGATAAATAAAAATATCATATAAAGAGTGTTGGGTATTTTAACAAATGTTTAATAGGTTAGAGTAGAGTCGGGCCTGCCAAATCAGTCTAATTTGTCATGGTGGTGGCTTAAAAAATCTTTTGACCAAAACAAAAGCTGATGGCTATATATGTGATATGGTGTTCGATAGGAACTGTTAATGTGTGATTGGAGTGCAGAAGTTGAGTTTTTCCAAGAGTGGGCAATGGGACTGTGGAAGGTTCATGGGGTAGCACTTGGTAACTGTACTTAGACAGATACTGGCTGGTGACCGGATCCTGCAGCTTTATATTATAACTAGTGTTGAGCATTCCGATACCGCAAGTATCGGGTATCGGCCGATACTTGCGGGTATCGGAATTCCGATACCGAGATCCGATACTTTTGTGGTATCGGGTATCGGTATCGAAACAACATTAATGTGTAAAAGAAAGAATTAAAATAAAAAATATTGCTATACTCACCTCTCCGACGCAGCCTGGACCTTCCCGAGGGAACCGGCAGCGTTCTTTGCTTAAAATGCGCGCGTTTACTGCCTTCCGTGACGTCACGGCTTGTGATTGGTCGCGTGCCGCCCATGTGGCCGTGATGCGACCAATCACAGCAAGCCGTGACGTAATTTTCAGGTCCTGAATGCCTAATTCTAGGCATTCAGGATTTGAAAATTACGTTACGGCTTGTGATTGGTCCCGTCGCGGTCACATGGGCGACGCGACTGTAGCGCCCCCACCGCCGCAGGGCCGAGGGGTACCCGGTACCGGGCCTACGGGTCTCTGCTTCTGGGGTTGTCACGGCGGCTAGGCCCCGGTCCGTGACCCTGCCGTGGGGCGCGCAGTGAATAATAGGTGCGACGGGTGTTGTAGATGGTGGTGCGGTGCAACAAATAACGAGGACACCAGGTTGCAGTCTCTTTACCTCTTTACTGAAGATCTCTGAGTCCACAGTCCAGAATACGGTTCACCAGGCTGCGCAAGTCCGGCCGGTCCAATGGCACCTCCAGAGTTCTCTTCACAGGTGGAAATCGGTGCCTTCCTTCTAGCGCTATGTGTTGCGGTCCTTCCCTGCTGTGCTTACGGAAAGTCCCCACAACCGTTGTGTCTGTTTCTTAAGTTCCCTCACAACTCGATTAAATGATGTTCTTTTAATCCTCCGTCCCTCCCTGATGTTCTGGTTGGGACGGCACTCGTTTGACGGGTAGGCTCGGAGCTCTTCCGGGACCCTAGAGTCGCCCCTCTCCACAAGGTGCCCCCCAAGACTTCATAGGTGATTTGTGTGAGACAGCCCGCCTTAGACTGACTGTCCTGCCGCTGTTTAGAGTATTGCTTGAAGCTGAATGTTATGATACTCCCTCGGCGTTCCGGCCACCGGTAATGCGCCTCAGTAGGGTGTTGCTCCGGTCTTACAGCACGACCCCTACTGGTATTCTCCTATTGCTTGATCTCGTTTCTCACTCAGCACAATCTATCTCGCTTCTAGTCCTTTCTTGGGCACCGCCGCTTCCCGGAGCAGGCGCGAACCCGTTACATTCTTTCCAATGCCAAGCCTCTGTCAGGATCCCACCCCTGACAGAGACCCTACTGTATCTTCCCCCACAACACCCTCTGCCACAAGGTGTTGCCTGGTTCCAACCCAGTCAGCTTTCTGATCTAACTTCCTGCCTGACCCTCAGTTTACCCACTATGGTGGGGAGTGGCCTAATGAATAGCACCCTTAGCTCCCCCCGGAGGCCCAGCTGTGAAATGTATTGGTGACTGTGATACCTGATCAGATGAACTCCTTCAGTGCCATCGGACGCACCGTAGCTCCCCATAGTGGCGGAGCCACAGTACTGCAACGACCAGGACTCTGGGGCGCTGCACGACCAATCACAAGCCGTGACGTCACGGGAGGCAGGAAACGCGCGCATTTTAAAATTACGTCACGGCTTGTGATTGGTTGCGTGCCGCCCATGTGACCGCGACGCGACCAATCACAGCAAGCCGTGACGTAATTTCAGGTCCTGAATGCCTAATTCTGCATTCAGGACCTGAAAATTACGTCACGGCTTGCTGTGATTGGTCGCGTCGCGGTCACATGGGCGGCACGCAACCAATCACAAGCCGTGACATAATTTTAAAATGCGCGCGTTTCCTGCCTCCCGTGATGTCACGGCTTGTGATTGGTCGCGTCGCCCATGTGACCGCGACGCGACCAATCACAAGCCGTAACGTAATTTTCAAATCCTGAATGCCTAGAATTAGGCATTCAGGACCTGAAAATTACGTCACGGCTTGCTGTGATTGGTCGCGTCGCGGCCACATGGGCGGCACGCGACCAATCACAAGCCGTGACGTCACGGAAGGCAGTAAACGCGCGCATTTTAAGCAAAGAACGCTACCGGTTCCCTCGGTAAGGTCCAGGCTGCGTCGGAGAGGTGAGTATAGCAATATTTTTTATTTTAATTCTTTCTTTTACACATTAATATGGATCCCAGGGCCTGAAGGAGAGTTTCCTCTCCTTCAGACCCTGGGAACCATCAGGGATACCGTCCGATACTTGAGTCCCATTGACTTGTATTGGTATCGGGTATCGCTATCGGATTAGATCCGATACTTTGCCGGTATCGGCCGATACTTTCCGATACCGATACTTTCAAGTATCGGACGGTATCACTCAACACTAATTATAACCACTATCTATATGTAAACTTGTCTAAGGGGTACTTCCGTCTGTCTGTTTCTGTAATGGAAATCCCGCGAGAATTGTTCCCTCCCTACTTCCGTCCAGTCAGTGCCCAATGCCCGCTCCATACTCCCCTCCAGTCAGCGCTGACACAGGGTTAATGGCAGCGTTAACGAACTGCATTATGCCGCGGGTAACGCACTCCATTAACGCTGCTATTAACCCTGTTAATATTACGTGGGCTGTGTTATATACTGCGTGGCTGCTATATACTACGTGGGCAGTGTTATATACTACGTGGGCAGTGTTATATACTGCGTGGGCTGTGTAATATACTGCGTGGGCTGTGTTATATACTGCGTGGGCTGTGTTATATACTACGTGGGCTGTGTTATATACTGCGTGGGCCGTGCTATATATTATGTGGGCTGTGTTACATACTACGTGGCTGTGTTAGATACTGCGTGTCTGCTATATACTACATGGCTCCTATATACTACGTGGCCTGTGCTATATACTATGTGGCTGCTATATACATGCATATTTACATATTCTAGAATACCCGATGCGTTAGAATCGGGCCACCATGCTGAATATGTTGGCGCTAAGTAATTAAAATTATTATTATTAATATTATGAAAGAACGATGAAGCACATTTTAAGTTTTACATCCCTCTCCATAACAATTATGTTTGTTTATCGGACATTCTTTTAATGGGGCATGGATAGTAACCGAAATTTGGATTAGTAGCATCTTTTTTATTAATTTTTTTCCTGATTTTTATTTATTTATGCAATAGTTTAATTTATTTTTCATTTACTGCATACAGCGTGCACAGTATGCAGTGCAGTAATAAAAGATTTTTTTGGGGGGGATGGTATTTTAATCATTTAACTCCTTTTTTTTATCCGATTTTCTCTTTAGCTGGGGCTGGTGTATTAGCCCCAGTTACAGTGAAAATTTAGCTTGATTTCTGCACAGCAGAGTTGACTGGGTCTCTTAGGAACCAGCATCTCCTGCGCCATCACTGCTTGGCTGAACCATCTTGGGAATGGTGAAGCGCAGGAACAAAATACAACGTCAGATTTAGGAGAGCCATGACATGTTAGACAAGATAAAACAATTGCATATCTACTTGAAAAAAGGCCAAGTCATCGTAAGAAGACTTATAGGTCATGCAATGCTTCCTGGGAATGTAAATATGCAAATAGCCTCAGCAGAGAGGTAGAGGACTGGAACATTTATGCCACCTATTGGAAGTAGCCTAAGTCATGTGGCAAGGCACTTTAAATTACTGATACTGACTTCTAAGATTGCTTCTTCCAATAGGCACTACAGCTCCAGTTTTATTCTTCTATGAAGAAGCTTTACCCCTCATACCTTCTGTCAGAGGTATCTCTTCCCTTGCCAAATTAGACCTCCAGCGTTACACTGAGGAGGGACAAACTCCCAGAAACAGATGTCTGCAATGCAGTTTATGGATTGGCTTCTTGTTCTAACTCGTTGTGAGGGAGCGCCAGGGCGGTAGTCATGGCTGAGGACTTCTGCTCCATCACACCCTGGCCTCCCCTCACATAAACATAGTGTCCATTAGTAAATGTACCTGTGTCTCCAGGTCCAACTCCTTCAGAGTCTCCTCTCTTGTCTTGCAGGGACTCTCTCCAGACGATGTCACACAAACTGAGGCACAGTCCATTGCAACTTTTAAATGAACGACTTTACTAGTTTCTTTACACAGCACATCCTTGTACTCCACATCTTTTATCACAGGTTGCACAATACACTTATCGTCATCTTTCCCTGCACTTTTCTTATGGCTACACAGCATGTACCTGGGTCGGACTGTCCCAGATGGTCTCTCAGCATCCTCCCTGTTTGACTCTGCCACGGTTAGACACTCCTCTGTCTGTTTCGCACCAGACGTCAGATCATCTGTACCCGAAGTCAGTTGCCACATGGTGAGTGACCTGCCCTCCTGTACTGCCATAGCTTTTCCTGTGATACTTCTTATGGCCTCCAGTACATTACAGGGACCTACCACCTTTAACGGAAATGCAGCATCCTCTCTGCTTACACTCACTGCAGTTGGGGACTCCCTCAGCCGCCTCATGCCGGATCCGAGAGCATCAGCCCATGCGACAAGCTGCCACATCATGGAGTCTCCTGCGTCCCTGTACTCTCCTGGCCTTTCTTTCAGTTTCTGCACCACACTGCTGTATCCCACTGTAGCTCTATCTTGCTGCTGTCCTGGCCTGTGGCTATCGATGGCTGGGCTCCTGTCTTAAAAAATTACGGAGCTACCTGCCCTGTCAGGGCGCTCCCACCTAACTGATTCAAATTCCACATGTTTCCCAGGTTAACGGCAATTAGCTCCTCCCACGTAACTATGTACAAGCTGAGTATCACTCCACCCCCATCTAGTGGGCCAACTAGGGTACTACGCTCTCCCTAATAAATATTAGAAACAATACAGTATTTAAAAGCATAAATAAACATTAAATATGCATAACATCTTTCATGGGTTTAGTCAACCCCCTTACAATGTGACAAGTCCTTTAACCCTTTCACCCCGGAGATTTTTCGGTTTTGTATTTTCATTTTTTGCTCCCCTCCTTCCCAGAGCCATACCTTTTTTATTTTTCCATAAATATGGCCATGTGAGGGCTTATTTTTTGCAGGACGAGTTGTACTTTTGAACGACACATTGATTTTACCATGTCCTGTACTAGAAAATGGGGAAAAAATTCCAAGTGCGGTGAAATTGCAAAAAAAGTGCAATCCCACACTTGTTTTTTTGTTTGGCTTTTTTGTTAGGTTCACTAAATACTAAAACTGACCTGCCATTATGATTCTCCATGTAATCCCGAGTTCATAGCCTAGGTTCTTCTTTATCTAAGTGCTGAAAATAAAGTCCAAACTTTGCTAAAAAAAATTACTTAATTTTCCGATACCCGTAGTGTTTCCATTTTTTGTGATCTCAGGTTAGGTGAGGGATTATTTTTTGCGTGCCGAGCTGATGTTTTTAATGATACCGTTTTGGTGCAGATACATTCTTTTGATCGCTCGTTATTGTATTTTAATGCAATGTCGCGGGGACCAGAAAAATGTAATTCTGGTGTTTTGACTTTTTTTTTATAGCTACGCCGTTTATAGAGATACCAAATATGTGAAGGTTTGATTTTTTTATTGTTTTATTTTGAATGGGGCAAAAAGTGGATGATTTAAACTTTTATATATTTTTTTAAAACATTTTTTTTTTACTTTGCCATGCTTCAATAGTCTAGGAAACTAGAAGCTGGCACAACTCGATTGGCTCAGCTACATAGAGGCGATGTTCAGATCGCCTCTATGTAGCTGAATTGCTAGACTTGATATGAGCACCGACCACTGGGTGGCGCTCATAGCAATCTAGCACTGACAACCATAGAGGTCTCAAGGAGACCTCTGGTTGTCATGCCGACGAACCAATGACCCCCGATCATGTGACGGGGATCACTGGTAGAGTTGAGAGGTGTTCGAGTCGAACTGTTCACCAATTTCAAATTCGAGCTGTTTTGGGCGCTGCTCGAGTCGCGCGACGAACCCGAACAATTTGCTTAAAATTCGGCTATTCGAGTTTCTGTTCGATAACTGTTCATTCACCAAAAGCCCAGCTTGATTTGCACATTAAAACTGTTTATCATTGTTAATAGACTGTTTCAGTGTATAGTGGGCGTGGAGGGGGGGGGGGCCGGGGGATAGATCTGTGCTGAAATAATGCCGACCTCCTTTTTTTTTTCTTTCCCGCATTTACAGATGGGCGGTGCAGTCTCTCAGCCTATCAGCAGTGCACACACACACAGCAATGTGCATGAGATGCACATGAGCAAGGGCATGTGTCATTGGCTGTGTATGTCACATGTCCTTGCCCTATAAGAACCAGCCATTTGCCCCGTCGCCACCATTTCCTCACTGCTGCAGCTTAATGTTAGACGGCACCGCTGCTGCTGTGGGCGCTATACAGACTAAGAGTGTTTTTAAGCAGCGAATTGTCAGAGAGATAGGTTTAGGGAGTCGGGAGTTGGGACTAGTTGTAATATCAGCCCTTTTCAGGGTAAGTTACAGCAGTTCATAGCACTGTTTGCCAGGCAGGTCTGAGCCAGTGCTGTGCAAGTGTTAGTCACAGCATTTGGTGTAATCTAGCTCAGCCAATCCTTTTGGGCTAGTAGCATTGTCTGATAGTCATCTGAGTAGCCCGCCTGTGAAGCTAGCTACACCGCCTGTGTATCTCAATTTTTACTGCATCTAACCCAGTAAATCGTTTTGGGGTTTTGGGCTTAGTAGCAGTGTCTGCACGTCAGCAGAGTAGCCCGCCTGTGAAGCTAGCTACACCGCCTGTGTATCTCAATTTTTACTGCATCTAACCCAGTAAATCGTTTTGGGGTTTTGGGCCTAGGAGCAGTGTCTGCACATCAGCAGAGTAGCCCGCCTGTGAAACTAACTATACCGCCTGTGTATCTCTATTTTCACTGCATCTAATCCAGTTAATAGTTTTGGGCCTAGGAGCAGTGTCTGCATGTCAGCAGAGTAGCCCGCCTGTGAAACAAACTATACCGCCTGTGTATCTCTATTTTTACTGCATGTAACCCAGTTAATAGTTTATGGCCTAGGAGCAGTGTCTGCATGTCAGCAGAGTAGCCCGCCTGTGAAACAAACTATACCGCCTGTGTATCTCAATTTTCACTGCATCTAATCCAGTTAATAGTTTTGGGCCTAGGAGCAGTGTCTGCACATCAGCAGAGTAGCCCGCCTGTGAAACAAACTATACCGCCTGTGTATCTCTATTTTTACTGCATCTAATCCAGTTAATAGTTTTGGGTCTTGGAGCAGAGTCTGCACTCTCTGACGAGCCCTGGTTCAATACGTTATGACATATAGCCTGGGCCAACGAGCTCAAGAGGTGGGGCAAATCACGCTGCAGGAGTGGTCTCAGATCAGGGACCTATGCACCCTTCTGCACAGTTTTGAAATAGCAACGAAGATGTTTAGTGCTGACGATGCCATTATCAGCATGACCATTCCAGTGATTTACATGCTGGAGCACACCTTACACAGCGTTCGGAGTCAGGTGGTGGAACAAGAGAAGGAGGAGGAACAAGAGGAGTCATATGCGGAAGGGATCATGTCTCCAAGGTCAAGAAGGTTGGCAGCACCAAGGCGGCTAGCATTGGAGGCTGGGGGAGAGGGATTACCGAGGGCGCATGGTAGCAGCCAAAGTGTTGAGGAAGGTGCAGGAGGCGAGGACGAACTGGCGCTGGGCATGGAAGACTCATCAGATGAGGGAGACCTTGATCAAATTTCTGTTGTGCGAGGTTGGGGGGAGAGGGCAGACAAAGGAAGCATGATTCTCACCTTGCCACCACCAAGACAACAAGGAGTTGGTCCTCCTGGATGCGCAAGACACATGAGTGCCTTCTTGCTGCACTACCTGCAACATGACCCTCGGATTGTCAGAATCCGAAGTAATGCCGACTACTGGGTTGCCACACTCTTAGATCCCTGGTACAAAAGCCAATTTGGCGAAATAATTCCGGCCATAGAAAGGGATTCACGCATGCAGGAGTATCAGCAGAGACTGTTACAGAATCTAACATCTGCTTTTGCACAAAACACCAGTGGTGCACGTAGTCAATCTCTGAGTTCTAACTTGCCAACCGTGGGACTATCGAGTCATCACTCTAACCGTAACAGTAACATCGTATCTGGTAGTAACAGCAATTTTTTCCAATCGTTTCAAGATATTTTTAGACCATCCTTTGCAAGGCCACAGGAGACAAGAAGTCTGACGCACAGCCAACGCCTAGAGAGGATGGTACAAGAGTATCTCCAAGTTAACATCGATGCCATGACTGTGGAACTGGACCCTTGCTAATTTTGGGCTTCCAATCTTGAAAAATGGCCTGAGCTCGCCACTCACGCCTTGGAGATCTTGTCGTGCCCCGCAGCCAGCGTTCTCTCTGAACGTGTGTTCAGCACTGCTGGTGGTGTGCTGACAGAAAAGCGCACGCGGCTGTCCAGTGACAATGTAGACAGACTAATGTTCATCAAGATGAACAAATCCTGGATCCGCAAGGACTTTTCTACCCCTGTGTCATCTTGGGGAGACAAAAAGCTTGATGATTTTTGAAAATCACCTCACCAACCATTTTAAAAAACTCTGGTGAAATTAATGCCACTTAAGTGGTGTCTGTGGCCAAATTTTTTGAAAAAATGGAGACTCTTTTATTTAGTCCCCTTGCTGAGTTTTACATGACGTTGCCATCGTTAATTCCAGGTGGGTGGGGTCGTCTGCAGAGTTGTTTACTAATACTATGGCCTGGGATTCAGAGGTCTGCTCCAAAGCTTCAGTGTCTGCTAGTCAGCAGAGTAGCCCAGCCGCCCACCGCCTGTTTACCTAAGTACTATTTTGTAACGGCATCTAGCCAAGGAAATCCTTTTGGGCCTAGTAGAATTTAGTGCTACTCAGCAGCGTACCCCACCCATGAAGCAAGCTACACTGCCTGTTTACCTAAGTACTATTTTTTTTTGTAACGGCATCTAGCCAGGGAAATCCTTTTGGGCCTAGTAGAATTTGGTGCTACTCAGCAGCGTACCCCACCCATGAAGCAAGCTACACCGCCTGTTTACCTAACTACTATTTTGTAACAGCATCTAGCCAGGGAAATCCTTTTGGGCCTAGTAGAATTTAGTGCTACTCAGCAGCGTACCCCACCCATGAAGCAAGCTACACCGCCTGTTTACCTAAGTACTATTTTTTTTTTTCAGTAAATATGTTTATTGAAATTTTAAACAGGAAAAACAGTAAAAAGAATCATTATAATGTCCAGAGCTATACATTACGTCTCTGAGAACACAGCACAAGTGTAGTTGAACAAGAACTCTGGCACATAAAGGGTACATGGTTCTCATCTTGAGAATCACTTCGGGACATAGACCTTATATACAAAATACAGAACCTGCAAGAAAAGCAATTGTAGAAATAGGAGAAAGAAAAGAAAGAGAAAAAGAGAAAAAAAAAAAGGCGGGGGAATGGGGGAAAAGGGGAGTAAGAAGGGAGGGGGGAGGGGGGGTTAAGGGAGACCCAGCAATGTACACGCCCACGTATTGAGAATTATGAGTATGTACGCAGCCAAGTCAGGAACCCTGTGCTCTCCTTGAAGGATTGCCAGAGGAATCAGGTGTGCCCCTGGTCATATGCAGCATCACCATCACCCGCCACCAGCGACTCCAGACGATGTAATCTATCCATTTCAGCTATCCATTCCTCCGTGGAGGGGACCTCAGTAGATCTCCAATGCCGGGGAATAACTGCCCTGGCAGCTATTAGGAAAAATCTCAGGATCCCCTTTTTAACGGAAGCTATCAAACTGGGTATCAGGGACAGTAAGGCCATTTGGGGGGAGGGCTCGTGGCGGACCCCAGTCATCAAGTGAAAGGCATCGAAAACTGATTTCCAGAAGGGTTGCAGGGGACCACAGGACCACCAAACATGAAGCATAGAGCCCGTGGCGGAGCCACATCTCCAGCAGGCGTCCGAGATCTCCGGGTTAATCCTATGGAGAAAGGTGGGACACCTATACCAGCGTGTCAGTAATTTATAATTCCTCTCCAGTGCCTGACTGGACATCGTCATCTTAGGCTGGTTTCACACTTGCGTTTTGATCTGCAGCGTTTTAGCGCTAAAAAACGCATGCTTTTTTTTTCTATACTTAACATTAAAAAACGCATGCGTTTTTTAGCATGCGTTTTGACGAGTTTTCGGCAACGCATGCGTTTATTCGCGGCAAAAAAATGTATTGCTGTCTATGTAAACGCATGCGTTTTTAAGCACATGCGTTTGCTTGCATTAAAAACGCATGCATTTTTATAGAAAAACACAAGAAAACCCTAACCCTAACCCTAACCATAAACACAAGAAAAAACAAGAGAACCCTAACCCTAACCCTAAACACAAGAAAAAACAAGAAAACCCTAACCCTAGGGTTACTAGGGATCCTAACCCTAACCCTAACCCTAACCCTAAGGTTAGGATCCCTAGTAACTAGTGTTGAGCATTCCGATACCGCAAGTATCAGGTATCGGCCGATACTTGCGGTATCGAAATTCCGATACCGAGTTCCGATATTTTTGTGGTATCGGAAATCGGAATCGGAAGTTCCCAGTGTATGGTTCCCAGGGTCTGAAGGACAGGAAACTCTCCTTCAGGCCCTGGGATCCATATTCATGTAAAAAATAAAACAACCGCCACAGTCAAGACATGGAATGCCAGAAAGAGCTGACCCCCTGACGAAGGAAAGTGTTTTCCGAAACGCGCGTCGGGGTGCGCGGTGTCAGGACCTGGCGTCTCTCCTCACAGGTGATTCACAGATAGAATACCTCAATATTTCTTTCGCACTCAGCACTTTTTTGGTGTGATCACTTTGCAGCTACATGCTGCTTTCATGAGTGGCTTTGCACGTATTGAATGGTGTGCTTTTATATCTTGTGGTTCCACACACTAATATATATGTGGCACAGGGTGGGATTTTTATTAGCACTATAGTGTCATTCAAGAAATGGGCTACATTTTATTTCTTTAATTGTTTTATAACCACCATATAGCATTCATAATTTTTGCACTTATGCACTTTAATGCGTTTTTCTTGAGTTGAAATTTTAGGTGGTCACCGTTTACATACTTTTTTTATTCTATATACTTATTTTTTAAGTAGGTTTCTATCTGTACTAACCAAGATTGGAGGTCACCATATATTATATTTTTTGTAAAAATATATAATTTTTCTCTATTGTCCTGAAATTAAATCGCGTACTTGTTTTTATTGTATATTTTATTGCAAATTTTATGTATATATAACCCTTTTTTTGCCACTCACTGTAATAAAGGCTATTTTATATCTATCTCCTGTGTGGGTCAACTCTTTCTGGCATTCCATGTCTTGACTGTGGCGGTTGTTTCATACTCTAGTGTTTAGTCACTATTTCTCACAGAGCACCGATACACAATATATATTCTGTTAAATTTTAAATTTTTATTATTATTGTTTCAATTTCTATTGGTGCATCTGTGTGTTCTAATATGTAAAAAATAAAGAATTAAAATAAAAAATATGGATATACTAACTCACCCGTCCGGCGGCCCCTGGACCTTACCGATTGTAACCGGCAGCCTCCGTTCCTAAGAATGAGGAGTTTAGGACCTGCGATGACGTCGCGGCTTGTGATTGGTCGTGTGAGCGGTCACTTGAGCGGCACGTGACCAATCACAAGCCGCGATGTCATCGAGGGTCCTAAACTCCTCATTCTTCGGAACAGAGGCTGCCGGTTACAATCGGTAAGGTCCAGGGGCCGCCGGACGGGTGAGTATATCCATATTTTTTATTTTAATTCTTTATTTTTTACATGAATATGGATCCCAGGGCCTGAAGGAGAGTTTCCTCTCCTTCAGACCCTGGGAACCATCCAGGATAGCTTCCGATACTTGTGTCCCATTGACTTGTATTGGTATCGGGTATCGGTATCGGCGATATCCGATATTTTTCGGGTATCGGCCGATACTATCCAATACCGATACTGTCAAGTATCGGAAGGTATCGCTCAACACTACTGGTAACCCTAGGGATCCTAACCCTAACCCTAGGGATCCTAACCCTAACCCTTAGGGTTAGGATACTAACCCTTAGGGTTAGGGTTAGGGTTAGAATCCCTAGGGTTAGGGTTAGGGTTAGGATCCCTAGGGTTAGGGTTAGGGTTAGGATCCCTAGGGTTAGGGTTAGGGTTAGGATCCCTAGGGTTACTAGGGATCCTAACCATAACCCTAACCCTAACCCTAGGGATCCTAACCCTAACTCTTAGGGTTAGGGTTAGGATCCTAACACTTAGGGTTAGGGTTAGGATCCCTAGGGTTAGGGTTAGGGTTAGGATCCCTAGGGTTACTAGGGATCCTAACCCTAACCCTAAACCTAGCTATTTCTGTTTATAGTGGGTTTTCTAGTTGATTTTGATGATTAGCAGCTGTCACACACTTCTCAGCATGTGTTTAAAAAATGCAAACGCAGGAAAAAACGCATGTAAACGCGGAAAAACGCGGTATTTTTGTTTCTGCATGCAAAAACGCATGCGTCTAAAAAACGCGGCATTTTGCCGCGTTTACGTGCGTTTTTTTCACCACCTGCGTTTTTTAAAAAAACGCTGCAGATCAAAACGCAAGTGTGAAACCAGCCTTATGTGCAAGAGTGAAAATTTTCAGACTATCCGCCTCAGAAAAGGTGATCCCCAGGTCCCTCTCCCAAGCCTCCATAAATCCCAGCGTAGTAGGGGGAAGTGAATTCAAGACCAGGCCATAGAGCACCAAAACCACGTGGGAGGGACCCTCGGTAGGGAGCATCAGGGACTGAAATGGCGTCAACTGTTATGATCCTAGTGGTAGAGGATCTCAGAAGTTCCAGCTAAGTCCGCAAACACAAAAACCAGCTCATAGGGAGGTGGTAACTTGGTTGACCGTATATCTAATCCTAGCACAACAACTAGAAGTAGCCGGGGAACGTACCTACGTTGATTCTAGACGTCTCGCACCAGCCGGAGAACTAACTAACCCTTTCAGAGAAAATAAGACCTCACTTGCCTCAAGAGAAAGGACCCCAAAGTTATAATACAAGCCCCCAACAAATAATAACGGTGAGGTAAGAAGAAAAGACAAGTGTAAGCATGAACTAGATTTAGCAAAGAGTGGCCCACTAATTAATAGCAGAAAATAGGAAGGAGACTTATACGGTAAGCAAAAACCCTACAAAAGTATCCACGCTGAAAATCCAAGAACCCCCGCACCGACTATCGGTGTGGGGGGAGAATATCAGCCCCCTAGAGCTTCCAGCAAAAATCAGGAATCACATTATAAACAAGCTGGAACAAAATAGAAGCAAAGCGAATAAACAAAAATAAGAAAGCAGGACTTAGCTTATCTTGCAAAGAACAGGAGACTAGGAGTAAGGAGCAAACAGACATAGACTGACTACATCGATTCCAGGCACTAGACTGAGTTTCCAGGAAGTCTAAATAGGAACACCCAAGGCCTAACGAACCAGGTGGGTACCAACCTGGAGAAAGATGATCCAAGTGTAATACCGCTAGTGACCACAAGAGGGAGCCAAGAAATATAGTTCACAACAGTACCCCCCCTTTAAGGAGGGGTCACCGAACCCTCACCAAGACCACCAGGGCGATCAGGATGAGCAGCATGAAAGGCACGCACCAAATCGGCCACATGAACATCAGAGGCGACCACCCAGGAATTATCCTCCTGACCATAGCCCTTCCATTTGACCAGATACTGAAGCCTCCGTCTAGAGAGACGAGAATCCAAGATCTTCTCCACCACGTACTCCAACTCGCCCTCAACCAAGACCGGAGCCGGAGGGTCAACAGCAGGAACCACAGGCACAACGTACCGCCGTAACAGAGACCTATGGAACACATTGTGAATGGCAAATGACACCGGAAGATCCAAACGAAAAGACACCGGATTAAGGACTTCCAAAATTTTATAAGGACCAATAAAGCGAGGCTTAAACTTAGGAGAGGAAACCTTCAGAGGGACATACCGAGAAGATAACCAAACCAAATCCCCAACACGAAGTCAGGGACCCACACCGCGGCGGTGGTTGGCAAAACGCTGAGCCTTCTCCTGTGACAACTTCAAGTTGTCCACCACATGATTCCAAATCCGCTGCAACCTATCCCCCACGGAATCCACCCCAGGACAGTCAGAAGGTTCAACATGACCTGGAGAAAAACGAGGATGAAAACCAGAGTTGCAGAAAAATGGCGAAACCAAAGTAGCGGAACTAGCCCGATTATTGAGGGCAAACTCAGCCAATGGCAAAAAGGTCACCCAATCATCCTGATCCGCAGAAACAAAACATCTCAAATAAGCCTCCAGCGTCTGATTGGTTCGCTCCGTTTGGCCATTAGTCTGAGGATGAAAGGCAGATGAAAACGACAAATCAATGCCCATCTTAGCACAAAAAGATCGCCAGAATCTGGACACAAACTGGGATCCTCTGTCAGACACGATATTCTCAGGAATGCCATGCAAGCAAACCACATTCTGAAAGAACAAAGGAACCAGATCAGAAGAGGAAGGCAACTTAGGCAAGGGTACCAAATGGACCATCTTGGAAAAGCGATCACACACCACCCAGATGACAGACATACCTTGAGACACCGGAAGATCTGAAATGAAATCCATGGAAATGTGTGTCCAGGGCCTCTTCGGGACGGGCAAGGGCAAAAGCAACCCGTTGGCACGAGAACAGCAAGGCTTAGCCCGAGCACAAATCCCACAGGACTGCACAAAAGAACGCACATCCCGCGACAAGGAAGGCCACCAAAAGGACCTAGCCACCAAATCTCTGGTACCAAAAATCCCAGGATGCCCCGCCAACACTGAGGAATGAACCTCGGAGATAACTCTGCTGGTCCATTTATCAGGAACAAACAGTCTATCAGGTGGGCAAGGGTCAGGTCTACCAGCCTGAAATCTCTGCAACATACGACGCAAATCAGGAGAAATGGCCGACAAGATTACTCCCTCTTTAAGAATACCAGCTGGCTCTGAGACTCCCGGAGAGTCAGGCACAAAACTCCTAGAAAGAGCATCGGCCTTCACATTCTTCGAACCAGGCAGGTACGAGACCACAAAGTCAAAACGGGAGAAAAACAACGACCAACGAGCCTGTCTAGGATTCAGGCGCTTAGCAGACTTGAGATACATCAAATTTTTGTGATCCGTCAAGACCACCACACGATGCTTAGCTCCCTCGAGCCAATGACGCCACTCCTCAAATGCCCACTTCATGGCCAACAACTCCCGATTACCAACATCATAGTTCCGCTCCGCAGGCGAAAATTTCCTAGAAAAAAAAGCACAAGGTCTAATCACAGAGCAAGCAGAGCCTTTCTGCGACAAAACAGCCCCTGCACCGATCTCAGAAGCGTCCACTTCAACCTGAAAGGGAAGTGAGATATCAGGCTGGCACAAAACAGGCACCGAAGTAAACCGGCGCTTCAGCTCCCGGAAAGCCTCCACGGCTGCCGGAGCCCAATTAGCCACATCAGAACCTTTCTTGGTCATATCCGTCAAAGGTTTAACAACTCTAGAGAAATTAGCAATAAAACGACGGTAGAAATTAGCAAAACCCAAGAACTTCTGAAGACTCTTAACAGACGTGGGTTGAGTCCAATCATGAATAGCTCGGACCTTGACTGGGTCCATCTCTACTGTAGAAGGGGAGAAAATGAAACCCAGAAAGGAAACCTTCTGCACTCCAAAGAGACACTTTGAGCCCTTCACAAACAAAGCATTATCACGCAAAACCTGAAACACCATCCTGACCTGCTTTACATGAGAATCCCAATCATCAGAAAAAAACAGAATATCATCCAGATAAACAATCATAAATTTATCTAGATACTTCCGGAAGATGTCATGCATAAAAGACTGAAACACTGAAGGAGCATTAGAAAGCCCAAAAGGCATCACCAAGTACTCAAAATGACCTTCGGGCGTATTAAACGCAGTTTTCCATTCATCTCCCTGCTTAATGCGCACAAGGTTGTACGCACCATGAAGATCTATCTTGGTGAACCACTTGGCACCCTTAATCCGAGCAAACAAGTCCGACAATAGTGGCAAAGGATACTGAAATTTGACCGTGATTTTATTCAGAAGCCGATAGTCTATACAAGGTCTCAAAGACCCGTCTTTCTTGGCTACAAAAAAGAATCCCGCACCAAGAGGGGAAGAGGATGGACGAATATGTCCCTTCTCCAAAGACTCCTTTATATAAGAACGCATTGTGGCATGCTCAGGTACAGATAAATTAAATAATCGTCCCTTAGGAAATTTACTACCAGGAATCAAATCTATAGCGCAGTCACAGTCCCTATGAGGAGGAAGGGCACTGGACCTGGACTCACTGAATACATCCTGATAGTCCAACAAATACTCCGGAACTTCAGAAGGAGTAGAAGAAGCAATAGACACCGACGGGGAATCGCAATGAATTCCCTGACAACCCCAACTTGACACAGACATTGCCTTCCAATCCAAAACTGGATTATGGGTCAGTAACCATGGCAGACCTAAAACGACCAAATCATGCATTTTATGCAGAACAAGAAAATGAATCACCTCCCGATGTTCAGGAGTCATACACATGGTCACTTGTGTCCAATACTGCGGTTTATTCTCCGCCAATGGCGTAGCATCAATTCCTCTAAGAGGAATAGGATTTTTCAAAGGCTCCAGGACAAAACCACAGCGCTTGGCGAACGACAAATCCATAAGACTCAGGGCAGCACCTGAATCCACAAATGCCATTACAGGGCAGGAAGACAATGAGCAAATTAGAGTTACAGACAAAATAAACTTAGGATGCAAATTACCAATGGCGACAGGACTAACCATCTTTGTTAGGCGTTTAGAGCATGCTGAGATAACATGTGTAGAATCACCACAGTAAAAACACAACCCATTCTGACGTCTATGATTTTGTCGTTCAGTTCTAGTCTGAATTCTATCACATAGCATTGAGTCAGGTGTCCGTTCAGACAACACTGCCAGAGGATTAGCAGATTTACGCTCCCGCAAACGCCGATCTATCTGAATGGCCAGAGCCATAGAATCACTCAAATTTGTAGGAATGGGAAAACCCACCATCACGTTCTTAATGGCTTCAGAAAGGCCATTTCTGAAATTTGCGGCCAGAGCACACTCATTCCATTGAGTAAGCACGGACCATTTCCGAAATTTTTGGCAATACACTTCAGCCTCATCTTGGCCCTGAGAGATAGCCAGCAACGCTTTTTCTGCCTGAATTTCAAGATTGGGCTCCTCATAAAGCAATCCGTGCGCCAGAAAAAACGCATCAATATTTGCCAATGCCGGATCTCCTGGCGCCAATGAAAAAGCCCAATCCTGAGGGTCGCCACGCAAGAAAGAGATAACAATTTTAACTTGCTGAGCTGAGTCTCCAGACGAACGCAGTCTCAAAGATAGAAACAATTTACAATTATTCCTAAAATTCCCAAATTTAAATCGATCACTAGAGAAAAGCTCAGGAATAGGTATCTTAGGCTCTGACATAGGAGTACTAATAACAAAATCCTGAATGCCCTGCACTCGTGCAGCAAGCTGATCCACACTAGTAATCAGAGTCTGAACATTCATGTCTGCAGCAGAGCTTCAAGCCATTCAGAGGAAAAAGGGGAAGAAGAAAAAAAAACAAAAAAAAACCTCAGAACTTCTTTTCTTTTAATCCCGCTTCTGCAATGCAATAAATATTCACTTTCGGCCTGGAATACTGTTAAGATCCTAGTGGTAGAGGATCTCAGAAGTTCCAGCTAAGTCCGCAAACACAAAAACCAGCTCATAGGGAGGTGGTAACTTGGCTGACCGTATATCTAATCCTAGCACAACAACTAGAAGTAGCCGGGGAACGTACCTACGTTGATTCTAGACGTCTCGCACCAGCCGGAGAACTAACTAACCCTTTCAGAGAAAATAAGACCTCACTTGCCTCAAGAGAAAGGACCCCAAAGTTATAATACAAGCCCCCAACAAATAATAACGGTGAGGTAAGAAGAAAAGACAAACGTAAGAATGAACTAGATTTAGCAAAGAGAGGCCCACTAATTAATAGCAGAAAATAGGAAGGAGACTTATACGGTCAGCAAAAACCCTACAAAAGTATCCATGCTGAAAATCCAAGAACCCCCGCACCGACTATCGGTGTGGGGGGAGAATATCAGCCCCCTAGAGCTTCCAGCAAAAATCAGGAATCACATTATAAACAAGCTGGAACAAAATAGAAGCAAAGCGAATAAACAAAAATAAGAAAGCAGGACTTAGCTTATCTTGCAAAGAACAGGAGACCAGGAGTCAGGAGCAAACAAACATAGACTGACTACATTGATTTCAGGCACTAGACTGAGTTTCCAGGAAGTCTAAATAGGAACACCCAAGGCCTAACGAACCAGGTGGGTACCAACCTGGAGAAAGATGATCCAAGTGTAATACCGCTAGTGACCACAAGAGGGAGCCAAGAAATATAGTTCACAACAGTCAGCGCCCCCATCGGCACACTGGAAAGAAAGCTCCGCAATTGCAGAAACTATAGCCAGGACAGCGGTGTCGTAGGATCAGAACCTCGTAACCCCCGCATGCCGGAGAGCCCCGCAAGCTTATCCTTCACCTGACCCAGTCCCACCCCGTCAAGTCGTGACCAACACAGATACATAGATCTATTCATTGCTGGGGGAAAAGCCGGATTGTCAAAAAGGGGACTCAGTCTGCTCAACCGGGAGGTCAGGCGTAATTTCACATAGGATCTATCCCAAAACCTCAAAACAATCTGTGTGAGTGGAGCAAAACTCGACACAGGTGGGCGTTCGGTCCCCCCCAGCCAAGGCAGCCAGTACAAAGAAGATGGCGATAAAAGTTTCTCCAGAAGCACCCACTGTTTATGAGCATCACTGAACCTCCAGTCGACAATCCTGGAGAGCAAGACTGCCTGGTAATAACATTTAAAATCAGGAAGGCCTATCCCACCCTTAGTCTTGGGTCTCACTAACACTGAGAATCGAGTCCTCGGCTTCTTAGTTCCCCAAATAAAGCTATTGATGGTCGACTGCAGGCGCCTGAAAAAGCAATCCGGAACCTGCACTGGAGCAGTCTGAGAGAGATAGAGGAATCGGGGTAAAATATCCATTTTGACCACGCCCACCCGTCTGAACCAAGATAGCTGAGGTCTGCCATACCGTTTAAGGTCCAAGATAGTTTTCTGCAAGAGCGGGACATAGTTCAGAGCATATGTTGCGCTAATGTCAGCAGGTATTAAGAGTCCTAAATATTTTAAGGCGTCGGTCTTCCACTTAAAAGAGAAGGATGCCTGGAGCTGAGAGACTAGATTATCAGGCAGGGAGATATTGAGCGCCTCCGTCTTGGAGTAGTTGACTTTAAAGTTTGAAACCTCCCCGAACCTACGGAACTCTCGGAGAAGTACAGGAAAAGCCACGGTCAGGTTGGTAATGTACAGCAATAAATCATCCGCATACAGGGATATCTTAAACTCATGTTGGCCAATCCGCAGACCCTCAATATCAGGTGTCTTCCGTAATGCCACTGCCAGATGCTCCATCGCAAGGATATAAAGTAAGGGGGAAAGGGGGCAACCCTGACGGGTCCCGTTTCTTATGTCAATGGGCGGGGAAAGGGTGCCGTTCACTCTAAGACGGGCAGTAGGCCTATGATACAGAGCAAAAATCCTCTCCAACATGTTAGGTCCCACTCCCAGTTGTTTCAGGGAGGCACGTAGAAAGGTCCAGCCTAGGCGATCAAACGCCTTCTCAGCGTCAATAGATAATAAGCATGCTGGTACCTTTCCTGTGCGTATGTACGAGGTCAGAAGCAACGTCTTCACCGTGTTATCCTTGGCCTCCCTGTGCGGCACAAAGCCTACCTGATCACTATGGATGGACACAGGGAGAATAGGGTTCAGTCTACCAGCTAACACTTTCGCGAACACCTTCACATCCACATTAATGAGGGATATGGGCCTATAGCTTGCACAGAATAGGGGATCTTTTCCCGGTTTAGGAATCAAGGTGATTGTGGCCATCAGCGTTTGGGGGGCAAAGGGGCAGCGGGCCGAGATGGATTTAAACAGTTTGGTCATGAAGGGGACCAGGGAATTCGCATATAACTTATAGAAGGCGGCGGAGAATCCGTCAGGACCAGGGCTTTTACCATTAGCCAAAGATTTTATCATGTCTAAAACCTCCTGTTCCGAGAGATGACTCTCCAGGGCCTCAGACTCCTCCACCAACATAGGAGGGAGCTCAGTGTCCCGGATGTAGTCGTCCACCCATGCTTGAAACTCGGAAGGGGACATATCAGACAACGGGCCTCTTAAATTGTAGAGAGAGTCATAATATGCTCTGAATGAGTCCACAATCTCCTCAGGAAAATGGACCAGTTCACCCGTAGCAGACCTCATGGTATGGATATAAGTGGTGGGAGCACGGGGGTGCAAAAACCTCGCTAGAGCTCTCCCTGGTTTATCAGAGTACTTGTACAGAAATTTATGAAAGCGGTCCCTCTGTCGTGCTAACGTCGTGTCCAACAAGGCACTCAACTCACAGCATGCCCGGAGGAGATCAGCCAGCACCCCAGCATCTCTAGTCCGTCTATGATCCAACTCCAGAGTTTGGATACGAGTCAACAAACACACCATGTTAGTCTCCCTCTCTCTCTTCAGTCGGGCCCCCTGTTGTATAAATACTCCCCGTATAACTCCTTTCAAAGCCTCCCATTGGTATGTGGGCCGTGGGGTCATGCTTGTGAAAATCTAGAAAGTCCGAGATTGCTGTTCGCATGGCCACCTGACACGTTAGATCTCTGAGGAGACCAGGGTTTAAAGACCAGGTCCATTCTCTCGGAGAAAGGCTCGGCAGCTGGAGGGAGAGCAAAACCGGGGCATGGTCTGACCACAACATTGTGTCAATGTCAGACTTTGGGTCAAGAGACAGGAGCCTGTGGCTGATCAAAAAATAATCCAATCTACTATAGGAATTATGTACTGTGGAGAAGTAGGTATAATCTTGGATAGTGGGGTGCAGTAACCTCCATATATCCACCAACCTTGAGTCGGTCAGGGCCCGCCGTAGTCTCTCCAGCTGTGAGAGGGACACCGCCGACCTGCCCGAAGAGGAATCCACAGCGCGGTCCAACACCATATTGAAGTCCCCTCCCATAATCACATAGCCTTCCGCAAAGGCCAAGAGGTCCCGTAGGTACTTTCTGCACGCTCGGACCTGGTCTTGATTGGGGAGATAAATGTTAGCTATGGTGAACAAATCATGGGCAATTTTAAGCTTCAAAAACACATATCGACCATTAGAATCCGCTTTAGAGGCAACTACCTGAGCCTGTAAAGACTTGTGCAATGCAATGCTGACTCCTTTAGACTTGGAGTCAGAGTTACTGCCATGGAACCACTGTGTGTAGTATTTATGGTTAAGCTTAGGGATTCTGTCTGTTCGGAAATGTGTCTCCTGCAACAGAAGTATGTCAACCTGTTTCTTATGCATACCGTATAAAACCTTTGATCGCTTTTCAGGGACCTTAAACCCCGTGACATTAAGCGAGCAGAGTTGTAGGGATGCCATAGGAACTATCGGGCCTGCGGGTGGTACAATCTCGTCGGAAAGGAGTAGAAGGGGTGGAAAGTGTGTAAAAATAGAAACAGAGAAAGTAAAGCACCAAGGAAAGATAGTAGTTCAGCCGGAAGACAGGGTTCCGACCAAAAAGAAAGAGAAAAACCAAGAAGCCATTAGACCTCAAGGGTACAGAACAATATCAGAGAAAACTCTGAGAAGTAGTGTCAGAGACACACCCTAGTGGGGAGGTGATTGAGCAGAGAGCAACCAGCCGAGCCCCTGCAGCAAAAAAGAAAATAAAAAATCCAACTCTACCCAGAAGGCCCACGACCCTGGTAACATAAACATTGTTAACGAACATAACAGCAGATCGTGGGCCAAGTACATTTGTCAAAATGAGCAGAGTCATAACAAGCCCCCGAAGGGGTATCATCAAAAATCACATTTCAGGAGAAAAAGCAGCGTTAGCCAACATGGAATAACATTAGCACATTAATGCGGTAGTGAAACAGTTGAGCACAGTACATGAGGAGTCAATTGAAGTAGGTGGACATTCATAGATAGTGCAAAATGAACCATGCTAGGAACCCCGCACAGGAGTCCCAGGTAGAATCAAATAGAAATGTCACCACTACAAAACATGCAGCTCCAATCCATCCACAATAAACAGGCTAAAGCAAAGTCACGACCAAGCCCCCCGTGGGAGCCCGGCCACATGGAGGGACAATGTAGGCGGCAAGAAAGCAAAAAGAGACAAGATAAAAGGTGCAGTAGTGATCATAAGGTCTGAATTGGGTGATCAAGTGTCATCAGCATGAGTAACGGAGGCACGTCTACGGCGGGAGCCCTGTTTCCTCTTTCCCAGCGACCCGGCGGGGGGGGCCACCAGTACGGCGTGGGCCCCATAGGTCAGACGCAGTAAGGCGAGGCCAGTCTCCCAGTGTGACCATGGGTAAGCCCAGTGCAGCGGTGAAGTTCTGCAGATCTGACGGGGATCTCAAATTTATCAATCCTTTATCACTGCGTACTTGTAATTGAAATGGGTAACCCCAACTGTAGGGGATCTTATTTTCTTGCAGTGCCTCCAGGAGGGGGCGCAAAGCCCTCCGTTTAGCCAGGGTGAAGCGTGAGAGGTCAGACAAGAGAAGAACATCAGACCCATTAAAGTCAATAGCATCGTGGTCCCTCGCCTTACGCATGATCTCATCCTTAGTTTGGAAGTAGTGAATCCTACAGATGACGTCCCTCGGCTTAGATGTATCGGGATTCTTTGGGCCTAGCGAGCGGTGGGCTCTGTCGATTTCAATGTGTTCAGTGGGTGACCTCCCTAAGAGAGAATTGAAAATGCCATGGAGGGCCGAGGAGAGATCACGTGGGGCTACGGACTCAGCGATCCCACGGAGCCTGATATTATTCCTCTGGTTCCTGTTCTCAGAGTCCTCCAGCATATCTAGGACCACATTGAAAGTCTCCGAATGCAGATCCAGAAGCTGCTGCTGACTGTGCAATTGTGAGGAAAGCGACTCCACTTTAGCTTCTAATGCAGAGACAGTGGTGGTTAGATGGGACACGTCCTCCTTAAGGGACCTCACTTCACTCCTGCACACTGCCTCCAGATGCTGTATATAGACCTCCATGTCAGCCTTTGTAGGGAAGGCACTTAGCTGCGCTCTCAGCTCAGAGGCAGTTATATAGTCATCAGAGCCCAGGGACCTAACAGGAGCCTGTCTGGGGAGGCCATGAGATGCAGTCATGGTGGGCACAATGTCCTGGGGCACTAGGCTGGGAGAAGCCCCTCTCTCAAGTCTCCCTGGTGGTAGTAGTGGGGGGTCCATTTCAGTTTCCTGAGGCTGGTAAGGGTGCAGTATAGGGGGAGACAGGTCCTCAGCCAGCTCAGCCTCTGACACGGTCTGTCCAGGGGGGGAGGGGCAGGTCACAACTCTCACCTCTCCCTTGCTCTGTGCTCGGCTCCCTCCTGTCAGCTTCTGTGGTGAGCGGCTGGTCCCTGGTGCAGCAGTTACTCATCCTCTCTCGTGCGCCTTCTCTGCTGTGGCCCCATTCTTCTGTGTGCCTGCAGTCCCAGATGGGGAGCTCCTGTGTGCATGCTGCTGCATGGAGGATGAGGTACCTCTCCCCTCCACTATTATTATTATTATTATTATTATTTATTGTTATAGCGCCATTTATTCCATGGCGCTTTACAAGTGAGGAGGGGTATACATAATAAAAACAAGTACAATAATCTTAAACAATACAAGTCATAACTGGTACAGGAGGAGAGAGGACCCTGCCCGCGAAAGCTCACAATCTACAAGGGATGGGTGAGAATACAGTAGGCGAGGATAGAGCTGGTCATGCAGGAAGGAGCTGAAGGAGCTGCTCTCTTTCCCATGCTTCCAGACACCGACATGTACCTGGTGATACTTGAGCCTGCCAGACCCGCTGTGAGCTCCCTGGGTGCCTGGGAGCGGAGCCCGACCTTGTTCTTCCACTTCGGTGGGTGAGTGGAGCTGATGGTGGCTATATAATTGCTGCAGAGGACTCAGGCACACTGGAGCTCAAGAGAGGTGTGTGCTCACAGCTCCATGCCCAAGCCACGCCCTCACCTAAGTACTATTTTTAACGGCATCTGGCCCAGGAAATCCTTTTGGGCCTAGTAGAATTTGGTGCTACTCAGCAGCGTACCCCACCCATGAAGCAAGCTACACCGCCTGTTTACCTAACTACTATTTTGTAACAGCATCTAGCCCAGGAAATCCTTTTGGACCTAGTAGAATTTAGTGCTACTCAGCAGCGTACCCCACCCATGAAACAAGCTACACCGCCTGTTTACCTAACTACTATTTTGTAACGGCATCTAGCCCAGGAAATTCTTTTGGGCCTAGTAGAATTTGGTGCTACTCAGCAGCGTACCCCACCCATGAAGCAAGCTACACTGCCTGTTTACCTAACTACTATTTTGTAACGGCATCTAGCCCAGGAAATCCTTTTGGGCCCAGTAGAATTTGGTGCTACTCTGCAGCGTACTTCACCCATGAAGCAAACTACACCGCCTGTTTACCTAACTACTATTTTGTAACGGCATCTAGCCCAGGAAGTCCTTTTGGGCCTAGTAGAATTTAGTGCTACTCAGCAGCGTACCCCACCCATGAAGCAAGATATACCGCCTGTTTACCTAACTGCTATTTTGTAACGGCATCTGGCCCAGGAAATCCTTTTGGGCCTAGTAGCAATTTCTGCTACTCAGCAGAGTACCCCACCCATGAAGCAAGCTACACCGCCTTCTTTCTTTCTCAATCTAACCCTTCGGCTCTGGGGTGTCCACTCTCCCTCCAGCTCTCTCCTTCTCACAGGTGGACTACCGCGTGTTTTCACACTGTGGCAAATCTTTTGGGCCCAGGCATAAGAAGTTGTCGAGGTAATGGATAATATGTGCCGCCTTACAAACGTCCATGATGACACATTCGAGGAAGCAACTAAACACCTCAAATAGTGAGCAGGATATGGAGCACCCCATGGGCAAACAGCGATCTTTGTAGTATGCTCCTTCACAGAAGAATGGGAGGACACTATTCGGAGGCACAGGTAGTAACCAGAACGCCCCCTCAATGTCTGTTTTGGCCATTAGGGTGCCCATTACCAACTTCTTGACCCGCCTGATTGCCTCGTCAAAGGAGGTACAGTACATAGTGTTGTACTTGGTTCCGCGTCGATGTTGTCGTTTACTGACCTGCCCCTTGGATATGACAAATGGTGGATTAGTCTGAATGTATTGGGTCCATTTTTTGGGTTAAAGCTCACAGACGCACAAAGAGGACTTAAAAATCCTCCAGAAAATTGACAAAAAAAATCACAGAGAAAAAAAGCAGAGATGGTTACCTGCTGAAGCCTCCAAACAAATGCACCAGCAGGGTGCATCGGACCCAATTAATGATGGCAAAAACACAGGTGCAAAAAATACCGATGAAACAACCACTTTCAATCCAGTATTGGTTGTCTGGCATTAGTGTACAAAAAGATAAGCGATAATAGTCTGTATGTGGCATTGTTCACACAAGCAATGCAGAGCATCTGGTCTACAGCCTATTACTAACGCACATACAGGCGGGCTGCCCAGTGCTACAAAATGCATGCTGTGTGAATAGAGCAATTGACCCGCCTGATTGCCTCGTCAAAGGAGGTACAGTACATAGTACTGTATTTGGTTCCGCGTCGATGTTGTCGTTTACTGACCTGCCCCTTGGATATGACAAATGGTGGATTAGTCTGAATGTATTGAGTTCATTTTTTGGCACAACTCCCAATGGGGGTACCACTACGTCTTCTAAGGAAAGTGTTCTGAATGGACCCGCCGCCATTCTACCTAAAGATATTTCTTTTTTTTTTGTCAAGACGTCTGGGTGTTGGTAGAGTGAGTTTAGATTTTTACTCCAGCCTTTCTTGATTTTAGAAGGGCATGACATGCCTATATCTGTGTCTCCTCCTCCTTTTACTCCTCCACCTCTTTTCTTTTCACATGACTATATGTAGTTGTGACTTTTCCATGTGTTTGTTGTGTCTTCTGAGCAGTTTGTCAGCTTTTGGACACCTTTTAAGGTGTTTTCCATGTGTTTGTATGTGTTTGTATTTGCCTGCCATTGGTTTCAATGGGGTTCGACAGTGTTCGTCGAACGTTCGACGAACAGTTCGTCGAACATGTCCCTGTTCGACGAACCGAACCCGAACACTGGGGAGGTGGCTCATCTCTAATCACCGGTGCACGCATTTCTGGCCCGATGGCCGGAAGCGTTATTTAAATGCTGCTGTCAGAGTTTTCCAGTGACATTTAACTAGTTAATAGCTGTGGGTGGATCACGACTCTACCCTCAGCTATTGCAGGCACATGTCAGCTTTTCAAAACAGCTGACATGTCCCAGAAAAGATGTGGGCTCACCGCCGGAGCCCACATCATAGGGACAGATACCGACATCGGCGTACTATTGCGCCCAATGTCGGTAAGGGGTTAAAGGATCAATAATTAATTTTACCATTGTTACTTCCAATAGATGTCTCTAGAGTTCTAGTCCTCTACCTCTCTGAAGCCATTCGCATATTTACGGTCCTCCTTAAATGCTGAAAATATTTAGACATCCGTGGCACTTTAAATGAGAAAATGCATAACGAGTTTCATGCTTTTTTGCAGAGTTCTGTGAAAGAAAGAGTTAATGGTATGGTATTCTTGATGCCCAAGCTTTTGTTCATGTTGTTTGTTTTACAAGGAGAATTACCAGTGGACACTTTGATCTTAGAAGCTTTTGAACTTTAGAAAAAAATAAAATATTGCATCAGATAAAAGTCACCCCTCATGTAGAACAATTAAATTCACTGGAGTGTAGATAACTGTCAGAAAGGTGGTAGGCACATCTCACTAATGCATATACGCATGTGTATAGGAATTATTCAACAGGCCAGGTCTGATCTGCCTCAAGGCATCATGAGTCTTGTAGCCGCATTCATTATCTGTATCACATGAACCACAAATATGGCATCTAACGCTTGATATTGGCCCATATTTTGGGAGTTTTCTAGCAGCATTGTGGCCCAGCGCTCTAGCGTTACAACTAGTGATGAGCGATTGTACTCATTACTCGAGATTTCCGAGCATGCTCAGGTGTTTTCTCCGAGTATCTTGGGTGTGCTCGTAGATTATGTTTGTGTCCCCGCGGCTGCATGATTAGACAACCTGAACACATGCAGGGATTGTTTGTTAGGGAATCCCCATACGTATTCATGCTGCCTAGCAGCCGGAAATCTCGAGTAACGAGCATACTTGCTCATCACTAGTTACAACACGCACCTTCATCTCCTCCTGTAACATGACATCTGAAAAAAATATTTAGTTCTATAGCCAGCCACAGTGACAGAAAAAAAAAGTTCTCCCACCTCCTCTTGTCTATAATGCTGGGAAAAATAGACAGCTTTTTTTTTTCAAATTTTGATTCCATTATAAAATTTTGCATATTGCTTATTGTCTATTGATATCTGCCTTGTTATGCCAGAGTTGTCCCATTTATTGTCCACTTATATTATAGTCTTTATTGACTTTTCTATGGATTAATCCCAGGTATGTGCTTGTGCTGTTTTTGTATTGTTTTTAAATGTTTTTAATCATTTTTAGCTGTTTCTGTATGTCATTGAGTTAATACATTTATACCTGTTTTGCAAAAAAATAGTGCACCATTTCCATTCATTGATCTTTTTCTTTTTCTCTAGGACAAGCTATGTCTATGCTGGTAACTAAGTAAATTAAAAAAACTAAAAAAAACTATGCAATTAGAGATCCTGCTTACCTTACAAAGAATTATCATTTCACCCTTTGTTTGAAGTTTTTATTATTATTAACGGCCTTTAGCTCGAGCCATGGCGCTTGATGGATGAATCCTCTGTAGAAAGATCGATCTTGTGCAAGCCTAGATAGTTCCTTCAGGTCTTCTCCGCCGGTATCTTGGTAGCATGAGGCAATCAGGTTGCTGGTCTTCCTCTTCATCTTGGTTCTTTTATTCTTCTGACCATGATGTCCTTCTCCACTGATGTCTCTTTTGGTATGGTATGATGTGTCCAATGTAGGCATAGACTACATATTGGTATAAAAAATAAAAAGATTGAAATAGATAATTTGCACTGACATATTTTTATATAGATATTTACTTTAAAGTATAGCAAGGTCTGGCTAAATTAACTTCATGTCTCATGTATTCTTTGAGTGAGTAACTAATCCATTGTGTTACATCCAATGATGTCCTCACGGGTGGCCAGAAAACCAAAATTGTAGTGCTTAATATAGTGCATAGGAAAGATGTATTCTATCCCATGGTAATCTGCAGCCGCAGTGTGTAATATGTATTGCCATAATTACAGCCTACATGAAGGGAATCAATAACTACAAGAGAAGATGGTATTTCTGGGCAACTATTCTTAGAAAAACGTCTTATACAAGAGCCCAGTTTATTCATCAAATCCCACAAAAACCTAAAGTATCCTGGAATATTTCATCTTCGACATAAGCAGAGGAGAAAACGACAACAATCATTCAATTTAATAGGATATTGCCCAAATAACCAACTCTTCAAAAGCAGCTGATAAGTTATCAGTGATAACTAGACATATCTGTGCAGTTCTGAGCTACGACCACTTTTCACCCATCACAGGTTCCAATAGTGATGGTCTCTGACGTTCACTAGTATATATCAATCTGAAGCTAATGCGAAAACCTTGTGGGTGGTGCTAAACTTTGATATGATGTCATGGCTGCAGGACATTATCGGAAAGGCTATGCAGAACATAATTGACCCACCCTATGATGCTTCAGCAATGTGTTTAATGGTGCTGAAAAAATTAATTTTTCCTTGCAATCCTCGTAAATTGAATTGCAAATTTTTTTGAATTTGCATAAAACCACAAATTTTAGGAAATTGGACTCAAACTCAATCGTCCGCAGCTTGATCAGCTTATCTCTGTTATCCAGTATCCCATTAACCATTGGGATGAGATTTAAAGACGGGGTAAAATTCTGGGAAAGTTACATCAACCAATTTGAGCTTGGTGACAATTTAGTGCTCAGTAATAGAGATTGGAGAACCTGAACGGTTAAGTTCGTGGTCTATACCGGGCCACGAACATAGACTTCACCCAGAAATCTGTGTTACTGTTTGAGTTCAGCAGCCTGAACAAAGCTTGTTAAAAGGCTGCAGCCAATCAGCAAGCTTTTCCTATGTGGGCACTTCCAGCTCCATCACAGCCAGGTCAAGTATTGGCATGGCTGTTATTGGATGGCGAATCATGTTAAAAATAAATGTAAAAAAACACATGCAGTTTCCTCTATTCTTAATAACCAGTGCAGGTAAAGCTGACAGTTGCGGGCTGCATGCCTCAGCTGGGGCTAATACTCTCAGACTGGGAAGGGGGCATGAATATTGGCCCTTCCTAGCCTAAAAATAACAGCCCGCAGTTACCCAACAAAAAGACGCATGCATTAGATGCATCAATTTTGGCATTTTACCTGGCTCTTCCTACTTGCCCTGATGCGTTAGCAAGTGGGGTAATGGTTTTGGGGTTGGCGTCAGCTGTTTTATGTTTGCTGACACCAAGCCAAGGGATTAGTAATGGTGTGGCATCTATAAGACACCCCTATTATTAACTCCATAATCAAAAGCAAGAAAGACACACACATAAAAAGTCCTTTAATTCGACAAAATACTACCCCACAAATAACCCTCTTTTACCCTTTTATTAATGTAAAAATAGAAATAAAAAAGCAAAGTTATGTTCACCTTTACACTGATAATGCATATTACTGATGACCCACGATTAGTGTTGAGCGATACCTTCCAATATGCAAAGGTATCGGTATCGGATTGGATCAGCCGATATCCAAAAAATATCGGATATCGCCGATACCGATACCCGATACCAATGCATATCAATGGGACACAAAATATCGGAATGGTTCCCAGGGTCTGAAGGAGAGGAAACTCTCCTTCAGGCCCTGGGATCCATATTCATGTATAAAATAAAGAATAAAAATAAAAAATATTGATATACTCACCTCTCTGACGGCCCCGGCTCTCACCGGTCCAAGCGTCTGCCTCCGTTCCTAAGAATGCAGAGTGAAGGACCTTCGATGACGTCGCGGCTTGTGATTGGTCGCGTGACCGCTCATGTGACCGCTCACGCGACCACAAGCCGCGACGTCATCGAAGGTCATTCACTCCCTGCATTCTTAGGAACGGAGGCACCGCTAAGCGCCAGGGTCCGCCGGAGGGGTGAGTATATCAATATTTTTTATTTTTATTATTTATTTTTTACATGAATATGGATCCCAGGGCCTGAAGGAGAGTCTCCTCTCCCCCAGACCCTGGGAACCATACGCACCGCACACTTCCGATTCCGATTTCCGATATCGCAAAAATATCGGAACTCGGTATCGGAATTCCGATACAGCAAATATCGTCCGATACCCGATATTTGCAGTATCGGAATGCTCAACACTACCCACGATGATCCCCAAGTCTGCTTCACCTAGGTACATTGCTGAGAGGGGTTAAAATGGGGGTCTCTGACAGACGCATCTCCATTACTAACCTCTGGGTTTGGTGTCAGTGGACACAAAACAGCTGACATCAACTCCAAAACTAATACCACTTGCACCAGGGCAAGTGAGAAGAGCTAAGGCCAAGCACCCGAATTGTCACATCTAATGGATCTGGTGCGCTGTGGTTTGGTCTGGGAATAGGCCAATATCCATGACCCCTTTCCAGCCTATTAATATCAGCCTGCAGCTGTCTGTTTAGCCTTTGCTGGTTATTGAATATAGGAGGACCCCACATCATTTTTTTAGGGGTTCTCCCCATTTTAACAACCAGTAAGGCCATGCGGACAGCTGTGAGCTGATATTAATAGCCTTGGAAGATCTATGCTTATTGCCGCCTTCGCAGGATAATAACACCAGCTCTCAGCTGTCTGCTTTCCCTCAGAAGGTTAGTAAAATTAAGAGGAACCTCAAGCCATTTTTTCTTTTATTTATTAGCTAAATAATATTTTATTTATTTATTAGAGAAATACATGTACAGTAAAGTACACACACTGCACTAATTATCTCACTGACATATATATATAAAACTATGGACAGGGGCTGTCTGGTGAATGCTCTCTTTTGGGCTAGTTTATCTGCAAAGGTTTCTTGTTATTAAATTTCTGACAATTACATGATAATAAAACGAGTCCATAGTTACAAGGAAATGTGGAAGTGCACCTCTTCGAAGAGGTGAATATCACAAAAAGTGTTGACACGGAATCTAAGCCAGGAAAATGTTATTTTCCATATAGCCAAAAAACATATGGTTTATTTAGATATGTAAATACGCCGCCATATGTATACCTCTGAATATATCAGTTTGTCTGTGTTTAGACTATATAGTACATGGCGAATGGGTTAATCATGTCAGTGAGTCTTTTCTATCAGTATACGGGTAATGTATCAACAGGAAGATTAAAGAAAGTTTAAGTAGATGTTGGTTTTCACACATTGCTTCAATTCCTGCTGGCATGCTATACTTAATGTGCATGCCATTGGAATCTCACTTAACATATGGAAGCTTAACACTTGCTCTGCCAAAAGTAGAAGATTGACTATTATTTCAATACATGCACAATGCTAAACTGAGAAAACAGTGAACATATAATACTGGTTAATTAATTTATTCACAACAGCCAAATATAGGTCAGGTAGAAATAACTATTCACAATTCTGTTAACTGGTAATCAAACTGCCATATTAAAGGGGCCACATTTGATGCTCCTGATACAATTAGACAGCAGGGAACATGTGGTTAGTAGGGAATCTATATTTCAAAGTTTATCTTGGCACTGTTTGCTCATTTTCTATTTCTTGGCCTTCATGCTGAAGGAAAAAAGATTTCAGAGAGCTTATTAGTTAACAGATGATGTGATGAGGAACTCAGTATGAACAGCTCTGCCTGGTCCCATGGCAGGTCTCCGTGAATCTCTTTACAAGTCAACAGGGTCTTTTGGATGACAGTGGAATCCAATGACTGTTTCACGAGTTCATGGGTGAGGTGGCTTCTTGGAGCTGTAGGTTAAGGTGAGCAATAAGGAATAAAGGCAATGGCATAGTGGGCAGGACTTGCTTGATGGCATGTGGATCAGCAAGGTCTAGGGCAGCAGGATATGCAGAACGGCAGGTAGACAAGCAGAAAAAGAAACACTGGAAAACAGAAAACCTTGAGTATAGACATGCATCGGAGCTATAGATGTATAGTGACCGCAGGGATACAGACTTTTGCAGCTGTGTTCGTAGTGTGAACAGCTCCAGAGAAGAGCTTGCTTTGTTTGTTGAAGATGAATTCTTAATCAGCAGCTCTGAGCCAGGAAGTAAATGGAAATGGTACAGAACAAAAACATGAGCTTGTTGAAAAGATGATTGCTAGTTGAAAGAACTGCATGGTGGCAAACTACAAATCACATGGTAACTTAAAACAAAGCTGACTGAACATTTAAACATTGTATAACTCAGCCATCTAGGGTGATGATGTCACTGGAGTTCAAAAGGCAATATGAGAAACCTAAGGTGGACTACAGAAAACGAGGCAACTTTAGGAGAGGGGAGCAGGGCCCAGCCATGGAGCTGACCGGTGACTAATGATGTGAATCTGACAAGTGAGTATTCCTATCTCTTATAAACTAACACGTACCAGCGTCTGGGAAGAAGCGGTACAGTTTGCACTGTTCCTAGGCACCGGTGGCTGAAAGCAGCTTCATCATTGTCTCCTACTCAGCCTGAGATCAGTGCGACCAGGTGACAATGATGGGAGTTGTATTCAGCAGCAGCTGTGTAACTCCTGTGTAAAATAAAGATTTATATAAAAAAATGGCATGGGCTCCCGCTCAATTTTCATAACCAACAGAGAGAAAGCCGTCAGCTGGGGACTGGGCAATAACCTGTAAGGTTCCCAGGCTATTAATAACAACTCACAGCTTTTTACTTAGCCTTTCCTGGTGAATTTATTGTGGACCCCCCAAAAAATGATCTTACCAAGAAAAATGGAGTACAAGTCCAAAATAGTACAAAGATATAGATTTATTACAAAATTACATCAGACAATTAAGATCACATAGACAATTCATCAAAAACACATATCGTGCTCAGCGAGGAAAAAACAAGATGGACACAAACCGTGTAGCCACCTAGCACTGCAAAGTATATGAAGTAAAGTATCAAGTGCTATATAAGTAAATAGGATAAGGGGACACTATAGGGCATATTAATTAATGTATCACACATATAAATCCATAAAAATGGATCACAATCATAAATATTTCATCAACCTAAGTGCAAATACAGTCCAAAGGTCCCTTACCCATATTGCAGTGACAGGAGATCCACACAGTGCAGCCCCAACGTGCGTTTTGCATCACCTTCGTCAGAAAAAAATGATGTAGGGTTCCCCTATAAATTCAAACCAGCAAAGGCTAAACAGACAGCTGTGGGTTGATATTAATAGCCTGGGAACCGTTTGGAATATTTTCCCAGATCATTAACATCAGATTATTAGGTCTTACTCATATGAGCTTAAATAACATTGAAAATGCCTAAGAAAGTCAATATGTATTAAATACTAACTATAATGATTAGTGATAAGCGAGTGTACTCCTTGCTCGGGTGACCTCTGAGTATTTATGACTGCTCGGAGATTTAGTTTTTATCATGGCAGCTGATGAGCAGTACCCCGAAACACAGTGTCTGCAAATTGAGATTCTGATTTAGTTTTTATCCTAAGTCATGTAACAAGGCTCATTAAAGGGTCGACATTGACTGTTAGGATTGCTACTTCCAACAGGTGGCACTAGAGTTCTAGTCCTCTTCCTCTCTGAAGAGACAATTTGCATATTTCCCAGAGGAGCACAACCAGCTGTATCCTCACCTACTGTATTCTCACCAATCCTTTGTAGATTGTGAGCCCTCACGGGCAGGGTCCTCTCTCCTCATGTACCAGTCGTGACTTGTATTCATTAAGATTATTGTACTTGTTTTTATTATGCATACCCCTCCTCCCATGTAAAGTGCCATGGAGTAAATGGCGCTATAATAATAAATAATAATAATAAATAATAATACTGTTTAAATCCTGAAATATTCCAGACATTTTTCAGTGCATGGAATACTGAGAATATCAGTGGGGGTCCTGGTCATGAGAACCCTATCGACCTGTCAAAACACTTGTTACATGTGCTCTCCTTAGGCATCAGGAGCGCTACGCTGTTTCACGTGCATGGAGACTGAGAAGTTTATTGGCTCTAACATAGTCTATGAAGCTATATTCTGCTTTGTGTGTGTGCTAAGGCATGAACTGTGCCTTACTACTTGGTGAGCAGAGCACACATTACTAGTTTTTTGATGGATTGGTAGGGATCTTATGACCCAGTATGCTACCCATCTGCATGGCATTTCATGCAAACCCAAAAGAAGTATGGGTACTTTTAATTAAACTTTCATGGTTTATAAGATATTGTGAAAATAGAACTGAAAACGAAGACAGACTTTTAGGATTTTGTGTAGTACCCTACCACTGCTACAAGGCCTACATGGTTATCTTGCCTAATGGTATGAGCACACGAGGTCTTCAATCCAACAGTGGCGTAGCTAGGGTTTTCCAAGGCGATGCCTCTCTAGTAGAAAGTCGGTAATCTTTTTCCTTAAGCTGTTTTGCTGCTCCTTTTTTTGGTGTCTTTTTCTTGTTTTTTTCATCAATTTTAAAGAGCAGGTGACTTCCTAATGATAAAGCCTAAAGCCTGAACATGTCACTTCATTTGACCGATTCTTAAAAGATGTTACAAAAGAATTAATAAATACACAGCAATGTTGTTTTTATATTACTGTACATTATGTTCACTTTCTGCAGTAGTTTCGCTTCCCTTTTTCAAGTGAGTTCCAGGCAGAATCCATCTGAAAAAGACATTGTTTGAGCAGACCCAAAGTGCAGACTTTAAGTTACACAATTAGAAGTAATCACAGCCTCCTAGCAATCCACTCCCAAAATGTTCCTTTATTTTCCAAAAACTTGTTTCCTACTGTATTTATTTCAAAATATTATTTTTACTATTTCAGAAGTTATTCACATCATTCAACATTGGTACACCTTCTCCTGTTGAAGGCCAAAACCCCCAAGCCTGCAAGTTCCCAAGCTTAAATCAATATGCTACAAAATTGTTGCCAAATTTAGTAAATCGAAGTGAACGTATGCAAACTTTAAGGAACCTTCATGTTGATACATACAGATGAATTTGTGGATTTGTTGGGGTTTTACAATGTATGTGAACATTATTATGCCTTTTATAGATAGCAAAAAAAAAAGAGAACAAATCTCCAGCAGTCGGATGTATAAAACACAATGGGGTCATAAGTAAAAAGGAATAGTAAAAGTTTGATTCTTTAAAAATTCCTGTTATAAAACTCTTTTTTTATGCTTTATCTTACTTTAATGAATATCCTGAACTAAAATGATGCCCTAGACACATGTACAGTCTGGTTACTACAAGTCTTCATACTACCTTGAGACCCAGGAGAAGAACATTTTGCAATCTTAGAATAATGTCAGCACTTTGAATGTTGAATGTTTTTGTTCTCTTTCACTTGACAGAGTAATTGCAACCGTGTGTAGAGAAGGTTGTGTGATGACTGAGTGAATTTTTCCAGGAGCTACGGAGTAATAAGAGCTAAGAGCAGTTGCCTTTCTCACCGGTTAATGAAGAAATACTTAATACTTAACATTCATGTTCATTATGTATATACAGTAGCTTAGCATTATTTATATTTGCACATTACCTTCTTTTTTTTTCCACTTTTACTATTTACCCTTTTATTGTTATTGATGGGAGTTCTTTATAATGAGCTACTGGTCAACAAGGGGCCCATATAACATTTTGCACCCTTCACTGTGTTCTCTGCCACTAAATTCAAGTCTGGAACTGTGGGCAACCCCTTTAACTATGTTTTACTTGTCGGAGTACAACAGCTGCAGGCTTATGTTATAGAAAGACTATGTTAAGAGGACAACAGATGGTGCTGTGTTAACTGTTAGCCTACACGCCCACAATAAATACCATAGTTGGTGAATTTTTCATGTTGCAGCTTTTCTGCACCTATTATGTAAATTAGATTACTTGTGCTTTTCATTGTGTTTTTGTATGTGATTTTTACATTCATTTTTATCTCGTTTTTGATGGTGCTGTTTTTGTCTCTTTTTGGAGTGTCATGTTTCAAATTGAGCTGCTTTTTTTTATATTTTCTGATATTTGAATTTGAAAAAACTTTACTTGTCAAGTCATGTGCGGATGATATGCTTTTAGTGCGTTTTTTTGCAGCGGTAATGTACTAAAAATGTACATGTGTCTTTTACATGTGGATTTTGCATGCAGGATTTTTTCTGTTATCTGTCAATTCATTTAAACTATTGGTGCTTTTCAAAAGGATGAAAGACAGAATATCATTTTTAGAAAATGTTGTCAATTTGTTTTTCTATATCTGATCTTTTTTTTTTAATGAAAATTATTAATCATGTAATTTTCACACTGGCCACTTGGCCTATTTTAGATTAATAGTTCCTGCTTTTACAGTGATCGGTAACACCTCTATACACAGCTGATAAGGCACACTGTTTTTTTTTTCAATACATACCTCTTGTACTTTCAGGAAATGTTTTCAGCAGATTCATTATCATCAGAGGCAGGATTATAATGACTTGTTACACCTCTATACACAGCTGATAACACAAGATCCACATTTAACGCAAAACCTGATGGCGCACTCCCTTCATTGGGATTATTAGCATTTCATGCAGACAATATAATGGATGCCACAACTGAACTATGATGAATCTGTAGGTCAAGGTCTTCCATGTGCTACTGGTTTTCATGTCATCATTGATCAGGATATTATATATGAAAGTTGTGAAAAGAACCTAATCAATATCTTTACACTACCTGTGCACTAAAAAACAATGCAAAAAGAATAATAATGAAAGATTATTGGTTAGCCAATAAAAGTATCACTCCTAGAATACTTCTGTCATCATTGGGCAGAAAAGTATTCACAATGAAAGATTAAAATGTATATATTATTTACAAATATATTTTATTATGAAGTCACAATTGATTGGATGTTGATTATTTGTATATGTGCCTTTTTTTTAGTATTTTAGAAATGTAATAAATGAAAGACAGAGAACAATTTTGGATGCCAACTATCAAGCCCTTTTACTATTGCACCCAGCTTTGTGTACTTTACCACTAAGGATACAGCTATGTTTCGCCCTTGGGCACTTTTTTCATCTTTTTTGTTATCACTGAGTTCTAAGAGTCATGACTCATAGGTCTTGGACCTCCCACAGCTTAGATATATATATATATATATATATATATATATATATATATATATATATATATATATATATATATATATATATATATATATATATATAATGTATTAAAAAACAGCAGTGCCGTAATTTTACAGTTTTTTTGTTTGCAGTGCATCAGTAATACTAATATGTTAACGGGGTTATGCAGCCTTGTGGCGCAAGTCTTCAGTCATGCTATATGACTTCAGTCTTCTTCACACTGTGCCCGCTGTCAGGATTTTCCAGTGTTAGGAGGGGCGGTCATGTGTCCACAAGTCTGCGGTTTGCTTACTTTCAGCTACATTCCAACTAGATGTGTCCGGCCTCGCTCACTTCACTTGTTGTGAGTAAGGCCTCACACAGCTAGTCAGTACATGATCGCAAACGGGTCCTGGCGCCGGCACCGAAGAATCCTGAGAGCATGCACACTGCGCACTGTGAGGATTCACAAGTCTGTAGTCACATTGAGGCTTGGACAACCTCTTTAGCTTTATTCTATAGATCAGTATGTTTATGGATATAGCAAATTTATATAGTTTTAGTAACGATTTTCTACTTTTGGGCAATATGCTGACAGAGGGATCCCCCTCTGTGTGTCTGTCCACTTAGAGGCCATTGTCCCTATTGAAAGCAGATCATTGTGCCTCCTTATAATAGTATTATGATGATTATTATTATGAGTCATGATGGGCATTATATTTATAAGGAAGCAATAGGAATTATCATTATTAGTGCTATAAGGAGGCAAGGGGGAATTATTATTATTATTGAGGGGTTATAGGGCATTATTATAATTAATAATACCACCTGTATATAATAATAATAATGTTCCCTGTCGTACCTATTTTTAATAATGCCCTCTGTTACATGTTCTTTTAATAATGCCATCTGTTGTGCTTCTTTTCAATAATGACCCCCAACCTGTGCCTCTTAGAAATAATAGTTCCCGTTTTGCCTCAGTAGAACTGCTTCTGACTACTGAGAATATTTTTGCTAAAACAATTGCACTGTCTTGCTTTCGCTGTATAGTGCATTAAAATGGAGAGCAAAATTGTGTAAGGCTATGTGCACACGTTGCGGATTAGGCTTAGGAATTTCTGGTGCGGATTCTGTCTCTCCTGCCAGAAAACGCACCTGCGGTTTTTTGTGCGTTCCGCAGTGTTTTTTTGTGCGTTTTTGCTGCGGTTTTCTTGCGGATTTGCTGCGTTTTTTACCCCTGCGGTTTTCTATAATGGAATGGGTACAAAAACGCTGCAGATTCACAAAAAAGAAGTGACATGCTACTTGTTTTAAACCGCAGCGTTTCCGTAGCAGATTTTCCGCAAAGTGTGCACAGCATTTTTTTTTTCTCATTGATTTACATTGTACTGTAAATCAATTGCGGATCTGCAGACTTTCTGCACTGCAAAAAACGCTGCGGATCCGCAGAGAATTCGCAACGTGTGCACATACCCTAAAGCTGTTTTCACATGCATAAATAAATGCTGCATTACTTTTGCTGCTTTTTGTTTGCACATTTTCTGTGGATGTCTGCACCAAAATATGCAATATCAATCTTTTATTATTGCATTCCCTGAATACACAATTTATAGGTTCAGCAATGTGTTAAAAGGCAGTGGTAATTTTTTTTCTTGATTTGTAAGAATTGAATTGCAAATTGTTAGAATTTGATGTAACCTATAAATTTAATAAAATTTGACATGAATTTGATTTGCATGAAATTGATTTGATCATATCTAGAATATCTGTCTATATGCAGAGGTCACAGGTGGTCGAGACCACAGAAACCGCTGAACAGGCTGTTTGCATGACTTTCATAAAAATTAATCAGTTAGGCTGCTTTCACACTAGCGTCGGTACGGGGCCGTTGCGCTGCGTCGGCCCAACGCATACTGTGAAAAAAATGCCCGACGTGGGCAGCGGAAGCAGTCCTACGACGCTTCCGCTGCCCCATTGCAAGGTCCGGGGAGGAGGGGGCTGAGTTTCAGCCGCGCATGCACGGTCGAAAATGGCGGTCTCGACGCACAAAAAACATGTAACTTTTTTTGTGGCAGTGGTCCGCCAAAACACGACGCAACCGTCGCACGACGGTTGCGACGTGTGGCACTGCGTCGCAATGCGTCGCTAATAAAAGTCTATGGAAAAAAACGCATCCTGCGGATGCGTTTTTTCTCCACAACGACGCATTGCGACGTGCAGTGCCCGACGCTAGTGTGAAAGTCGCCTTAGGGTATGTGCACATTCTCTCTGAAACCTGCCTGAAAAAGTGTTTGTAGATGCTAATAAGAATGAACATATACACTTCAATGCCAAAACGACCGACTGTACATATATTCAGTATTTTTGCGCTGCTTTTATCTGTTTCAGGATTTGAAAACCACAAACCAGCTAAAAGAGATGACCGGATAACTCTTCGGGTGGCTTCTGAAGCCACTCACTAGTGTATATATATATAAAATATTCCAGTTGCGAACTCAAATTTTTATTCATTGCATAGTGGAATGTGTACAGAACAATAAAATATAACAATTATCAATGTAAATACATAGTAACATAGTAACATGGTAACATAGTTAGTAAGGCCGAAAAAATACATTTGTCCATCCAGTTCAGCCTATATTCCATCATAATAAATCCCCAGATCTACGTCCTTCTACAGAACCTAATAAATAGTAACATAGTTAGTAAGGCCGAAAAAAGACATTTGTCCAAATCAAAATGAATATCCCATGGAGGTCTGGATTTGGAATGATATTCAAAATCAAAGTGGAAATCAAATTACAGGCTGATCCAACTTCAGTGGAAATGCCTCATGACAAGGAAAAGATACTCAGTATTGTGTGTGGCCTCCAAGTGCCTGTATGACCTCCCTATTGTACAACACCTGGGAATACTCCTGATGAGGTTGCGGATGGTCTCCTGAGGGATTTCCTCCCAGACCTGGACTAAAGCATCCGCCAACTCCTGGACAGTCTGTGGTGCAACGTGACATTAGTGGATGGAGGGAGACATGATGTCCGAGATGTGCTCAATCGGATTGAGGTCTGGAGAACCATATGCCTTCATCTTGCATGAACTGCTGACACACTCCAGCCACATGAGGTCTGGCATTGTCCTGCATTAGGAGAAACCCAGGGCCAACTGCACCAGCATATGGTCCCACAAGGCATCTGAGGATCTCATCTCAGTACCTAATGGCAGTCAGGCTACCTCTGGCGAGCACATGGAGGGCTGTGCGGCTCTCTAAAGAAATGCCACCCCACACCATTACTGACCCACTGCCAAACCAGTCATGCTGAAGGATGTTGCAGGCAGCAGATCACTATCCATGGCATCTCCAGACTCTGTCACGTCTGTCACATGTGCTCAGTGTGAACCTGCTTTCATCTGTGAAGAGCACAAGGCACCAGTGGCGAATTTGCCAATCCTGGTGTTCTGTGGCAAATCCCAAGCATCCTGCATGGTGTTGCGCTGTGAGCACAACCCCCATCTGTGAAAGTCGGACACTCAGACCATCCTCATGGAGTCAGTTTCTAATCATTTGTGCAGACACATGCACATTTGTGGCCTGCTGGAGGTCATTTTGCAGGGCTCTGGCATTGCTCCTCCTGGTCCTCCTTGCACAAAGGCAGAGGTAGAGGTCCTGCTGCTGGGTTGTTGCCCTCCTACGGCCCCTTCATGTCTCCTGGAGTACTGGCCTGTCTCCTGGTAGCGCCTCCAGCCTCTGGACACTAGGCTGACAAACACAGCAAACTTTCTTGCCACAGCTTGCATTGATGTGCCATCCTGGAGGAGCTGCACTACCTGAGCCACTTGTGTGGGTTGTAGAGTCCGTCTCATGCTACTACGAGTGTGAAAGCACAGCCCACATTCAAAAGTGACCAAAACATCAGCCAGAAAGCATTGGTACTGAGATGTGGTCTGTGGTCCCCACCTGCAGAGCCACTCCTTTATTGAGGGTGTCTTGTTAATTGCCAATAATTTCCATCTGTCGTCTATTCCATTTGCACAACAGCATGTGAAATTGATTGTCAAACAGTGTTGGTTCCTAAGTGGACAGTTTGATTTGATTTACTTGGAGTTACACCCTGTTGTTTAAGTGTTCCCTTTATTTTTTGGAGCAGTATATATATATATATATATATATATATATATATATATATATATATATATATATATATATATATATATACACACATATATTGTTAGGGTTGGCGGAACGCACCGAATATATTTATTAGAAGAGATAGGAGCGTTCGCAACCCGGGATCCACCATGCAGGAAAGAACCTGCTGCTAAGTAAGGCGGTAAAGTAAATTAGTATAAACGGACTCTGTTACTTCACAGAGCCCATAGTAAAGAGAACGCAGTGCCCTGTTAAGCACACAGGGGACACGGCTACTGAGTTGAGCCGACAGTGGTCATGCAGTCCAAACCAAACACGCAGCTCCTCTCCGGTGGAGCCGGAATACTAATGGCTATTAGCCAGCTCTGAATGCACTCATAAGAAACTCCTCGCCGGAGGTGCCAGCATTCTAGGGGCTTATTTCAGCCAGGTCCCTGACTGCATACACACAAAACTCCTCGCCGGAGGTGCCAGCATTCTTGGGGCTTATTTCAGCCGGGTCCCTGGCCACACACACGACCACACTGGCACTGAGCTCGTACATATTTGATATGGCCATGCGGTCATGAGAACCTTTTATAGCTGCAGCAACCTCAGGACCTTCCTAGAAGGACCAATAGAAGGCTGCCACAGAACTTGATCAGGTACAGTACCTTCCTGGAGGACCAATGGAAGTTGCTGCAGTACCTGAGCATGTGACCCTTGATCACCATTGAGAGATCTTACCCTGGGCATGCTCAGTGTGTGAAAAGCAGGACTTAGTCCCAGAAAAGCCTGCTCATCGCAGACCAGTGCAGGGAACAATAGCAGAGCCTGGAGAGGCAGCAGTAACACTTTGCACAATGTCAGATTCAGTGAGACGCTGGGACTGACGTCTCCGCTGAGCAGGCTCTACTGCGGCCGATGCAGAATGGGAGACTGCAGCAGACACGGCTCGAGATTCCCCCTGTGCAGCGGTGGGAACTCGACTCCTAACATATATACAGTGGCTTTCGAAAGTATTAACCCTCTTGGCATTTTTAATGTTTTGCTACCCCACAGCCTGGAATTTCATTTTTTTTCAGGGTTAGTATCAGTTCATGTACAGAACATGCCTACAACTGTGGACATTTGTTTTTTTTTTTATTGTGGAGCAAACAACAAGTAGGGCAAAATAATTGAAAACTCGGTAGAGCCTCCTTTTGCTGCAATTACAGTTGGAAGTCGCTTTGAATAAGTCTCTAGGAGCTTTCACATCTTGGTCTTCGTGGTGTTGTTTGGTTGGTGGTGCCTCTTGCTTAATGGTATTGCAGCCTCTGTGGCCTTTCAGAAAAGGTGCGTACATACTGACAGACCATGGGACACTTAGATTGCACACAGGTGGACATCCTTTCACAAGTATGTGACTTTGGAAGGTAATTGCTTGCACCAGAAATTTTTAGGGGCTTCATCGCCAAATGTTTGAATACATATGCACATTGTACATGCCAATTTGTATTTATTTAATTCCATAAATTTAATGTATTCTTATATTTTTCACACTTCACTTCACCAACTAAGATTACTAGGTGCTGATGTATCACATATAAATTGAATTACAAAAATATTTAAACTCGTAACAAAATAGGTATATGTACATATACTTGAACTGAAAGCCGCCACGCCTCATGGGCTAAATAAAGTCCACTTGTTTTGGTAATTACTGGAGTGCGGTCTACTTTTTCATTTTATATATATAAACATCCATAACGAACATTCCTCAGAAAAAGCACTGCTTGCGTTTTCTAGATGTGTCTTCTGCTTGAAAAGCCAGTGTCAAAAAGATGCCATGCGCACATAACCTTGTGGACCAATGTAGCACAGCCTGCTCATTGTTCGTATTCCTGGCCACCTCTGACTGCTGTATACCGGCAGGTATTCTTATCTCTCCTATGGATGGTTGTTTCTTGAGTAGGGGTTTACTAGGGACCGTTCATGTCAGACTAATTTGATCAGCTTCTATGAAGAGGTAAGTTCCGGACTGGACCAAGGGAACCCAGTAGATGTAGTGTATATGGACTTTTCTAAAGCTTTTGATACAGTGCCACACAAAAGGTTGATACATAAAATGAGAATAATGGGGATAGGGGAAAATATGTGTAAGTGGGTTGAGAGCTGGCTCAGGGATAGGAAACAAAGGGTGGTTATTAATGGAGCACACTCGTTCTGGGTCGCGGTTAGTAGTGGGGTACCACAGGGGTCAGTATTGGGCCCTCTTCTTTTTAACATATTTATTAATGACCTTGTAGGGGGCATTCAGAGTAGAATTTCAATATTTGCAGATGACACTAAACTCTGCAGGGTAATCAATACAGGGGAGGACAATTTTATATTACAGGATGATTTATGTAAACTAGAAGCTTGGGCTGATAAATGGCAAATGAGCTTTAATGGGGATAAATGTAAGGTCATGCACTTGGGTAGAAGTAATAAGATGTATAACTATGTGCTTAATTCTAAAACTCTGGGCAAAACCGTCAATGAAAAAGACCTGGGAGTATGGGTGGATGACAAACTCACATTTAGTGGCCAGTGTCAGGCAGCTGCTACAAAGGCAAATAAAATAATGGGATGCATTAAAAGAGGCATAGATGCTCATGAGGAGAACATAATTTTACCTGTATACAAGTCACTAGTTCGACCACACTTAGAATACTGTGCACAGTTCTGGTCTCCGGTGTATAAGAAAGACATACTGTAGCTGAACTAGAGCGGGTGCAGAGAAGAGCGACCAAGGTTATTAGAGGACTGGGGGGTCTGCAATACCAAGATAGGTTATTACACTTGGGGCTGTTTAGTTTGGAAAAACGAAGACTAAGGGGTGATCTTATTTTAATGTATCAATATATGAGGGGACAGTACAAAGACCTTTCTGATGATCTTTTTAAACATAGACCTGAGACAGGGACAAGGGGGCATCCTCTACGTCTGGAGGAAAGAAGGTTTAAGCATAATAACAGACTCGGATTCTTTACTGTAAGAGCAGTGAGACTATGGAACCCTCTGCCGTATGATGTTATAATGAGTGATTCGTTACTTAAATTTAAGAGGGGACTGGATACCTTTCTGGAAAAGTATAATGTTACAGGGTATATACACTAGATGCCTTGATAGGGAGTTGATCCAGGGAATTAGTCTGATTGCCGTATGTGGAGTCGGGAAGGAATTTTTTTCCCCAATGTGGAGCTTACTCTTTGCCACATGGGTTTTTTTTGCCTTCCTCTGGATCAACATGTTAGGGCATGTTAGGTTAGGCTATGGGTTGAACTAGATGGACTTAAGGTATCTTCACACTAAGCGACGCTGCAGCGATATCGACAACTATGCCGATCGCTGCAGCGTCCCTGTTTGGTCGCTGGAGAGCTGTCACACAGACAGCTCTCCAGCGACCAACGATGCCGAAGTCCCCGGGTAACCAGGGTAAACATCGGGTTGCTAAGCGCAGGGCCACGCTTAGTAACCCGATGTTTACCCTGGTTACCAGTGTAAATGTAAAAAAACAAACACTACATACTTACATTCGCGTCCCCCGGCGTCCGCTTCCCCGCACTGTGTAAGCGCCGGCCCTAACAGCAGAGCGGTGATGTCACCGCTGTGCTTTGCTTTACGGCCGGCACTGACAGTCAGTGCAGGAAGCTCTGAGCAGCAGCGCGGATGCCGGGGGACGTGACAGACATCCGAAGGTGAGTATGTACTGTTTTTTTTTTTACTTTTACAATGGTAACCAGGGTAAATATTGGGTTACTAAGCGCGGCCCTGCGCTTAGTAACTCGATATTTACCCTGGTTACCATTGTAAAACATCGCTGGCATTGTTGCTTTTGCTGTCAAACATGACGATACACGCCGATCTGACGACCAATTAAAGTTCTGAACTTTCAGCAACGACCAGCGATATCACAGCAGGATCCAGATCGCTGCTGCGTGTCAAACACAACGATATCGCTATCCAGGACGCTGCAATGTCAAGGATCGCTATCGTTATCGTTGTAAAGTCGCTTAGTGTGAAAGTACCTTTAAAGTCTTCCTTCAACCTTAATAACTATGTAAACTATGTAGTTTTCTGATTATCGAGTTGAGTTTTTTGAGCCTTTACGTATTTCATTGTTGGCTGATTTCCTGTTTATGGCAGCATTACACATCAAGTATGCCCACCATAGGAGAAGACGCATAAATCAGTAATAACGTGGGAACATGTGGATCAGTGGATGAGACATATTAGCAGGCAGTGGTCACACACTAGGTTTGTTTTTTTCCGATGATGTACTGGATATTAGTTCTACTTAGGAGCAACATTTTTAGTCTTCTACAGAACGTGCAAACAAGTGTTATGTGTAATTTCTTTCAAAGGCCTTTTAAAGTTAAATCAGCATTCCGAACCATTGAGCAATTTTGTACATCTTGCAGCCATATGATGAATAAACCACACAGAAAGATTTTTTTTCACTCATCAAAATTATATTCCAAGAGCTAATTCTAATTTTATGGGCAGCACTAATTTTCTTCAAATTCCAGGAATTAAAGAACAGCCGGATGTCTAGATCTGTACTCTCAGACTAAATGGACCTATCTGTTAATCACAAAAGTACATATAAAAAGTACATATGATACAGGCATCTCAGCAGGACACTAAATGGTAAGCTTGTGTTAAAGCTTCTCAAGGCTATTTGATGAACTGTGCTTTTCTAATGTATGGCAGATAGCTAGTTTTAGTGGGAGTTCGAATCACACATGTGGTTAATTTTTGGCATTCATTATTAAGAAAGTGGTAGTCTATGGCAATTTATGACCAACAGAGCACTGAGTGTTGACTGAACAGACTTCTAATTGCCATGCTCAAGGTCTCAAGGTACCAAGTGAACAGTCCTGGCCACATAATAGTGTCCTATGTGATCTTTAAAAAAAGGTGCACTCTTCGTCCTCTAATTTTTTGTGGCATACAAAGGAATGTTTAGTAGAAGACTGGCACTGTCTCTTTAGGACTTTAATGGTGCCTCTTTGTGTTGTGTGGACCACTGGAGTCTTGTCAACATGATGAACGCGGATGGAACCAATGTATATGGATGCTGGGTGGCAGGATAGGAGGACTGAACGAGGGTGAGACAGAACGAGGGTGAGACAAATTAGTATAGATGTTTGGGAAGAGAGTGCTACACTAAGGATGCCACCTGATGAACAGGTTAAAGCTGTTCCAGAAAATAACGCTACATACTTTAGAGTAATGTTGAACAAACTGAAATTTTGGCTGGACTGGCTGACAATTTATTTTATATGGGGCACTCTTGTTTTCCTTGACATCACCTGGCATAATTTTATTCTCAGGGAAAATAACCAAGTGTCTGGAAGTTGTCTATTACCCTCTGGGTTGTATGCCAACAAGAAAAGGATTAACGTGTATGAGATAGTTGTCTTTTGGTTGACACTCAGCTATCTAATGTGTAAGGAAAAACAAAGCCACAGCAGAGCCACAGACCTAGTGACTCAGGTTTGAAGGGTAAAGAGGGATTTGAGTAACTTGATGGGTTAAAACTTTAAGGGCTGTAGTTGGAGAAAGTGCAGGCGTATATATACAGTGGGGTTTGTAATTTTTATCGTAGGTACACTTCAACTGAGAGAGACAGACTCTAAAAATAAAAAGCATAAAATCACATTGTATGACTTTTAAATAATTAAATTGCATTTTATTTTATTAAATAAGTGTTTGTTCACCTACTATCCAGCAAGAATTCTGGCTCTAACAGCCTTGTTAGTTTTTCTTTACAAAGACTTAGTACTCTGCACTCATTATCTATATTAATTGCACCTCTTTGAACTTGTTACCTGTATAAAAGACCCCTGTCCACACACTCAATCAATCACATTACAACCTCTCCACCATGGCCAAGACCAAAGAGCTGTCTAAGGACACAGGGACAAAATTGTAGACCTGCACAAGGTTGGGATGGGCTACGAGACAATAAGCAACATAACCACAAAAGAAAAAATAGTGTACCAGTCCTAAAGTAGAAAAAATCAATTTTATTAGAGCTAAAAACTATGAGACAAATCAAACAGTGACAGCAATGGGTTAAAACCGGCGCACAGGCCGTAGCTACAACAAAAGAGGAACAACATGGCACCCATTATAACGAACATAATGGTACAAGCCCACATGGAGACCATCCATAGGCAAATAATCTATATATGCTCCATAATCCACTGTGGGAACGCATATGAACAGGACAACATATGGGCTGAAACGTACCGGTGTAGATAGAAAATAAATATACGGCAGGTACCGTGATGTCCCCTTCCTCCCGACGCGCGTTTCGGGTGTCCCTTCCTCAAGGGAGGCATACCCGAGATGTAATTCCCCGTCTTCATATACAGGAGCCACCGGAAATCCATCAACTCAAATCCCGCCCACCACGCCGATACACATGGGCCCATGTGATCAGGCGCGGGGGGACGGAATAGAGGGACGGAAAACCGGAAGTGTGTGTCAGAGCTATAACCGGAAATGTGGAAGCGGCCATCTTAGTATAGGTAAGGTGCGCCCATAAAGCAGAGCGCACATGCATACTTAATACATATATGTATATACATTGAAATATACCCAAAAATAAGAAAAAAGAAGCAGAAAGACAATAACAAGCCATAAATATGCAATATTATAGAGACCTCATATGGTATGATGCATGACCAAATAGATGAATATTGCACACAGATTGCAGCAATATGGCAACGTGCCATGGGTAATACACCACATCAAATCAAAAGACCACACATAGTGAACTTAATAAAGAGACGCAACTAAATTCACCGATGCAAAAGCAAATATACATCTATTCTTCAGGGGGCATGGCCAATCTTACGGATAGATCCCAATATTGCCAAATTGCTTCCTGAGAAACCCTCTATGGCATTCCGACGAGCAAAAAATCTTAAAGACCACTTGGTCTCCAGTCACTACTCAGGTGGTGGGGTAGTTACATTCCTTGATAGGTTTCCTAGGGCTATGGGATGTTATCCGTGTGGCGGATGTGTCGCCTGTCCCAACATTGAAAGACGTAATGTATTCTCAAATTTTAATAACACCAGACAATTTTTTATTAGAAAACGGATTACCTGCACTACGAGATATGTGGTATATTATGCCACATGTCCATGTGGATTAATCTATGTGGGACTGACAACACGTCAGTTTAAAGTCCGTGTAAGAGAACATGTGTTGGGCATTGAGGCGGCACTCGTCCACACGGATACATCCACCTTGAAGACCCTACCCCGCCACTTTAAAGAGTTCCATAATTGTGATAGTACCGCCCTCAAGGTTAGGGGTATTGATGCCCTTAAAATTGACATCAGGGGGGGCGGTCTCACAAAAAGATTGGGGAGACTGGAGACCAAGTGGATCTGGAAGCTCAACACTGTATCCCCTTTTGGTCTTAATGAGGGGCTATCCTTTGCCCCATTCTTGTAATCCGCTGGCTGCGTTGTGTTTTGAACCGGGTATTTGGTCGTGCTGCATTTGTTTTTAATTGTTTTTAACTTCATTTTTCTTATGTTACATTTTCAGATTTAAGCCTGTGATGTTGTTCTCCATGATAGAGACGCAATACGGATGTCATATGATGCACTAACATCAAGTTTTCAGCAATCGGCGCGTTTTTTGGCTTTTGTTTTTGTGCATTTATGTATATTTGCTTTTGCATCGGTGAATTTAGTTGCGTCTCTTTATTAAGTTCACTATGTGTGGTCTTTTGATTTGATATGGTGTATTACCCATGGCACGTTGCCATATTGCTGCAATCTGTGTGCAATATTCATCTATTTGGTCATGCATCATACCATATGAGGTCTCTATAATATTGCATATTTATGGCTTGTTATTGTCTTTCTGCTTCTTTTTTCTTATTTTTGGGTATATTTCAATGTATATACATATATGTATTAAGTATGCATGTGCGCTCTGCTTTATGGGCGCACCTTACCTTTACTAAGATGGCCGCTTCCACATTTCCGGTTATAGCTCTGACACACACTTCCGGTTTTCCGTCCCTCTATTCCGTCCCCCCGCGCCTGATCACATGGGCCCATGTGTATCGGCGTGGTGGGCGGGATTTGAGTTGATGGATTTCCGGTGGCTCCTGTATATGAAGACGGGGAATTACATCTCGGGTATGCCTCCCTTGAGGAAGGGACACCCGAAACGCGCGTCGGGAGGAAGGGGACATCACGGTACCTGCCGTATATTTATTTTCTATCTACACCGGTACGTTTCAGCCCATATGTTGTCCTGTTCATATGCGTTCCCACAGTGGATTATGGAGCATATATAGATTATTTGCCTATGGATGGTCTCCATGTGGGCTTGTACCATTATGTTCGTTATAATGGGTGCCATGTTGTTCCTCTTTTGTTGTAGCTACGGCCTGTGCGCCGGTTTTAACCCATTGCTGTCACTGTTTGATTTGTCTCATAGTTTTTAGCTCTAATAAAATTGATTTTTTCTACTTTAGGACTGGTACACTATTTTTTCTTTTGTGGTTATGTTACTTCTTGGTGTGTCCTGCACACTTGTATCCATTTAGGTTTCCCTGCATGGTACCATGATGGTTCTATTGTTTGGGTTCCTTATATGCTTTCTACAATTTCATACGAGACAATAAGCAAGCAGCTTGGGGAGAAAGCAACAACTGTTGTCACAATTATTAGAACATGGAAGAAACACAAGATAACTGTCAATCTTCCTCGGTCTTGGGCTCCATGCAAGATCTTTCATTGTTGGGTAAGGTTGATTCTGAGAAAGGTCAGGAATGAGCTCAGAACAAACTGGGAGGACCTGGTCAATGATCTGAAGAAAGCTGGGACCGTAGTCTGAAACATTATTGATAGTAATACACTTTGCAGTCATGGATTAAAATTCTCAGGGCACGCTAGATCCCCTTGCTTATGATAGCACATGTCCAGGCCTGTGTGAAGTTTGCCAATGACCATCTGAATGATCCAAAAGAGACATGGAAGAAGGTCATGTGGTCAGATGAGACCGAAATAGAACTCTACTCGTTGTGATTGGAGGAAAAAGAAGGATGACTGCAACCCCAAGTACACCGCCCCAACTGTGAAGCATGGTGGCAAAAACATCATACTTTGGGGGTGCTTTTCAGCAAAGGGGACAGAACGACTGCACCGTATTGAATGGAGAATGGATGGGGTCATAGATTGCAAGATTTGGGCCAACAATAGTGATGAGCGAGTATACTCGTTGCTCATGTTTTCCCGAGCACGCTAGGGTGGTCTCAGAGCATTTGTGAGTGCTCGGAGATTTAGTTTTTGCTGACGCAGCTGCATGATTTACAGCTGCTAGTCAGCCTGAGTACATCTGGGGGTTGCCTGGTTGCTGGAGAATTCCCACATGTATTCAGGCTGTCCAGCAACCATAAATCATGCAGCTGAGGTGACGAAAGCTAAATCTCCGAGCACTACAAAATATTCAGAGATCACCCGAGCATGCTCGGGGAAACCCAAGCAACGAGTATACTCGCTCAACACTAGCCAACAATCTCATTCCCTCAGTAAGAGCATTGAAGATGGGTTGTGGCTGGGTCTTCAAGCATGACAATGACCCTGTAACACAGCCAGGGCAACAAGGGACTGGCTCCGTAAGAAGGATTTTACGATCCTGGACTGGCCTAGCCAGTCTCCTGACCTGAACCCAAAATAAAATCTTTGGAGGGAGATGAAACTCAATATTGCCCAGCCACAGCCCCGAAACCTGGAAGATCTGGAGAAGATCTGTACAGAGGAGTGGGCCAAAATCCCTGCTGCGTTGTGTGCAAACTTTGTCAATAACTACGGGAAACATCTGACCTCTGTAATTACAAACAAAGGTTTCTCTGCCAAATATTAAGGTCCATTTTTCTATTGTATCAAATACTTATTTCATGCAATAAAATGCAAAATAATTATGTAAAAATCCTACAATGTGATTTTCTATATTTTATTTTTAGATTCTGTCTCTCACAGTTTAAGTATTCCTACGATAAAAATTACAGACCACTCCATTCTTTGAACCTGGTAAAACTTGTAAAATCAGTAGTGTATCAAATACTTATTTTCCCCACTATAGTTAGGGAAGGGGTGGGGGCTGTTAAACAGCACTTAGGCACCACTGAGAAAGGGATCTCCTGCCCTGTTAACTTGGGAGTAGATAAACTTCAATTAAAGTAATGTATGGGGGTCACTGGGTTATTTCGGCAAGCCGTTCTTGGAGTTGGTGGCAAAATTGTGGTGAGGGGTTGTACATCTGGTAGATGGTAACCTTCCTATTATGTTGAGAATTTGGTTAATTGCCTGGTGGATTTTGGGACTCTTCAGCGTGTGATCATTGGGAGTCTGTGATATGGAAATGGTTTTCCGGCAACAGAATTGCCCCCGAGCCTGTGTTTGTGTCTGGGGCTAATTCTGGATGGTTTATTGTTTTGGTTTCCTTCTGGTTTTTGGAGCTCCAAGAACCTCCTTACCTTAAGTTATTTATTATTGTAATGTTTGTTATAATAAAGGCCGATTTAACCAGTTTAATCCTTATTCCTAAAGCCAATGGGAAATGAAAAAAGAAAATGTCAGCTTACCCATGGTTGTAAAATAGATGCCAGGAGAAACTTGAGGGGCCACAGGAAAACAGAAGAAGCAATAGTTCTAGCATCCAGATCTTCATAAAAACATTCTTTATTGAAAAATAATAAAAAAGTCACAAGTCCAGTACCGACTTTCACAAGAAAGCATGTTTGAGACTGCTATCTTCATTATTGAAAGGGTCCACATTTCACAAATGACACGATAGGAAGGTCAATGTTTAAACCTTTACAGGACTTCTTGGCAAAAATATTGAGCAAATGAGTGAAAAACGGAACAACATATTAAATATGAGGAATCTCCGAGTTATCCATAACTATATCTACTTCTCTTTTCCTACTTGGCCCTATATATAAAATACCAGTTCTGTGTTGTTTTCCTTGCTAGAATTTAATACTTTGCGCCAACAAGTAAGGTTCTCCGGATACTTTTTCCCCAGTAGAGAAGTTGTTGAGAACGTGCAAGTTATTTTCTATAATTATCATGAAAGAATTTATGTTCCCAGATTGTTTCCTATCATCAGGTTCTATCGCCTTTATTTATAACCCCAACCAATAAATTGTTGGAATCAATGCACCATTTTTTTTCAATTATAGAGCCTTGTCTGAGAAAACATTTCAAAACAGCAGTAAGTGATTTCGTCAGTATTCCTTTCCCCCCACTCTTGGACCTGCCTTTACATTCTCTGAGAAACTAAAAAAGACACAGCTTTAGTCTTTTGTTAATGTGCGGACATGGTGATGTCATCTGGCTCCAGTCCAACGTTCTGCTGCCCTCTTAGCCATGGGAAATTGTTTCTCAGATGAAGGTGGCCCTCATTTCAACATGATGAAATGATTCCTGCATTTCTCTTGTTTTCTTGGCTTTGAAATCTATGCCGAGGAAACACTATGAGAAAGAAAATTACCAGTCGTGTTTTTACAACAAGCTGAAATATATAATCATTTTCTGGATGGGAAATAAAATGGATGTTACTGTTATAAGTGAAAATTACTTCCAGTGGGAAAGACGCTTGAGTGTAGTTTTCCAAATGACTTAGAAACAAAAATTTTGATGGAGTTTTTCTGTTGTCGTGTCTATATGTATTAGTTGTATAATTCTCCAAAGACACCGTCCTCTAATTTTTCTCATTGTTACTCAATTCTTTCTTCTTTGTAGGTTTCTTTCACTTATGGTGGGTTCACACTTGTGTTCGGGAGATCTGTTTGTGTTTTCCATTTTGGAGACAAAGGAATTTAAAGTTCAATAAAAAGTTTAGCAGGAGTCTTTTCCAGTGGTCACACTGGTAGTCCATGGCTTCCTGATCAGAGCCCTGCAACCCTACTCCTACCCACCAGTCAACACTCCCAGTTCCTCTTCAGTTTATTAGGCATCATTGTTATTGTGTGGCACACACATGATGACAGGCAGGACAATCTAAACAGAAGAGTTGTCGGGGATGGCAACTGAAAGGAAGACTTTTGACGGGCTCTTGTTCGGGCTGTTATGTACTACTGACATGACCAGTGGTCAAGGATCCTAAAAATCTTTTTGCTCAAGTCTAAAGGAATTCATGTAAAAAACAAATCTGTTTCAACTCATGCAAAAAGGGCCCGTTGATTAAAGGGGTTGTCCTGTTCAAATCGATAAGTCTGCAGTCACTCTGTGCACACACTATGCTCTACGGTGATTCACGGGGTTTTGACCCAGAATTGGAGGGCATGTATGAGTTATACATACCCCGGCCAGAATTTGTGCCCCAGGTGCTTGAAATTATATGTTAATGAGTTGAAAGTGTAATAGCTGGCCCTGCACTTACAGCTCTTGGTCTCTCTACATATTTCCCACTCACAGCCTGCCTCCTGTCTGACTGACATGTCTCTCATGCTTTAGTAACCTGTAAGTCAGTAAGAGGAGACAGGCTGTGGGCAGGGAGTAAGGAGAGAGGAAGGAGAGCTGTAAGTGCAGCGCCCGCTTACTGCACTTGCAACTCATTAGCATAGAATTTCAACAATGGATTTCGCTAAGACAACAAAACAGATTTCTACAAGAATGGTAAGAAAGAATGTAATCAACATTAAAGCACCTTTACACACATGCCATTATTTGGGCTAAAACATTCTTATAGCAAGCTATATTTAACTTCTGACCTGAGAGTTACAAAGTCTACATACAGTTTTGGTCACACGCTTGGTAGTAGCAAAAGAAAATAGGAAAATGTTGATTTAATGAGACCACAAGGTTCACATCAAATAACATAATGTTGAACCATTCTATAAAATGGATGCAAAAAACCCTAAAAACATAAATAAAATAAGATGAGACATTTCTCAATGGTGAGAGAACCCAAGAAGAGTTGTGTTGCCCTTGTTTTGCAGCCATTGTTTGTCAAGATAATGAAAAATATTTTTGGAAAGTGTCCCTAATTAGTCTTAAAGTCTTAATTTGTCCACAAAATACTATTCACATTATTGTAATATCTGTGCAGATTAATAAGAAAACGTTAATGTAGCAGTCTCACGTTGAGGCTACGTTGTGATTTTTTTGCCGTGATGTTGGTAGAGCTGCATTATTTTTGCTGAGGCTTTGGAAATTGTGGTAAAACAAAAGAAAATGCAATGTGGCTACAACATGTGAATGCAGTATTAAGATTTTACTTAGCAGTTTATGAATTGCATGTCCCTCTAACATGTGCCATGGTTCCCATTGCTGTTTCTAAATGTGATCATATTAGCCTATGAATGACAAATGAATTGGAAATGTTACTCTCTTCTGCGGTTCTGGTATTGTGTTCTTGACCAAGGTTGTCACCTAATACATATACACAGATCCCACACAGCATCAGATATATCACTGTGAAAATAGACAATCCATGTGATTATCATCTGTAAGCATTGCTGCATTCATATGAGGGGCACCAGAAAAGACATTTCTCAAAACTGATGGTCAGATAATGCTGTTCAAGGCAGATTTGATCTTTTCTCTAGTCTCTAGTGAAAGGATTGTAAAAAATGAAAATATTCAAGTGAATGTCTTTGACGTGCATTAGGAAATGTTCAAACAATATTTTTTAAGGCGTTTTTTGAGCAGGTTAACTATGAAAAAGACAGCAAAAGTGCTTGTAAAATACTCAAAAATCTCTTCCTATTCATTTTTATTGCAAAATTACTTTGTTGTTTTTACATTCACGATTTTGAGTGTTTTTTAACCCCTTCAAGTTTCCAAAACACCGTGGTAAAACAGAAGTGATGTATATTTTTCACCCAATTTTCGCTATGAATCCGCTTTATGATTTACGATAGAAGCAAATGAGAAGGCTAAAAAAAGCTCGGAGGAAGCCTGGGTGTCTTTTTGAGCATTTTACAAGCATTTCCATAAAATGTTACTGGTTTATTCATTGCTAAAAGAACTTCAGAAAACATCAGGAAAAACGTAGAAAAATGTTTTAAAAAGGGTTTATGGAAAATGACGAAAGAAAAACACTAAAAAATACATTTCAGGAAGTGTCAACAAAACATCAACAAAATGTTAGTGTTTTCTGAATTGATTTCTGCTTGAAAAACCTCAGACCAGACCCATGCATTAGGTACTAAAAAGGGTTGTCCATTTTTAACTTTTATATTCTAATGTACATAACCTTACCACTTAATATATTTTTATTACAGTGGTTGTACCTTCAGGGTTGAAGTCTCATCTACCTGTCAGGTGGTTTGGTGCATACCCACCATTTCTGTACTCGCAGAAATTATATGCTCCTATTGGAAGTGTGTGTTTGTGTAAGAGGGCAACATAAGAGACCAAAGGAACTATAGTGGATTAGATTAGGGTTGAGCGAAACGGATAGGACAAATTAAAAAATCGCCGACTTTCGGCAAAGTCGAGTTTCATGAAACCCGACCCGGTCCTAGTGTGGGATCGGCCATGACGTCGCCGATCTGCGCGCAAAAGTCACGTTTCATATGACGCTTTCAGCGCCATTTTCAGCCAATGAAGGAGGACGCAGAGTGCGGGCAGCGTGATGACATAGGTCTCCGTACCCACCATCTTAGAGAAGGGCATGACAGTGATTGGCTCGCTTTCTGCGGCATCACAGGGGGTATAAAGGGGCGTGCACGCCGACCGCCATCTTACTTCTGCCAATCTTAGCATAGGGAGAGGTTGCTGCAGCTTCATCAGAAGAAGGGATATAGTTAGGGAGGGAAGATTAACCCCCAAACTGCTTGTGCTGTAGCGATTTCCACTGTCCAACACCACCTTTTTTTGCAGGGACAGTGGAGGCTAGATTTCTGTGCCTCAGCTCTGTAGCTTATTAGGCTGCCTTATAAGGCTCCCTGATAGCTGCATTGCTGTTTGCATGCTGCTGTGCAAACCAACTACTTTTTTGAAAGCAACAATCCTGTTGCTCCTTTCTGCACAGTTATCTTGTTTATTTGTCCACACTTTAGTGTGCAGCAGTCCTTTTTATTGCTGCCATACTTGTCCTGAGATCATTGTAGGGAGATTGAAATTGTACTACAGTCCTTGTATTTTTTCATATATCTTCCCGCCACTTTCTGTCACTTACATTGTGTTGTTTTATACACTGGGCCTGAGTTTTGGTTCAGTCTCCAAAAAAAAAGTGAGATTCAAATTCTCACAAAGTGGATAGACTTCAGTCCTGTTAGTTTGTCGTATATCAGCCAGTCACTTTCCGCCACTTGCATTGTGTTGTTTTATGCACTGTGTTATGGACTGGTAATTTAGGAGCGACATGCGACTAGCTCTGGGCAGGTGGTAACTATACAGACCGCAGTCCCTGATCTTAACACAACACCAGCAGTAGCCGTGGAATGTTCCTGTCACTCCCTGGACATCTCGTCACAGCCGGAGAACTAGCTACCCCTAAAGGTAGAAACGGAAAGCTATCTTGCCTCAGAGAAAATTCCCAAAGGATAGGACAGCCCCCCACAAATATTGGCTGTGAGAGGAGAAGGAAATGACATACGTAGTATGAAACAAGATTTAGCAAAGGAGGCCAATTCTAGCTAGATAGACAGTAAGGAAAGAAACACTGTGCGGTCAGTAATAAAAACTAGAAAAAGTCCACCGCAGAGATATGCAAAAATCTCCACACCTGACTAAAGGTGTGGAGGGCAAAATCTGCAGCCCAGAGCTTCCAGCTTAGCTAAATAGATACATACTGATAAGCTGGACAAATGAACAAAACATAAATGTGCTGAACAATAAGTCCACAAAAGTGGACTGCAAAAGGACAAGCAAGGACTTAGCTTTGCTGAACGGGTCAGAGTGTCAGGGAAATCCAAGAGCCGTGCCTCCAGGCAAGAACAATTGGCAACTGGCATTGATTGAGGGATAAAGCCAGACTAAAATAGCCGAGCAGAAAGAAGATCAGTGGAAGCAGCTGCTGATACTATATCCCAGAAGCAGCTATACCACTCAAAACCACAGGAGGGAGCCCAAGAGCAGAATTCACAAAAGTGCTACTTACAACCACCGGAGGGAGCCTAAGAGCGGAATTCACAACAGTACCCCCCCTTGAGGAGGGGTCACCGAACCCTCACCAGAGCCCCCAGGCCGATCAGGACGAGCCAAGTGAAAAGCACGAACCAAATCGGCGGCATGGACATCGGAGGCAACCACCCAAGAATTATCCTCCTGGCCATAACCCTTCCACTTGACAAGATACTGAAGCCTCCGCCTCGAAAAACGAGAATCCTACATTTTTTCAACCACATATTCCAATTCCCCCTCAACCAACACCGGGGCAGGAGGATCAACAGAGGGAACCACAGGTACCACATATCTCCGCAACAACGATCTATGGAGAACATTGTGGATGGCAAAAGAGGCTGGAAGGGCCAAACGAAAAGATACTGGATTGATAATCTCAGAAATGTTATAAGGACCAATAAACCGAGGCTTGAACTTAGGGGAAAAAACCTTCATAGGAACATGACGAGAAGATAACCAGACTAAATCCCCCACACGAAGCCGAGGACCAACACACCGACGGCGGTTAGCAAAACGCTGAGCCTTTTCCTGAGACAACGTCAAATTGTCTACCACATGAGTCCAAATCTGCTGTAACCTGTCCAGCACGGAATCAACACTAGGACAATCAGAAGGCTCAACCTGCCCTGAAGAAAAACGAGGATGGAAACCAAAATTACAAAAAAAAAGGCGAAACCAAAGTAGCCGAACTGGCCCGATTGTTAAGGGCAAACTCGGCCAACGGCAAGAAAGCCACCCAATCATCCTGATCAGCAGACACAAAGCATCTCAAATAGGTTTCCAAGGTTTGATTAGTTCGCTCAGTTTGGCCATTTGTCTGAGGATGGAACGCCGAAGAAAAAGACAAATTAATGCCCATCCTAGCACAAAAGGAAAGCCAAAACCTGGAGACAAACTGGGAACCTCTGTCAGACACAATATTCTCCGGAATGCCATGCAAACGAACCACATGCTGAAAAAACAATGGAACCAAATCAGAGGAGGAAGGCAATTTAGACAAAGGTGCCAAATGGACCATTTTAGAGAACCGGTCACAAACCACCCAGATAACAGACATCCTCTGAGACACAGGAAGATCCGAAATAAAATCCATGGAAATATGCGTCCAGGGCCTCTCAGGGACAGGCAAAGGCAAAAGCAACCCACTAGCGCGGGAACAGCAAGGCTTAGCCCGGGCACAGGTCCCACAGGACTGCACAAAAGAACGCACATCCCGCGACAAGGAAGGCCACCAAAAGGACCTAGCAACCAAATCCCTGGTACCAAAAATCCCAGGATGACCGGCCAACACAGAACAATGGACCTCAGAAATTACCTTACTTGTCCATCTATCAGGAACAAACAGCTTCCCCACAGGACAGTGGTCAGGTTTATCAGCCTGAAATTCCTGAAGCACCCGCCGTAAATCAGGGGAGATGGCAGAAAGAATCACCCCTTCTCTAAGAATGCCAACCGGCTCAAGAACTCCAGGAGAATTAGGCAAAAAACTCCTAGAGAGGGCATCCGCCTTAACATTCTTAGATCCCGGAAGATACGAGACCACAAAATCGAAACGGGAGAAAAACAGGGACCATCGAGCCTGTCTAGGGTTCAGCCGCTTGGCCGACTCGAGGTAAATCAGATTCTTATGATTGGGTCAAGACCACAACGCGGTGCTTGGCTCCCTCAAGCCAATGTCGCCACTCCTCAAATGCCCACTTCATAGCCAACAACTCCCGATTGCCGACATCATAATTGCGTTCCTCAGGTGAAAACTTTCGATCGATCAGGGGCTTTACCACACTAGAGAAGTTGGCAATGAAACGGCGATAAAAATTAGCAAAGCCCAAAAATTTCTGAAGGCTCTTCACAGATGTGGGTTGAACCCAGTCATGAATGGCTTGGACCTTAACAGGATCCATTTCTATAGACGAAGGAGAAAAAATAAACCCCAAAAAAGAGACCTTCTGGACCCCAAATAGGCACTTAGACCCCTTCACAAATAGAGCATTATCACGAAGGATTTGGAATGCCATCCTGACCTGCTTCACGTGAGACTCCCAATCATTGGAAAAAATCAAAATATCATCCAAATACACAATCAAGAATTTATCAAGATAATTGCGAAAAATATCATGCATGAAGGACTGAAATACAGAAGGAGCATTAGAAAGCCCGAAAGGCATCACCAGGTATTCAAAGTGGCCTTTGGGCGTATTAAATGCAGTTTTCCATTCGTCACCCTGTTTAATACGAACAAGATTATACGCCCCTCAAAGGTCAATCTTGGTAAACCAACTAGCCCCCTTAATCCGAGCAAACAAATCAGAGAGCAAAGGTAAAGGGTATTGGAATTTGACCGTGATCTTATTAAGAAGGCGATAATCAATACAGGGTCTCAAGGAGCCATCCTTCTTGGCAACAAAAAAGAATCCTGCTCCCAATGGTGACGAAGACGGCCGAATATGCCCCTTCTCTAAAGACTCTTTAACATAGCTCCGCATAGCGGCATGCTCTGGTACAGACGGATTGAAGAGTCGGCCCTTAGGGAACTTACAGCCAGGAACCAAGTCGATAGCACAATCACAGTCCCTATGAGGAGGAAGGGAACTGGAATTGGGCTCATCGAATACATCCTGGAAATCTGACAAAAATTCAGGAACATCAGAAGAGGGGGAAGAGGAAATTGACATTAAAGGAACGTCACTATGTACCCCTTGACAACCCCAACTAGTCACAGACATCGATTTCCAATCCGACACTGGATTGTGTACTTGTAACCATGGAAAACCCAGTACAACAACATCATGTAAATTATGCAACACCAGAAAACGACAATCTTCCTTATGTGCTGGAGCCATGCACATAGTCAGCTGAGTCCAATACTGAGGTTTATTCTTGGCCAACGGTGTAGCATCAATACCCCTCAAGGGAATAGGACTCTGCAACAGCTGCAAAGAAAAGCCACAGCGCCTGGTGAAATCTAAGTCCATTAAATTCAGGGCAGCACCTGAATCCACAAATGCCATGACAGAAAAAGACGACAATGAGCAAATCAGGGTCACAGACAGGAGAAACCTAGGCTGTACAGTACTAATGGTAACAGATCTAGCGACCCTCTTAATACGCTTAGGGCAATCAGAAATAGTATGAGCAGAATCACCACAGTAAAAACACAGCCCATTCTGACGTCTGTATCCCCTCTGTTCAGCTCTAGTCAGAATCCTATCACATTGCATAAGCTCAGGATTCTGTTCAGAGGACGCTGCCATATGGTGCACCACTTTGCGCTCGCGATGGCGCCGATCAATCTGAATGGCTAGGGACATAGATTCTCTCAAACCAACAGGCGTGGGGAACCCCACCATAACATCTTTAAGGGCTTCTGAAAGACCCTTTCTGAAAATTGCTGCCAGAGCATCCTCATTCCATTTAGTGAGCACAGACCATTTTCTAAATTTCTGGCAGTACAATTCTGCCGCTTCCTGACCCTGACACAGGGCCAAAAGTGTTTTCTCAGCATGCTCTACAGAGTTAGGTTCGTCATACAATAATCCGAGCGATTGAAAAAATGCATCTACATTAAGCAATGCCGGATCCCCTGACTCAAGGGAGAATGCCCAGTCCTGAGGGTCACCATGCAGCAGAGAAATAACTATTTTAACTTGCTGAGTGGGGTCACCAGAGGAACGAAGTTTCTGTTGTGAATTCCGTTCTGGAGCTCCCTCCTGTGGTTTCTAATGGTATTTTTGTGAGTTCTGCCCTTGGACTCCCTCTGGTGGTTTCGAGTGGAACTGCTGCTCCTTTAGGTAGCTGTAGCAGCTGCCTCCACTGATCGCCTTGCCTGGGTTTGTTATTTAAACCTGCTCTGGGCTTTAGTTCATGCCAGCTGTCAATGTTCTTGGTTGGATTTGGTTCTCTCCTTGGATTTCTCATATGGCCTGTCCTTGTCAGCAAAAGATAAGTTTTTGCTAGTTTTTGTTTGTCCATTTGTTTGGACTCTATTGCTCTGCAAATATGTCTCTTTTTGTCCAGCTTGTCACTATGTCGTATTCAGGCTAGCTGGAAGCTCTGGGGAAGCAGATTTGCCCCTCCACACCGTGAGTCGGTGTGGAGTTCATTTTTGTAAACTCTGCGTGGATTTTGTAGTTTTTAATACTGACCGCACAGTATCCTTTTCTCTCTGTCTATCAAGTTTAGTATTGGCCTCCTTTGCTGAAATCTGATTTCATTTCTGTGTACGTCATTTCCCTCTCCACTCACAGTCAATATTTGTGGGGGGCTGTCTTTCCTTTGGGGTTTTTTTCTGAGGCAAGATAGCTTTCTATTTCCTACTTTAGGGGTAGTTAGCTCTTAGGCTGTGACGAGGTGTCTAGGGAGAGTCAGGAACATCCCACGGCTATTACTAGTGTTGTTGTTAGGATTAGGAACTGCGGTCAGTAGAGATACCACCTCCTCAGAGCTCATCCCATGTTGCGTTTTAGCCACCAGGTCATATCAGTGTGGCCTCTTAACCACCAGGTCATAACATCATAACAGTACAGCTGGCCCACAATGTGTTAAATGCATCTCAAAAGAGGGAAAAGAAAGTTCTGAGTCATTTTTGTTCCTTTGTAGCTTGTTTTGTCTTTTTTTTCCCCTTAATATCTAAGTGGTTCAGGATTTTGGTGCTGATATGGAGGTTCAGGGTCTGTCCTTGCGTGTGGATCAACTCGCTGCAAGGGTACAGAGTATCCAAGATTATGTTGTCCAGACTCCGGTATTAGAGCCTAGAATTCCTATTCCTGATTTGTTTTCTGGGGATAGATCTAAATTTTTTAACTTCAAAAATAATTGCAGACTGTTTTTTGCTCTGAGACCCCGTTCTTCTGGTGACCCCATTCAGCAGGTGAAGATTGTTATTTCTTTGCTGCGTGGCGACCCGCAGGACTGGGCATTCTCCCTTGAGCCAGGAAATCCTGCATTGCTCAATATTGACGCATTTTTTCAAGCGCTCGGATTGCTGTATGACGAGCCTAATTCTGTGGATCAGGCAGAAAAGACTTTGCTTGCTCTGTGTCAGGGTCAGGAAGCAGCAGAAGTATACTGCCAGAAATTTAGAAAGTGGTCTGTGCTCACAAAATGGAATGAGTATGCCCTGGCAGAGATTTTCAGAAAGGGTCTTTCTGAAGCCCTTAAAGATGTTATGGTGGGGTTTCCCACGCCTGCTGGTCTGAATGAGTCAATGTCTTTGGCCATTCAGATCGATCGGCGTCTGCACGAGCGCAAGGTGGTGCACCATATGGCAGTGTCCTCTGAGCAGAGTCCTGAGCCTATGCAATGTGATGGGATTTTGACTAGAGAAGAAAGGCAGAAATTCAGACGTCAGAATGGCCTGTGTTTTTACTGTGGTGATTCTGCTCATGCTATTTCTGATTGCCCTAAGCATACTAAGAGGGTCCCTAGGGCTGTTACTATTAGTACTGTACAGCCTAAATTTCTCTTGTCTGTTACCCTGATTTGCTCATTGTCGTCCTTTTCTGTTATGGCATTTGTGGATTCTGGTGCTGCCCTGAACTTAATGGACTTAGAATTTGCCAAGCGCTGTGGTTTTTCCTTGGAGCCTTTGCAGAGCCCTATTCCCTTAAGGGGGATTGATGCTACGCCATTGGCCAAGAATAAACCTCAGTACTGGACACAGTTAACCATGTACATGGCTCCAGCACATCAGGAAAATATTCGCTTTTTGGTGTTGCATAATTTGCATTATGTTGTTGTGCTGGGTTTTCCATGGTTACAGGTACATAATCCAGTGCTGGATTGGAGATCTATGTCTGTAACTGGTTGGGGTTGTCAGGGGATACATAGTGATATTCCTTTGATGTCAATTTCCTCGCCCCCTTCTTCTGAAGTTCCTGAGTTTTTGTCGGATTTCCAGGATATTTTTGATGAGCCCAAGTCCAGTTCCCTGCCTCCTCATAGGGACTGCAATTGTGCCATTAATTTGATTCCTGGCTGTAAGTTCCCTAAGGGCCGACTTTTCAATCTGTCTGTGCCAGAGCATGCCGCTATGCGGAGTTATGTAAAGGAGTCCTTGGAGAAGGGGCATATTCGCCCGTCTTCGTCACCGTTGAGGGCTGGATTCTTCTTTGTTGCCAAGAAGGATGGCTCCTTGAGACCCTGTATAGATTATCGCCTTCTCAATAAGATCACGGTCAAATTCCAGTACCCTTTACCTTTACTTTCTGATTTGTTTGCTCGGATTAAGGGTGCCAGTTGGTTTACTAAAATTGACCTTCGAGGGGCGTATAATCTCGTGCGTATTAAACAAGGTGATGAATGGAAAACAGAATTTAATACGCCCGAAGGCCATTTTGAATATCTTGTGATGCCATTCGGGCTCTCTAATGCTCCATCGGTATTTCAGTCCTTTATGCATGATATCTTCCGGAATTATCTGGATAAATTCATGATTGTGTATTTGGATGATATTTTGGTTTTTTCCGATGATTGGGAGTCTCATGTGAAGCAGGTTAGGATGGTGTTTCAGGTCCTTCGTGCTAATGCGTTGTTTGTGAAGGGGTCTAAGTGCCTCTTTGGAGTTCAGAAGGTTTCTTTTTTGGGTTTCATTTTTTCTCCCTCGGCTATTGAGATGGACCCTGTTAAAGTCCAGGCCATTCATGATTGGACTCAAACCACATCTGTAAAAGAGCCTTCAGAAATTTTTGGGCTTTGCTAATTTTTATCGCCGCTTTATTGCTAAATTTTCTAGTGTGGTGAAGCCTCTGACCGATTTGACGAAGAAGGGCGCTGATGTGATGAATTGGTCCTCTGCGGCTGTTGAGGCCTTTCAGGAGCTTAAACGTCGTTTTACTTCTGCCCCTGTGTTGCGTCAGCCAGATGTTTCGCTCCTTTTTCAGGTTGAGGTTGATGCTTCTGAGATTGGGGCAGGGGCCGTTTTGTCTCAGAGAAATTCTGATGGCTCTTTGATGAAACCATGTGCTTTCTTCTCCAGAAAGTTTTCGCCTGCTGAGCGTAATTATGATGTCGGCAATCGGGAGTTGTTGGCTATGAAGTGGGCATTTGAGGAGTGGCGACATTGGCTTGAGGGAGCCAAGCATCGCGTGGTGGTCTTGACTGATCATAAGAATCTGATTTACCTCGAGTCTGCTAAGCGGTTGAATCCTAGACAAGCTCGGTGGTCTCTGTTTTTCTCCCGTTTTGATTTTGTGGTCTCGTATAGTCCAGGATCTAAGAATGTCAAGGCTGATGCCCTTTCTAGGAGTTTTTTGCCTGACTCTCCGGGAATTTTTGAGCCGGCTGGGATCCTCAAGGAGGGGGTGATTCTTTCTGCCATCTCCCCTGATTTGCGGCGGGTACTTCAGGAGTTTCAGGCTGATAAACCTGACCGCTGTCCAGTGGGGAGACTGTTTGTTCCTGATAGATGGACTAGCAGGGTAATTTCTGAGGTTCATTGTTCGGTGTTGGCTGGTCACCATGGGATTTTCGGTACCAGAGATTTGGTGGCTAGGTCCTTTTGGTGGCCTTCCTTGTCGCGGGATGTGCGTTCGTTTGTGCAGTCCTGTGGGACCTGTGCTCGGGCTAAGCCTTGCTGTTCCCATGCCAGTGGGTTGCTTTTGCCTTTGCCTATTCCTGAGAGGCCCTGGACGCATATTTCCATGGATTTTATTTCTGATCTTCCTGTTTCTCAGAAGATGTCTGTCATCTGGGTGGTTTGTGACCGTTTTTCTAAGATGGTCCATTTGGTACCGTTGCCTAAGTTGCCTTCCTCCTCTTATTTGGTTCCATTATTTTTTCAGCATGTGGTTCGTTTACATTCCGGAGAATATTGTGTCTGACAGAGGTTCCCACAGTTCGTTTCTAGGTTTTGGCGGTCCTTTTGTGCTAGAATGGGCATTGATTTGTCTTTTTCTTCAGCATTCCATCCTCAGACAAATGGCCAAACGGAGCGAACCAATCAGACCTTGGAAACCTATTTGAGATGCTTCGTGTCTGCTGATCAGGATGATTGGGTGACCTTTTTGCCGTTGGCCAAGTTTGCCCTTAATAATCGGGCTAGTTCGGCTACCTTGGTTTCGCCTTTTTTTTGTAACTTTGGTTTTCATCCTCGTTTTTCTTCGGGGCAGCTTGAGCCTTCTGACTGTCCTGGTGTGGATTCTGTGGTGGACAGGTTGCAGCAAATTTGGACTCATGTGGTGGACAATTTGACGTTGTCTCAGGAAAAGGTGCAACGTTTTGCTAACCGTCGTCGGTGTGTTGGTCCCCGGCTTCGTGTTGGGGATTTTGTCTGGTTATCCTCTCGTCATGTTCCTATGAAGGTTTCTTCCCCTAAGTTCAAGCCTCGCTTTATTGGGCCTTATTATTAAGATTTCTGAAATTATCAATCCGGTGTCTTTTCGTTTGGCCCTTCCAGCTTCTTTTTCCATTCATAATGTGTTCCATAGATCCTTGTTGCGGAGATATGTGGTACCTATGGTTCCCTCTGTTGATCCTCCTGCTCCCGGTGTTGGTTGAGGGGGAATTGGAATATGTGGTGGAGAAGATTTTGGATTCTCGTTTTTCGAGGCGGAAGCTCCAATATCTGGTCAAGTGGAAGGGTTATGGCCAGGAGGATAATTCTTGGGTTGTTGCCTCTGATGTTCATGCTGCCGATTTGGTTCGTGTTTTCCATTTGTCTCGTCCTGATCGGCCTGGGAGCTCTGGTGAGGGTTCGGTGACCCCTCCTCAAGGGGGGGGTACTGTTGTGAATTCTGTTCTGGAGCTCCCTCCTGTGGTTGCTAATGGTAATTTTGTGAGTTCTGCTCTTGGACTCCCTCTGGTGGTTTCGAGTGGAACTGCTGCTCCTTTAGGTAGCTGTAGCAGCTGCCTCCACTGATCGCCTTGCCTGGGTTTGTTATTTAAACCTGCTCTGGGCTTTAGTTCATGCCAGCTGTCAATGTTCTTGGTTGGATTTGGTTCTCTCCTTGGATTTCTCATATGGCCTGTCCTTGTCAGCAAAAGATAAGTTTTTGCTAGTTTTTGTTTGTCCATTTGTTTGGACTCTATTGCTCTGCAAATATGTCTCTTTTTGTCCAGCTTGTCACTATGTCATATTCAGGCTAGCTGGAAGCTCTGGGGAAGCAGATTTGCCCCTCCACACCGTGAGTCGGTGTGGAGTTCATTTTTGTAAACTCTGCGTGGATTTTGTAGTTTTTAATACTGACCGCACAGTATCCTTTTCTCTCTGTCTATCAAGTTTAGTATTGGCCTCCTTTGCTGAAATCTGATTTCATTTCTGTGTACGCCATTTCCCTCTCCACTCACAGTCAATATTTGTGGGGGGCTGTCTTTCCTTTGGGGGTTTTCTCTAAGGCAAGATAGCTTTCTATTTCCTACTTTAGGGGTAGTTAGCTCTTAGGCTGTGACGAGGTGTCTAGGGAGAGTCAGGAACATCCCACGGCTATTACTAGTGTTGTTGTTAGGATTAGGAACTGCGGTCAGTAGAGATACCACCTCCTCAGAGCTCGTCCCATGTTGCGTTTTAGCCACCAGGTCATATCAGTGTGGCCTCTTAACCACCAGGTCATAACAGGTTTCAGAGCAAAAAACAATTTGCAGTTATTTTTAAAGTTCAAAAACTTAGATCTATCCCCGTAAAACAAATCTGGAGTAGGAATTCTAGGCTCTAAGGCTGGAGTCTGAACAACATAATCTTGGATACTCTGTACTCTTGCAGCAAGCTGATCCACACGAGAAAACAAACCCTGAACATCCATGTCTGCACACAAATCCACCCAGAGATTAAGAGGAAGGAAAAACACAAAACAGACTAAAGAAAAAAAAAAATGTCTCAGAACTAGTGTTGAGCGATACTTTCCGATATCGGAAAGTATCGGTATCGGAAAGTATCGGCCGATACCGTCAAAATATCGGATCCAATCCGATACCGATACCCGATCCCAATGCAAGTCAATGGGACGAAAATATCGGAATTAAAATAAACCCTTTATAAACTTGTAGGTTCATTCTACATGAAGGAAAACAACTAAGAATAATGTAGGATGTATTGGGGGACGTGGCGGAGACATTAAAGGCACAGAGGTTTAGCCCAATGTAATAGAATAGCAGGTTTTTGTTTTTTTTTTATGACGTTCGGCGGTAGAAAGATTTAGACTATGTTAATTTTTTTTTATTTTGTCAGATATTGATGTTTCACTACTTCCACGCTCTTCACCTTCTTTTTTACTTCTCCCACACTTTCTTCTTCATTATCCTCATCATCAGCTTCTTTGACATCAACTTCTTCACCTTATTCATCTTCTTCATCTTCTACCTATTATTTTTTTGGTTACATTGTTCATATTCTTTTTATTTTACTATTATCTTCATCATATTCTACTTCTTCATCATATTCTTATTTGTGACAGGCATTCCCGTAGTTGTTATCTATAAAAGTTTGAAGATTACACCTTCCGTTCTGCCTGTCACAAAACAGTTACATTTGTCCGCGTTCAGTTTGGCCTGCAGCATCAGGCTTTATCCAGGGGCACCACGAGGAGGAACGGACTCACCCCCATACACTGCTTAGTCTTCTTCTGCTTATAATTTAGATAATATTTTTTGCTCTGATATTTAGTGTTATGCTTAATGTTCTTCTGCTCTTTGTTCTGCAGCCTCTTGTTCTTCTGCTTCTCGGTCTTCCAGGTCGTCGTCGTCTCCAGGGTCGTCGTCTCCGGGGTCGTCGTCATCGGGGTGGTCTTCAGGGTCGTCGTCTCCGGGGTCGTCGTCATCGGGGTGGTCTTCGGGGTCATCGTCTCCAGGGTCGTCGTCATCACAGTGGTTGTCGTCTCTGGTGTCGTCGTCATCTTAGGGGTGGTCTTCCGGGTCATCGTGTTTAGTCTCTTGAACTTGGAAATGTAGCAGAAGGTACAAGAAGGCTGAGAAAATGCCGAGAACCAGCTGATGGAACTGGAACTCGGATGGCTACCCGAAGGTCCAAGAGCCAATGGAACTACCGAGGACCAGCTGACGTTACTGGAACCCGGTTACTAAGCAGGAGGTACCCGTGCCTGAAAGCACTACCAAGGACCACCTGACGTTGGTGGAACTCGGATACCCAGAGGGAGGCACCTAAGCCAAAGGCTCTGCCCGGAACCAGCTGACGGTACTGGAACCAGGATGGGGAGCAGAAGGTACAAGAGCAAAAGACACTGCCGAGAACCAGCTGATGGTGCTGGAACCCGGATGGGTAGCCGAAGGTCCAAGAGCCAATGGAACTACCGAGGACCAGCTGACGTTACTGGAACCCGGTTACTAAGCAGGAGGTACCCGTGCCTGAAAGCACTACCAAGGACCACCTGACGTTGGTGGAAATCGGATACCCAGAGGGAGGCACCTAAGCCAAAGGCTCTGCCCGGAACCAGCTGACGGTACTGGAACCAGGATGGGGAGCAGAAGGTACAAGAGCAAGTGTCTGCGTGGCTTTTGCAGGACACGATGCCGGCTGCACAGCAGGGGAACAGCTGGCGGTGCTGAACCCCACTGACACATTGGCTGGTGTTTTTCTCTGTGCAGCTAGCAGTACCGGGCCCCAACTGGCGGTGTTGGAGCCCGGGGTCAGCAGGAGGAGGAGATGGAGCAGAGTGTAGGCCGAAGCCTGCACTGGCGGCAGCTTTTAGGTCTGTTGTGCCTGCGTGGCAGTTGCAGGACACGTTGCCGGCTGCACAGCAGGGGAACAGCTGGCGGTGCTGAACCCCACTGACACATTGGCTGGTGTTTTTCTCTGTGCAGCTAGCAGTACCGGGCCCCAACTGGCGGTGTTGGAGCCCAGGGCTCTGCAGGGGGAGCAGAGTGTAGGCCGAAGCCTAATTGAACCAATTTCAAAGGTAACCTTTAACCCCCCCTCAGGGGTTACAAAGTAGAAGAGCCACAGCTTATGCAGCAGTAGTGCTGCACAAGTCAAAGGTTGCTCTTTTAATTTCGCTCCTTGCACACGCTGAATGAAACACGTATAACATTTAGCCCTTTAAACAGTCAAACTGTGTTGGAGGCGCGAGTTCCCTTTGTAATGAGACGCAGCACAGATGTCAAGAATCCCACCTTGGTGCTGGGTGCAGCCTCCTGAGCGTTGTTATTTGCTGTACAGGAGTCTGCGCTGTCGTGTGATCCCCTGGCCTAGCGCTGTTAGCGCTGCCCATGTTCTGGCATCATTTAATGTCGGCCGGTGCGGTTCGCGATGACCATGAATCCCAGCCCCGCAGTGTCTTAACATTGTTAAAACACTGCGGGGCTGGGATGCAGGGCCTGGCGCAGCACATATGTTCGCCTCTGACACTCGGGTCCTTACACCCGCTTCAGACTGTGCGGCGTCATCTGATCCCTTATCGCATGCCACGGCCATGAAGCCGCACAGTCCGCAGAAGGCGGAAGGAGATGAGGGACAGGCGAACTGATGCACTGATCATGCCCGTCAATCACACCCTCGCAGTCCCAATAAATAAGACAACGAGGGGCGTTGTGTGGGTCAGGGCGGCCGCAGAGGCGCAGGCAGCCAAACAATGATGCCAGAAGACGGGCAGCGCTACCAAGGGGGTTGCAGCGTGTCATTACAAAGGAAAGTCACACCACCGGGACGGTTAAATGGTCACACAGAGGACACATTTTAGACGTGTTTTCAGTTCCACATGTGCGAGGAGAATACGTTTATGAGCCACCTTGCACACATGCAGCATTACCGCTGTACAAGGTGGCCTTTAAAACGTACAAACGCCTGGGGGAGGGGGGACAGGTTCCCTTCAATTTCAGTTCTTGTGTCTGCGTGGCTTTTGCAGGACACGATGCCGGCTGCACAGCAGGGGAACAGCTGGCGGTGCTGAACCCCACTGACACATTGGCTGGTGTTTTTCTCTGTGCAGCTAGCAGTACTGGGCCCCAACTGGCGGTGTTGGAGCCCGGGGTCAGCAGGAGGAGGAGATGGAGCAGAGTGTAGGCCGAAGCCTGCACTGGCGGCAGCTTTTGGGTCTGTTGTGCCTGCGTGGCAGTTGCAGGACACGTTGCCGGCTGCACAGCAGGGGAACAGCTGGCGGTGCTGAACCCCACTGACACATTGGCTGGTGTTTTTCTCTGTGCAGCTAGCAGTACCGGGCCCCAACTGGCGGTGTTGGAGCCCAGGGCTCTGCAGGGGGAGCAGAGTGTAGGCCGAAGCCTAATTGAACCAATTTCAAAGGTAACCTTTAACCCCCCCTCAGGGGTTACAAAGTAGAAGAGCCACAGCTTATGCAGCAGTAGTGCTGCACAAGTCAAAGGTTGCTCTTTTAATTTCGCTCCTTGCACACGCTGAATGAAACACGTATAACATTTAGCCCTTTAAACAGTCAAACTGTGTTGGAGGCGCGAGTTCCCTTTGTAATGAGACGCAGCACAGATGTCAAGAATCCCACCTTGGTGCTGGGTGCAGCCTCCTGAGCGTTGTTATTTGCTGTACAGGAGTCTGCGCTGTCGTGTGATCCCCTGGCCTAGCGCTGTTAGCGCTGCCCATGTTCTGGCATCATTTAATGTCGGCCGGTGCGGTTCGCGATGACCATGAATCCCAGCCCCGCAGTGTCTTAACATTGTTAAAACACTGCGGGGCTGGGATGCAGGGCCTGGCGCAGCACATATGTTCGCCTCTGACACTCGGGTCCTTACACCCGCTTCAGACTGTGCGGCGTCATCTGATCCCTTATCGCATGCCACGGCCATGAAGCCGCACAGTCCGCAGAAGGCGGAAGGAGATGAGGGACAGGCGAACTGATGCACTGATCATGCCCGTCAATCACACCCTCGCAGTCCCAATAAATAAGACAACGAGGGGCGTTGTGTGGGTCAGGGCGGCCGCAGAGGCGCAGGCAGCCAAACAATGATGCCAGAAGACGGGCAGCGCTACCAAGGGGGTTGCAGCGTGTCATTACAAAGGAAAGTCACACCACCGGGACGGTTAAATGGTCACACAGAGGACACATTTTAGACGTGTTTTCAGTTCCACATGTGCGAGGAGAATACGTTTATGAGCCACCTTGCACACATGCAGCATTACCGCTGTACAAGGTGGCCTTTAAAACGTACAAACGCCTGGGGGAGGGGGGACAGGTTCCCTTCAATTTCAGTTCTTGTGTCTGCGTGGCTTTTGCAGGACACGATGCCGGCTGCACAGCAGGGGAACAGCTGGCGGTGCTGAACCCCACTGACACATTGGCTGGTGTTTTTCTCTGTGCAGCTAGCAGTACTGGGCCCCAACTGGCGGTGTTGGAGCCCGGGGTCAGCAGGAGGAGGAGATGGAGCAGAGTGTAGGCCGAAGCCTGCACTGGCGGCAGCTTTTGGGTCTGTTGTGCCTGCGTGGCAGTTGCAGGACACGTTGCCGGCTGCACAGCAGGGGAACAGCTGGCGGTGCTGAACCCCACTGACACATTGGCTGGTGTTTTTCTCTGTGCAGCTAGCAGTACCGGGCCCCAACTGGCGGTGTTGGAGCCCAGGGCTCTGCAGGGGGAGCAGAGTGTAGGCCGAAGCCTAATTGAACCAATTTCAAAGGTAACCTTTAACCCCCCCTCAGGGGTTACAAAGTAGAAGAGCCACAGCTTATGCAGCAGTAGTGCTGCACAAGTCAAAGGTTGCTCTTTTAATTTCGCTCCTTGCACACGCTGAATGAAACACGTATAACATTTAGCCCTTTAAACAGTCAAACTGTGTTGGAGGCGCGAGTTCCCTTTGTAATGAGACGCAGCACAGATGTCAAGAATCCCACCTTGGTGCTGGGTGCAGCCTCCTGAGCGTTGTTATTTGCTGTACAGGAGTCTGCGCTGTCGTGTGATCCCCTGGCCTAGCGCTGTTAGCGCTGCCCATGTTCTGGCATCATTTAATGTCGGCCGGTGCGGTTCGCGATGACCATGAATCCCAGCCCCGCAGTGTCTTAACATTGTTAAAACACTGCGGGGCTGGGATTCAGGGCCTGGCGCAGCACATATGTTCGCCTCTGACACTCGGGTCCTTACACCCGCTTCAGACTGTGCGGCGTCATCTGATCCCTTATCGCATGCCACGGCCATGAAGCCGCACAGTCCGCAGAAGGCGGAAGGAGATGAGGGACAGGCGAACTGATGCACTGATCATGCCCGTCAATCACACCCTCGCAGTCCCAATAAATAAGACAACGAGGGGCGTTGTGTGGGTCAGGGCGGCCGCAGAGGCGCAGGCAGCCAAACAATGATGCCAGAAGACGGGCAGCGCTACCAAGGGGGTTGCAGCGTGTCATTACAAAGGAAAGTCACACCACCGGGACGGTTAAATGGTCACACAGAGGACACATTTTAGACGTGTTTTCAGTTCCACATGTGCGAGGAGAATACGTTTATGAGCCACCTTGCACACATGCAGCATTACCGCTGTACAAGGTGGCCTTTAAAACGTACAAACGCCTGGGGGAGGGGGGACAGGTTCCCTTCAATTTCAGTTCTTGTGTCTGCGTGGCTTTTGCAGGACACGATGCCGGCTGCACAGCAGGGGAACAGCTGGCGGTGCTGAACCCCACTGACACATTGGCTGGTGTTTTTCTCTGTGCAGCTAGCAGTACCGGGCTGTTATGGTTCTCAATGGCAAGAGAACATAGCCCAGCAAACATAAGAACTAGCTCTTGGAAGGATGGAAACTAAACTGACCATGAACTAAACCTGCCGCACAACTAACAGTAGCCGGGTAGCGTAGCCTGCGTTTTATCCCTAGACGCCCAGCGCCGGCCGGAGGACTAACTAATCCTGGCAGAGGAAAATATAGTCCTGGCTCACCTCTAGAGAAATTTCCCCGAAAGGCAGACAGAGGCCCCCACAAATATTGGCGGTGATTTTAGATGAAATGACAAACGTAGTATGAAAATAGGTTTAGCAAAATTGAGGTCCGCTTACTAGATAGCAGGAAGACAGAAAGGGCACTTTCATGGTCAGCTGAAAACCCTATCAAAACACCATCCTGAAATTACTTTAAGACTCTAGTATTAACTCATAACATCAGAGTGGCAATTTCAGATCACAAGAGCTTTCCAGACACAGAAACGAAACTACAGCTGTGAACTGGAACAAAATGCAAAAACAAACAAGGACTAAAGTCCAACTTAGCTGGGAGTTGTCTAGCAGCAGGAACATGCACAGAAAGGCTTCTGATTACAATGTTGACCGGCATGGAAGTGACAGAGGAGCAAGGCTAAATAGCGACTCCCACATCCTGATGGAAACAGGTGAACAGAGAGGATGATGCACACCAGTTCAATTCCACCAGTGGCCACAGGGGGAGCCCAAAATCCAATTTCACAACAGTACCCCCCCCTCAAGGAGGGGGCACCGAACCCTCACCAGAACCACCAGGGCGATCAGGATGAGCCCTATGAAAGGCACGGACCAAATCGGAGGCATGAACATCAGAGGCAGTCACCCAAGAATTATCCTCCTGACCGTATCCCTTCCATTTGACCAGATACTGGAGTTTCCGTCTGGAAACACGGGAGTCCAAGATTTTTTCCACAACGTACTCCAACTCGCCCTCAACCAACACCGGAGCAGGAGGCTTAACGGAAGGCACAACCGGTACCTCATACCTGCGCAATAATGACCGATGAAAAACATTATGAATAGAAAAAGATGCAGGGAGGTCCAAACGGAAGGACACAGGGTTAAGAATCTCCAATATCTTGTACGGGCCGATGAACCGAGGCTTAAACTTGGGAGAAGAAACCCTCATAGGGACAAAACGAGAAGACAACCACACCAAGTCCCCAACACAAAGCCGAGGACCAACCCGACGCCGGCGGTTGGCAAAAAGCTGAGTCTTCTCCTGGGACAACTTCAAATTGTCCACTACCTGCCCCCAAATCTGATGCAACCTCTCCACCACAGCATCCACTCCAGGACAATCCGAAGATTCCACCTGACCAGAAGAAAATCGAGGATGAAACCCCGAATTACAGAAAAAGGGAGACACCAAGGTGGCAGAGCTGGCCCGATTATTGAGGGCAAACTCCGCTAAAGGCAAAAAAGCAACCCAATCATCCAGATCTGCAGACACAAAACACCTCAAATATGTCTCCAAGGTCTGATTCGTCCGCTCGGTCTGGCCATTAGTCTGAGGATGGAAAGCAGACGAGAAAGACAAATCTATGCCCATCCTAGCACAGAATGCTCGCCAAAACCTAGACACGAATTGGGTACCTCTGTCAGAAACGATATTCTCCGGAATACCATGCAAACGGACCACATTTTGAAAAAACAGAGGAACCAACTCGGAAGAAGAAGGCAACTTAGGCAGGGGAACCAAATGGACCATCTTAGAGAAACGATCACACACCACCCAGATGACAGACATCTTCTGAGAAACAGGAAGATCCGAAATAAAATCCATCGAGATGTGCGTCCAGGGCCTCTTCGGGATAGGCAAGGGCAACAACAATCCACTAGCCCGAGAACAACAAAGCTTGGCCCGAGCGCAAACGTCACAAGACTGCACGAAGCCTCGCACATCTCGAGACAGGGAAAGCCACCAGAAGGACCTTGCCACCAAATCCCTGGTACCAAAGATTCCAGGATGACCTGCCAACGCAGAAGAATGAACCTCAGAAATGACTTTACTGGTCCAATCATCAGGAACAAACAGTCTACCAGGTGGGCAACGATCAGGTCTATCCGCCTGAAACTCCTGCAAGGCCCGCCGCAGGTCTGGAGAAACGGCAGACAATATCACTCCATCCTTAAGGATACCTGTAGGTTCAGAATTACCAGGGGAGTCAGGCTCAAAACTCCTAGAAAGGGCATCCGCCTTAACATTCTTAGAACCCGGCAGGTAGGACACCACAAAATTAAACCGAGAGAAAAACAACGACCAGCGCGCCTGTCTAGGATTCAGGCGTCTGGCGGACTCAAGATAAATTAGATTTTTGTGGTCAGTCAATACCACCACCTGATGTCTAGCCCCCTCAAGCCAATGACGCCACTCCTCAAAAGCCCACTTCATGGCCAAAAGCTCCCGATTCCCAACATCATAATTCCGCTCGGCGGGCGAAAATTTACGCGAGAAAAAAGCACAAGGTCTCATCACGGAGCAATCGGAACTTCTCTGCGACAAAACCGCCCCAGCTCCGATTTCAGAAGCGTCGACCTCAACCTGAAAAGGAAGAGCAACATCAGGCTGACGCAACACAGGGGCGGAAGAAAAGCGGCGCTTAAGCTCCCGAAAGGCCTCCACAGCAGCAGGGGACCAATCAGCAACATCAGCACCCTTCTTAGTCAAATCAGTCAATGGCTTAACAACATCAGAAAAACCAGCAATAAATCGACGATAAAAGTTAGCAAAGCCCAAAAATTTCTGAAGACTCTTAAGAGAAGAGGGTTGCGTCCAATCACAAATAGCCTGAACCTTGACAGGATCCATCTCGATGGAAGAGGGGGAAAAAATATATCCCAAAAAGGAAATCTTTTGAACCCCAAAAACGCACTTAGAACCCTTCACACACAAGGAATTAGACCGCAAAACCTGAAAAACCCTCCTGACCTGCTGGACATGAGAGTCCCAGTCATCCGAAAAAATCAAAATATCATCCAGATACACAATCATAAATTTATCCAAATAATCACGGAAAATGTCATGCATAAAGGACTGAAAGACTGAAGGGGCATTTGAAAGACCAAAAGGCATCACCAAATACTCAAAGTGGCCCTCGGGCGTATTAAATGCGGTTTTCCACTCATCCCCCTGCTTAATTCGCACCAAATTATACGCCCCACGGAGATCTATCTTAGAGAACCACTTGGCCCCCTTTATGCGAGCAAACAAATCAGTCAGCAGTGGCAACGGATATTGATATTTAACCGTGATTTTATTCAAAAGCCGATAATCAATGCACGGCCTCAAAGAGCCATCTTTCTTAGCCACAAAGAAAAAACCGGCTCCTAAGGGAGATGACGAAGGACGAATATGTCCCTTTTCCAAGGACTCCTTTATATATTCTCGCATAGCAGCATGCTCAGGCACAGACAGATTAAATAAACGACCCTTAGGGTATTTACTACCCGGAATCAAATCTATGGCACAATCGCACTCCCGGTGCGGAGGTAATGAACCAAGCTTAGGTTCTTCAAAAACTTCACGATATTCAGTCAAGAATTCAGGAATCTCAGAGGGAATAGATGATGAAATGGAAACCACAGGTACGTCCCCATGCGTCCCCTTACATCCCCAGCTTAACACAGACATAGCTTTCCAGTCAAGGACTGGGTTATGAGATTGCAGCCATGGCAATCCAAGCACCAACACATCATGTAGGTTATACAGCACAAGAAAGCGAATAATCTCCTGGTGATCCGGATTAATCCGCATAGTTACTTGTGTCCAGTATTGTGGTTTATTGCTAGCCAATGGGGTGGAGTCAATCCCCTTCAGGGGTATAGGAGTTTCAAGAGGCTCCAAATCATACCCACAGCGTTTGGCAAAGGACCAATCCATAAGACTCAAAGCGGCGCCAGAGTCGACATAGGCATCCGCGGTAATAGATGATAAAGAACAAATCAGGGTCACAGAAAGAATAAACTTAGACTGTAAAGTGCCAATTGAAACAGACTTATCAAGCTTCTTAGTACGCTTAGAGCATGCTGAAATAACATGAGTTGAATCACCGCAATAGAAGCACAACCCATTTTTTCGTCTAAAATTCTGCCGTTCACTTCTGGACAGAATTCTATCACATTGCATATTCTCTGGCGTCTTCTCAGTAGACACCGCCAAATGGTGCACAGGTTTGCGCTCCCGCAGACGCCTATCGATCTGGATAGCCATTGTCATGGACTCATTCAGACCCGCAGGCACAGGGAACCCCACCATAACATCCTTAATGGCATCAGAGAGACCCTCTCTGAAATTCGCCGCCAGGGCGCACTCATTCCACTGAGTAAGCACAGCCCATTTACGGAATTTCTGGCAGTATATTTCAGCTTCGTCTTGCCCCTGAGATAGGGACATCAAGGCCTTTTCCGCCTGAAGTTCTAACTGAGGTTCCTCATAAAGCAACCCCAAGGCCAGAAAAAACGCATCCACATTGAGCAACGCAGGATCCCCTGGAGCCAATGCAAAAGCCCAATCCTGAGGGTCGCCCCGGAGCAAGGAAATCACAATCCTGACCTGCTGAGCAGGATCTCCAGCAGAGCGAGATTTCAGGGACAAAAACAACTTGCAATTATTTTTGAAATTTTGAAAGCAAGATCTATTCCCCGAGAAAAATTCAGGCAAAGGAATTCTAGGTTCAGATATAGGAACATGAACAACAAAATCTTGTAAATTTTGAACTTTCGTGGTGAGATTATTCAAACCTGCAGCTAAACTCTGAATATCCATTTTAAACAGGTGAACACAGAGCCATTCCAGGATTAGAAGGAGAGAGAGAGAGAAAGGCTGCAATATAGGCAGACTTGCAAGAGATTCAATTACAAGCACACTCAGAACTGAGAAAAAAAAAAAAATCTTCAGCAGACTTCTCTTTTCTCTCCTTTCTCTGTCAATTAATTTAACCCTTTTGTGGCTGGTCAAACTGTTATGGTTCTCAATGGCAAGAGAACATAGCCCAGCAAACATAAGAACTAGCTCTTGGAAGGATGGAAACTAAACTGACCATGAACTAAACCTGCCGCACAACTAACAGTAGCCGGGTAGCGTAGCCTGCGTTTTATCCCTAGACGCCCAGCGCCGGCCGGAGGACTAACTAATCCTGGCAGAGGAAAATATAGTCCTGGCTCACCTCTAGAGAAATTTCCCCGAAAGGCAGACAGAGGCCCCCACAAATATTGGCGGTGATTTTAGATGAAATGACAAACGTAGTATGAAAATAGGTTTAGCAAAATTGAGGTCCGCTTACTAGATAGCAGGAAGACAGAAAGGGCACTTTCATGGTCAGCTGAAAACCCTATCAAAACACCATCCTGAAATTACTTTAAGACTCTAGTATTAACTCATAACATCAGAGTGGCAATTTCAGATCACAAGAGCTTTCCAGACACAGAAACGAAACTACAGCTGTGAACTGGAACAAAATGCAAAAACAAACAAGGACTAAAGTCCAACTTAGCTCGGAGTTGTCTAGCAGCAGGAACATGCACAGAAAGGCTTCTGATTACAATGTTGACCGGCATGGAAGTGACAGAGGAGCAAGGCTAAATAGCGACTCCCACATCCTGATGGAAACAGGTGAACAGAGAGGATGATGCACACCAGTTCAATTCCACCAGTGGCCACAGGGGGAGCCCAAAATCCAATTTCACAACAGTAACTACAGCTGTGAACTGGAACAAAATGCAAAAACAAACAAGGACTAAAGTCCAACTTAGCTGGGAGTTGTCTAGCAGCAGGAACATGCACAGAAAGGCTTCTGATTACAATGTTGACCGGCATGGAAGTGACAGAGGAGCAAGGCTAAATAGCGACTCCCACATCCTGATGGAAACAGGTGAACAGAGAGGATGATGCACACCAGTTCAATTCCACCAGTGGCCACAGGGGGAGCCCAAAATCCAATTTCACAACACCAGGCCCCAACTGGCGGTGTTGGAGCCCGGGGTCAGCAGGAGGAGGAGATGGAGCAGAGTGTAGGCCGAAGCCTGCACTGGCGGCAGCTTTTGGGTCTGTTGTGCCTGCGTGGCAGTTGCAGGACACGTTGCCGGCTGCACAGCAGGGGAACAGCTGGCGGTGCTGAACCCCACTGACACATTGGCTGGTGTTTTTCTCTGTGCAGCTAGCAGTACCGGGCCCCAACTGGCGGTGTTGGAGCCCAGGGCTCTGCAGGGGGAGCAGAGTGTAGGCCGAAGCCTAATTGAACCAATTTCAAAGGTTACCTTTAACCCCCCCTCAGGGGTTACAAAGTAGAAGAGCCACAGCTTATGCAGCAGTAGTGCTGCACAAGTCAAAGGTTGCTCTTTTAATTTCGCTCCTTGCACACGCTGAATGAAACACGTATAACATTTAGCCCTTTAAACAGTCAAACTGTGTTGGAGGCGCGAGTTCCCTTTGTAATGAGACGCAGCACAGATGTCAAGAATCCCACCTTGGTGCTGGGTGCAGCCTCCTGAGCGTTGTTATTTGCTGTACAGGAGTCTGCGCTGTCGTGTGATCCCCTGGCCTAGCGCTGTTAGCGCTGCCCATGTTCTGGCATCATTTAATGTCGGCCGGTGCGGTTCGTGATGACCATGAATCCCAGCCCCGCAGTGTCTTAACATTGTTAAAACACTGCGGGGCTGGGATTCAGGGCCTGGCGCAGCACATATGTTCGCCTCTGACACTCGGGTCCTTACACCCGCTTCAGACTGTGCGGCGTCATCTGATCCCTTATCGCATGCCACGGCCATGAAGCCGCACAGTCCGCAGAAGGCGGAAGGAGATGAGGGACAGGCGAACTGATGCACTGATCATGCCCGTCAATCACACCCTCGCAGTCCCAATAAATAAGACAACGAGGGGCGTTGTGTGGGTCAGGGCGGCCGCAGAGGCGCAGGCAGCCAAACAATGATGCCAGAAGACGGGCAGCGCTACCAAGGGGGTTGCAGCGTGTCATTACAAAGGAAAGTCACACCACCGGGACGGTTAAATGGTCACACAGAGGACACATTTTAGACGTGTTTTCAGTTCCACATGTGCGAGGAGAATACGTTTATGAGCCACCTTGCACACATGCAGCATTACCGCTGTACAAGGTGGCCTTTAAAATGTACAAACGCCTGGGGGAGGGGGGACAGGTTCCCTTCAATTTCAGTTCTTGTGTCTGCGTGGCTTTTGCAGGACACGATGCCGGCTGCACAGCAGGGGAACAGCTGGCGGTGCTGAACCCCACTGACACATTGGCTGGTGTTTTTCTCTGTGCAGCTAGCAGTACCGGGCCCCAACTGGCGGTGTTGGAGCCCGGGGTCAGCAGGAGGAGGAGATGGAGCAGAGTGTAGGCCGAAGCCTGCACTGGCGGCAGCTTTTGGGTCTGTTGTGCCTGCGTGGCAGTTGCAGGACACGTTGCCGGCTGCACAGCAGGGGAACAGCTGGCGGTGCTGAACCCCACTGACACATTGGCTGGTGTTTTTCTCTGTGCAGCTAGCAGTACCGGGCCCCAACTGGCGGTGTTGGAGCCCAGGGCTCTGCAGGGGGAGCAGAGTGTAGGCCGAAGCCTAATTGAACCAATTTCAAAGGTAACCTTTAACCCCCCCTCAGGGGTTACAAAGTAGAAGAGCCACAGCTTATGCAGCAGTAGTGCTGCACAAGTCAAAGGTTGCTCTTTTAATTTCGCTCCTTGCACACGCTGAATGAAACACGTATAACATTTAGCCCTTTAAACAGTCAAACTGTGTTGGAGGCGCGAGTTCCCTTTGTAATGAGACGCAGCACAGATGTCAAGAATCCCACCTTGGTGCTGGGTGCAGCCTCCTGAGCGTTGTTATTTGCTGTACAGGAGTCTGCGCTGTCGTGTGATCCCCTGGCCTAGCGCTGTTAGCGCTGCCCATGTTCTGGCATCATTTAATGTCGGCCGGTGCGGTTCGCGATGACCATGAATCCCAGCCCCGCAGTGTCTTAACATTGTTAAAACACTGCGGGGCTGGGATTCAGGGCCTGGCGCAGCACATATGTTCGCCTCTGACACTCGGGTCCTTACACCCGCTTCAGACTGTGCGGCGTCATCTGATCCCTTATCGCATGCCACGGCCATGAAGCCGCACAGTCCGCAGAAGGCGGAAGGAGATGAGGGACAGGCGAACTGATGCACTGATCATGCCCGTCAATCACACCCTCGCAGTCCCAATAAATAAGACAACGAGGGGCGTTGTGTGGGTCAGGGCGGCCGCAGAGGCGCAGGCAGCCAAACAATGATGCCAGAAGACGGGCAGCGCTACCAAGGGGGTTGCAGCGTGTCATTACAAAGGAAAGTCACACCACCGGGACGGTTAAATGGTCACACAGAGGACACATTTTAGACGTGTTTTCAGTTCCACATGTGCGAGGAGAATACGTTTATGAGCCACCTTGCACACATGCAGCATTACCGCTGTACAAGGTGGCCTTTAAAACGTACAAACGCCTGGGGGAGGGGGGACAGGTTCCCTTCAATTTCAGTTCTTGTGTCTGCGTGGCTTTTGCAGGACACGATGCCGGCTGCACAGCAGGGGAACAGCTGGCGGTGCTGAACCCCACTGACACATTGGCTGGTGTTTTTCTCTGTGCAGCTAGCAGTACCGGGCCCCAACTGGCGGTGTTGGAGCCCGGGGTCAGCAGGAGGAGGAGATGGAGCAGAGTGTAGGCCGAAGCCTGCACTGGCGGCAGCTTTTGGGTCTGTTGTGCCTGCGTGGCAGTTGCAGGACACGTTGCCGGCTGCACAGCAGGGGAACAGCTGGCGGTGCTGAACCCCACTGACACATTGGCTGGTGTTTTTCTCTGTGCAGCTAGCACATCTGGGCCCCAACTGGCGGTGTTAGAGCCCAGGGTCAGCAGGAGGAGCAGGGGGAGCGGAGTGTAGGCCGAAGCCTGCACTGGAGCAAGTTGAAAGGAAACCTTTAACCCCCCCCCCCCCCAGGCGTTTGTAGCTGGAAGAGCCATCGTGTACACCACTAATGCTGGAAAAGGTAAACTTAGCTCTTTTAATTATGGTCCTTGCAGATGCTGAACCTAACACTTATGAAATGTGTCCCCTCACAGCGTTCAACCGTCCGGTAGGTGGAACTTTCCTTTGTCATGTGACGCAGCACAGCCGTCATTTTTACCCCCTTGGCGCCGTGCGCCGCCTCCTCAGCGTTGTTTGAATCTGTCCCGGAGCCTGCGCTGTTAGGTTACCCCTTTGCCATGCACACATTTCGCGCTGCCCGTCTTCTGACATCATTTGCTGTCAGGCTGGCTGCGCCTGTGTGGGTGCGCTGTCCGAGATTCAGCCTCGCGGTGTCGTGTAATGTAATCCCACCGCGGGCCTGGGATCCGTGGCCATGCGCAGTGCATATCCTCACCTCTCACTCCCCTCCCTACGGCTTCTTCAGACTGTGCGGTGTCACGGCCGTGGCATGCTATTAGGGATCAGCTGACACCGAACAGTCTTTAGAAGCCGTAGGGAGGGGAGTGAGAGGCGAGGATATGCACTGCGCATGGCCACGGATCCCAGGCCCGCGGTGGGATTACATTACACGACACTGCGAGGCTGAATCTCGGACAGCGCACACACACAGGCGCAGCCAGCCTGACAGCAAATGATGTCAGAAGACAGGCAGCGCGAAATGTGTGCATGGCCAAGGGGTAACCTAACAGCGCAGGCTCCGGGACAGATTCAAACAACGCTGAGGAGGCGGCGCACGGCGCCAAGGGGGTAAAGATGACGGCTGTGCTGCGTCACATGACAAAGGAAAGTTCCACCTACCGGACGGTTGAACGCTGTGAGGGGACACATTTCATAAGTGTTAGGTTCAGCATCTGCAAGGAGCACCACGAAAAGAGGCACTTTTTCCCTTTGCATCATTACTGCTGCACAAGGTGGCTCCTTCAGTAACAAACGCCTGGGGGGGGGGGGACAGGTTCCCTTAAATTTAACTTGTTGTGCCTGCGTGGCGGTCGCAGTACACGTTGCCGTATACACAGCAGGGGAACAGCTGGCGGTGCTGAACCCCACTAACACATTTGCGAGGTGTTTGGCTCTGTGCGTACAGCACTTCTGGACGGCAACTGGCGGTGTTGGAGCCCAGGGACAGGTGGAGGAGGAGGAGGTTGGAGGAGGTTGGAGGAGGTAGGAGGGATTGCCACACACACAGCAGGGGAACAGCTGACGTTACTGAACCCCAATAACAGAGGAGGGACTGTTGACTGTGCGTACAGCACTTCTGGACGGCAACTGGCGGTGTTGGAGCCCAGGGACAGGTGGAGGAGGAGGAGGTTGGAGGAGGTTGGAGGAGGTAGGAGGGATTGCCACACACACAGCAGGGGAACAGCTGACGTTACTGAACCCCAATAACAGAGGAGGGACTGTTGACTGTGCGTACAGCACTTCTGGACGGCAACTGGCGGTGTTGGAGCCCAGGGACAGGTGGAGGAGGAGGAGGTAGGAGGAGGTAGGAGGGATTGCCACACACACAGCAGGGGAACAGCTGACGTTACTGAACCCCAATAACAGAGGAGGGACTGTTGACTGTGCGTACAGCACTTCTGGACGGCAACTGGCGGTGTTGGAGCCCAGGGACAGGTGGAGGAGGAGGAGGTTGGAGGAGGTTGGAGGAGGTAGGAGGGATTGCCACACACACAGCAGGGGAACAGCTGACGTTACTGAACCCCAATAACAGAGGAGGGACTGTTGACTGTGCGTACAGCACTTCTGGATGGCAACTGGCGGTGTTGGAGCCCAGGGACAGGTGGAGGAGGAGGAGGTAGGAGGAGGTAGGAGGGATTGCCACACACACAGCAGGGGAACAGCTGACGTTACTGAACCCCAATAACAGAGGAGGGACTGTTGACTGTGCGTACAGCACTTCTGGACGGCAACTGGCGGTGTTGGAGCCCAGGGACAGGTGGAGGAGGAGGAGGTTGGAGGAGGTTGGAGGAGGTAGGAGGGATTGCCACACACACAGCAGGGGAACAGCTGACGTTACTGAACCCCAATAACAGAGGAGGGACTGTTGACTGTGCGTACAGCACTTCTGGACGGCAACTGGCGGTGTTGGAGCCCAGGGACAGGTGGAGGAGGATGAGGTAGGAGGAGGTAGGAGGGATTGCCACACACACAGCAGGGGAACAGCTGACGTTACTGAACCCCAATAACAGAGGAGGGACTGTTGACTGTGCGTACAGCACTTCTGGACGGCAACTGGCGGTGTTGGAGCCCAGGGACAGGTGGAGGAGGAGGAGGTTGGAGGAGGTTGGAGGAGGTAGGAGGGATTGCCACACACACAGCAGGGGAACAGCTGACGTTACTGAACCCCAATAACAGAGGAGGGACTGTTGACTGTGCGTACAGCACTTCTGGATGGCAACTGGCGGTGTTGGAGCCCAGGGACAGGTGGAGGAGGAGGAGGTAGGAGGAGGTAGGAGGGATTGCCACACACACAGCAGGGGAACAGCTGACGTTACTGAACCCCAATAACAGAGGAGGGACTGTTGACTGTGCGTACAGCACTTCTGGACGGCAACTGGCGGTGTTGGAGCCCAGGGACAGGTGGAGGAGGAGGAGGTTGGAGGAGGTTGGAGGAGGTAGGAGGGATTGCCACACACACAGCAGGGGAACAGCTGACGTTACTGAACCCCAATAACAGAGGAGGGACTGTTGACTGTGCGTACAGCACTTCTGGACGGCAACTGGCGGTGTTGGAGCCCAGGGACAGGTGGAGGAGGAGGAGGTAGGAGGAGGTAGGAGGGATTGCCACACACACAGCAGGGGAACAGCTGACGTTACTGAACCCCAATAACAGAGGAGGGACTGTTGACTGTGCGTACAGCACTTCTGGACGGCAACTGGCGGTGTTGGAGCCCAGGGACAGGTGGAGGAGGAGGAGGTTGGAGGAGGTAGGAGGAGGTAGGAGGGATTGCCACACACACAGCAGGGGAACAGCTGACGTTACTGAACCCCAATAACAGAGGAGGGACTGTTGACTGTGCGTACAGCACTTCTGGATGGCAACTGGCGGTGTTGGAGCCCAGGGACAGGTGGAGGAGGAGGAGGTTGGAGGAGGTTGGAGGAGGTAGGAGGGATTGCCACACACACAGCAGGGGAACAGCTGACGTTACTGAACCCCAATAACAGAGGAGGGACTGTTGACTGTGCGTACAGCACTTCTGGACGGCAACTGGCGGTGTTGGAGCCCAGGGACAGGTGGAGGAGGAGGAGGTTGGAGGAGGTTGGAGGAGGTAGGAGGGATTGCCACACACACAGCAGGGGAACAGCTGACGTTACTGAACCCCAATAACAGAGGAGGGACTGTTGACTGTGCGTACAGCACTTCTGGACGGCAACTGGCGGTGTTGGAGCCCAGGGACAGGTGGAGGAGGAGGAGGTTGGAGGAGGTTGGAGGAGGTAGGAGGGATTGCCACACACACAGCAGGGGAACAGCTGACGTTACTGAACCCCAATAACAGAGGAGGGACTGTTGACTGTGCGTACAGCACTTCTGGACGGCAACTGGCGGTGTTGGAGCCCAGGGACAGGTGGAGGAGGAGGAGGTTGGAGGAGGTTGGAGGGATTGCCACACACACAGCAGGGGAACAGCTGATGTTACTGAACCCCAATAACAGAGGAGGGACTGTTGACTGTGCGTACAGCACTTCTGGACGGCAACTGGCGGTGTTGGAGCCCAGGGACAGGTGGAAAAGCAGAGGAACACAATGTAGGCCGAAGCCTGAGAAAGTCGAAAGGGAACCTTTAAACCCCCCCCAAGGCGTTTGTAGCTGAAAGAGCCAGCTTGTGCAGCACAAAAGATGCAAAAGGAAAAGGTGGCTCTTTTCATCATGCTCCTTGCAAACACAGAACTAAACACTTATAAAATGTGTCCCCTGCAACCGTAAAACCGTCCTGGAGGTGGGACTTTCCTTCGTAATGTGACGCAGCACAGCCGTCATTCCTACCCCCCCCGGCGACGCGCACTGGCTCCTCAGCGATGTTTGATTCTGTCCCGGAGCCTGCGCTGTTATGTTATCCCGTGGCCAGGCACACTTAGCGCTTCCCGTCTTCTGGCATCATTTGGTGTCAGGATGGCTGCGCCTGTGCGGCCGCGCTGGCAGAGAGCCCGCCTCGCAGTGTCTTCTGATTTAATCCCACCGCGGGCCTGGGATCCATGGACATGCGCAGTGCATATCCTCGCCTCTCACTCCCCTCCCTACGGCTTCTTAAGACTGTGCGGTGTCACGGCCGTGGCATGCTATTAGGGACCAGCTGACACCGAACAGTCTGAAGAAGCCATAGGGAGATAAGTGAGAGGTGGAGGTTCAGATATGCACTGCGCATGTCCATGGATCCCAGGCCCCCAGTGGGATTAAATCAGAAGACACTGCGAGGCGGGCTCTCTGCCAGCGCGGCCGCACAGGCGCAGCCATCCTGACACCAAATGATGCCAGAAGACGGGCAGCGCTAAGTGTGCCTGGCCACGGGATAACATAACAGCGCAGGCTCCGGGACGGAATCAAACAACGCTGAGGAGCGGGTGCGCGGCGCCGGGGGGGTAGGAATGACGGCTGTGCTGCGTCACATTATGAAGGAAAGTCCCACCTCCGGGACGGTGTTACGGTATCAGTGGACACATTTTATAAGTGTTAAGTTCTGCGTGTGCAAGGTGCTAAACAAAAATAGCTACCTTTTCCTTGTGCAGCATTACTGCTGCACAAGGTGGCTCTTTCAGTAACAAACGCCTTGGGGGGGGGGGACAGATTCCCTTACATTTCAGTTGTTGTGTCAGCGTGGCGGTCGCATGACACATTGCCGGCTACACAGCTGGGGATCAGCTGACGTTACTGAAACCCAATAACACTGGGTCGTATGTTTTGACTGTGCAGACGGCACTTCTGAGCCTCAACTGGCGGTGTTGGAGCCCAGGAATTTAAGTTCAGGTGGTAGAAAGATGAACACAACAGGAGACCTGGATAACGTATACAGTGACCTAATTATTTAATCAGGAGGAGGAGTGGCAAATTCCTGCGAGATCCAGGCCTTGTTCATTTTCAGGAAAGTAAGCCGGTCAACGTTATCGGAGGATAGTCGCATGCGACGGTCAGTTAGTACACCACCTGCAGCACTAAAGACACGTTCCGATAATACACTGGCCGCAGGGCAAGACAGCACCTCCAATGCATACTGGCTTAGCTCTGGCCATGTATCCAGCTTTGAGACCCAAAACTTGAAAGGGGAAGAGCCGTCTGGGAGTACAGCAAGAGGGCAAGACATGTAGTCTGTCACCATCTGACGGAACCGTTGCCTCCTGCTGACTGGAGCCGTCTGTGATGGTGTAGACTTTTGTGGGGGGCACAGAAAACTGTGCCACAGTTGGGCCATACTGGTCTTGCCTTGGGCAGAGGCACTGCTTCTGCTCCCTCTTTGTGCAGAGCCTCCACCACTGCCTGGACGCACTGAGCTGCTTTGGAATGCACTAGCAGCACTTCTCTCAGTTGGAATGGAGAAGATGATGGAATTGACCAGTGTGTCTTGGTACTCCCGCATTTTTCGCTCCCGGTTCAACGGTGTGATGAGGCTTTCTACGTTGTCCCAGTAGCGAGGATCGAGGAGGGTGAACACCCAATAATCAGACATGTTGAGAATGTGGGCGATGCGGCGGTCGTTTCTCAGGCACTGCAGCATGTAATCCACCATGTGCTGCAGACTGCCAACTGCCCAAGAAACGCTGTCCCCTGCTGGAGGCGTGATCTCTGCCTGCTCGTCATCACCCCACCCTCGCTGTACACACTGAGTACTGGACAATTCGGTAACTCCCTCCTCTGGACGGACGTCTTCCTCCTCCATTGACTCCTCCTCATCCTCCTCACAAACTGTCCCCTGCCTACGCGTTTGTGAGGAACCACGTGGCGCTGACTGTCCAGAAGATGATGGAAATGGTGAATCCTCATCCTCCACCTCTTCCACAACATCATCCTTTAGCGCTTGCAGTGATTTTTCAAGCAGGCAGATAAGGGGGACAGTCATGCTGACTAGTGCATCATCTGCACTCGCCATCCGCGTGGAATAATCAAAGGGACGCAAAACCTGGCAGACGTCATTCATAGTGGCCCACTCTGTGGTTGTGAAGTCTGTACGGCGCTGACTGCGACTTTTTTGCGCCTGAAGCAGCTGGTACTCCATTACAGCTTGCTGCTGCTCACACAACCGCTCCAACATATGTAACGTGGAATTCCACCTGGTAGGTAGGTCACATATGATGCGATGTTCCGGCAGGCGGTGTCGGCGCTGCAGAGCCGCAATGCGCGCTTTTGCCGTGCTGGAACGCCGCAAGTGAGCACACTCTAGGCGGACCTTGTGCAGCAGTGCATCAAGATCCGGATAGTCCCTCAAAAAGCTCTGCACGACCAAATTGAGCACATGTGCCAGACATGGGATGTGAGTGAGGTTGCCGAGGCCCAGAGCTGCCACCAGATTTCGGCCATTATCACACACTACCATGCCTGGCTGGAGATTCGCTGGCACAAACCACACATCGCTCTCCTGCTTGATGGCATTCCAGAGCTCCTGCGCTGTGTGGCTACGATTCCCCAAAAAAATTAATTTCAACACGGCCTGTTGACGTTTGGCCACGGCTGTGCTCATGTCGGTCGTAACAGGTACACGTTCATCACGGGTCCATGTCGAGGTGGACTGTGACGGCTCCTGCAGCGATGATTCTGAGGAACTGGTGTAAGAGGAGGAGTCAATGCGTACAGAATGGATTCCTGCAATCCTTGGAGTGGGCAGGACACGTCCTGCGCCACTCGCACGGTCTGTACCCGGCTCAACGACATTAACCCAATGGGCAGTGAGGGAAAGGTATCGCCCCTGTCCATGTTGACTGGTCCACGCATCGGTGGTGAGGTGGACCTTGCTACTGACGGCGTTCAGTAGCGCGTGTTTTATGTGTCCCTCCACATGCTTGTGCAGGGCAGGGACGGCTTGCCTGCTGAAGTAAAAGCGGCTGGGCACATTGTACTGTGGGACTGCCAATGACATCAAGTCACGGAAGCTGTCAGTCTCCACCAGCCTGAATGACAGCATTTCCAGTGACAGAAGTTTGGCAATGCCTGCAGTCAGAGCCTGTGCTCGTGGGTGGTTTGACGAGAAAGGCCGCCTTTTCTCCCATGCCTGTACTACCGATGGCTGTAGACTGGGCTGGGAGTGTGTGGATGACTGGGAAAGTGGTGCTGCGGGTGGAATTACAGCGGGTCTCTGGACAACAGGGCCAGAGGTTCTTCCACGGCGATCCTGGGAGGAAGCCGAACCAGCTGCGTGTGAGCTAGAGGAAGAGGCAACACGAGCTGAAGAGGTGGTAGCTGCCGCTGTTGGTTGGCCTACCTCTTCAGTGTGTTTTTCTAACTCCGCCGGGTGCCTGTTGCGCACATGTTTCCACATGTTGGAGGTATTGAGGTTGCTGACATTTCGACCTCTTTTGACTTTTTGATGACACACGTTGCATCTGACATAGCAAATGTCATCTGCAACTGTGTCAAAAAAGGACCAGGCACTGCAAGTCTTGGGAGCGCCCTTTTTGGCTTTTGGAAGAGACATGCTCCTAACGGGTGCCAAAGCGGAGGCTGCAGGATCCGCAGTCTTCCCCCTCCCTCTCCCTCTTTGGGCCGTACGGGGAATCTCTTCCTCAGAGCTGCTCCCACCACCTTCCTGTCCCTCACGCCAAGATGGGTCGAGGACCTCATCATCTACACTACCCTCTGCCCCCAACTGCTCCTCCTGGGTAGTCTCAGCAGCAGAGCACGCACCAGTAAGTGGCACCTGAGTGTCATCATCAGCTGATGCGGCCTGCGATGTGGTGACCGGAGCCACTGGCCCACCCGCCTCTTCAGAGGAAGACAGAAAAAGCTGTTGGGCATCACTGCACCCTGCCTCTTCTTCCATTTCTCCAATGCTGCTTGGCTGGCCCCCTGTTTCCAAGCCAAGAGATTCAGAGAACAGAAGTAGAGACGGCTCCTGTCCTGGGCTCTCTGTCTGCCTGGGCAATTTGGCAGGTGGTGAAGAGACAGATGGCTGCTCTCCAGTGCTCTGTGTCTGAGAGGATGTGGCACTAATGGAAGTTGATGCATTAGCTGCCATCCATCCGACAACAGCTTCAATTTGTTCTTGACGCAGCAGCGGTGTACGGCGCTCTGACACAAAGCTGCGCATGAACGACTGTTGCCTGGTTAAAGTGGGTGCTGATGAGTCACCATTGCCCGCAGCAGGCACAGAATCCCCACGTCCCCTCCCTGCTCCGCGCCCACGCCCACGCCCACGTGTCTTACTCACTGCCTTCTTCATCTTGGTTGACTGATAAAGATAAGCAGAAAAGTACTAACGGATTTGTGTGCTTATTCCTGAGCAACTCCTCCTAACAGGTATAAGAAACACTAATTTTCTAAAGTGTGGACTAGACTTTAATATGAGCTAATGTGGCCTACACAAATGTAAAGTGGTGTAACTGGTGTGTTTGGTGAACTTTATTATTTATTTCTTTTTTGGGGGCTGAACTGACAACAGATAGAGCTGCAGTCACACGGAGACCGTGCAGACAGACGTAAACGGCGCTGCAAGGCCCAAAAACCCTCCTCTACGTTATCCTATGTAGTGTTTTTCCACAAGTTAGCTGGAGACGGGTGGAAAGACACTAATAGGATTTTTTTAAATAAATTAGCAGCAACCTACACTACTTGAAAAAAAAAGAAAATTGATTTGGCGGTATGACGCAGTGAACAACCCTGAGCTGGAGACAACCAGGCTATGGCTGCTCACAGACTACAGGGCGAGCTGCAATCACACGGAGACCGTGCAGACAGCCGTAAACGGCGCTGCAAGGCCCAAAAACCCTCCTCTACTTTATCCTATGTAGTGTTTTTCCACAAATTAGCTGGAGACGGGTGGAAAGACACTAATAGGATTTTTTTAAATAAATTAGCAGCAGACTACACTACTTGAAAAAAAATTAAAATTGATTTGGCGGTATGACGCAGTGAACAACCCTGAGCTGGAGACAACCAGGCTATGGCTGCTCACAGACTACAGGGCGAGCTGCAATCACACGGAGACCGTGCAGACAGCCGTAAACGGCGCTGCAAGGCCCAAAAACCCTCCTCTACTTTATCCTATGTAGTGTTTTTCCACAAATTAGCTGGAGACGGGGTGGAAAGACACTAATAGGATTTTTTTAAATAAATTAGCAGCAGACTACACTACTTGAAAAAAAATTAAAATTGATTTGGCGGTATGACGCAGTGAACAACCCTGAGCTGGAGACAACCAGGCTATGGCTGCTCACAGACTACAGGGCGAGCTGCAATCACACGGAGACCGTGCAGACAGCCGTAAACGGCGCTGCAAGGCCCGAAAACCCTCCTCTACTTTATCCTATGTAGTGTTTTTCCACAAATTAGCTGGAGACGGGTGGAAAGACACTAATAGGATTTTTTTAAATAAATTAGCAGCAGACTACACTACTTGAAAAAAAAAAAAAAAAAAAAAGAACAGTATGAGGCAATGAACCACCCTCCCTGAACTGAATACAACCAGCTATGGATGGCCTATGTGGCTGCACTCAGACTAGAGAGTGGGCTGCACTCACACACACACACACACACACACACAGACCTTGCAGATCGCTGTGAAAACAGCGCTACAAGGCAAAAGCAAGGTGAATAGTAGGTGAACACAGCGGTTGCTAAATTAGCCTTTGGAAAGCACAAAGAAGCAAATCGCTATCTCTAAACTGTCCCTCAGTCAGCAAACAGCGTCCTGTCACTAACTGAATTCACAGCAGAGTGATCGCAAAATGGCGCCAGCGACTTTTAAACTGCAGCATGACATCATTTCAGCAGCCAATCACAGCCTTGCCAGTAGTTTCATGCCCTCCATGCTAAACAGGATGTGCCCACACTTGGAATCATTCTCATTGGCTGAATTTCTGCATTTTGAATCTTTGAACTTCCGATTCCGGTATCCGATACGCGGCAAGTATCGGAATCCCGGTATCGGAATTCCGATACCGCAAGTATCGGCCGATACCCGATACTTGCGGTATCGGAATGCTCAACACTACTCAGAACTCTTTTTCTTTTCCTTCTTTTGAGATGCATTCAACTCATTCTTGGACAGTTGCACTGTTATGGACTGGTAATTTAGGAGCGACATGCGACTAGCTCTGGGCAGGTGGTAACTGTACAGACCGCAGTCCCTGATCTTAACACAACACTAGCAGTAGCCGTGGAATGTTCCTGTCACTCCCTGGACATCTCGTCACAGCCGGAGAACTAGCTACCCCTAAAGGTAGAAACGGAAAGCTATCTTGCCTCAGAGAAAATTCCCAAAGGATAGGACAGCCCCCCACAAATATTGGCTGTGAGAGGAGAAGGAAATGACATACGTAGTATGAAACAAGATTTAGCAAAGGAGGCCAATTCTAGCTAGATAGACAGTAAGGAAAGAAACACTGTGCGGTCAATAATAAAAACTAGAAAAAGTCCACCGCAGAGATATGCAAAAATCTCCACACCTGACTAAAGGTGTGGAGGGCAAAATCTGCAGCCCAGAGCTTCCAGCTTAGCTAAATAGATACATACTGATAAGCTGGACAAATGAACAAAACATAAATGTGCTGAACAATAAGTCCACAAAAGTGGACTGCAAAAGGACAAGCAAGGACTTAGCTTTGCAGAACGGGTCAGAGTGTCACGGAAATCAAAGAGCCGTGCCTCCAGGCAAGAACAATTGGCAACTGGCATTGATTGAGGGATAAAGCCAGACTAAAATAGCCGAGCAAAAAGAAGATCAGTGGAAGCAGCTGCTGATACTATATCCCAGAAGCAGCTATACCACTCAAAACCACAGGAGGGAGCCCAAGAGCAGAATTCACAAAAGTGCTACTTACAACCACCGGAGGGAGCCCAAGAGCGGAATTCACAACACACTGGGCCTGAGTTTTGGTTCAGTCTCCCAAAAAAAAAAGGGAGATTTAAATTCTCAACAGGTTATATACACCTTCTACCTTGTTTTACAGTACACGCAGTGAATTGACACCTGGAACATTGGCCCACATGGCTGAGAATGCCTTGCATATCCTAAAAAGGGACCCCCGCATTATCAAAATGATGACCGATGATGATTACTGGCTGGCCTGCCTCCTGGATCCACGATATAAAGGAAAATTACAAAATATCATGCCACATGAGAACCTTGAGCAAATATTGGCTACCAAACAAGCAACTCTTGTAGACCGTTTGGTTCAGGCATTCCCAGCACACAGCGGCGGTGATGGTTCTCACACGATCTGTAGGGGGCAACATGGCAGAGGTGTTAGAGGTGCACAAATCCGAAGTGGTGTTGGACAGAGGGTTTTTATGACCAGGTTGTGGAGTGATTTCGCAATGACCGCTGAAACGACAGGTACTGCTGCATCGATTCAAAGTGACAGGAGACAGCATTTGTCCAGTATGGTTACGAACTACTTTTCCTCCCTTATCGATGTTCTCCCTCACAGGTCATTCCCCTTTGATTACTGGGCATCTAAAATAGACACCTGGCCTGAATTGGCAGAATATGCATTACAGGAGCTCGCTTGCCCTGCTGCTAGTGTGCTATCAGAAAGAGTCTTCAGTGCTGCTGGTTCAATACTGACCAAAAAAAGGACACGTCTGGCTACCCGAAATGTTGATGATCTAACCTTCATTAAAATGAACCTATCATGGATTTCAAATTATTTTGCCTCACCTTCCCCTGCTGACACGTAGCTTGCCTGAAAAATGTCTTGCTTTTGGCCTCCTCTTACTGACTTCTCCAATTCCTCCATTTGCAGCTGCTGAATGTCCACCATAGGCCATTTTTATACCTCCCTAAATGGGCTGACTCCCCCCCCACAGGGCCGTAGTCACTACTGGCGCAAGCACCCGTGAGATTGCCGTTTGCCGTGACAGATGGGTGGTCGGCCCTCTCTTGGGCGTCGGCACTGGCACAGGGTCCCTCATAGTACAATGAAGTGTCTCTGACAGTGGTGGTACACAACCAACGTCAGACACACTGTCGTAATATGAGGGGCCCTGGGCCAGTACCGCCGCCCATGAGAGAGTGTTCACCCCAGCTCGAACAGTGCTCTACCACTTGCAATACTTACCTCTCCCTGCTCCACCACTGTGTAGTCTGTGCTGTTAAATCCTTCAATGGCACTGCCAATACAAATTTGTTGAAATGATAGATGATAGTTAAAATATACAGGGGCCCTGCCTCCATTTAGACCAGTCAATACTTTGTGCCTACTACCACTGCCTGCTACTCAGCAGAGGAGCCCACCCCTGTACCTAGCTATGCCACCTGTTTATTTATGAACAATTTTTTGGCAGACATTTAGCCCACTTTATTATTTGGGCCTACTAACTGTGTCTGCTACTCATTACAATTTTCTGACACTGAGCAAAGCAATGTCGCCTGTTTATTTATGAACAATTTTTTGGCAGACATTTAGCCCACTTTATTATTTGGGCCTACTAACTGTGTCTGCCACTCATTACAGTTTTCCTCCACTGAAGAAAGCAATGCCGCCTGTTTAGTCATGTTACCACATTTGAACTGCATTTAGCCTACCTTATTATTTGGGCCTACTGTTATGGTTCTCAATGGCAAGAGAACATAGCCCAGCATACATAGGAACTAGCTCTTGGAAGGATGGAAACTTAAACTGACCATGAACTAAACCTGCCACACAACTAACAGTAGCCGGGTAGCGTAGCCTGCGTTTTATCCCTAGACGCCCAGCGCCGGCCGGAGGACTAACTAATCCTGGCAGAGGAAAATATAGTCCTGGCTCACCTCTAGAGAAATTTCCCCGAAAGGCAGACAGAGGCCCCCACATATATTGGCGGTGATTTAAGATGAAAATGACAAACGTAGTATGAAAATAGTTTTAGCAAAATCGAGGTCCGCTTACTAGATAGCAGGAAGACAGAAAGGGTACTTTCATGGTCAGCTGAAAACCCTATCAATACACCATCCTGAAATTACTTTAAGACTCTAGTATTAACTCATAACATCAGAGTGGCAATTTCAGATCACAAGAGCTTTCCAGACACAGAAACGAAACTGCAGCTGTGAACTGGAACAAAATGCAAAAAACAAACAAGGACAAAAGTCCGACTTAGCTGGAAGTTGTCTGGTAGCAGGAACATGCACAGAAAGGCTTCTGATTACAATGTTGACCGGCATGGAAGTGACAGAGGAGCAAGGTTAAATAGCGACTCCCACATCCTGATGGGAACAGGTGAACAGAGGGGATGATGCACACAAGTTCAATTCCACCAGTGGCCACCGGGGGAGCCCAAAATCCAATTTCACAACAGTACCCCCCCCTCAAGGAGGGGGCACCGAACCCTCACCAGAACCACCAGGGCGATCAGGATGAGCCCTATGAAAGGCACGGACCAGATCGGAGGCATGAACATCAGAGGCAGTCACCCAAGAATTATCCTCCTGACCGTATCCCTTCCATTTGACCAGATACTGGAGTTTCCGTCTGGAAACACGGGAGTCCAAGATTTTTTCCACAACGTACTCCAACTCGCCCTCAACCAACACCGGAGCAGGAGGCTCAACGGAAGGCACAACCGGTACCTCATACCTGCGCAACAATGACCGATGAAAAACATTATGAATAGAAAAAGATGCAGGGAGGTCCAAACGGAAGGACACAGGGTTAAGAATCTCCAATATCTTGTACGGGCCGATGAACCGAGGCTTAAACTTAGGAGAAGAAACCCTCATAGGGACAAAACGAGAAGACAACCACACCAAGTCCCCGACACAAAGCCGAGGACCAACCCGACGCCGGCGGTTGGCAAAAAGCTGAGTCTTCTCCTGGGACAACTTCAAATTGTCCACCACCTGCCCCCAAATCTGATGCAACCTCTCCACCACAGCATCCACTCCAGGACAATCCGAAGATTCCACCTGACCGGAGGAAAATCGAGGATGAAACCCCGAATTACAGAAAAAAGGAGACACCAAGGTGGCAGAGCTGGCCCGATTATTGAGGGCAAACTCCGCTAAAGGCAAAAAAGCAACCCAATCATCCTGATCTGCAGACACAAAACACCTCAAATATGTCTCCAAAGTCTGATTCGTCCGCTCGGTCTGGCCATTAGTCTGAGGATGGAAAGCAGACGAGAAAGACAAATCTATGCCCATCCTAGCACAGAATGCCCGCCAAAATCTAGACACGAATTGGGTTCCTCTGTCAGAAACGATATTCTCCGGAATACCATGCAAACGAACCACATTTTGAAAAAACAGAGGAACCAACTCGGAAGAAGAAGGCAACTTAGGCAGGGGAACCAAATGGACCATCTTAGAGAAACGGTCACACACCACCCAGATGACAGACATCTTCTGAGAAACAGGAAGATCCGAAATAAAATCCATCGAGATGTGCGTCCAAGGCCTCTTCGGGATAGGCAAGGGCAACAACAATCCACTAGCCCGAGAACAACAAGGCTTGGCCCGAGCTTAAACGTCACAAGACTGCACAAAGCCTCGTACATCTCGTGACAGGGAAGGCCACCAGAAGGACCTTGCCACCAAATCCCTGGTACCAAAGATTCCAGGATGACCTGCCAACGCAGAAGAATGAACCTCAGAAATGACTTTACTGGTCCAATCATCAGGAACAAACAGTCTACCAGGTGGGCAACGATCAGGTCTATCCGCCTGAAAATCCTGCAAGGCCCGCCGCAGGTCTGGAGAAACGGCAGACAATATCACTCCATCCTTAAGGATACCTGTAGGTTCAGAATTACCAGGGGAGTCAGGCTCAAAACTCCTAGAAAGGGCATCCGCCTTAACATTCTTAGAACCCGGTAGGTATGACACCACAAAATTAAACCGAGAGAAAAACAACGACCAGCGCGCCTGTCTAGGATTCAGGCGTCTGGCGGACTCAAGATAAATTAAATTTTTGTGGTCGGTCAATACCACCACCTGATGTCTAGCCCCCTCAAGCCAATGACGCCACTCCTCAAAAGCCCACTTCATGGCCAAAAGCTCCCGATTCCCAATATCATAATTCCGCTCGGCGGGCGAAAATTTACGAGAAAAAAAAGCACAAGGTTTCATCACGGAGCAGTCGGAACTTCTTTGCGACAAAACCGCCCCAGCTCCGATTTCAGAAGCGTCGACCTCAACCTGAAAAGGAAGAGCAACATCAGGCTGACGCAACACAGGGGCGGAAGAAAAGCGGCGCTTAAGCTCCCGAAAGGCCTCCACAGCAGCAGGGGACCAATCAGCAACATCAGCACCCTTCTTAGTCAAATCAGTCAATGGTTTAACAACATCAGAAAAACCAGCAATAAATCGACGATAAAAGTTAGCAAAGCCCAAAAATTTCTGAAGACTCTTAAGAGAAGAGGGTTGCGTCCAATCACAAATAGCCCGAACCTTGACAGGATCCATCTCGATGGAAGAGGGGGAAAAAATGTATCCCAAGAAGGAAATCTTTTGAACCCCAAAAACGCACTTAGAACCCTTCACACACAAGGAATTAGACCGCAAAACCTGAAAAACCCTCCTGACCTGCTGGACATGAGAGTCCCAGTCATCCGAAAAAATCAGAATATCATCCAGATACACGATCATAAATTTATCCAAATAATCACGGAAAATGTCATGCATAAAGGACTGAAAGACTGAAGGGGCATTTGAAAGGCCAAAAGGCATCACCAAATACTCAAAGTGGCCCTCGGGCGTATTAAATGCGGTTTTCCACTCATCCCCCTGCTTAATTCGCACCAAATTATACGCCCCACGGAGATCTATCTTAGAGAACCACTTGGCCCCCTTTATGCGAGCAAACAAATCAGTCAGCAGTGGCAACGGATATTGATATTTAACCGTGATTTTATTCAAAAGCCGATAATCAATACACGGCCTCAAAGAGCCATCTTTCTTAGACACAAAGAAAAAACCGGCTCCTAAGGGAGATGACGAAGGACGAATATGTCCCTTTTCCAAGGACTCCTTTATATATTCTCGCATAGCAGCATGTTCAGGCACAGACAGATTAAATAAACGACCCTTAGGGTATTTACTACCCGGAATCAAATCTATGGCACAATCGCACTCCCGGTGCGGAGGTAATGAACCAAGCTTAGGTTCTTCAAAAACAAGATAGTCAGACAAGAATTCAGGAATCTCAGAGGGAATAGATGACGAAATGGAAACCAAAGGTACGTCCCCATGCATCCCCTTACATCCCCAGCTTAACACAGACATAGCGTTCCAGTCGAGGACTGGGTTATGAGATTGCAGCCATGGCAATCCAAGCACCAACACATCATGTAGATTATACAGCACAAGAAAGCGAATAATCTCCTGATGATCCGGATTAATTCGCATAGTTACTTGTGTCCAGTATTGTGGTTTATTACTAGCCAATGGGGTGGAGTCAATCCCCTTCAGAGGTATAGGAGTTTCAAGAGGCTCTAAATCATACCCACAGCGTTTGGCAAAGGACCAATCCATAAGACTCAAAGCGGCGCCAGAGTCGACATAGGCATCCGCGGTAATAGATGATAAAGAACAAATCAGGGTCACAGATAGAATAAACTTAGACTGTAAAGTGCCAATTGAAACTGACTTATCAAGCTTCTTAGTAAGCTTAGAGCATGCTGATATAACATGAGTTGAATCACCACAATAAAAGCACAACCCATTTTTTCGTCTAAAATTCTGCCGTTCGCTTCTGGACAGAATTCTATCACATTGCATATTCTCTGGCGTCTTCTCAGTAGACACCGCCAAATGGTGCACAGGTTTGCGCTCCCGCAGACGTCTATCGATCTGGATAGCCATTGTCATGGACTCATTCAGACCCGCAGGCACAGGAAACCCCACCATAACATCCTTAACGGCATCAGAGAGACCCTCTCTGAAATTCGCCGCCAGGGCGCACTCATTCCACTGAGTAAGCACAGACCATTTACGGAATTTTTGGCAGTATATTTCAACTTCATCTTGCCCCTGAGATAGGGACATCAAGGCTTTTTCCGCCTGAAGCTCTAAATGAGGTTCCTCATAAAGCAACCCCAAGGCCAGAAAAAACGCATCCACATTGAGCAACGCAGGATCCCCTGGAGCCAATGCAAAAGCCCAATCTTGAGGGTCGCCCTAGAGCAAGGAAATCACAATCCTGACCTGCTGAGCAGGATCTCCAGCAGAGCGAGATTTCAGGGACAAAAACAACTTGCAATTATTTTTGAAATTTTGAAAGCAAGATCTATTCCCCGAGAAAAATTCAGGCAAAGGAATTCTAGGTTCAGATATAGGAACATGAACAACAAAATCTTGTAAATTTTGAACTTTCGTGGTGAGATTATTCAAACCTTATAATTATTCAAATTATTCAAATTTTTCAGCAGACTTCTTTTTTCTCTCCTTTCTCTGCCAATTAATTTAACCCTTTGTGGGCCGGTCAAACTGTTATGGTTCTCAATGGCAAGAGAACATAGCCCAGCATACATAGGAACTAGCTCTTGGAAGGATGGAAACTTAAACTGACCATGAACTAAACCTGCCGCACAACTAACAGTAGCCGGGTAGCGTAGCCTGCGTTTTATCCCTAGACGCCCAGCGCGGGCCGGAGGACTAACTAATCCTGGCAGAGGAAAATATAGTCCTGGCTCACCTCTAGAGAAATTTCCCCGAAAGGCAGACAGAGGCCCCCACATATATTGGCGGTGATTTAAGATGAAAATGACAAACGTAGTATGAAAATAGGTTTAGCAAAATCGAGGTCCGCTTACTAGATAGCAGGAAGACAGAAAGGGTACTTTCATGGTCAGCTGAAAACCCTATCAATACACCATCCTGAAATTACTTTAAGACTCTAGTATTAACTCATAACATCAGAGTGGCAATTTCAGATCACAAGAGCTTTCCAGACACAGAAACGAAACTGCAGCTGTGAACTGGAACAAAATGCAAAAAACAAACAAGGACAAAAGTCCGACTTAGCTGGAAGTTGTCTGGTAGCAGGAACATGCACAGAAAGGCTTCTGATTACAATGTTGACCGGCATGGAAGTGACAGAGGAGCAAGGTTAAATAGCGACTCCCACATCCTGATGGGAACAGGTGAACAGAGGGGATGATGCACACAAGTTCAATTCCACCAGTGGCCACCGGGGGAGACCAAAATCCAATTTCACAACAGCCTACTAACTGTGTCTGCCACTCATTACAGCTTTCCTCCACTGAACAAAGCAATGCCGCCTGTTTAGTCCTGTTACCACATTTGAACTGCATTTAGCCCACTTTAATATTTGGGCCTACTAACTGTGTCTGCCGCTTATTACAGTTTTCCTCTACTGAACAAAGCAATGCCACCTGTTTAGTCCTGTTACCACATTTGAACTGCATGTAGCCTACTTTATTATTTGGGCCTACTAACTGTGTCTGCCACTCATTACAGTTTTCCTCCACTGAACAAAGCAATGCCGCCTGTTTAGTCCTGCTACCACATTTGAACTGCATTTAGCCCACTTTATTATTTGGGCCTACTAACTGTGTCTGCCACTTATTACAGTTTTCCTCCACTGAACAAAGCAATGCTGCCTTTTTAGTCCTGTTACCACATTTGAACTGCATTTAGCCTACTTTATTATTTGGGCCTACCAACTGTGTCTGCCACTCATTACAGTTTTCCTCCACTGAACAAAGCAATGCCACCTGTTTAGTCCTGTTACCACATTTGAACTGCATTTAGCCCACTTTATTATTTGGGCCTACTAACTGTGTCTGCCACTCATTACAGTTTTCCTCTACTGAACAAAGCAATGCCACCTGTCTAGTCCTGTTACCACATTTGAACTGCATGTAGCCTACTTTATTATTTGGGCCTACTAACTGTGTCTGCCACTCGTTACAGTTGTCCTCCACTGAACAAAGCAATGCCGCTTGTTTAGTCCTGTTACCACATTTGAACTGCATTTAGCCTACTTTATTATTTGGGCCTACTAACTGTGTCTGCCACTCATTACAGTTTTCCTCCATTTAACAAAGCAATGCCGCCTGTTTAGTCCTGTTACCACATTTGAACTGCATTTAGCCTACTTTATTATTTGAGCCTACTAACTGTGTCTGCCACTCATTACAGTTTTCCTCCACTGAACAAGCAATGCTGCCTGTTTAGTCCTGTTACCAATTTTGAACTGTCTTTAGCCTACTTTATTATTTGGGCCTATATCTGTGTTTCCTCCTCATCCTGCCCATTGCCCAGCCACTGCTAGATGAGTCTGCTGGTACATTGACCCAGACCACTACATTCCCCTTGCACTCTACACAGCCAGAATCTGACCCTGCTGAAAGTCAGGTTCCCCTTCCCGCATACTATACCACCTTACACGGGGACAAAGAGGAAGGTGCAGATGAAAGTGCAGGTTCCTTCATCAGGTGGGGGGGCATACTCGTTGGTGACATCACTCGCCCCTCATAGTACGCAAAAGTGTCTCTGCCAGTGGAAGGCGCCACCCGCCGTCAAACACACCGCCGTACTATGAGGGGCCCTGTGCCAGTGCCAACGAGTGGGCCCCCCTGCTTGCTCAGGATCACAGCACTTGCAAAGTTGAAATACTTACCTCTCCCTGCTTCACCGCCGTGATGTATTCCGCGTTTCCTGGGCCCACGAAAATCTTGAGCCAGCCCTACCCCCCCACAGCCAAATGACCCCCAGTTTTCAATGCCTAACTATTATTATAAAGTAAATTAAGGTTGAGAAGCTTAAGTAATAAGAATTGATGTTTTTGGCATTAAAATGGGCACTGTAGGTGTTTTCCTGTCCTCCACTCACTGCCGACTTTGATTCCCCATTGACTTGCATTGGGTTTCGTGTTTCAGTCGGCCCCCGACTTTTCGCAATAATCGGCCGATTTCACCCGACCCGACTTTTGACAAAGTCGGGTTTTGCAAAGCCCGTCTCGATCCGAAAAAAGTAAAAGTCGCTCAACTCTAGATTAGATAATTATGTTTTCATTAAAAATGGTATGTAGAAGCTTAATAGAATTTAATTTAATCAAGTATATGTTCATTTTTTTTTTTTGGGGGGGGTAAAGGTTCTCCCTCTACTGCTCCTAGTGATTGACAGGTCTATCCGATGTGTGTACTTACTGAGAGACGTGTCAAATACCAAGAAAAGGTGCCGGGAATGCTGACCAGCGGCTCATAAATAGGGCTTGCATAACCAAAAAATATTTGGTGGAAGGGAGATGTGGATAAGAGCATACATCAGGAAGACATGTTTTTTCATTTTCTCCAAAGACATTTTATTGCTATGGTAAGGAAGTAAGGAAACAACACTTACAAGGCACTAAATGTTGTATTTAACATATAAAATATTTAAAATCCTTCAATTAAAGGACTCTTCCAGATGACAGTGATTTTTCAAGTAATGGGGGAGTCACCCTGCCATATAATTCGGACGAGAATCACAACACAGTGCAAGGACTGGCTGCGGGCTCTTCCGATCCAAGTGTAAAGCGATTGAGTTGCTGTCCAGTTGCGCTCTGGCACATAACAGACAAGGGGTGCCCCAATCCCAGTGTGCTATAAGGTGCGGGGTGCATCTTACTCACTTGTAGGCCGCAATTCTTCCCTGTCTCCAGGCTTCTGTCCTCAGGAGCTGCTGCACACAATGCATGGGAAAACAGGTTCTTTGCAACAGTCAAACTTTTACTAAACAGTCCAAGTTCATGAGTGGAAATAGGTGGAATAGGGCACAGCATTTCAGACTTTCTTCCTCCTTAGTACAACTCTTATTCTGTTCTGCCACAGGTTCATTCTGGACTACCCCCAAGCCCACTGACTCCATCAGCCTCAGGGATTCGTTGTTCAATCTGGCAGTGCACCTGGAAGCGGCCACGCTTGCTCATCACTATTGCCCAACAGTCCATGGGCATAGTCCAGTTCCTTCATAGGTCCACATGAACCAGTCTCACCAATTTAGAGACCCTCACACAACGTTTCATAGTCCCTTGTGCTCAATGGCCCATTGGCTAACACAGCAACAGCTCTAGGAGTTCTGGAGCACAGTCCATATAGTCCCCTTTTAAGACAATTAACACAGTGCTGACCTGGCTTGATCCTTGGGTCATCCTTTTGCATTCCCTTTTGTGAACAATGGTTACTTTAACCCCTTTGCCCCCAAGGGTGGTTTGCACGTTAATGACCGGGCCAATTTTTACAATTCTGACCACTGTCCTTTTATGAGGTTATAACTCTGGAACGCTTCAACGGATCTTGGCGATTCTGACCCTGTTTTCTCGTGACATATTGTAATTCATGATAGTGGTAAAATTTCTTCGATATAACTTATTTATTTGTGAAAAAAATGGAAATTTGTTGAAAATTTTGAAAATTTTGCAATTTTCCAAATTTGAATTTTTATGCCCTTAAGTCACAGAGATATGTCACACAAAATACTTAATAGGTAAGATTTCCCACATGTTTACTTTACATCAGCACAATTTTGGAACCCAAATTTTTTTTTGTTAGGGAGTTATAAGGGTTAAAAGTTGACCAGCAATTTCTCATTTTTACAACACCATTTTTTTTAGGGACCACATCTCATTTGAAGTCATTTTGAGGGGTCTATATAACAGAAAATACCCAAGTGTGACACCATTCTAAAAACTGCACCCCTCAAGGTGCTCAAAACCACCTTCAAGAAATTTATTAACCCTTCAGGTGTTTCACAGAAATTTTTGGAATGTTTAAATAAAAATTAACATTTAAATTTTTTTTACACAAAATTTATTTCAGCTCCAATTTGTTTTATTTTACCAAGGGTAACAGGAGAAAATGGACCACAAAAGTTGTTGTACAATTTGTGCTGAGTACGCTGATACCCCATATGTGGGGATAAACCACTGTTTGGGCACACCGCAGAGCTCGGAAGGGAAGGAGCGCCATTTGACTTTTCAATGCAAAATTGACTGGAATTGAGATGGAACGCCATGTTGCGTTTGGAGAGCCCCTGATGTGCCTAAACATTGAAAACCCCCCCAAGTGACACCATTTGGGAACGTAGACCCCCTAAGGAAGTTATCTAGATGTGTGGTGAGCACTTTGACCCACCAAGTGCTTCACAGAAGTTTACAATGCAGAGCCATAAAAATAAAAAATCATATTTTTTCACAAAAATTATCTTTTCGCCCTCAATTTTTTATTTTCCCAAGGGTAAGAGAAGAAATTCAACCACAAAAGTTGTTGTGCAATTTGTCCTGAGTATGCCTATACCCCATATGTGGGGGTAAACGACTGTTTGGGCGCATGGCAGAGCTCGGAAGGGAAGGAGCGCCATTTGACTTTTCAATGCAAAATTGACTGGAATTGAGATGGGATGCCATGTTGCGTTTGGAGAGCCCCTGATGTGCCTAAACATTGAAACCCCCCACAAGTGATGCCATTTTGGAAAGTAGACCCCCTAAGGAACTCATCTAGATGTGTTGTGAGAGCTTTGAACCCCCAAGTGTTAGACTACAGTTTATAACGCAGAGCCGTGAAAATAAAAATTCTTTTTTTTCCCCACAAAAATTACTTTTTAGCTCCCAGTTTTGTATTTTCCCAGGGGTAACAGAAGAAATTGGACCCCAAAACTTGTTGTCCAATGTGTCCTGAGTACGCTGATACCCCACATGTGGGGGGGAACCACCGTTTGGGCGCATGGGAGAGCTCGCAAGGGAAGGAGCGCCATTTGGAATGCAGACTTAGATGGAATGGTCTGCAGGCATCACATTGCATTTGCCGAGCCCCTAATGTACCTAAACCGTAGAAACCCCACACAAGTGACCCCATATTGTAAACTAGACCCCCCAAGGAACTTATCTAGATGTGTTGTGAGAACTTTGAACCCCCAAGTGTTTCACTACAGTTTATAATGCAGAGCCGTGAAAATAAAAAATATTTTTTTCCACAAAAATGATTTTTTAGCCCCCAGTTTTGTATTTTCCCAAGGGTAACAGGAGAAATTGGACCCCAAAAGTTGTTGTTCAATTTTTCCTGAGTATGCTGATACCCCATATGTGGGAGGGAACCACTGTTTGTGTGCATGGCAGAGCTCGGAAGGGTAGGAGCGCCATTTGGAATGCAGACTTAGATGGATTGGTCTGCAGGCATCACGTTGCATTTGCAGAGCACCTGATGTACCCAAACAGTAGAAACCCCCCACAAGTGACCCCATATTGGAAACTAGACCTCTAAAGGAACTTATCTAGATGTGTTGTGAGAACTTTGAACCCCCAAGTGTTTCACTACACTTTACAACGCAGAGCCGTGAAAATAAAAAATTCTTTTTTTCCCACAAAAATGATTTTTAGCCCCCTAAATTTATATTTTCCCAAGGGTAACAAGAGAACTTGGACCCCAAAAGTTTTTGTATAATTTGTCCCGAGTACTCTGATGCCCCATATGTTGGGGTAAACCCCTGTTTGGGCGCACGGGAAAGCTCGGAAGGGAAGGAGCACTGTTTTACTTTTTCAATGCAGAATTGGCTGGAATTGAGATCGGACACCATGTCACGTTTGGAGAGCCCCTGATGTGCCTAAACAGTGGAAACTCCCCAATTCTAACTGAAACCCTAATCCAAACATAACCCTAACCCTAATCCCAACGGTAACCCTAATCACACCCCTAACACTGACACACCCCTAACTCTAATCCCAACCCTAATCCCAACCGTAAATGTAATCCAAACCCTAATCCTAACTTTAGCCCCAACCCTAACCCTAACTTTAGCTCCAACCCTAGCCCCAACCCTAACCCTAGCCCTAACCCTAGCCCTAACCCTAACCCTAGCCCTAACCCTAACTCTAACCCTAACCCTAGCCCTAACCCTAGCCCTTACCCTAACCCTAGCCCTAACCCTAGCACTAACCCTAACCCTAATGGGAAAATGGAAATAAATAAATTTTTTTAATTTTATTATTTTTCCCTAACTAAGGGGGTGATGAAGGGATGTTTGATTTACTTTTATAGCATTTTTTATAGCGGATTTTTATGATTGGCAGCCGTCACACACTAAAAGACGCTTTTTATAGCAAAAAAGTTTTTGCGTCTCCACATTTTGAGACCTATAATTTTTCCATATTTTGGTCCACAGAGTCATGTGAGGTCTTATTTTTTGTGGGACGAGTTGACATTTTTATTGGTAACATTTTCGGACACGTGACAGTTTTTGATCGCTTTTTATTTTGATTTTTGTGAGGCAGAATGACAAAAAAACAGCTATTCATGAATTTCTTTTGGGGGAGGAGTTTATACCGTTCCACGTTTGGTAAAGTTGATAGAGCAGTTTTATTCTTTGGGTCAGTATGATTACAGCGATACCTCATTTATATCATTTTTTTATGTTTTGGCGCTTTTATGGGATAAAAACTATTTTATAGAATAAATAATTATTTTGGCATCGCTTTATTCTGAGGACTATAACTTTTTTATTTTTTCTTTGATGGCGCTGTATGGCAGCTCTTTATTTGCGGGACAAGATGACGTTTTCAGTGGTATCATGGTTATTTATATACGTCTTTTTGATCACGTGTTATTCCACTTTTTGTTCAGCGGTATGATAATTAATAAAGCGTTGTTTTTTGCCTCGTTTTTTTTTTTTCCTACGGTGTTCACTGAAGGGGTTAACTAGTTTTATAGTTTTATACGTGGGGTCGTTACTGACGCGGCGATACTAAATATGTGTACTTTTATTGTATTTTTTTTATTTAGATAAAGAAATGTATTTATGGGAATAATATATATATTTTTTTCTTTATTTAGGAATTTTTTTTTATTTTTTTTTTACACATGTGGAATTTTTTTTTTTTTTTACTTTTTTACTTTGTTCCAGGGGGGACATCACAGATCGCTGATCTGACAGTTTGCACAGCACTCTGTCAGATCACCGATCTGACTTACAGCACTGCAGGCTTACCAAGCGCCTGCTCTGAGCAGGCACTCGGTAAGCCACCTCCCTCCCTGCAGGACCCGGATGCCGTGGCCATCTTGGATCCGGGCACCTGCAGCGAGGAGGAGGTAAGAGACCCTCGCAGCAACGCGATCACATCGCATTGCTCCGGGGGTCTCAGGGAAGCCCGCAGGGAGCCCCCTCCCCGCGCGATGCTTCCCTATACCTCTGGCACACCGCGATCATGTTTGATCGCGGTGTGCCGGGGGTTAATGTGCCGGGGGCGGTCCGTGACTGCTCCTGGCACATAGTACCGGATGTCAGCTGCGATAGTCAGCTGACACCTCGCCACGATCGGCCGCGCTCCCCCCGTGAGCGCCGCCGATCGCGCTGGATGTACTATCCCATCAGGGGTCATACGGGCCCACCCCATCTCGACGGGATAGTACGTCCAATGTCAGAAAGGGGTTGTTACACATTCAGTCCATAGGGACAAAAAAGGGTTTCTGGCCCTTTAAGATTTCACTGTCCTGCAATCCAGCAGGCTGCACGCAACGTGTGTGTCATGATCCAGACTGGGTTTTGAGTCCTGTTTTCCCTTTTTCCTGGTCTGGTCATGTCATGAGTTAATCTTTCAGAGCCTCTGTCTGGGTTCAGGTTGGCTATTTATTTCTGCTGCTTCCTGCAGGTGGTGTCAGTTATATTTTTTTCTAGTGTTGCTGTAGGTGACTGTGATTGCTCTGATTTGTCCTGCTGCATTTGCTGTCTGAACCCGTGTCTCTGTTTTCCCCTATTCCTGTCTTGACTCCGTGTTTCCCTTCAGTGTGCTGACTACCTGGTTTTGACTTGGCTTGTATCCTGACCTGCTTCTGTCTTTTGTCTTTTGGCTTATCCCCTCCTGACTGTTACTGACTCCCTGGCTTGTCTCTGACTGTGAGTTTGCTTTTTCCTTTGGTACAGCACTACAGTTTAGGGTTTTACCCAGCTTGTTTGACTATCCTGCTGCCACCTGTGGTGGCCACACTGCTGCATTGCAGGTCAGCTCTGGTTAGGTGCCGTCCTGCTTCCACTCTACTGCCATCTAGTGGAGCCTGCACCTACCTGCATTGCAGCAGCGTGACAGTGTGTAAAACAAACTTGGGTGGGGGGGGGCACAAAACACTTTGGCCGTCCTGGCCAGCATTCGGGGCCTCACTGCACACTTTAAGTCCTCCTGCCCTCAGGAATGCAGAAATGTTCGTTTTAGTGGCTTTTTCCTGTTAAACATGCACAATTAAGCCTTTTGGGCTGTATTTTCACTTACGACCACCTCACGCCAGCTCCTCCCATTCATGCTATGCTATGCCAGTGTGCTATAGGGTGCGGGGTGCATCACACTCACTTGTAGGCCACAGGCCTCTTCTGTCTCCAGGTTTCCGTCCTCATGAGCTAATGCACATATTGCATAGGACACCAGGTTCTTTGCCACAGTCAAACTTTTACTAAACAGTCCAAGTTTTATCAGGTGGATATAGGTGGGATAGGGCACATCAATTCAGACTTCCTTCCTACTTAGTACAACTCCTCTTCTATTCTGCCACACGTTCATTCTGGACTACCCCCAAGCACACTGACTCCATCAGCCTCATTGATTCGTTTTCCCTTCCGGCAGTGCATTGAAGATCGGCCCCCTGATGTCGGAAGGCCAGGCCCGCTCCATGGTACGTGGCCTGAGCCCTAGTCTACATACGCTGTTGGAATGTCTTCAGGGATCTCCATTTGGCCGCCCACTGGCCTGTATGTTTGGCCCTTGCTGCCCCTAGCAACCTAGCTCCCCACCTGAACTTGAACTCTCCTCCTCACTTCACTGGCTGACACCTGTCAGTGTGTCATCAGTGTGCAGTCTGTGTGTCAGTTTTTAACCATCAGTGTGTCATCAGTGTTTGGCCTGTTTTTACCATCAGTCATCAGTGTTTTTATGGATGGATAAATAAATAAACTACAAAGGTTTTCCTATTGTTTGCAATGTTAAATACAGACAGTACATGCATGGCACACGATGCAGTCTCTGGGCTGTACGTGTTTTTTATTGACCCATAGACTTGTATTGGCACTTTTCATCCATGCTACTGGAAAACACAGACATGTCTCCTTGAGTTTTACAAGGACACAAAGTCAGTTAAAAAAAAAACGGACATGTGAACAGCACCATAGGTTATCATATGTTCATGCTCTATCCGTGAAAAAAATGGATAGAACATGCACAAGCAGCAAAGTCATGTGAATAAGGTGCAATAGGTATGAATTCAGTCCATGAAAACCACTTATAATACTTTTATGTGAAAAATTGATGTCTGAATGAGCTCTATATCTGACATTTCTATAGGACTCGGTATCGTTCTCAGAAGTGCTGGAGGCTGTTGTTCCTTAGTTCTTACTCATTCTGAGTCTGTACTAATTTTCTTAGCATTTTCCAAAATCTAAATAATTATTTAGGTGAACTTTTCTAAGATTGTGATGTTACGTGCTCTATATCATATATTCATAAGCACACTCTGAAATGACCCAAGAGAGGATGACACAAAACTGCAGGATGCCTTTATAGGAACCAAAGACTTCAAAGTGAATTGTTGCATATCGGGTACTTTGGAATATTCTAATAGCATTAATGTTTTTGTCATGCATCGTTTTATGTGTCTGTTTCATCTTTTAATAAGGTCAAGTGTAATTTAGTCTTCGGGCGGCCGGGATCCTTCAAAATCAAAAGAGCTGTCAGGCTGAAAGGAAAGCAATCTGGAAAACAGCTTAATTAGGAAGCATGCGAGATTTGAAACATATGTCAGAGAAATGGAACGCTGTGTAAACAGCTAACGTTGCGCTAATCAGTGTCAGCTAATATCTCTGGCTACATGCAAACATCAGATTGTTGGATCCACCAACAAACACCTTTAGTTTAAAGCTGGAAAGTATTTGACCAATTTTCTTACAATTCCGTACATGTATTTTAGATACGTTTTTAAAAGAATGGAATAATATTTACAGAAAAATTACTTTTTTAACATGTGTCTCTAATAACAATAGAGTCATGTAGATCCTGACATTTTTATAAACGTGGATAATTGTTTGGATAACATTTTTGATGGATCATTAACAGACTTTAAAAAGTCGTGATTTTATTTAATTTTTTTATTCTCACACACTTTAAAAATTACGAATTTCTAGTGATGAATATATCAATAAAGCGTATTTATATTGACTGTATTCTCAGTTTTTTACTAATCTTTTATGTTAGAAGAATGATGATAAACTGATAATTTGGCATCCTGCTACTGGGAATCCCAGCAATTAGCTGGGAGCCAGACGTGTTCAATTTCTCTGTAGCAGCTTAATGGTCACCTTAAATGGTCCCTTTAAGGTACCTTCACACTAAACGACTTTGCAGCGAGAACGACAGCGATCTGTGACATTCTGGATTCCTGGATAGCGATATCGTTGTGTTTGACATGCAGCAGCCATCTGGATCCCGCTGTGATATCGCTGGTCGTTGCTGAAAGTCCAGAATTTTATTTGGTCGTCAGATCGGCGTGTATCGTCGTGTTTGACAGCAAAAGCAACGATGCCAGCAATGTTTTACAATGGTAACCAGGGTAAGTATCGGGTTACTAAGCGCAGGGCAGCACTTAGTAACCCAATATTTACCCTGGTTACCATTGTTAAAGTAAAAAAAAAAACACTACTCACCTTCTGATGTCTGTCACGTCCCCCGGCGTCCGCGCTGCTGCTCAGAGCTTCCTGCACTGAATGTGTCAGTGCCGGCCGTAAAGCAAAGCACAGCGGTGACGTCACCGCTGTACTTTAGGGCCGGCGCTTACACAGTGCAGGGAAGCTGAAGGCGAGGGACGCGACAGACACGGCAATGTAAGTATGTAGTGTTTGGTTTTTTTTACATTTACACTGGTAACCAGGGTAAACATCGGGTTACTAAGCGCGGCCCTGCGCTTAGTAACCCGATGTTTACCCTGGTTACCCGGGGACTTCGGCATCGTTGGTCGCTGGAGAGCTGTCTGTGTGACAGCTCTCCAGCGACCACAAAGCGACGCTGCAGCGATCGGCATCGTTGTCGATATCGCTGCAGCGTCGCTTAATGTGACGGTACCTTTAGTTTCAGACAACTTGATCTCTTTTCAAAGGTAATGTAGTAAATATATAATCTGCAAATCACTTTAATTAAAACTTGTGTTGCTATCCTGAAAAATCACTGCAAATTGCTAGCCATAGGGTGGCTCTGGTGTAATTTGCTGCCCACTGCCTGTTGTGAAGTGTAATCTGTCTCCACACGCAGAGACACAGAGATGGATTACAGTAAGTGGGAGTGACTCTTTGTCTCTCTATTCCTCCTCTCGGGGTATACTCGTATAATAGAGAAGTAGACTTCAGTTCAAAGCCATTGAACAATTACACAGGCAATGATGCTGGAAAAGTAGTTCCAACACCTATAGTGCTGAGTGAATTCCAATGAAGAAGAATCAGCAGCGCAAGCAGGGGACAATGAATGAAAGAAAAAAACGATGTGGGGTCCCCCTATATTTTACAACCAACCCGGCAAAACTCACAGGTGCGGGGTGCTATTCTCAGGCTCGTAAGGGGCAATGGACATGGCCCCCCCAGCCTTAAAACAGCAGCACGCAGCTGCCCAGAAAAAGCGCATCTATTAGATGCACCAATTCTGGAGCTTTGCCCAATTCTTCCCACTTGCCCTGTAGCGGTGGCAAGTGGGGTAATGAGGGGTTAATGTCACCTTCCTATTGTAAGGTGACATTAAGCCAGCTTAGTAATGGAGAGGTGTCAATAAGACACCTATCCATTACTAATCCTCTAGTAGTTAAAGGGTTAAATAAACACAAGCACAGTAAGAAAAAAGCATTTTAATGAAATAAAACAATATACACAGTTTTCCCATCTTTATTAGTCTGCCATTCCAAGTGAAGCCCTTGAAATCTTGTAAAAAAAGTCAAAATAATAAACCAACAATATACCATACCTGTCTGGCATAAAGTCAATCCCACGGCATAATCCAAATCTAGGGGAATGTACAGTTTACAACCGGGAGCGCTGCTAATGGGACCGCTCCCAGCTGTAAACTACTGAGGAATGAATGATACGCAGCAGGCGCAGGCTCAGTAACTAGCGGTGACATCACTGAGTCTGTGCTCGCTCACCGGCATGAACTCCTGTGACCTCAGGACCGTGGGAAAATGTAAGTGATGAGGTCACGGCAGTTCAAGCTCTGTCACGGTGACCTCATCACTTACATTCTCCCACGGTCCTGAGGTCACATGAGTTCATGCCATCGAGCGAGCACAGACTCAGTGACGCCAGTGCTAGTTACTGAGCCTGTGCCGACTGCATAGTGTTCATTCCTTCTCCTCTGCTCACCGGCTGAGCAGGGGAGAATGGATGAGAGCCAGTTTCAGTAGCACACGCAGGGGAACAGCGCTTACTGTAGAGCTGCTTCCCTGTGTCCATCCGTATGGTCCTGATGCGGCTCACGGGCAGCACATGGTTGCCACATGGGTGCCGCATGTAGGACACACACAGACACGGATATCTCCGGTACCGTGTTTACCGGTACCGGAAATATCAGGATGTGTGAAACCGGCCTAAGAGTGATTTTCACTTTTGTGAACCCAGCTCCTGGAGGTATTACATGGTTCGCCACTTAATTGGATGCATGGGTGAGTTCAGGTTTCCTTTTTTGATTATATCTGATAAATTGGGGTCCAAAACATAACTAAATCTATAATAATAATTTAATCTGAAAGTAAATCTATAAATAAATAGTGAAAGTAAATAAGAACTAGTTTTGTCTTCTGTGTTTTAAGTATTTTACACATGCTCTGAAAACAAATATAAATCCTACAGAGAGCATAGGGGCTGAGCTGTTTTATTTTCGACTTGGGAATGGTTCATAGGGCTGGAGGGCAGACTTCACAGTGGGGGGAGCTTTCTGCTGCAGCCAATTGTCTTACAACCAAACACAGAGTAGTAAAGACTAGAAAATGTTATTCTTTTTTATTTAATAGTTTTTATTGTAAAATTAGGCAAAATTATATCAAAGAAAAATAAGAGATTAAGGAATTGTTTTATGTATTTCTATGTTCAGTGTGTGACAGATAGAAACTGCACTGTTGATTTTAGAGAATTCTAGTAAATAAAGAGGTTCAAATGGAGGGAGTGATTAGCTCAGCCCCAGGGGATACTGAGAAAGTTATCATATACATAAATGAACATCAGTTGTAAATTATACCATAAAAAATGGCGACTCAAATAACAATATTATTGAACAGGAGAACCATGAGTCAAAAATAGCCAAAGAATTAACAAACTCATATAATTTATTGAAAATTCAAGTAACCTGATTTTCACATCAAACATATATAGTGTTACCATACAGTATATAATAGATCATTTCTAGAAAATTGTGACTGCATCCATGAATACAAACAGTGACCCAAGATCACAGACCGGGACGATAGTAAACGTAACAAGTACTAACAAGTGTTATCAAATAGACAGCAAGCATGCTGCCAACACATAGATATTAGTATCACTGGTATATAGCGATTCACCTCAATAATATAAGCTCATCAGTAGTGCTAATAAAATCTCCGTACACCTATGTACAAAAAGGTGTGACAAATAAAGTTAAATAGGGAGATTAATTACCCATATATCCAAAAAGTCCAGTCCGAATCCTGGTCAAATACCCCAACGTGCGTTTCGTGTGCAATTATTACCGCTTCCTCAGGGGGCGTGGGAAAGTTATCGTGTCTTGGACATCCAAGAGTAAAGCGTGTGCTAGAGAGTCTCCTGTCAGACTGAAATCAGACAAGCTGTATAGACCAGTTCTTCCTGCAAAGCGATTGCTTTAATCATATAAGCAGTCAGGAGCATCTTTATTACCTCAAGATAGAAGTGCGAGAGCTACAGCACCAGACTCATCCCCCCATCTCACTGCATGAGCAAAGTACAGTTCTGCTTAGGTTAAGACACTCTGTGTGAAGAAAAGTTATCTGTAAAAAGATTTCATACATGTTGATGAAGCATTGCATGAATAAAAGTGATTCTGCGTGATAAAAAGAAGCTTGATTAACACCCCTGTGATCAACTTCATCTCAGAACTGTGTCATAGCTGTGTGCATGTAAATTGTTACCTCCCCTCTACTGTGAAGAATTACAATTAATGGTCGCTCTGAGTAAGATTTCAGCAGGATTTCAACAAGTACTCATGTTTTCTTCGTATTGCCCTCATATCCTGAGTGTTGTGCATGCCACATTGGTGGCCCGTACAGGGAATCCTGAGAGGGAGTAAGTCTGTAATTGAGCAGAGGCACAGCTATTGAAACTGCGAGGAGAAAGAAGGTGAGGAGCTGAGCCCTTGCAGAGGTTACTTGAGGGCCCCAAGGACCAGTGAGCGCGCAGAGCTTTGGATGCTGGGACAGACAGTGTGCAGTGCTCGCATTGAGAAGCGAATGCCAGGTGCAGGATCGTGAGGTGTATTCCCCTTTGCTAACAGGCGTGTGGCCGAGCACACCCTGGGTAGAGACTTCCACAGCATTACCCACTTCAGCTTTACAGATTAATGGAATAGGGGCTCAACGGGCAAAACTGGTGACTGCCCGTTGCCGTCAGAAGCTGGATCGCATGATGGCGGGTTATGCCTGACGACGCCTTAAAGGCCGATGCAGGTATTACAACTCTCATCAGACTGCATGCAATTGAGGAGCAGAGAAGTCACAATAAGTGAAGTTTAATAACAAGACTGTTGTGTTATACCATAATTCTATTGCTAATTATCTGTTGCCTCCCTGCGAGGAGTTCATTATTGTTATAAATTAAACAGCATTGTTGCTAACTAGTGATGAGCGAATATACTCGTTGCTCAGGTTTTCCCTAGCACGCTCGGGTGGTCTCCGAGTATTTATGACTGCTCGGAGATTTAGTTTTCCTTGCCCCAGCTGAATGATTTACGGCTGCTAGCCAGGCTGAGTACATGTGGGGGTTGCTAGGGAACCCCCACATGTAATCAAGCTGTCTAGTAGCTGGAAGTCATCCAGCTGAGGCAAGGAAAACTAAATCTCCGAGCAGTCATAAATACTCGGAGACCACCCGGAAAGCCCGAGCAACGAGTATACTCGCTCATCACTGTTGTTAACCCTTGCTCTGCAGCCCCTGCATTTCTGCATGCCTGAACCTGTTTACACTAGACCAATAAAAGTGGTTCAGCATTGTAAAAGCACAATAGCAGAACCAGCAGCTATGGATGTGGAAACACAGATTAACAGTGTCAGTGAGTTGCTTCTGCAGTTAACTGATGAGCAATTGAATGCAGTAGCGGGACATGTAAAGATGGCAAAAGAACAGATCTCTAAGGCAGGCAACCATTAACAGCCATTAACAAACAGATGAATGAGTTAGGAGAGAGAAGATGAAAAAGTCATGGGTACATTCGTTCAGGAATTTACACAGTTTGTAACCAGGTTGAGGATGAAAGATGGAGGGGAGGTGCCAAGCAGGAAGAGCGGGAAGCTCTCTCCACAGACAGAACAACAGAAATTGAAAGAGCAATTCATTGCCTTGAGAACAGTCGTGCAAGAATCTGCAAAAACCCGTAAACTAGTGGCAGACTGTGACCGAACCTCTAGCCCACCTGGGTTAGGCAAACCAGGAAGGCAGACCTCTCTAACACCGCAAATTGCCATAAAGAAAGATTTTAAGATCCTTGGGCAGATAGGGGAATGCAAACAGAAGGAGAAACTGTCGTATGCAAACTTTTTGCACCAGATTGACGCAGGATTGCAGAAAGGCTACCAACCAGACAAGATTGTCAAATGGGTGGTGAAAGCTATCAGCTCAGGACTGAACCTCTGAAATATGATGAAAATAAAAAGTCACTTGACATTACCACAACTGAAGATGATTTTAAAGGAGCACTATAAAGAGGAAAGACCTAAAAACTGTTCCACCAACTCATTAACATTTCAAGTGACCACTAGTGTTGAGCATTCCGATACTGCAAATATCGGGTATCACCGATATTCGCTGTATCGGAATTCCGATACGGAGTTCTGATATTTTTGCGATATCGGCTACCAGAATCGGAAGTTCCTATAGTGCAATTATGCACTATAATGGAGTGTGGGCGGTGCATGGGCAGAGACTGCGTGTGTGTGTGGGCGGGGTCTGTGCGTGCCTGCCGGGGCTCTGTGCATGCCTGCCAGGGCTCTGTGCGGCGTGCCGGGGCACTGCGTGACGTGCCGGGGCTCTGTGTGGCGTGCCTGGACTCTGTGTGGGGCTCTGTGCGGGCTACCGGGGCTCTGTGCGCATGTGCAGGCATTGTTTGATGGGACTAAAAGTCCCATCAGACGATGCCTGCAGCAGTGACAGTGATTGACACATTAGCCAATGATGGGACAGTAGTAGTCCCATCATCCGGCTAATGTGTTGAATGTAAATAATACTACATACATACTACATACATACTACATACTACATACATACTACATACATACTGCATACATACTATATACATACTACATACATACTACATACTACATACATACTATATACATACTACATACATACTACATACATACATATATACTACATACATACTACATACATACTACATACATACTGCATACATACTACATACATACCACATACATACATACATACTACATACATACATACTACATACGTACCACATACATACTACATACATAGTACATGCATACTACATACATACTACATACAATACATTCATACATTACATACAATACATACAGTACATACAGTACATTAAACATAGATTACATACTCACCATCACTTTTCACTTTGTTCCCCAAAGCCAGTGTCATCTGTAAAAAAGATTAAAATAACAAACAACCAATATACTCCATGTCCGCAGAAATCCATGAGTGTCCCACGACGATCTCCCGTGGAGAATGGCAGCATCAGCTGATGTAACTGCTCTCCAGGGGCCCCAGGAACACAATGACGGGAGGAAGGTATCCTTCCACACTGTATTCCTCCGCCGCTGAAAAAAAATAGTCCCTAGTCTCACTTTTGGCATTGCTGTGTGAGAAATTTTCCCAGGCAGCAATTGCCATAAAGTGAGACTTTCTCCTAAGGTAACCTCTCAGTGATGCACTGCAGGAGCCATTGTCTCCTGTCAGTGTGTCACTGAGGGTCCTATAGAGCAGTGACATCACCCAATGTCACTGTTCTATAGGGGAGATTGTCGTGGGACACTCGTTATTAATTGGACTACGGCGGACAGGTAGTATACAGTTTATTATTTTACGTTTTTTGCAGGCACTGAAGTATGGTAAGTATGGTTAAATGAAGAATATTAAAATACTTTTTTCTAATGTGCATGTGTTTTATTAACCCTTTCCTACTATTGGATTAATAATGGATAGTAGTGTTGAGCATTCCGATACCGCAAGTATCGGGTATCGGCCGATATTTGCGGTATCGGAATTCCGATACCGAGTTCCGATACTTTCATTATATCGGATACTGGAATCGGAAGTTCCCATAATTCAAAGTGCCCGAATTCAGCCAATGAGGAATGATTAGAAGTGTGGGCACATCCTGTTCTGCATGGTGGGCATGTAACTACTGGCATGGCTGTGATTGGCTGCTGAAATGATGTCATGATGCACCAGTAAAGTCGCCGCTGCCATTTTGAGCTCACTCTGCTGTGAATTCAGTTAGGGACAGGACGCTGTGTTCTGACTGAGGGTCAGTTTAGAGATAGCGATTTGCTTCATTGTGCTTTACCCAGGCTAATTTAGCAACTGCTGTGTAAGAACCTTGCTTTTGCCTTGCAGCGCTGTTCACAGCTGTCTGCAAGGTCTCTGTGTGTGTGAGTGCACATCGCTCTGTAGTCTGTCAGCAGCCACAGCCGGTTGTAGTCAGCTCAGGGTGCATCACTGCCTCATACCGTTCAATCCATTGTCCTTTTTTGCAATTAGTGCAGCCTGCTGAAATTTTTTTCAAATATTTCCTATTAGTGGCTTTCCATCCATATCCAGCTAAATGGTGGAAAAACACTACATAGGATTACATAGAGGAGCTTGTTTTGGCTTTGCAGCACCGTTTACGGCTGAATGCACGATCTCTGTGTGAGTGCACATCGCTCTGTAGTCTGTCTGCAGCCACAGCCGGTTGTAGTCAGCTCAGGGTGCGTCACTGCCTCATACCGTTCAATCCATTGTCCTGTTTTGCAATTAGTGCAGCCTGCTGAAATTTTTTTCAAATATTTCCTATTAGTGGCTTTCCATCCATATCCAGCTAAATTGTGGAAAAACACTACATAGGATTACATAGAGGAGCTTGTTTTGGCCTTGCAGCGCCGTTTACGGCTGTCTGCACAGTCTCTGTGTGAGTGCCCATCGCTCTGTAGTCTGTCCGCAGCCACAGCTGGTTGTAGTCAGCTCAGGGTGCGTCACTGCCTCATACCGTTCCATTGTCTGTTTCTCAATTAGTCCAGCCTGCTGCACATATTTTCAAATTTTTCTTATTAGTGGCTTTCCCTCCGTATCCTGCTAGATTGTGGAAAAACACTATATAGGATTACATAGAGGATCTTGTTTTGGCCTTGCAGCGCCATTCACGGCTGTCTGCATGGTCTGTGTGAGTGCAGCTCACTCTGTAGTCATTTCTGCCAAAAAAAAAAAAGTATAATAATAAAGTTCACCAAACACACCACTTTACAGTTGTGTAGGCCACATTAGCTCAAATTAAAATCTAGTCCACACTTTAGAAAATTAGTGTTTCTTATACCTGTTAGGAGCTGTTCAGGAATAAGCACACTAAGCCCTTAGTACTTTTCTACTTATCTTTATCAGTCAACCAAGATGAAGAAGGCAGGGAGTAAGGCACGTGGGCGTGGGTGTGGAGCAGGGAGAGGACGTGGGGATTCTGTGCCTGCTGCGGGCACCGGTTACTCTTCATTACCCAGTTTCAGCAGGGAACAGTCCTTCATGCGCAGCTTTGTAGGAGATCGCCGTACACCGCTGCTGCGTAAAGAACAAATTGAAGCCGTTGTCGGATGGATGGCAGCTAACGCATCAACTTCAATTAGTGCCACATCCTCTCAGGCACAGAGCAATGGAGAGCACCCGTCTGTCTCTTCACCACCTGCCAAATTGCCCAGGCAGTCAGAGAGCCCAGGACAGGAGCCATCTCTACTTCTGTTCTCTGAATCTCTTGGCTTGAAAAGAGAGGGCCAGCCATGCAGCATTGGAGAAATGGAAGAAGAGGCAGTATGCAGTGATGCCCAACAGCTTTGTCTTTCTGACTCTGAAGAGACAGGTTGGCCAGGGCCTCCGGTCAGCACACCTCAGTATGCATCTGATGATGAGACTCAGGTGCCACTTTCAGGTGCGTACTGTACTGCCGAGACTACCCAGGAGAAGCAGTTGGTGGAAGAGGGTAGTGTAAATGATGAGGTCCTTGACCCATCATGGCGTGAGGTACAGGAAGGTGGTGGGAGCAGCTCTGAGGAAGAGATTCTCCGAACGGACCAATTAGGGAGAGGGAGGGGGAAGACTGCGGAGCCTGTAGCCTCCACTTTGGCACCCGTTAGGAGCATGCCTCTTCCAAAAGCCAAAATAGGTGCTCCCAAGACTTGCAGTGCCTGGTCCCTTTTTGACACAGTTGCAGATGATATTTGCTTTGTCAAATGCAAGGTGTGTCATCACAAAGTCAAAAGAGGGAGAAATGTCAGCAACCTCAATACCACAAGTATGTGGAAACATGTGCGGACCAAGCAAGCGGTGAAGTTACAAAAACACACTGAAGACCTAGGCCAACCTACAGCTGCACCTACCTCCTCTTCAGCTCGTGTTGTTGCCTCTTCCTCCAGCTCGCACACAGCTGGTTCGGCTTCCTCACAAGATCGCCATGGAAGAATCTCTGGCACTGTTGTCCACAGACCCAGTGTAATTCCACCCACAGCACCACGTTCCCAGTCATCCTCACACTCCCAGCCTAGTCTACAGCCATTGGTAGCACAGGCATGGGAGAAAAGGCGGCCATTCTCGGCAAACCACCCCCGAGCATAGGCTCTGAATGCTGGCATTGCAAAACTACTGTCCCTTGAAATGCTGTCATTCAGGCTGGTGGAGACTGACAGCTTTCGTACCTTGATGGCATTGGCAGTCTCACAATACAGTGTGCCCAGCCACTTTTATTTCAGCAGGCAAGCCATCCCTGCCCTGCACAAGCATGTGGAGGGACACATAAAACATGCGCTACTGAACGCTGTCAGTAGCAAGGTCCACCTCACCACCGATGCGTGGACCAGTCACCATGGACAGCTCTGGAATGCCATCAAGCAGGAGAGTGACGTGTGGTTTGTGCCAGCGAATCTCCAGCCTGGCATGGTAGTGTGTGACAATGGCCAAAATCTGGTGGCAGCTCTTGCCCTAGGCAACCTCACTCACATCCCATGTCTGGCACATGTGCTCAACTTGGTCGTGCAGAGATTTTTGAGGGACTATCCGGATCTTGATGCACTGCTGCACAAGGTCTGCCTAGAGTGTGCTCACTTGCGGCGTTCCAGCATGGCAAGATCGCGCATTGCAGCTCTGCAGCGCCGATTCCACCTTCCGGAACATCGCATCATATGTGACCTACCCACCAGGTGGAATTCCACATTACATATGTTGGAGCGGTTGTGTGAGCAGCAGCAAGCAGTGATGGAGTACTAGCTGCATCAGGTGCAAAAAAATCGCACTCTGCGCCGTTCAGACTTCACAACCACTGAGTGGGCCACTATGAAGGACGTCTGCCAGGTTTTGCGTTCTTTCGATTATTCCGCGCGGATGGCGAGTGCAGATGATACACTAGTCAGCATGACTGTCCCCCTTATCTGCCTGCTTCAACAAACACTGCAAGCGCTAAGGGATGATGTTGTGGAAGAGGTGGAGGATGAGGAGTCACCAATTCCATCAGCTTCTGGACAGTCAGTGCTATGTGGTTCCTCACAAAGGCCTAGGCAAGGGTCACTTTGTGAGGAGGATGAGGAGGAGTCAATGGGGGAGGAAAACATCGGTCCAGAGGAGGGAGTTACACAATTCTCCAATAGTCAGTGTGTAGAGCGAGGGTGGGGTGATGCAGAGCAGGCAGAGATCATGCCTCAAGCAGGGGACAGCGTTTCTTGGCCAGTTGGCAGTCTGCAGCACATGGTTGATTACATGCTGCAGTGCCTGAGAAACGACCGCCGCATCGACCACATTCTCAACACGGCTGATTATTGGGTGTACACCCTTCTAGATCCTCGCTACGGGACAACTTACAAAGCCTCATAACACCGTTGAACCGGGAGCGTAAAATGCGGGAGTACCAAGACACACTGGTGAATTCCATCATCTTCTCCAGTCCAACTGAGAGCAGTGCTGCTAGTGCTTTACAAAGCAGCTCAGTGCGTCGAGGCAGTGGAGGAAGCTCTGCACAAAGAGAGAGTAGAAGCAGTGCCTCAGCACAAGGCAAGACCAGTATGGCCCAACTGTGGCACAGTTTTGTGTGCCCGCCACAAATGTCTACACCATCACAGGCGGCTCCAGTCAGCAGGAGGCAATCTTTCTGTCAGATGGTGACAGACTACATGTCTTGCCCTCTTACTGTACTCCCGGATGGCTCTTCCCCCTTCAAGTTTTGGGTCTCTAAGCTGGATACATGGCCAGAGCTAAGCCAGTACGCATTGGAGGTGCTGGCTTGCCCTGCTGCTAGTGTATTATCGGAACGCGTCTTTAGTGCCACAGGTGGTGTACTAACAGACCGTCGCATGCGACTATCCTCCGATTGACCGGCTTACTTTTCTGAAAATGAACAAGGCCTGGATCTCGCAGGAATTTGCCACTCCTCTTCCAGATTAAATAATTGGTTGGCTACAGTATCCATGCCTCCTGTTGCGTTCATGTTTCTACCATGGCTACTATGGCTTCAACACCGCCAGTTGCTGCCCAGAAGTGCTGTCTGCACAGTCAACACTTGCTGCCATGTTATTGGGGTTCAGTAACGCCATCTGCTCCCCTGCTGTGTTGCGGCAATAACTCTAGCCTGCTCCTCCTGCTATCCCTGGGCTTCAACACCGCCAGTTGCTGCCCAGAAGTGCTGTCTGCACAGTCAACTCTTGCTGCCGTGTTATTGGGGTTCAGTAACGCCATCTGCTCCCCTGCTGTGTTGCGGCAATAACTCTAGCCTGCTCCTTTCTGCTATCCCTGGGCTTCAACACCGCCAGTTGCTGCCCAGAAGTGCTGTCTGCACAGTCAACACTTGCTGCCATGTTATTGGGGTTCAGTAACGCCAGCTGCCCCCTGCTGTCTTGCGGCAATATGTCCTGCGACCACCACGCTGACATAACAACTAAAATTTAAGGGAGCCTGTCCCACCCTAGGCATTTGTTACTGAAAGAGCCACTTTGTGCAGCTGTAATGCTGCACAAGGAAAAGGTAGCTCTTTTAGTTTGGCACACGCTGAACTTAACACTTATAAAATGTGTCCCCTGATACCGTAAAACCATCCCGGAGGTGGGACTTTCCTTCGTAATGTGACGCTGCACAGCCGTCATCCCTACCCCCTTGGCGCCGTGCGCTGCCTCCTTAGCGTTGTTTGAATCTGTCCCGTAGCCTGCGGTGTTTTGTTCAACCTTGGCCATGCGCAATTTGTGCTGCCCATCTTCTGGCATCATTTTGTGTCAGGCGGACTGGGCCTGTGCGGCCGCGCTGCCCGAGATCCCGCCTCACAGTCTCTTCTGATTTAATCATACTGCGGGCCTGGGATCCATGGGCATGCGCAGTGCATATCTTCACCTCAGGCTCTCACTCATCTCCCTCCGCCTTCTTCAGACTGTGCGTCGTCAGCTGATCCCTACTAGCATGCCACGGCCGTGATGCCGCACAGTCTGAAGAATCCAAAAGGAAATGAGTGAGAGGCGAAGATATGCACTGCGCATGCCCATGGATCCCAGGCCTGCAGTGTGATTATATTAGACGACACTGCTCAGCGTGATCTCTGGCAGCGCAGCCGCACAGGCGCAGCCAGCCTGACAACAAATGATGTCAGAAGACGGGCAGCGGTTACTGCGCATGGCCACTTTTGAACATAACACCGCAAGCTCCGGGACAGATTCAAACAACGTTGAGGAGGCAGGAATAACGGCTGTGCTGCGTCCCATTGCGAAGGAAAGTCCCACCTCCGGGACGGTTTCACTGTATCAGGGGACACATTTTATAAGTGTTTAGTTCGGCGTTTGCAAGGAGCATAATTAAAAGAGCCACCTTTTCCTTTTGTAGCATTAGTGCTGCACAAGCTGGCTCTTTCAGCTACAAACGCCTGGGGTGTTTAATGGTTACCTTTCAACTTGATCCTATTAGGCCTCAGCCTACACTCTGCTCCTCCTGCTGTCCCTGGGCTCTAACACCACCAGTTGGTGCTCGGAAGGGCTGGCTGCACAGAGAAAAACACTCGCCACTGTGTCAGTGGGGTTCAGTAACGCCAGCTGTTCCCCTGCTGTGTAGTCGGCAATGTGTCCTGCGAACGCCTCGCAGACACTACAACACAAATTAAAGGGAACCTGTCCCCCCCCAGGCATTTGTAACTAGAAGAGCCACCTTGTGCATCACTAATGCTGCATTTTTACAAGGTGGCTCATTTAGCTATTCTCCTTGCACACGCAGAAGTAAACAGTATAAAATGTGTCCCCTGATACCGTGAAACCGTCCCTGAGGTGTGACTTTCCTTCGTAATGACACGCAGCAACCCCCTTGGAGCTGTGCGCTGCCTCCTCTGCATTGTTTGAATCTGTCCCAGAGCCTGCACTGTTATGTTCAACCTTGGCCATGTGCAGTTAGCGCTGCCCTTCTTCTCACATCATTTGGTGTCAGCTTGGCTGCGCCTGTGCGGCTGCCCTGCCCGAGATAACGCCCCGCAGTGTCTTATTTATTCTCACTTCGGGCCTGTGATTCATGGGCATGCGCGGTGCATATATTCACCTCTCACTCATCTCCTTCCGCCTTCTTCAGACTATGCGGCTTCACAGCCATGGCATGTGATTAGGGATCAGCTGACGCCACACAGTCTGAAGCAGGCGTAAGGACATGAGTGAGAGGCGAACATATCTACTGCGCAAGGCCATGAATCCCAGCCCCGCAGTGTGAATAAATCACAAGACACTGCGAGGCTGGGATTCATGGGCATGTGCTGTGCATATCTTCACCTCTCACTCATCTCCTTCCGCCTTCTTCAGACTGTGTGGCTTCACGGCCGTGGCATGTGATTAGGGATCAGCTGACGCCGCACAGTCTGAAGCAGGCGTAAGGACATGAGTGAGGGACGAACATTTTTACTGTGCAAGGCCATGAATCCCAGCCCCGCAGTGTGAATAAATCACAAGACACTGCAGGGCTGGGATTCATGGGCAGCACGACCGCACAGGCTGACATCAAATGATGTCAGAAGACGGGCAGCGCTAACAGCGCATGGCCAAGGGATAACATAACAGCGCAGACTCCAGTACACAAAAAAGCAACGCTCAGGAGGCTGCGCCAAACCGCCAAGGGGGTATTTTTAACAGCTGTGCTGCGCCTCATTAAGAAGGAAAGTCCCGCCTCCGTGACGGTTTCACGGTATGAGTGGCACAATTTTATAAGTGTTTCGTTCAGCATGTGCAAGGAGCATAATTAAAAGAGCCACCTTTTCCTGCACAAGGTGGCTCTTCTAGTTACTAACGCCTGGGGGGGGGTTAAAGGTTCACTTTCAATTTGCTCCAATTAGGCCTCAGCCTACACTCTGCTCCTCCTGCTGACCCTGGGCTCCAACACCGCTAGTTGCTGCCTGGAAGTGCTGTTTGCACAGTCAACAGTTGCTTCTCTGTTATTGGGTTTCTGTAACGTCAGCTGATCCCCTGCTGTGTATCCGGCAATGTGTCCTGCGACCGCCACGCTGACACTCCATCAGATATTAAACTGCCTCGAGTGCTGGCTTTGGCCTACACTCTGCTCCTCCTGCTGAACCTGGGCTCCAACACCGCTAGTTGCTGCCTGGAAGTGCTGTTTGCACAGTCAACAGTTGCTTCTCTGTTATTGGGTTTCAGTAACGTCAGCTGCTCCCCTGCTGTGTATCCAGCAATGTGTCCTACGACCGCCACGCTGACACTCCTTCAGATATTAAACTGCCTCCAGTGCAGGCTTCGGCCTACACTCTGCTCCTGCTGCTGACCCTGGGTTCCAACACCGCCAGTTGCTTCCCGGAAGTGCTGTTTGCACAGAGAAAAACACTTGCTCCTGTGTTAGTGGGGTTCAGTAACGTCACCTGCTCCCCTGCTGTGTATCCGGCAATGTGTCCTGTGACTGCCACACTGACACTCCTTCAGATATTAAACTGCCTCCAGTGCAGGCTTCGGCCTACACTCTGCTCCTCCTGCTGACTCTGGGTTCCAACATCGCCAATTGCTTCCCGGAAGTGCTGTTTGCACAAAGAAAAACACTTGCTCCTGTGTTAGTGGGGTTCAGTAACGTCAGCTGCTCCCCTGCTGTGTATCCGGCAATGTGTCCTGCGACTGCCACGCTGACACTCCCTCAGATATTAAACTGCCTCCAGTGCAGGCTTCGGCCTACACTCTGCTCCTCCTGCTGACCCTGGGTTCCAACACCGCCAGTTGCTTCCCGGAAGTGCTGTTTGCACAGAGAAAAACACTTGCTCCTGTTTAGTGGGGTTCAGAAACGTCAGCTGCTCTCCTGCTGTGTATCCGGCAATGTGTCCTGCGACCGCCACGCTGATACTCCTTCAGATATTAAACTGCCTCCAGTGCAGGCTTCGGCCTACACTCTGCTCCTCCTGCTGACCCTAGGCTCCAACACCGCTAGTTGCTGCCTGGAAGTGCTGTTTGCACAGTCAGCAGTTGCTTCTCTGTTATTGGGTTTCAGTAACGTCAGCTGATCCCCTGCTGTGTATCCGGCAATGTGTCCTGCGACCACCACGCTGACGCTCCCTCAGATATTAAACTGCCTCGAGTGCTGGCTTCGGCCTACACTCTGCTCCTCCTGCTGACCCTGGGCTCCAACACCGCTAGTTGGGGCTGTAGGAAGACAATCTTGAATAGGCCCCCATCCTGGTTTCAGTACCATCAGATGATTCCGGGCAGAGCCTTTGGCTTAGGTGCCTCCTTCTGGGTATCCGAGTTCCACCAACATCAGGTGGTCCTAGGTAGTGCTTTCTGGCACAGGTACCTCCTGCTTAGTAACCAGATTCCAGTACCGTCAGCTGGTCCTCGGTAGTTCCATTGGCTCTTGTACCTTCGGCTACCCATCCGGGTTCCAGTACCATCAGCTGGTTCTCGGCAGTGTCTTTTGCTCTTGTACCTTCTGCTCCCCATCCTTGTTCCAGTACCATCAGCAGGTTCCGGGCAGAGCCTTTGGCTTAGGTGCCTCCTTCTGGGTATCCGAGTTCCACCAACATCAGGTGGTCCTAGGTAGTGCTTTCTGGCACAGGTACCTCCTGCTTAGTAACCAGATTCCAGTACCGTCAGCTGGTCCTCGGTAGTTCCATTGGCTCTTGTACCTTCGGCTACCCATCCGGGTTCCAGTACCATCAGCTGGTTCTCGGCAGTGTCTTTTGCTCTTGTACCTTCTGCTCCCCATCCTTGTTCCAGTACCATCAGCTGGTTCCGGGCAGAGCCTTTGGCTTAGGTGCCTCCTTCTGGGTATCCGAGTTCCACCAACATCAGGTGGTCCTAGGTAGTGCTTTCTGGCACAGGTACCTCCTGCTTAGTAACCAGATTCCAGTACCGTCAGCTGGTCCTCGGTAGTTCCATTGGCTCTTGTACCTTCGGCTACCCATCCGGGTTCCAGTACCATCAGCTGGTTCTCGGCAGTGTCTTTTGCTCTTGTACCTTCTGCTCCCCATCCTTGTTCCAGTACCATCAGCTGGTTCCGGGCAGAGCCTTTGGCTTAGGTGCCTCCTTCTGGGTATCTGAGTTCCACCAACGTCAGATGGTCCTTGGTAGTGCTTTCTGGCATGGGTACCTCCTGCTTAGTAATCGGGTTCCAGTACCGTCAGCTGGTCCTCGGTAGTTCCATTGGCTCTTGTACCTTCGGCTACCCATCCGGGTTCCAGTACTGTCAGCTGGTTCTTGGCAGTGTCTTTTGCTCTTGTACCTTCTGCTCCCCATCCTGGTGCCAGTACCATCAGCTGGTTCCAGGCAGAGCCTTTGGTTTAGGTGCCTCCTTCTGGGTATCCGAGTTCCACTAACGTCAGGTGGTCCTAGGTAGTGCTTTCTGGCACGGGTACCTCCTGCTTAGTAACCAGATTCCAGTACCGTCAGCTGGTCCTCGGTAGTTCCATTGGATCTTGTACCTTCGGCTACCCATCCGGGTTCCAGTACCGTCAGCTGGTTCTCGGCAGTGTCTTTTGCTCTTGTACCTTCTGCTCCCCATTTTGGTTCCAGTACTGTCAGCTGGTTCCGGGCAGAGCCTTTGGCTTAGGTGCCTCCTTCTGGGTATCTGAGTTCCACCAACGTCAGATGGTCCTTGGTAGTGCTTTTTGGCACGGGTACCTCCTGCTTAGTAATCGGGTTCCAGTACCGTCAGCTGGTCCTCGGTAGTTCCATTGGCTCTTGTACCTTCGGCTACCCATCCGGGTTCCAGTACCGTCAGCTGGTTCTCGGCAGTGTCTTTTGCTCTTGTACCTTCTGCTCCCCATCTTGGTGCCAGTACCATCAGCTGGTTCAAGGCAGAGCCTTTGGTTTAGGTGCCTCCTTCTGGGTATCCGAGTTCCACCAACGTCAGGTGGTCTTTGGTAGTGCTTTCTGGCACGGGTACCTCCTGCTTAGTAACCGGGTTCCAGTACCGTCAGCTGGTCCTCGGTAGTTCCATTGGCTCTTGTACCTTCAGCTACCCATCTGGGTTCCAGTACCGTCAGCTGATTTTCGGCAGTGTCTTTTGTTCTTGTACCTTCTGCTCCCCATTCTGGTTCCAGTACTGTCAGCTGGTTCCAGGCAGAGCCTTTGGCTTAGGTGCCTCCTTGTGGGTATCGGAGTTCCACCAACATAAGGTGGTCCTTGGTAGTGCTTTCTGGCACAAGTACCTCCTGCTTAGTAACCGGGTTCCAGTAACGACAGCTGGTCCTCGGTAGTTCCATTGGCTCTTGGACCTTCGGGTAGCCATCCGGGTTCCAGTTCCATCAGCTGGTTCTCGGCATTTTCTCAGCCTTCTTGTACCTTCTGCTACAATTCCAAGTTCAAGACCCTAAAGACGATGACCCTGAAGACCACCCCTAAGATGACGAAGACACCAGAGACGACAACCCCTGAGATGACGACTCTGGAGACGACGACCCTGAAGACCACCCCGATGACGACGACGACCCCGGAGACGACGAACCTGGAGACGATGACCCGGAAGACCGAGAAGCAGAAGAACAAGAGGCTGCAGAACAAAGAGCAGAAGAACATTAAGCATAAGACTAAACATCAGAGCAAAATATATTATCTAAATTATAAGCAGAAGAAGACTAAGCAGTGTATGGGGGTGGGTCCATTCCTCCTCGTGGTGCCCCTGGAAAAAGCCTGCTGCTGCAGGCCTAACTGAACATGGACAAATCCTGTTGTAACTCTTTTGTGACAGGCAGAACGGAATGTGTAATCTTCAAACTTTTATAGATAACAACTACAGGAATGCCTGTTACAAATAAGAATATGATGAAGAAGTAGAATATGAAGAAGAAGAATAGTTTAATAAAAAGAATATGAAGAATGTAACAAAAAAAAATAGGTAGAAGATGAAGAAGAAGATGAATAAGGTGAAGAAGTTGATGTCAAAGATGCTGCTGCTGAGGATGATGAAGAAGAAAATGTGGGAGAAGTAAAAAAGAAGGTGAAGGGCATGGAAGTAGTGAAACATCAATATCTGACAAAATAAAACAAATCTTAACATAGTCAATATCTTTGTAACTCCGAACGTCTTAAAAAAAAAAAAAAAATTCCTGCTATTCTATTTGATTGGGCTAAACCTCTATGCCTTTAATGTCTCCGCCACCTCCCCCAATACATCCTACATTATGCTTGGTTGTTTTCCTTCATGTAGAATGAACCTACAAGGAAAGAAAGGGTTTATTTTAACCCCTTTACCCCCAAGGATGGTTTGCACGTTAATGACCGGGCCAATTTTTACAATTCTGACCACTGTCCCTTTATGAGTTTATAACTCTGGAAAGCTTCAATGGATCTTGGCGACTCTGACACTGTTTTCTCAAGACATATTGTAGTTCATGATAGTGGTAAAATTTCTTTGATATAACTTGCGTATATTTGTGAAAAAAACGGAAATTTGGCGAAAATTTTGAAAATTTCGCAATTTTCCAACTTTGAATTTGTCACACAAAGATATGTCACACAAAATACTTAATAGGTAACATTTCCCACATGTCTACTTTACATCAGCACAATTTTGGAACCAAAATTTTTTTTTTTAGGGAGTTATAAGGGTTAAAATTTGACCAGCAATTTCTCATTTTTACAACACCATTTTTTTTAGGGACCACATCTCATTTGAAGTCATTTTGAGGGGTCTATATGATAGAAAATACCCAAGTGTGACACCATTCTAAAAACTGCACACCTCAAGGTGCTCAAAACCACATTCAAGAAATTTATTAACCCTTCAGGTATTTCACAGGAATTTTTGGAATGTTTAAATAAAAATTAACATTTAAATTTTTTTACATAAAATTTATTTCAGCTCCAATTTGTTTTATTTTACCAAGGGTAACAGGAGAAAATGGACCACAAAAGTTGTTGTACAATTTGTCCTGAGTACGCCGATACCCCATATGGGCGGGTAAACCACTGTTTGGGCGCACCGCAGAGCTCGGAAGGGAAGGAGCGCCATTTGACTTTTCAATGCAAAATTGACTGGAATTGAGATGGAACGCCATGTTGCGTTTGGAGAGCCCCTGATGTGCCTAAACATTGAAACCCCCCAATAAGTGACACCATTTTGGAAAGTAGACCCCCTAAAGAACTTATCTAGATGTGTGGTGAGAACTTTGACCCACCAAGTGCTTCACAGAAGTTTATAATGCAGAGCCGAAAAAATAAAAAATCATATTTTTTCACAAAAATTATTTTTTAACCCCCAATTTTTTATTTTCCCAAGGGTAAGTGAAGAAATTAGACCACAAAACTTGTTGTGCAATTTGTCCTGAGTACGCCGATACCCCATATGTGGCGGTAAACGACTGTTTGGGCGCATGGCAGAGCTCGGAAGGGAAGGAGCACCATTTGACTTTTCAATGCAAAACTGACTGAAATTGAGATGGAACGCCATGTTGCGTTTGGAGAGCCCCTGATGTGCCTAAACATTGAAACCCCCCCACAAGTTACACCATTTTGGAAAGTAGACCCCCTAAGGAACTTATCTAGATGTGTAGTGAGCACTTTGACCCACCAAGTGCTTCACAGAAGTTTATAATGCAGAGCCATAAAAATAAAAAATCATATTTTTTCACAAAAATTATCTTTTCGCCCCCAATTTTTTATTTTTCCAAGGGTAAGAGAAGAAATTAGACCACAACAGTTGTTTTGCAATTTGTCCTGAGTACGCCGATACCCCATATGTGGGGGTAAACAACTGTTTGGGCGCATGGCAGAGCGCGGAAGGGAAGGAGCGCCATTTGACTTTTCAATGCAAAATTAACTGAAATTAAGATGGGACGCCATGTCGCGTTTGGAGAGCCCCTGATGTGCCTAAACATTAAACCCCCCCAAAAGTGACAACATTTTGGAAAGCAGACCCCCTAAGGAACTTATCTAGATGTGTTTTGAGAGCTTTGATCCCTCAAGTGTTTCATTACAGGTTATAACGCAGAGCCGGGAAAATAAAAATTATTTTTTTTTTTCACAAAAATGATTTTTAGCCCCCAGTTTTGTATTTTTACAAGGGTAACAGGATAAATTGGACCCCAAAAGTTGTTGTCCAATTAGTCCTGAGTACGCTGATACCCCATATGTGGGGGGGGAACCACTGTTTGTGTGCATGGCAGAGCTCTGGAGGGAAGGAGTGCCATTTGGAATGCAGACTTAGATGGATTGGTCTGCAGGCATCACGTTGCATTTGCAGAGCTCCTGATGTACCCAAACAGTAGAAACCCCCCACAAGTGACCCCATATTGGAAACTAGACCTCCCAAGGAACTTATCTAGATGTGTTGTGAGAACTTTGAACCCCCAAGTGTTTCAATACAGTTTATATCGCAGAGCCGTAAAAATAAAAAATATTTTTTTTCCCACAAAAATTATTTTTTAGCCCCCAGTTTTGTATTTTCCCAAGGGTAACAGGAGAAATTGGACCCCAAAAGTTGTTGTCCAATTTGTCCTGAGTATGCTGATACCCAATATGTGGGGGGGAACCACTGTTTGGGCGCATGGCAGAGCTCGGAAGGGAAGGAGCGCCATTTGACTTTTCAATGCAAGATTGACTGGAATTAAGATGGGACGCCATGTCGCGTT